>NC_141284.1:16283257-16883257 GCF_037954325.1 Fistularia commersonii | reverse complement strand
AACTTTGCTCTTTTAATTTGAATAAATCCTGAGACTGGTGGATTTGATTACATAGATGGGACTTAATTTACGATCAAGTATCTGTCCAGGGTTTTATTTTGAAAACCAGCCAGCTGCTTTTGTGTTTCTTTGTTATTTTTTTGTCTGACGGCCCGCACCACTCGGTCAAATCTTTCTAATCTCTAACCACTCAGGCTGTTTTTACAAGACAGAAAGTAAATAATGGAAATATATAAAGTTTACTCATTAATTCAAGTCAAGTATGTAATAAACCAAATTCTAGTGTGAGTAAGCAAATGGTTTTGTCTGTGGGCAGAGGACAAGTTGCCACCAGAAACAAACGTGAACATGAATATGACAGGGCTCACAGTCACGGTATGTGAATATAAAAGATGTTTGGATGTATGATCCCTCATGGCTTCAGTGGAGCGCAAGACACTTTGGTGGCTTGGGGTACTCTGCAGGTAACAATATTAAAGGGCAGGGTCTTGGAACCAGCTCCTTTTTCAGAAAAGGTCACTATCTTCTGGTCCAGAAAGGATTGTCAGGAGGCTTCCTTTCAAGGACAGAATTTGCAGTTTTTGGGATTGAAAAAGGGACGATTTATTCATTCTTTATGTATACATTAATTCGTAGTTTTTTCTAGTATCAAGTGAGATATCGTAATCCCACTGTCACTGGGACAAGAGGTGGGTTTAACAACAAACCCTGAGTGACCAAAGCACTAAAAAAGATTCTCAATAAGAAAAAAAAAATATCTTCTTTACTGG
Source organism: Fistularia commersonii (assembly GCF_037954325.1). Taxonomy (NCBI): domain Eukaryota; kingdom Metazoa; phylum Chordata; class Actinopteri; order Syngnathiformes; family Fistulariidae; genus Fistularia; species Fistularia commersonii. The sequence continues at coordinate 16,882,487 of NC_141284.1, read as the reverse complement.
CTCTGAGGCTGAGAAGGAGGAGGTAAATAAGGAGGCCAAATAAGCCATAAGAACTGCCAAGCTGAGTGAAAAGAACAAGGTGGAGCAAGCCTTTGCACAAGGGGACCTCCGCTCAGCTTGGCGGGGGATCAAAAATATGGCCTCGATGAGCACTGCTTCCCCCAGTCGTTCACCCGTTCGAATCCCAGAGAGTAACCCAACATCACTCCCCAACCACCTCAACTCCGTCACCTGCTTTGAGAGTGACAACAGACCCCAGATAGAGACCTTAGTCTCCACTCGCAAACTGGATTTCCCTGGTCTTCGACTCCGAGAAGGTGGTGAGAACCCTAAGGAAAACTAGGGTCTCTACAGTGTCTGGTCCAGATGGGATCTGTGGACGTATCCTCAAGCTCTGTGCCGAGCAGCTGGGGGGAGTTTTCCAATCCCTTTTTCACAACTCCCTGTCCTGCTGCACAGTGTTCAAGGTGTGGAAACACTCAGCAGTGATTCCCATCCGTAAAAGGGGAACCCCTAAAGCCCTCAACGACCTCGAGTCAAGTCTCACCTCTCTGGTGATGAACCAGAATTGTAATTGGAGAGAAAGGTAAAAACTCACATCACCGGAGGAACTGAATCCCTGGTTGATCCTCTCCAATTAGCCTGTAGGGCTAATAGAGGGGTAGATGATGCCAAGATCTTCCTCACTGACTATACACAGATACCTGGAAACGCCCCTTATCACAGCCAGGCTCCTTTTTGCCGACTTCTTCTTTGTTTTTAACACCCTGCAACCGTACATACTGGTGGAAAAGCTGATGATTGGATGACCACCGGCCCATCCAGTAGATGATCAGCTCCCTCACCATCAAATCCCAAAGGGTTCTGGCGAACAACATCCTCTCCGATACTCTCTTCACCTCCACGGACTCACCGCAAGGCTGCACCCTGTCTCCTCTGCTCGTCCTCTACGCTGACGACTGCAGGTCCAACCGACAGGACTGTCACCTGGTGAAGCAGGCCGACAACACTGCCTTCCTGTCCCTACTGTCCGGTCCCGCACTCCACCACAGCCCAGCCCCCCAGGACTTTGCGCTCTGGTGCGAAGCCTCCTGCCTGACGCTGAATGAGAGCAAGGCTAAGAACATGGTCATCACATTCTCTAGGAGCAGGGGCAACTGGCAGAGGCAATCGCCACCACCATAAAAAGGGAGCCAGTTGAAACGGTGAAGGAGGACAAATACCCGGGCACTGTCTTTAACGACCTCCTGAGGTTCTCCTCTAACGCTGAGAAGATCATCAGGAAATGTCATCAGCGGCAGTACCTGCTCAGAAAGCTGAGTTCATTTGAGGTTAGCAGCACAATCCTAACCACGTTCTATTATACCAACATTGAAAACGTAATGAGCTTTTCCTTCACCTGCTGGTTCCACTCCATTACCCAACAAGACAGGAATCGCCTGGAGTGCACCACCTTGGTCTGCTCCAAAATAATTGGCCGACCCTCAGATCTCTCACCTGCTTTAACGACACTCAAATATTAAAAACAGATAAAAAGATCCTTGCAGATCAGTCCCACATCCTACACCCAGCTTTCGAGTGGCTCCCCTCTGGTCACAGACTCCGCTGCCTCGTCTGCAAAACCCAGAGCTGGCAAACTCCTCAATGCCCAGCAACCATGCAAACCCTCATCACCAAGCCAGTACCCCCCCCCCCCCCCCCCCCACTGAATGTAATTAATGCTGCTCATGTTATTTTTATTATAAAAATGCTGAGCACTTTGGTGCCGAAAATGTTCACAATACTGTAATTTATACATATATGCAGTTGTGTATATATATATATATATATATATATATATATATATATATACTGCTCAAAAAAATAAAGGGAACACTTAAAAAACACATCCTAGATCTAAATGAATGAAATATTCTTATGAAATACTTTGCTCTTTACACAGTTGAATGTGCTGTCAACAAAATCACACAAAAATGATCAATGGAAATCAATTGTATCAACCATGGAGGTCTGGATTAGGAATCACACTCAAAATTAAAGTGTAAAAACAAACTCCAGGCTGATCCAACTTTGATGTAATGTCCTTAAAACAAGTCAAAATGAATCTGTGTTGCTTCCTGAGTGGACACTGATTTCACAGAAATGTGATTGACTTGGAGTTACATTGTGTTGTTCAAGTGTTCCCTTTATTTTTTTGAGCAGTATATATATATATATATATATATGCATATATGTATGTATGTATGTATAAAGTACTTTACAAATTCCCTTTTCTCCCCTGTTTTTACTTTTTTTTTTTTTAAAGTTCACGCTTGATGTTTACACGTTCACAATTTTGATGCTGCTACCCTATGTGCCACCAAATTGCCCCTCATGGACACATAAAGTATTTCTGATTCTGATTACCAGCATGGCTCATTGTAAGGCCATATACTGTACAGAGAACTCCAACCATTCACCTTTAGACAATTTAGAGTCTTCAGTCTTCCGACTATATTTGGACTATGGGAAGAAGTCTGAGAGCCTGGAGAGAACCTAGGCAGGCATTGGTAGAACATGGCGAACCCAATTGAAGAAAACCCAGTCAAGAACTTTGAATTCTGAACCGTGGGTCTTAGAGTAATGCTATTTCAATGTTCCGCATGTGTGAACGTATGACAGGATTGACAATAACATTGACTTTGACTTTATCTCAGTGACACAGGCAGATTAGCCATTTCGAAGTTTGGAAGTCAAATATATGTTTCATTGCCTTAATTCCCCCAGTCTCACACCTCACAAGGTCGGACTCAGGGCCATCATGTACATTCGACATGTCACATTACACGCTCAGCTTGTCCACCAAAAACAACAGGTGTTCTCCCATCCCCAGATGAATTCAGTCCTTCTGAGCCTTGAGGGCGAGCGTCTGTTCCGCCAAAACAAAACATTTCATTTTGCTTGTTGTGGGTAAGTGCACCCAGCGGACCATCCGCCTCCATATTTACATATAAACTGTTCATTCTCAGCCAAACCCCTAAACAATGTTCAGTTTCAGGTGATTCCGCAACAAAAAAAAACACTTTTAGAACTAATCCATCCCTCACGCTCATCCTCGAAGTTCTTCTCCACACAAAATAGATCCCTTGTAAGACTTTAGTTCTGGTCCATTAAGTTCCTGCAAACATCCTGACAGCTGTAAAACAATGCGTTCTCCCTGCTGGCTGGTGTCTGAGCTGTTTTGCGAGTCATTTGCGTCTTTGAGGACCTGCAGGGGTGAAGACAGTGAATTAATTTGAAGTGCTGGTTCAGCAGAAGACTAGCAGAAATATCTGGTGAGTGGACTTAATGTCAGTGTCCGTCCCTCATGAATAATTTATGTTTATCAGCAATGAAGCACCAGAGGAGGCGAGGGAGAAAAGCACAACAAAACAACCAACAACAAAAGAAAAAACAGGTTCTGTGTGAAATAAACCCCAGAGCTCGAACCACAGATGTATTTTAATGAAGATGATGTCCTGATCTCTTTTCCAGCAAACATGGAAATTGGCTATTTTTATTAAGATTTTTATTCTAGCATAAAGGGTCTCAGACATCTTGCAGAATAAATCCAAACAAATGTGATCTGGTCCTGGTAACCCTGATGACCCTCAGGTTTGCTTCGTCGGGCCCAACAAAGAACTCAAAGGCACAGAGATCCTGAAAAGTTTCTCCAAAGTCTGTGCTTGGTCTGAATATCCAGACTGCTCACTTTGTCTACTAACTAAGTAATTGTTTGTTAAAACCCATTTCTCTTGTTATTTTACCTGCTCTGGTCTGGTCTGGTCATCCCCGCCCTGCTTCTCTTCTTCTACTATAAGAGGGCGGCTGAATCCCCTGCCTCAACTTCTTGTCTTTGGCCTGAACCTCTAAAACCAGTGTTTTCAGGCAGCCCGCTCAATGTTCTGGCTTTGCCCAGTACCCAGATGTGGTCTTCAGGTGGTACCAGATGTTAGGTCTTCGTTTCCCCTCGCAGCTGATTTCAAAATGCCTGAGGACCTAGATATAGAGACTGTCTGACCCAGTTGCAGATTCTGTGTTGAGTATTGTTGTTGCAATCAGAGCTAATTGTTTTGTTGAGTCTCTCGGGTGATGGACACATTGTCTCATACGAGACGGGTGGAGGTATGAAGCAATAATATTTTAAAAACCCAAAAAGAACCATTGTTTTAAATGTGTCAAATCAGTGGCCAGTCTGAAAGGATGGGCCTCAGAATCGTGTCTTACCATGATTATGAGTCCTCTTATTTAGCTGTGAGTAGTTCATTTTCACATGTAGCCTGGACTTCTCTCAGCTGCGTGGTCTTTTCCTGTTTTATTTTCAAGTTTTGATATCCTGTCAGTTTTTTTTATTCATCTCCATTCTTTATTTCCTTTCCTCTTTAATTGGCTCACGTCTCCAAAGTGGCCTTTAGGCGATGATTTTTGAGCCTTGCTGTGGACTTTTCTACACCCTCCGCCTCCGCTCTATGGCTTTTGGATACAATTGTTTTTTAGTTGTTACATTTAGGCTCATTCATCTCTAATTCTCTTTTTGGATTTATCAAAGAGTTACTGCCCTTTTTTTCTTCATTAAAGAACAATTTCTGGCTTGTGGGTCAGACCTTGGCTGTGATGCCAATCATTTGACTTCAGAAAACACACATCCACCTCTGATAATCAATTTAAGCCAGGGTTCATCTTTCGTGAGATGTCCTACATCAGCCTGCCAAAACACACTTCCCCGTTTTACTGTGTTCAGGTTGTCCTCTGTTGATCACAATCTCATTCTAGAATTCACTTTGGTGTTGCGTGCACCAGTTCTGCTGTGCCGTTATTTTTAGCTTTACCTTTTCTCTCTTTCCCTCTCTTGTGCACTCTCTCTCTCTCTCTCTGTCTCCCTCCCTTCTTTTTTTATCACATTTTCAAATTTCCACCTCCATTGTGCTCTGACCTGATGAAGCCGGCATTCTCGAAGGAAAAAAAGCATAGGCATCTCACCATGAAAAAGACTTCCTTGTGCTGCATTTTTTTTTACTACCATGCTCTGTGCATGGCGCTTTTGTCCTGGCATTCAGGGGAAGGCTGTAAGCTGTCAGGATGTGTTTACACAATTGCCGCCAACACAAATTCCTCCATTTTAGCTCTTGGTTAACGCAATGCTGACTCTGAGAAAGAGCACATTTACTTGCTTTCCAGGCCGGGTGGTTTGTTTTTATTCCTCAACACGTTAACGCACCTTGGTCTGTTATACATGCCTCCTTCCGAATAGACAATTCCCACTGTAGTCTGTACAAAAGAGGCACTGGCCCAAAGGACACTAGCTTAACGCTGGAGCAGATAGTCCATTCAGCATGTATTGTTAAGGAAAATAAACCACCTTTAGCTAGCAGTGAAAGTAATTTCTGTAAATTCATTTTATGTAACTTTCTGACAGCCTATTTAAAATTTAGCTGCTCCATCAACTGAGAAGTTCCTTAATGTAAATGTCTTGGAAATGTTGTCATTTGAATGGAAAACACGGTTACTGGTTCAAAACCTCCAAGTAAGCAACATTTGGTACAGCCTGAAACAGTTGTTGGTCTGTGTTCATATTGAAATAAATTTTGTTTTGCTGCGTTAAAGTCCTGGTCGAAGAACATCAGTTATTGGTCAGAATAAAAAAAATGGAATTGTTGAAAATGCCAAACTCATAATAAGATTTTGATTCTGTCTATGGAGGTTCACGGTCAACACCGTGAATTCAAATCTTTTCTTGGAAACTGCACTTGAATACGGTATTTTCCTTGAAAGACAGTTCATCTCTCAACTGAGAGGATGAACTGCAGCAGCCTCTCAGATGAGAGGTGAGACAAATACATTTTAGTTCTGTTCTTCTCTTTTTTTTTTTTTTCTTTTTACCACATCTTACCTTCCAAGTCCTCCCGCTAAGAACTAACATTGCTTTTGCGGTCCGCTTGGTGCAGCCAGAGAACTAAACTGCATGTTTTCTGTTAAATTACTGGCCAACACCCCTTAAAGTTTTATGCTGAGTCAAGTAGCTTAGACCTCTGGTGAGTCACCCGGCAAACCAAACATGTTCTCATTCCCCACTGTGTCGACAGCCTGACAAATTCTGAAGGTTCCTTTATTGTAAAACACTGACGCATTCGAACCCCTTTCTTGTAATTTTTCAACCTTGAGCGTCATGCCAACATCATCTGCATCTACAGTGGGGAGAACAAGTATTTAATATACTGCTTATTTTTCAGCTTTTCCCACTTGCAAAGCATGTAGAGGTCTGTAATTTTATCATAGATACTTTTCACTCGTGAGTGACGGAATCTACAACAAAAATCCAGAAAAGCACATTGTATATGTTTAAGAATAAGAATAAGAATAAGAACAACTTTTTTCATCCTAAAGGAAATTGCTGTGCCAAAGTCACAAGAAAAATGTAACAATAATAAATAATAGTAGAAAATTGTATAAACAGAAAAAAAAGGGAGAATAAGAAATACAAATAAACTATAACGTGTCTTAAGTAACAAGTGAAAGATAAGGAGTGCACAAAAGTAAGTAATTAATACTTAATTAATAGGTAATACTTATGCCATTGCATGGCAAAAACAGAATGGTACAGATCAGACATTTCCTGTAGTCCTTGCAGGTTTGCACACAGTGCAGCAGGGATTTTGGCCCACTGCTCCATTCAGATCTTCTCTGGATATGCTAATGGGAGTGTAATTCGTTGGGGACAAAGGAGCAATTTAGGGGATTTCCTGGATTGGAATGTGAGAAGGTAAAACCAGACAAATGAGTGTAACCTGTTACGCTGCTGTGACGAAAGAATTTCCCATATGGGGATCAATAATATTTATCTTATCTTAACCTGTTGGATCACATGAACAGAGGCTCATGTGATCATTTGACCTTACCGGGGGCTGGTTCTGGTGGTGAATCTTTCCTGGTTGTTTGTAGGGTGCTGATTGGCTGATCTGTGTTTGCAGATCTGTCTTGGTATTGATCCCAGTATGGTGTTTTACTTCTGTGAAAGGTTTCTCCAGAGATATTGTTTCTGTTTTGACCGTTATATTCAGAAACTCCCAGCAGTTCATTAGAACTGAGGAAGCCTTTCAGGTGAGAGCTGAAACATTTTAAAGTGAAGAAATTCAATTCCATTTGCCACGCCGAGAAGATCTGGGCGAGTATTCACCATGACCTGGATGACCGAGAACCTCCACAGACTCTATTGTAAATGAGAAATCATGGTCCTCCACTAATGCTGCACCTTAAAAAAGATGCTTCTCTGCATTAGAGACCCCTTACTGGTAATTTTCGTAACACAGGCTTGGGAGTGAGAACATGTAGACCAAACGGGCTGACTTGTTTATTCACTTTTTTTTAGAACTCTGCTGATTTTTCTCGCTTACTTGAAGTTTGCTTGATGATGTTGCATTTCTTCAAAATTTCCCGGGTTGTATTTAGCCTGGGATGCCCGATGCTTTGTGCAGCACTTTGACGGAAAGCGTTTCATAAATCTAAATGTACTTACTAAGCATCACGCACAGCATCATGTCAGCGTGATGCCATTTGCAATAGAGGAGTATATCTTTGTACATCTTCCTCAAGGATGCACTATTCTGCAGTCCTTGTCTTGGACTGTCTCCTTTAAGAGGAGTGGGCTCACTGACAGTTGGCTCCTTGGCTCAGACCCCTGGAGTCCTACCAGTGCCAACAATACAGGGTATGGTTTAACAACACTGCAGCAAATCTGCCCCCTCCCATTCTGGAAACTTATTGAAAAACATCCATTTTGACTCTGAGCCCTTCCCCCCCTGGTTCTGGAGCCAAATTTATGTATTAACGTATTGAAGAATCCCATAACAGAGGCAGCACTTAAGAGGGAGGTGAAGAAGTCACAAAGGAGATTTCTTGGAGTGAAGATCAGAGATGGAGGCGATAAATACCCGTGTCTCCCTGAATCCAGTCGCAGTTTGGAGAGGATGGTTAAAATCACCTCAGATTTAGCGGAATGGAAGGCTTCACACAGCTCGAGGGTTAAAAGCTACTTCAAAGTCCACTATTTACCCGTAATGGCTGCCTTCAAAAGGTCGGGTTGATGGCAATGTATGACGACTGTGCATGATGTGCCCTTTGAAAGGCATTTATTTTTTTGGAGGCGTACAATAGGATCCAACACACACACACACACACACACACACACCTCTTGAACACCAAATTGTGTTTTGACCCCTGCACATCTGCCTCACAGCCTGCGGCCCCTCCAAGAAATAACCACCACTGACTATTTTTTGGACAGACTTCCAGGTGGCATGTTCTAAGTTATCTGTGCTCTGATATGATATGGAGAGAAACAATTCCTCAGACTGATGAGGAAGAGATGATGCAACCAGAGGTATAACTAGAGTGTAACATTATTTCCTGCTGTGCCTTTTGCAAGGAGGTAAATCTGTGGTAATTTTATTGGTAAAAAATAACAGGAATACCAATTCTATCATTTCTAATACTGCTTCCATGGCTGCTGCGAAAATGAATGATTTCTGTCACTTCTTTGACTTTCCTGTCCTGTAAACATTCTGCTTTCTGCTCTGAACTTATAATTCTCTGTAAATTGATTCATTTTCACAATTTTTGGCTCAGTCGGTTTGTGAAAGACACACAAGCACAAACACACAGGCTTCAGGCTACGCTTTGAAAACATTCTGTCACTTGTGTTTCTCCAGATTTTTCTTAATCCAGTGTGCCATGTCAACATTGTGCAGACAGACTCTCGGGAATGAGGGGTGCACTTAGGTGGGGTGTGGCTGGAGTTTGGTTACCAGCCAGCTGTCGAACACAGGGACTGGTCTTCAGATAAAGATGTGTTTAATGTCCTTAGGATTCGTCACTGCTGAAGACAGCCTTATGGTTCCATTCCTGATGAAAAACTTAGCCAACAGGGAGCTGCTTACCTTTTTATTTTCATTTTCTTTACAGTGTTCTCCCAGCACTTTCCCATGTTCTTCATATAAAAAATTGGATTAAAAATAGCCAAGTGTTCAAGTTTCCTTTATGAATCACGACGATTAGATTTAGATTAGATTATCCTTATTTTAATTATATTATACCTCAAGTTAAGTTAATATTTACCCCTCGTATTTACAATAGATGGATGAATCTGTGGGGGGGAAAGGGCAAGTAGTTTAAACTATGAACAATAACTTAAAAGATTTAAATACAGACTTAATCTCAGTTTTTTACAGATGTCATTTGTTACTCTAGTGTAAGCCTTTGTGTAAGCCTTTTTTAAATTTCATAATTCATTCGACTAATTTTTTTTACAATGTTTTCAAGTCTGTTTTTCTACAAGGGTATTTGCCATGTTTAGAAACAATTAAGATACTTATCCAAAAACTTTTGTCCTTATCTAATTTGCAGTTTTTCGGGTTCCGAAGTTGTGGTCAGTTTTTTTTTTTTTTTTTGGCAAGTTTTTTTTACAGTGAACGTGAAGCTGAGGGTCTTTCTTAACCTGCTGTTCCCGTCTCGGTTCTTCAGGTTGGACCAAATTCGCCCGTTTGACTCGAGCACTGACCAACAACCGCAACTCATTGCAGCAGCTGGCGCCCATCGGCAAGCATGAGGTCAGCCACAAGCAGTCCAGACTGGCCGAGGTGAGGCAGCAAGCAAGCACATGCGTGCACGCAAACACACACACACATACACGGACTCTCTCGAGCGCTGGTATAAAGGGGCATGAAGCAACTGTTGTAAAATACAGGTAACCATAGCAACCAGTGCCTTTGCTCTGCGGTGTCCATTAGGTCTCCCGGTGAGCTTCACTCCAGATTGTAAAAAAAAATTATTTTTACTTTTCAGTCATGAGTCGCACACACACACACACCGAGTTTCCTCCATGTGTGAAAAAGACATCCTGCTTCTTTGAAGGCTACTGAGATAATCTGGCAAACAGCCGTGATGGGGAAAATATTGCTGCCCGAGTCTTTCCTCTTATTTCTGTACTCATACCGTAAATTCCGGACGATAAGCCGCGACTTTTTTCAAACGCTTTGAACACTACGTCTTAAATAACGATGCGCATAATTTATGTTTTTTTTTGGGGGGGGGGGCTAACGAGCTTCACGCCGCTAAAACAGTTATCCTCGTCACATCGGGCCAATGAAATGACCGGGAAAATCTGAGGCCGTTCAACTCCGACACCCAGGACGACGACTTCGACGGTTTTAGTGCACAGGAGGAAGCCCAAGATAGTGATCAGCTAGCTGCTGTGGCTTATATTGAGGTGCGCTCAATAGTCCGGAAATTACGGTATTCCATATTTTGTCATTCCAGGCTAATACGGTTAAACTAGATCAACTTGTCTCATAGAGTGTCCAGGAGAGACTGGAAGATGTTCTGCAAGAAACCGTGTTCTACTCTTTGTAAAAATGGGCGTGAAAGCTATACCCGAATCCCGACAGATATAACTGCAGACTGACCTACCAGGTTCAGTCATTTATTTTCAGTTCCTGGTGTAGCTTTACCAGTCTTCTCCTCTGTTAACATTCGGGTAACGCTATCATGTGGTTGCAGCCTCCATCTCTGTTGTTGAAGGTGTGCCCCTCCTGGCCAAGAACATTGGTGAAACACCCAGATTTTTTGCCCCTGCTTTCGCCAACACACCCAGCTTATCTACGTCTTGTATTATTCCGGCCGTTGCCATGTTAACATGTTGAAAAATGGATCGTATTAAGTCATCTCCGTATTTTTTTTAGAATTTTGTTTCCACTGTTTCTAAACTACAGGGATTGTGGGTTAATTAGACTGACCGCTAACATTAGCATTGCTAAGCTTCAAACATCTGTGCTGTCTGACCTCCCCAGCGTCTGCAGCGATCACGGGCTCTGATCCTTCAACCACATATTGATGAACAGAACCACATCTGAGATCAGTTCGCTGGTTGTCATGTCATTACAACTTCCAGCTCATGTCACCAAAAATGCCTTTTCCAAATTAGTTCTAAAATCCCAGCTCAGTTTTGTCGCAACATCCCTCATAGAATCAGTTTCGGTTTTAGTTTAAATAGAGAGGGGCAGTTAAAATATTGTTGTAAGTTAAATAGTTTAAACAGTATGTTGTAAGTAATGTATAATACAGTAAGTAACGAATATCCGAGGTCCAGGATCTTTTAATAACCAAGCCAGAAGCCAAGTCACATGGTTCCTACTATGACTCTGATATATTTCTATTCAATTCATTTCGTCCTTCTACCACAAACAGCTCTCACGAAGAGCAGCACTGAAGACAAATCAGGCACTGCTGCTTAAAAATGTAAAGTTATCTTCCCCAAAATGAACAATAAATCAGAAACAAAAATTCCCTGTCTGGAAAAAAATGACCATTCCTGACCATCATCCAATATTTGCACATTCCTGGCTCAGCTCTGACAGACTGACAACCCGTCCAAATGATGCTCGGGTGGATTTAAACGACAAAAATTTAAGGAAATTCATGGAGGTGCCGTTTTCCTCTCTCCTTCTCCCTCAGCTGTTGGGATCCAACGTTGTAAAAGGCCGGAAACACTGTGAACCTGCAGTTGAAGTGGCTCCTGCACTTTGCATTATTTCTGTCCAAATAAAGCCTCATATAAAACATTCACTCTGACAGTCAAACTGTTTCTCACACACACACGTATATACACAGTCACATACACACACATAAGCGAAAGAACCCGACGAGCTGTACCCCTTCTTCCACGGGATGCGGCGCTCCAGCGGGGCCATTAATATTTCATGTTCTTGGGGAGACAAAGCAGCGGCACTCAGTGTGATTGGGACGGCTAGAAATTTAGAAAATGGATTTCAGCAGCAAAGATAATGTGGGTGGAGACAAATAGGAGGGGGCCTCATCTCACAGACCAGTTTTATTCAAGTAGGTTTAAAACAAAGTGTGTCTTTATGTTTCTTTTTTTAGTTCAAATTTACTTTAATTTAGTTTCATCCCAGCTCTTGAATTCCACAACAGGAGAGGGCAGGGGAGGTGCTGACCGGAGGAAATATGGAGGAAGACGGGAAACGGTAAAAGACAAGAGATGAACACATTAATAGTGAAATGGAAATTATTTAAAACAATAAAAAAATGTACACAAGAAAAATCAATGAAAATACAGAAATGAAAAAAAAAGTTGACATACAAAAAGAACAGCCCAGTGGGTAAGACCGTTACCTCAACAAGAAGGTTGCAGATTCTGAACACATGATCGACTGGGTTCTCTCCGTGTGGAGTCTCCGGGTTTGTTATGTAATGACACTTAGTTTAAAATTTAATAAGGCTCATGGAGAGTACATTCATTACATATACGGATTGCTGTTATACACTTACTTCATAATTACATCACACTCTATCTATGGGCCCCTGACAGGTACAAATATCAATATATCATAGGGTTCTCCTGCCTGGGGTTTCTGTCTCCCAGAGTCCAAAAAGGTCAGAAGTTTTTTGGAAGTCTAAAGTGTCCATAAGTGTCTCTTACCTCACTTCCAGTTGCCGTTGGCTCAAGCGGGACAATATGTATGGATAAGCAAAGAATTACGCTCGATTGTCTTTCAGTCAGTGATTTGGTCCGACTGAGTTTCTTTATTTTCAGCTGACGCTATTTCTAGTTAAACCATAGCTGTTAACTTTTGGTCTTGTTGGTGAAGTGTTTTTGCCGTATCAGGATGGAGGAGGTGAAGCACGAGCTGAGAGCTGATTGGATCTCACTCTAGAAATGACACCGGTGATTTGCAACCCGACAGAAATTAAAAGTACTGTAGAAAATGACGTGGAGGGAGTTCAGAGGCGGCAAAATTTGGAAAAAAAAAAAAAAAAGAAATTAAAAAGAGCACATTTATTCCGAGATACTTCCTCCTCCCTGCTGTTGCCGGCCGGCAGAACGTTGCGTCGCATCCTGTAGATGATGAATCCACATTGCAGGTGATCCGTCTCCACTTCAATCTGAAAGCCACAGCTGGCGACCTCAGTCGAGGACGCCATTGAGTGTTACACTCGTCTCCTCTCCTCTCTGCCACAGTGACACTCTGCTCCTAATTGGCGCCCTCTTTGTTGTCTGAGTGGCAGCTGCGACGGCGCAGGTCAGATGAGAATGTCTGCGCCGCTCGGACCTGTCAATCAAAATCAGGCACGGTCCATGTTTGAGGACAAATGAGGCTAACAAGGGTAACAGTGGCTAACTGGATGGTTCTAGAAATAGTCATGCTTAACTGCAGAGACATGCTCACACAAGGCATGCCAGCACGAGCAGCATTAAAAGTACTGAGGTAGTACAGGCTGCAGAGCCAGCAGCAGCAATATCAGTAGTAGTTTAAGTAGAGCCAGTCCTTGTACTATTTGAGCCTGGAGTCAAGACAGCAGAAGCTGGAGGTGTAGAAGTAGTTTTAGTCGTCCGGGTATCTACAGGACTGTCTCAGAAAATTAGAATATTGTAAAGTTCTTTATCTTCTGTAATGCAATAAAAAAACGAAAATGTCATACATTCTGGATTCATTACAAATCAACTGAAATATTGCAAGCCTTTTATTATTTTAACATCGCTGATTATGGCTTACAGTCCATGAAAACTCAAAAATCCTATCTCAAAATATAAGAAAATCATGAAAAAGTAATTTTTATTTTTTAATTGCATTACAGAAGATAAAGAACTTAATCACAATGTTCTAATTTTCTGAGACAGTCCTGTATGCAAGTAGTTAAATCAGGAAATGTAATAAAATCAATTGTTGAAGGCAGAGTAGAATAAACCCACTCATGTTTAGTTGTAGGAAACACATTGGTTGTAGAATTGGTAGTTGCTCTTGGAATATTTGGAAAAGCATCAGTAATTGTCATTGTTGTAAAACCTGTGATAGTACAAGCAGTTTTAAAGGTACAAGATCCGGATCCCACCAATGTGTTTTTATAGCAGTCTTCAACAACTACGGCCCTTTTAGATGTCATGTTGTTTCCTGCCAAAAACTCCACCTGGAAATGTCAGGAAGTTAGATCCATAAACAGCAAAGGGTCTGACTGATTTTTCAAAATAAAGTGCCTCGCAGGCTCTTTTTGTGCATCCCAGTAGTACAGCAACCGCTTGAGGCCATGTATTCAGCAGCAACAAGAGGCGTCTTAGTAGATGAACTTTGATTTAACTTTGCAGCCTGGACACAAAGCCACAAACATTGTTGGAACAAACAGACGGATAAATCACTTAAATCTCCTTATCATGATAGACTCAGCCAGTCTGGCCCAACAAAGCACTCCTCTTCTGAAACATTCCCTGTGAGAATGAGAAAACTTTTGCCGTCAGAATTTCAATGCAATTTCAATGCAACAGATAAACTAATAACAAAATAAAATATACAAAACAAACCCAGCTGGCAGAATCCCCCCCCCCCCCCCCCCCCCCGCCTCCCCATCAGTGGGCGTTTGTCTAAATAACAGCATCCTCTATTTGTTTAGAAAAAAACAAAACACGGTCATCGGAGGACTTGTGAGCTGATTCTCCGCAGCAGATGAGATTCGACTAAAACAACAACCTTAAAAGGTCAAGACCAAGAATGTTGAGTGTTCGGTAGGTTTGTTTACATGTACAGTATGTTATTTTTGAGAAGGGGTCATTCAAGGATGAGAGGATGAGATCGGGTGTTTGATGTCCTCTGACATAAGTTAGATGATTCCTATCCCAATGCATCAAGATGATACTAGTTTGTCCTGCAGTTTGTAAATGGTAATTATTGTGAGTCTCCAAGGCCTCGTTTTGGTTGAACTTTTAAAAGATGCTAAATCTATCCTGGGGTTTCCTCCAATGTTACTCTTCCTGGAGCCCTATCCTCCAGTCAGTGAGTGCTGGGCTTCCAGGTTTGAATCCGTAATGACCTGGGTTTGGATTCAATGTTGTTTTTATTTACTGCTAGAGCCTCCTCGGAGCCCCGTCCCCTTCTGATAATCATGCCAGGTACGGCAGGATACAACCAGAACCGAAATCAGTTCAGGCTGAAACCATCAAACCCGGCCTGGCGTCGAGTCATAGACGGTAATAGGCCGCCATCTTTTGGGTTTATGTAGCATCAACCTTTATCTCCTTTATCTGGACAAATTTTGTTGCAGAGAGCAACAATGAATCGGGATGGAAAGTGAGGAAAGTTGCTTTGTTTTGTTGCAAAAGAATCCTTGCAGGTCGATATGATGATTTTAGTGCATTAACATTTGTTCTTACCTCTGGATTTTGAAGAAATGTCTTTTCAAACTTCCTATGCTTGATCTCATTAAGCCGTTTGAGAGTGGAGATCTTTGTAATAGTTATGGTCTCCTGATATATCAATTATATTGTGGTGAACTTTGCACGTAGCATTTTCATCCAGTTCGGTTCCTACTGCTGGCGACATGTCAATAAGCAAACAGTTCCAAAAGTGATAGTTAAAAAAAGTGCCGCCTTCACTGCAACAGTGAACTCTGCGTGACTCGGTGTCAGGCTGTCAGAGTATTGTTGGAATGAAGATGACGGTCCACGTTTACATGTGCTGACCAAACCAAAACACATAGTAAAGGAATCACAGTTCGGGGGCCAGAAATAGGTGGCATCTGGCATGTGGCAGGGTATTGAGGACTGCCGATTCAGAGCCTTCAGTGAACCATCTGACGGTTTTTGGACTGAGAGAAGAGGGCAAAGAACCTGGACAGAACCCAAGTAGGAGACATGGTGATGCCACACAGAGAGAGAACCCTAGCAAACACAACAATAACATGAAGAACAATTTTCAGACTATTGAGCATACCTTGAAAGTAAGCCGCAACCAAAAATTTGAAAAGAAAAAAAAAGGACATATCTATGTCGCACTTGTCCGTAAGCCACAAGTGCTCGTTTGTAACATTAGATATTTCTACAGAAAGTTGTGACACAGAGATTTTTTTTAACTTTTATTTTACTAAATGCTTTTTTTGAACAGTGCCGAACACATTTGGCTAGAAGAAAATACACTATCCTACCAGGAAAAGTCATTGATCGGTATATTTATCTTTATCCTGCGCACTAAAACCACTAAAGTCATCTTCTTCGATGTTGTAATTATACCCCCGTCAGAATTCCTCCGTCACACACTTCCTTTGTCTCTCTTTTGGTGTCGCTCTGAATGTCACTTGTGTAAACCAAACGTGTGTTCTGTGGTGTCTAAGTATAACCTCAATGGTTTACATGACGGGGCTAAATATTTTAGCGGCATGCAGCTCGTAATCCGGTAAAAATCCATGAATTAGCTGCAGCAATAGTATTTAAGCCGCAGTGTTCAAAGCGTATGAAAAAAGTAGCGGCTAATAGTCTGGAAATTACGGGACACAGAAAATGTGAACTGTCTCGCCATTATGCAAATGCTAGGTGATGTAATATAAATGTCAGGCTTCTTTTTCCTGGGGATTGTTTCAAGATGGTGCCTCCTGTTTGGCTGCCTGTTCCAACAGCTCTCGCTACTGGTGTACCTTCAAACTAAAGTATTTTCTTACCTTGTTAAAGTGTTTTTTTGTATGCTGGACATGGGCTACACTGTGCGTGCTGTGGCCCTTTGGCTGCATTTTTTCCGTTTTCAACTTTTTTTGGGAACCCTGTGAAGCTGGTTGCTTTTACAGCATCGATGCTACGCTGGGGCTGGTAGTATATGTGCAGCTGACGGGAAGAGGCTGGACAGACTGATGTCTGAAGGCGCGGTATCACAGGTGGATCCTCCCTGCTGCTGTTAAACCTTTCAACCAGCACCACTTTCAATAGACAAAATGCTTTTTTGAACCATGTGCAACGTGAAATTTGCCATCTCACGCATGTACAATCAATCTTTACACTGTAAATAAATAAACTATCTATATTCCATGTATTTTGGGTGATAATGTCCTTATTAAGTTTTACATTGCAACTGTTGTCAATATTTTTCACATTCATAGTTGTAAAAATTACATTCACAGAGGGATATTTTTTTATGTACATCCCTCATTTAAATCAAGACTTTGCACATTCGTTGACGTTTTTTTCTGTAGTTCACTTACCACAATCATGTACACTCATAGCTGTAAATGTATAATGTTAGAATAGGAACATTTTTTGTGTAGCTTAATGCATGAATACAGTATATCTCTTACTTGCTTTATCCTCATTGTTCTTGCTGTTGTTAACATTAAATTTCCCCACAAAGGAACTAATAAACGACTATCTTCATGACTTTTATTAATGGGACGTAATCACCGATTAATGCCTTGTGTCACCTGTTCCATCACAGAATGATAAAGCAGATCTTTTTATACATACATATATATAAATACAAGTTAAAATAAAGAGAGATTTTCTACAATTTCAGTCTTTATTGTTGGCTGACTTTCAAGAATCTGTTGCTATTATTACATAGTTTGAAAAATTTAAATAATTGGTGTGGGCTCGTGAGGATTTTTGAATTAATGTTGGTCCCAGGTTTGAGATGCTGTGCAGGCTGGTCCTGCTGGAGCTACTCCTTGAAGAACTGGCCTTTATATTTCAGTATATTGTCCGTCTTTGCCCTCCAGGTACTTCAGCTCAACTCGGACATCCTGCCCCAGTACAAGCAGGAGGCCCCAAAGACGCCCCCACATATCATCCTCCATTACTGCACCTTCAAGACTACCTGGGATTGGGTAATCCTCATCCTGACCTTCTACACAGCCATCATGGTTCCCTACAACGTGTCCTTCAAGACCAAGCAGAACAACATTGTGTGGCTGGTGCTGGACAGCGTGGTTGACGTCATCTTCTTGGTGGACATTGTCCTTAACTTCCACACTACCTTCGTGGGTCCCGGTGGCGAGGTCATCTCCGACCCCAAGCTTATCCGCATGAACTACCTGAAGACCTGGTTCGTCATTGACCTGCTCTCCTGTCTGCCCTATGACATCATCAATGCCTTTGAGAACGTGGACGAGGTATGCGGGGGGGGGGGTCTGTGATGGGTTGGATCCACTATATAACGCTTTTCCCTTTAAAAAAAAAACAACCAGATCTGCTTCGTCGGCATTAGCATTTAGCCACCTGCCTGTCACTTCACCCATCTCTGGCAACTGACTACCATAATTTTACCTGGTTAGTCCCCGATCAACTTGTCATGGCTTGCAGCTGTTTTGATGGACAAAAAAAGTTCTTGAGGTGTTTTCAGTGTGAGCTGCGATAATCATCAGCCACCAAACCAATCCTGACAGGAAGTCATACTCAAAAACATAGCAATTCATGTTGTATATAATATGATGCCCAGCCGGACTGTATGTCATAATGCTCCATTAGTCATCATCCGGCAGCTGTTGTTCAGGGGATATCCACCAAAAATGCAATTGACTGTTTTTGGGCTGCGCGTTTATTGTGAAATATTATTGCTCGGCAGGAAGAGGGCTGCTTCGGGGTTTTCATTAGCTGTTTCAGAACAGGGCTTATTTACACTGAACTGGTCACAGTGAAACGCTTGATGGTTATCACACAACAGTGAGAGCACTCTCGGTGCTTTAAGAGATTCATTCTCTGACGAGGTGTGATGATTGATCATAGCTTGACGATAGGGGTCTGGGAGTGCCTGGAACAAATTTTAAAATATTTTCAAAGACATTTAAATTTTTGGATATGTTTGATTTGCCGTGGAGCCTAAAACAGCTCAGAGAAATTTGAACTGCGTATTGAGACTTGAAGAACAGGACGTGTCTGGCTAAGGCCTGTGTTTCACGTTTATAGTGGAGACTAAAGAATGTGGACGATCTTCAGTAGATGTTGAATGCGGGGATGCGTATTTTGGTTTGATTTTATTGGAAACATCATCTCCGCGCAGTTAAAAATAGCTGTTTTTTCTCTGAATAGACTGTAATAGTTTCATTATTGAGATTCATTAAAACAAGTCCCCAGAGGCTGCCGGGTGGAAACGTCAGATTCGGATCTGCTGTGGGTGGGATCAGCTGCTCCGATGAGCCGATACAGCAGGGGGGTGGGGATGGAGAAATAAGACATTCTGCTGCATAATATTTGGGTGAGAAGTTCTTATGCTGCGCGATGCTGATGGTTTATTATTTCTCTTTGTCTGCTATTTGACAGTAGAATCTGGGTTTTCGGCCTGAGGTCGAGCTCCCTCTGCAAGATTGTTCTCAAGTTTCATCAACGTGGCGCGAAATACATCAGATGTGATTTTCCGCTCTGTTTCCCACCAAAATAATGAGATAAAATCTGCCATCTCCATTCACTCATTCATCATCTATACCACTTATTCTGCTCAAAGGGCTGGGTGGGGTGCATGGTGCTGGGGGGCAAGAGGGTGTCAATGGAGCAAGAAGCGGGGTTTAGCATGGACTGTAAATGTTGATCTCAGGGCCACACAGAGACATCCATCGATTGACCTGCCCTCTCTTTCACATCTACAGACAATTTAGTCCTCAGTGAACCAAGTGTTTTGGGATTGTGGGAGGAAGACAGAGAACCTGGAGAGAACATTCAACTCATAGATCAGAAACCCAATACAGTCTTGCTGTGTGGGAGCAGTGCTGAACACCGAACCCCACAAAGCCCCCATCTTTGGGTATAAAAATGAAAAAATGAACTGATGCTGTTGTTTTTCTTAGTCTTGATTTGTCTCTGAGTGGGTTTTTGGCAAACAGTTGTCTAAAACACACACGCAGTTCTCTATTCGTGTACATGCACTTAAAAAAAGTACCCGTCGTGGGAGTGCCAGCACAAAAATCCATCATTGTGTGCTTCTGTGTGTGTGTCTGTGTGTGTGAGTGTGTGTCTGACAAGTGGGTCTTAATCACATGGGTCTTTGAAAGCCACCAATAATTATAATAGCAGTATTTAAGCTGCCAGCAGCTAATTTTTTTTCCGTCTAGTAATTCCTAATGCTAAAAAAAGTCTGAGGTCTGAGACACAACAGCTGTAGAGCCAGAACACACACACACACACACACACACACACACACACACACACACACACACACACACACACGCACGTCACTCGCATACAGACACATACATACAATATTGAAGTCTTTGTTGCTTTGAGAAGTTTATCAGGTCACATTTAAGGCTGAAATGACCCAATATTTCCTAAATTTCTACTGGTTGCCATTTTAAGCATAATCCCTAGCAGGAAAATCAGTTAACCCACAGAAAACCAAGCCGGGGAGGCTGGTGGCATCACTGCGGAAGTCTGGAGGTGGCACTAGGCTCAGGTTTAGCTTTTTCCCCACGGTCAACGATGGATCCACTAATTTCCTGTTGAGTTAGTGCTCAGATTTCAGCAATTTCAAGGGAGTGGGTAACATGCTATGGTGGGAAAATCAACACTAGGCCTACGTGAACTTTCTGCCTATGATCATGAAAATGCTGAAGACAGGTTTCCCCTCCTCCTCGTCCACCACTGTATTCGAACTAATTGACATATTTCATACAACTTTCTTATATTACCTGGCCACCGATGGATGGATGCAGACTGAGGATACTGCATGCGGGCTTCTGATTAAACAGGAATGAAAGCAGGTCATTACAGAGAGAGCTGCCACTGTGATGGAAGAAGCTGCCAGGAAGTATTTTTACTGCAGTTTCTGGTCTAAATGCCCGCAATTCGGGCGTCAGTCTGAGTGTCATTAACAACATTGACGGGATCATTACTGAACTCCTCGATCCTGGTGGACAGTTGTGAGAGCTCACAAATCCTCTTCTCAGAGGTCAGTTTGCACTAGACGAGACATGAGGAATTTAGAAACTGAAGGCTGGAAAAATGTGGACTATCAGATTGAATAGTACCTTACTTACTAATGAAAGCAGTCTTCTTTTCCTTTCCACTTTTCCCTTCGGGGGTCGCCACAGCAAATCAACCTTCTCCATCTAACCCTAGTCTCTGTATCCTCCTCTCTCACACCAACTAACTTCATTTCCTCTCTCACTACGTCCATAAATCTTCTCCTTGGTCCTCCTCGAGACCTCCTGCCTGGCAGCTCCAATTCCAGCATCCGTCTACCGATATATTCACTATCCCTTCTCTGCACATGACCGAACCATCTCAGTCTGGCTTCTCTGATCTGCTCTCCAAAACATCTAAGATGTTCTGTCCCTCTGGTGGACCCATTCGTGATCCTATCCATCCTCGACAGGGGGGAGAACATCCTGTTGAATAATCTAGCCAGAACCTCTAACGCTGCCTGTCCTAGACACTTCCATACCTCCACAGGTATATCATCTGGACCAACTGCCTTTCCACTCTTCATCTTCTTCAATGCCTTCCTCACATCTCTTTCACTAATCTCTGATACTTTGTGGTCTACAATAGTCACCTCTTCTGCCCTTCCCTCCCTTTCATTTTCTTCAGTCCTCAGCTCTTCAAAGTACTCTTTCCATCTTCTGATCATTCTTCAAGCATCTGTCAATGCATTACCCTCTCTATCCTTAATCACCTGGACCTGCTGTACATCCTTTCCATCTCTATCTCTTTATTTTGCCAACCTTTATAAATCCTTCTCTCCCTCATTATTGTCCAACCAAGCATACAAGTCATTGTACGCCCTTTGTTTTGCCTTTGCTACCTCTATCTTTACCTTACGCTGTATCTCCCTGTACTCCTGTCTGTTCTCTTCGGTCCTCTCACTTCATCTTTTCTAACTGCTTATCTATTTTGTCTCCTTATCTACTTGTCTACCTGTCTCCCTGATCACATTAGCTGTAGTTGTCCAGTCATCTGGGGGCTCTCCCTGACCACCCAGAACCTTTTTCCACGCCTCCTTGAAAACCATACCTCCTCCCTTTGTCATCTTGATCTTCCTTGTCGCCAGAGTCATCCTACAAACAACCAGCCTATGCTGTCTGGCTACACTTTCAGCAACCACTACTTTGCAGTGACTGATCTTTTTCAGATTACCTTGTTATACAAGATGTAGTCTACCTGTGTGCGCCTACCTCCACTCTTATGAGTTACCCTATGTTCCTGTCTTTTCTGGAAAAAAGTATTCACTACAATCATTTCATCCTTTTTGCAAAGTCTACCACCATCTGTTCATCTCATTACATTACATTACATTACAGTCATTCGGCAGACGCTTTTATCCAAAGCGACTTACAAAAAGTGCAATTCAGACAAAAAAGTGCAATTGTTGGTGTTGCAGGTCAACCAGCTTTCTTCTCCACATTTGATGCTCTTTGCTTCAATTTGATGGATCATCTCCTACATTTGGTTTCATGGAGGAAGTGTTGCAATCAAAGTGAACATGTCCGTAAGAGCCTCGAGGGCGGGGCTTTGTTCAGAATGGAAAGTGTGTGTTTTTTATGTTTCAGTAAAGCGGAGAGTGGAGAGTTGGCACTTTTCTTTGACGCTGGTCACCATGTGGGCCACATATCAAGCCAGATTTTATATTTAAGCAAAATTCCAGTCAGCATCTCGAAATCATGGTGACGCTTCAAGGGATGCGGAGAAATAAAAGATGCCTGTTCGATCTTGGACCAACTTTATTGTTTCCCTGTACCGCTGGATCAAGCCTATTCAAAACAATAAGAAACGCTTCCAGGGTTCAGTGTTTAACCTGGCCGAGAAAGGTGTTTATTTTTTATAAACTATTTAGAGCAGTAACACTTTTGCGCAGGTCAGCGGGAACGTAAGAGGGTGAGAAGAAGCAGCACAGAAGTGATGTAACCTCCTCCGCATGAGGCGGCTAAAGCTCCCCCGGGCTTCCGTGGAGGGTGGTGTGATCACCACAAACATTTTCACCCACCTTCAACCCCGATCCTAGAGGCACCTGCTGTCACGGAGCAGCCTGTAGCCCAGAGCAACTCCCAGTGTGGAGTGTCTCCAAGGTGCCGTGGAGGCTCGGAAAGGTCAACTCTAACTGACCTTTGGGTGACGGGAGAGCAGCGACCATCATGAACACGCAGTGTGACTTCAACACTAGGGGAATGGGGTGGGGGTATAAGTAAGAAAGGAATGTGTGAAAAGATGACGTTCTATGTCAAATCAAGAGAACCACAGAGGGAATATTCTGTTATTTTGGGAATGTCTCTTGCTGATTGCCTTATAAGATCTTTTTTTTTGGGGGGGGGGCATTCTTGAAAAATGAATGGACTTTTCCGTTTTTTATTCTATTTCCTTTTTCTCCAATTAGAGAAAATGCATTGGGTGGCATGAAGCGTCTTTTGTTTTCAATAAATAATTTTACAATAAATTCAATAGTTATTTCCATTACTGAATTCAATATTCTTCGAAATGTCTGGGGATGTTTAGTCAGAATTTCTGGGGACATGTATCTCCTTTTTTGCTGCAGAACAGGGGTCTTCAACACCATAAGGAACTCAAGAGACGGGCTCTCGAGTGACATGAAGGGAGGGTGAAGTGGTTTGGAGGGAGTTAGATGAGGAATGTGGCAAAGGGAGCTCCTCTTCCTCCTGTGGGAGGAACCAGAGCAGTGTCTTGTGTCCCTGTTTGGACAAACAGGTGCGGCTCAGTCTCGTCACTCCTTCCATCTGCTTCGTCCGTCGTCCTGCTGGACTCATTAGCACCTCGGGCCCCAGGGATATGTCTTTGAAGCTGTGGTGCTCGAAGGAGGGAGAGAAAGAGATAGAGTGAGTGAGTGAGTGTGTTTGGGGGCATATTTAACGCATATGTCTCAGGAGGAAGTATATTGAGAAGATGTAGTCACATGTGGTACAAATCGATTCCCCTGAAATGAATGAACTGATTTATCAGCAATACAGGTTCCATCGGGGTAGGTGGGTCCGATGGTCAGCTGGTGACGGTTCAGATCAATGAAGTTTCTAAGAAAAAACATCATGGCACTGTTAAGGAAAGACGGTTCCAGGTTCTGATCCCGTGATAAAGTGGGTTCTCTTTGTCTGGCGTCGATGTTCTCCCATGCCTACCTCAGTTCTTTCTGTGTTCTCTCTCACCTGGGCTCCCTGCAGGTTCTCCAGCTTCCTCACAAAAACCCTCAGTAGCTTCATCGAGAACTCGTACATTGTTAGTGTGTGTGAATGAGAGGGTGATTGGGTTGATGTCCCTACATGTGGCCCTGTGATTGACAGGCGATCAGTCCAGAATAAACTCCGCCTCTTGCACCAATGTCATCTGTGACCGACTCCATCACCCTGAAACCCGAGAGCGGGAGAAGATTTGTAGTTAGTGAATGGATGAAGGCTGATAACGTTCCTAACTGATACCAACCCATTTCAACCCATTTCTCTATCTCTATTTTCCACTTCCTGCTTCCCCCTCCGCCTCCCCCCTCAGGGCATCAGCAGTCTGTTCAGCTCTCTGAAGGTGGTCCGCCTGCTGCGTCTGGGCCGTGTTGCCCGGAAGCTGGACCACTACCTGGAGTACGGAGCGGCCGTCCTGGTCCTGCTGGTCTGCGTGTTCGGGCTGGTCGCCCACTGGCTCGCCTGTATCTGGTAAACGCACCTAGACCGTAGAACCCCACCCCCGGGGGGGAAATTCCCTCATTTTGTTCCCTAATTGGTTCTGTGTGCCGACATTACTCCATTTTCCCATCTGGACTTTTGCAAAACACCTGCTGTTGCTGTTTGCCTGCTGCTATTGCAGCCAAAGTCTCTCAAAGTCGTTGAAGATGAAGCGGTTTATGTAATGCTTCTGGAGGAACATGGCGGAGGAGGTGTCATTTTTCAGGCGCCCGACAAATAACAGCGCTAGGGTGCAGTGGTGGTAAATCACCTCCTCTAATCAGCTGCGAGCATCCGACGTCTTGTTTGCAGGGCAGCTCCCTCAGACCCGCTGGAGGCCAAGGGTCAGTACTAATGTATTGATGGTTCACAGCCTCGTGGTGCTTTTCATTGATCGATATCAGTATTGGCGACATTGATATGTAAACCCAGCATAGTGGAGTTAATCTGTTTTCAATTTAAAGTCAGTCTAGAGATTCCTTTTCTACTTTCTAGAATTGTTTCTGAATTTGATTTTGATGCATTCAACAAATTTCCACTAATTTGACATTCTTTGTTATTGTTTCATTCAATATTTTTGACAAATAAGCCCCCCCCCCCCAATTAAAGAATCTTGGTTTAATATTTAATATTTACTGCAGATTCCAAATAGCTGTAGTAAATGAAATAGAAAAATACAAAGGGTAAAAAACAAAATGCCACAAAATAGCAATTATTTTTCAAACCACTAAGATATTTTAAGAATACCTGGATACTAAAGTTGATGTGACAGTGGTCAAATATCAGGAAGTCATCAGTTTTTGATCCAGCGATCAGCTGGGTTCACTCTGTATGTTCTCTCCAGGTTCTCCTGCCTGGGTTCTCTCCATGTTTCAGTCTTCTTTCCACAGTCCAAAGACAGTCTGCAGGTGCACTGAAGTCTCTAAACCAGGGGTCGGCAACCCGCGGCTCTGGAGCCGTATGCAGCTCTTTCATCCTTACACTGCGGCTCTGAGTGGCTTGGGAAAATAAATTATAAGTGTTTAATTGAAGTGTATTTTATTTGTTTTAGTTCCTTTATTTGATTTCAGTTCTAAATTGGAAGATTGTTGTGATCTTGAAATTTTAAAATAAAATTATATGTATTATGTTTTGACGCTCAAAATATACGTCACACTCGCGGAAGTCGGTTTACCTGCTAAGCAGTATATACAGTGGCATATTTTAAAGTAACTGCAGCTCCCACTGTTTGCTTTTCTGTGGAAACCGGGTCCAAATGGCTCTTTGGGTGTTAAAGCTTGCCGACCCCTGCTCTAAACTGTCTGTAGGTGTGAATAAGAGACTGAATGGTTGGATGTCTCTTTGTGGTTCTGTGATTAGCCCTTCAGGTAAACATCTGTCTCAACCAAATGTGAGCTGGGTTTGGCTGTAGCCCCATGGCCTCGCTTTGGGCAAGATAAACACCGTAAATCTCGGGGTCTGGTCAGATGTGTGTTGCTGGTCTAAGTTCTTGAATGGGTTTGGGGGCGTGGGTTCTGGGATTCTAAATGCCGGCTCATCCGTTTCCAAAAGGTGTGGGTTTTGGTCTGGAGATGGTCCTGGTGGGATCTGGAATGGCTCCTCTGGGAGAGAATAAAAGCCCTGGATGTAGTTAATCCATCCCTTTAATGATTAATAGCCTTAATAACATTAGTTTAGTGATCTTGGAGTGGCCTGGCACATATTCCACAGAAGTAATTTGGCCAAATGGGTGGTGGGGGATTTATGTTACGATTCTATCAAAATACAAGGATTTTTAGAGTTTTTTAAATAGCATTTTTTCCTACCTCAAGACCTGGGTCTGCCATGCTTCGTCAAGAAAACCTTTGGCGCCATAGAGATTCATTCTCCCTAAAGAGCCTGGACTCTGATAGTTTTTTTGGTTGTTTTTTTTCCAGTTCATACTCTATTTGTTTTAGATTCATGGTTATTCAATTCTCATTTTCATTTTCAGCAATGGCCCTGCCCCGGTTCCCTACCCGCCCCGTCCTCTACCCCCCTCAATACCCCTCTCAAAAGCTGGATTTGAAAACTTCCGCTGATGATTATGAGAAAAATCTGGTGTGAGGGAGTGAATGGTTGAATGACTTTATGTGGCCCCTGTGATTGCCAGGTGACCCATTAAATGCTTCCCCACAGTCTGATGTCACCTGGGATTGCCCTGTTAGCAGTATTGGCATTCAAGATTCAAAGTGTTAATTGTCATATGGACAGTCTGGAAACGTGTTTCCCTGTACAATGAAATTCTCACTTTTCCATCTGCAGTGCATTCAGGCATTGCAAACTTTTTAATTCTCTCCAAAATGCAGCTTCATTGTTCATAGCCATCATAGGAAGATGGTCTTAGATTTTAGAAAAACATCTAAATTCCATCTTTATAGATCTGGACCTTTATAGATATGGATATTTTAATTGTTGCAACTGTTTTTCTATGAGAACAACTTTATTTATTCCGAAGGAAATTGTTGATTCCACCCTGTTCTAGTCCATAATGTTACGTTTGTCCTCATCATTCAAGTCATGCCACTAAGTGGTCATGTTTTGCCCTGCAGGTACAGCATTGGTGACTACGAAGTGATCGATGAGGCCACCAACACCATCAAGAGGGACAGCTGGCTCTATCAGCTGGCCATCAGCATTGGCTCGCCATACCGATACAACGCCAGTGGCTCGGGCCAGTGGGAGGGGGGGCCGGGCAAGGACTCGCTCTACATCACCTCTTTATACTTCACCATGACCAGCCTGACCACCATTGGCTTCGGCAATATCGCCCCGACCACGGACGGAGAGAAGATCTTCTCGGTTGCGATGATGATGGTGGGATGTAAGTACTATTAACGCCACCTTGTGACCGGAGAAATCGTGGTTTTATGCTTCATCAGCGTGTGTGAATTAAATGTCTGCTGGTTCTGGATGGTGTTGTTCATTTTCCAGCTGTTTTCATGGCTGCACTGCCCGAGAACATGGATGCCTGTTGATTTGAGGTAACAGCTGACGACCCTAATATGTTTTGAATCTTTCGGATGATCGGCAGTGAAGTCTCTTTATTGGGTCTGGTCACTTTGGACGATGGTGGTTTCTCATTGAAAGAAAGTTGTGGGTGGTTTGCAGTGCAAAGGAGCCTGGAAAGTAATGATGGGTTCAGTGACACCTTAAAATGTACAAAGACACAACGTGAAAATAACAATGAATCACTTTAAACTACCAGCACTGATAGTTATAAACACCTTCCTGACAGGATGTTCTCTCCATCATGATCTCTAGAAAAGGTTTCTAGTGGTTCTGACACCATCAGATGGGAGTCCACGGATCAACTTTTTATTGAGAACATGTGGAAGAACTATGCCTTAGAACCTGCATTTGTCCAGCTGGACATGTTCAAGTATTTTTGTTGTTGTTGAATGCTACAATGTTGTTTTATCTAAAGAGCAAACTGATTTGATGAGTTTGCTCATGTAAACGGGTATTTAAGTTTCATAAACCTTGCAATTTGTTTAATAGCAATGACAAATAACTTTTTCTAATCGATACCTAATTTTCATTTTCAGTCGTGACCGAAACTAAGCAAGTAGTTTGTCAAGTGGTAATTTGTTGTTTTGGTTGAGTTGAACTCGATCACAGACCTGCGGCTGCAGAGTGCAGTTACTTCGTAGTTTCATTGTATGGGTAATTTATTGGCAACTTGCGGATAGTAGTTTTTCTTTTCCTTCGTTGATGCTGGTTTGTGTTTTCACACCTTCTTCTTGTTACTGGCGTCTCTATGAAGGGTTCTCAGTCATCCAGATCATGGTTATGGTTATCTTGTCATGGCAATCGGACTTGGTAATTTTTCACTTGAAGACATTTCCTCAATGCACATAGTAAACTGGGGACTCATTTATCAACCCTGCGTACGCACAGAAGTGTATGCAAAGAATGTATACTAACATTTCCACGCAAAGTATGGTATTTATCAACTTGTATCTGTGCATAAGAACATGCATAAATTTATAAACATATAAGTGTGTGTGTTTGTGTATGTATGTCTATATGTATATATAGTATTATATATATATATATATATATATATATATATAAGTATTTGTATCTATATTTTTTACTATAAGTGATGGTATCCCTTTTTTCAAATCTGGTGGCACGTTTTGACTAACAGCAGGTCAAACTCAGGCTAACTTCTTGCTCGCTTTTTTGTCGTGATTGTGACATATTCTTTGGGTATTCTGAGCCTAGGGGGATTTGGGAGGGAGGGAGGGTGTTAAAAGGGCAATTCCAGGCCTGTGTTATGCCTTGGACCCCTGGGATGCAGCCTAAAGAGCCTTTGATCAAAGGTTTGTCTTTCTAGAAAGGGGTTCATTTGTCACCAGGTCTTCCTGTCTCCAGTTCCTCCCGTCCTATGCTGGTGTAACACAGTCTTAAGTCCTCCAGGAGAGGTTCCCTCTCAGCCTATCAATTATTCAGCACTGTTCTGCAGAGAAACTGAGAGCACACGTTCCTGCAATGTCTTTACCCGAATGCCCTGACGATAGGATCAAGGCCGGGTTGGGGTGATGGCTAGCCATGTGTTTGCAGTGTGTTTAAATGCTTGTACAACAACTTTGCAACTGAATTACATTTAGAAATATGCATACTTTAGTTTCCTCACAGCGCTATTAATGTAACAGACAATCCACAAACCCCAATGTGAAATATCCAACAAGCAGCAGCTATCCTCTGACATATTTACCATATTTTTCCCCCAAAGAAGGAAAGGTCATGAGTCGTCTTCTTCTTCTTCTCCCTTCAGCTTGTCTCTTCAGGGGTCGCCACAGCAAATCAACCTTCGCCTTCTAACCCTATTCTCTGTATCCTCCTCTCTCACACAAACTACCTTCATATCCTCTCTCACTACGTCCATAAATCTTCACTTTGGTCTTCCTCGAGACCTCCTGCCTGGCAGCTCCAAGTCCAGCATCCGTCTACCAATATATTCACTATCCGCCTTTGTACATGACTGAAGCGTCTCGGTCTGGCGTCTCTGACCTTCTCTCCAAAACATCTAAGATGTACTGTCCTCTGATAGACTCATTCCTGATCCTATCCATCCCGGTCACTCCCAAAGAGAACCTCAAAATCATCATCTCTGCAACCTCTAGTTGTGCCTCCTGTCTTTTCGTCATTGTAACTATTTCTAGGCCATACAGCATCGCTGGTCTCACCACTATCTTGTACACCTTTCCTTGTATTCTGGCTGATAATATAGTATAGTATCATAGTATAATATGATCATATAGCTTCGATCATATAGTACCCCTGACACTTTTCTCCACCCATTCCAACCTTCTTGAACCCGTCTCTTCACCTCAAGGAAGGTTATGAGTACATTTGCACAAATCAACAACCTAAAATTGGTGATGAATTACAAAGAAATTGGGAATCATTGATGAGAGAACAAATAGAATTTGGGGAGAACAGTATCCTAAGTCAGAATATTGGGAACAAAATTTTGTACATCAAAAAAGAAATTTTCCCCAATGCCTCCTCTGTGTGGTCAGTCCTGATCTGAAGAAGAGACAAGCAGTCATCTAATGCTGACACTGGGTGTGTGGGAGATACGCCACATTGCAGTGACTGTTCAGTTCCTTCAATTGACTTCTATTTTATTTTTTTTTCCCACTGGGGGTGACAGAGGGTCGAGACTTATTCCATTTCTGTTACCGTCACAGTCGGCGCTCTGGGTGACTCCATCTGCTGTCCGTCAATGATGAAAGGCTAAAGTGAGTTCAGGGGAGTCCCAAAGAATATTCATACAGACCGTCACTCAGTGCTTGCAGAATCCGGGCCTTCTCCGTAACCATGGAAACATCCGCTAACCATCAAGGGCAGAGGCCAACGCGCGTATAGTGCAGTGGTGCCACTGCTGGTCAGGCTTAAAGACTGTGACAGATCTGTCAGGTCAGTTGACTGAAGCCGTCCCTTTAAGACATATCCTGTTTTATTGCGAATAGGTTTCTGGAAAGATTTGGCCCCACCCCAAATGAGACCGAGAGCCAAAACAACTATAGCAGACGAGGAGTGTCTGGGTCCCCCTTTAACTTAACTTTTCACAGGCCCCTTTTTGCTTTCTTTAATTCTTAATTAATCCCGCTTGACACCCTTTGCCCCCGCTGGCAACAGTGGCCGAGCGCGACACAGATGTTGAGATGTGGAAGGAGTGGTGGCTGGCCAGCCACCGATTGGCTCGCTGCTTGACGGCGTTGAGGCCAAGTTTGTAGGCGTCTGTTTTCGGCTACGAACGAAGACACAATGTTGTCTGGTGACGTCTCCCATCAAACTGGAGGCACTGTGCTGTCACTCATTGCAGGGAAGAGCAAAGTTGATGTGGCATCGTTTCACCCCAATCTGATCGATGTGTAGCCTCTCAGAGAGAATGGTGGAGCAGTGATAGGGATTGACGCTGATATGAATCCATCCTGTCACAGATCACCTGACGAATATGAGTAACAGTATTGTAATAACAACTCTAGACTGCTATTAGTTCAGTGATTCAATCCCTCAGGGGTTTGATATCAAAACTGGGCTGCTGACAAGAGATGAAGAATCAACAGCAGAAACTACAATTGTAGGACAAAGTTACATTTCAGCAGCACATCAAATTTTTCTTTTAAAGGTCAAGTCGAAGTAAAGAATATTGATTTATGCCATAGAGATGCATATTTAGCAAGATTTAATTTAAATACAAGGATCAGACTCAGCTTTATTGACCAAGTCTGTTCACATATACAAGGAATTTGGCTTCGGTTGACAGCTACACCTTGCACTGGCATGAAGGTAAACAATGACTTGACAAGAACAAAACACAATAAAAAGTGTAGAGTGCAGAGTGCAATGTCTATTTAAGTATTAAGGTTACATGAGTAATCTGATCATCAAGGTAATTCAAAATGAAGAAGTCAAATAAGTAAAATGATCAATAAAGTGATGATCAGGCACTCAAGACTCACGTTTATTGTCATTATGCAAGCATTATGAAATTTTGTACAGACCTATAACTAGAGGCATGCATGGAAAGAGGCACAAAAATTTGACAATGAATTTGCACAGTCAAATACCAATAGATAAAAATAGTTTATGACAGCAGAAAAGTATTGTGAATCATCTTCTTCTTCTTTCAGCTTTTCCCTCCAGGGG
Source organism: Fistularia commersonii (assembly GCF_037954325.1). Taxonomy (NCBI): domain Eukaryota; kingdom Metazoa; phylum Chordata; class Actinopteri; order Syngnathiformes; family Fistulariidae; genus Fistularia; species Fistularia commersonii. The sequence continues at coordinate 16,850,879 of NC_141284.1, read as the reverse complement.
TCGCCACAGCGAATCAACTTTCTCCATCTAACCCTATTCTCCGTATCCTCCTCTCTCACACCAACTACCTTCATATCCTCTCTCACTACGTCCATAAATCTTCTCTTTGGTCTTCCTTGAGACCTCTTGCCTGGCAGCTCCAATTCCAGCATCCGTCTACCAATATATTCACTATCCCTTCTCTGTACATGACCGAACCATCTCAGTCTGGCTTCTCTGACCTTCTCTCCAAAACATCTAACATGTGCTGTTCCTCTGACAGACTCATTCCCGATCCTATCCGTCCTGGTGACTCCCAAAGAGAACCTCAACATCCTTATCTCTGCAACCTCTAGTTATGCCTCCTGTCTTTTGGTCGCAGAAAAGTATTGTGAATAAAGTGCAGAATTAGTGTATGTACAGGTACAGATGTTATTACAAGGGCATGACAATATATGTCAGATGCAGGAGGGATTATGCATTTACAAAGTGATGGCTTGTGGGAAAAAGCTGTTCCTATGTCTGGTAAAGCTGGCATACAGTGATCCGTACCTCCCTCCAAAGAGGAAAAGGGAAAATAGGTTGGGCTGGGGTATGTCAGGTCTGCAGTGATGCTTACGGCCTGGTTTGTGACTCTGGAGGTCCTGAGTAGAGGGCAGTTTGGCACCTGTGATGTTTTCTGCAGTCCTGATTGCCCGTTCAAGTCTGTCCCTCTTTTGGTGGCTGAACCAAACCAGGTGATCATGGAGGTGAAGGGAACAGATTGAGCGACTGCAGTGTAGAACTGGATCAGAAGCTCCTGATGTTGAGTTTCCTGAGTTGGCACAGAAAGTAAATTCTGTTTTGGGCCCTTTTTGATCACAGCATCTATGTTGGATGACAACTTGAGGTCCCGGTAAATGATGAATATGAGAAATCTGTAGATTTCCTAAATAGCCACAGTCTTTTTTAGTATGTTGAGGCAGTGGAGGGGGCTCTTCCCAATGTCCACTGTCATCTCCAAAATCTTAAGATAAGATAAACTTATTGATCTCCATAGGGGAAATTCTTTTGTCACAGCAGCATAACAGTTATAATGTCAAAAATTTGAAAAAATAAAATAAATAGGAACATAATATAAATAGAGAGCCTCTAGCTGACAGAACCCAGCAAGACATCCACGGATAAATAGACAGCAGAGAGAACAACTACACCAACAACATCAGGGATAATAATGGACAATATAATGGAACAGTGAGGGTGAGAAATACACAACCAGAGCTAAACAACAATAAATAGAGTGACAATAGCTATGACAAGAATAAGATAAATAAACAAAAATAGGCAGGATGTGTGCAGGCTAGGAGCAACAAGGACAAGAAAGACAGCAGAGTTAGGGCATGACGTGAGTAGGTAAGGTAGTGAGGTTGTGGAAGCGGCACAGATGCACCTCTGGCCGGTCAGAGTTGTGTGCCGTCCAGACTGCTGTTATACAGTCCGATGGCGGTGGGCACAAAGGAACGTTGTGCTCCTTTGTGCTGAATCTTGAGCAGATTCAGCTCCAGATTCTTCTGCCCGTACCAGAGGACCAGCTTTTCAACCTCCTGTGTGTATACAAACTTATTACTATCTCGGATAAGGCCGATAACTGTTTTGTCATCTGCCAAACTTCAGGAGTTTGACAGATGGAGTTTGCACCCTTGAAGTTCAGTCATTGTTGTAGAGGGGAGAGCACACACCCCTGGGGGATGCCAACACTGATTGTCCTAGTTTGGGATTTAATCCCCTGTGAAAGCAGTAAAAATAAAGAATAAATGAAAATATATCACTTAAATAGCAGAAACATGCTGGACCTTGCTGCCAGCTTATAAAGCTATATATATATATATATATATATATATATATATGTTTACAATTATGCATCCATTTTAGGTATTTTGTTTCATACTTTTATTGGAGTTTTAAAAATGGCTGGAATTTTGCATCCTACTGTAAACAACCCTGAAGACCAATCACAGATGAGATAATGATTCATTTTACCGCCGATACTCACACACACACACACATACACACACACACACACACACACACACACACACACACACGCACACACACGCACACATCAAATGTTAAATAAAATAAAAACACCTGCATTAGTGCTAATGGGAGCATCAGAGATGTTAAAGGCATAGAACCATGAAACTAGTGATGATTGTTTCGACCCAATAACCTATTTTTGTGGGAATGTACACTTAGTCTTAATTGATAAAACTCTTGACTCTGCACAGTTATGATGGAAAAGAAAAAAAGTTATTGACAAAGCAAACCAGAGTTGTTTTTCCCCTTAAATTGAACAAACCCTCCTGCTATGAATTCACATTTGGAGGAGTTCTGGAGAACATGCGGGGAGTAAAGCGCCTCTAAATCATTGATGGAGCAGCAGGAGTGACTTGATGCGGGCAGACACTGTTCTGTTTAATATTTCTGTCAAGCTCTTAAGTAGGGAGCCCACACACGCACGCATGCATATGCACAGTAAGAGCAATGCAAACAGATATGCCCTGATGAACGCTGGTAAGAGCAGATTGCATTTATTCTGCATGAACTCCGCAACACTTTGGAAAAAATATTGCGTAATTAGAGAAGGGGTTTGTGTTTAGGAGCTTCTCACTGTCAAATATTGCACACACACACACTTAACCTTTAATTAATGTGGTAACGTGTCGTGTAGCCAGTTGTGACTCCATTGGTAGAGCGGGAACCCCTCAAATCGGAAGCTAAGTGGTACAATTCACAGCTCCTCTTGTCTGCGTATCAACGTGTCATTGGGCATGGCAATGAACCCATAGTTGTTCCTGATGGCAAGGTAGAGCCTTGCATGGTAGCTCTTTCACCATCAGTGTGTGAGTGTGTGTGAATAGAATCCAGTGTAAAGCACTTTGAAAAACCACAGGGTGATGAAAGCAGAGGCGTAGAGAACATGCACCATGAGTATACAAGGGGGAATAAATACCACACCTGCATTATATTGAACTTTGTAAGAGGGGAATTTTAAAATCAAAACAAACACACACATGCACACACACACACACACACACACACACACACACACACACACACACACCACCATAGACTAAAACATTTTAACACCTGATGTCACATATATGCAGATACTTCTGCAAATACATAACCATAAAAAGACTGATACACACACACACACACACACACACACACACACACACCTTTAAACACAAATAAACAAATGTACAAGTAAACGCACTGGTATGCAAACTCACTCAAATACTCAAATATACATAAATGAACACAAAAATAAAAGCTCTCACAAATTCATGCACATTTTCAGAGCCATTAGCTCACACACACACACACACACACACACACAAACACACACACACACGGACGCACACCACACACACACATACATATTTAGCCCCCTTAGTGTGGGGGTTATCAGGACCCAGAACAGGGATGAAGTTGAGAAAGAGGGTTTAATTAAACAGCCTGGTGTTGAACGTGAAGTCGGCGGAGAGCTGGACAGGAGCTTCAACTCCTCCATCCGGTGGCACAGGAAGAGTCCCGCTCCTGTAGAGAATAACCCTTTGACTTTGAAATAGATATTTCCAACCACCCACACCCTTGAAACTGCTATTATTATTAAATAGATAGAATGAATTATTTTATGTAAGATTTTTATCTTCAAATTTCATCTTCTTTTGTTCCGCCCAACTGAGTTTTGTTCTCCCTTAAGCAGGGAACGAAATAATATAAACTAATTCAGTAGCGTTATCCTCAAAAACTATGTGGGTTAATATCAGGATTTTGCTGATATAGGCTTATAATGAAAAGTAATCAATTAATAGTAAGCACTTAATGAATGTGTCATCACTAATGGAAAATAAACTTTCTGACTTTAGGAAATTAAACATTTGTTAAGGGACTTAAAAGATCTATTTGGTAAAAAAAAAGTTGTCTTTCTTATTTCCTTTTATAAGTAATTGCATATATCAACATATTTAACTTTCCATTTTAGTCTTAATAACACATCACCGCCATACATTGATGGTAATTGGCCTATTAGTAAAGCCTCGATTAAAAGTTAGCATCAACAGTGAATATTTTTTCCCTTCATTTTTGGTTTAGTCCAAGTAAAGTGAAAGGGGAGCTGTGTTAGTCGGGGAGGGGTTACTATCTGGCAACAAGAGGGTCACTTGACAGGCTGCAGCTCCAGCAGGGGATTATGGGAATTACCTGCTCAGGGAGAAGCAGCGGCGGCACTGATGCGCTCAGCCAGGCGTAAGGATGCGGAAGATTTTGGCCCGAGGAGCCCGGCGTGACGGCCAGGTTTCCTAAGCGGAGGAGACTCTGCAGATTCAGCAGGAATTTAAAAGCGGGTGGGAATGAGGGGGTGTCAGGGGCTGCTCTCGCCGTTAGTTGAGCGTTCATCCACCATAACACACCCCTCCGATGTGGAAAGGGTCGCAGGGAGAAGCCGATCGATCCCTGTTTGGGTTCGTGCCAGTGGATTGGAACTGAATACATCTCAATCGCTTTTTACCCATTCTCCTTCACTCCTCTGGGGGTGGGGTAAATGATGCCTTGAAATAGGACGGTTGAAATAAGACACAGACAAACACACAGTGCCAGCCGCAGCTCGAAGTCCATGGTAAAAATAGCAGGTTGCTCCGTTTCGTGAGTATTAGCGAGCGTTGAGTGACTGTGTTAGCATCATAGTGTGAGGCTGCTGGACCTACACACTTTTGTTATCATTAATGTGGATGCTGTGACAGTCGCTTTTCAGGCTTACAGTGGAACTGTTTTGATCAAAACAAAAGACTTCCTTGGTCTTCTGGTCACTAGAAGTTATAGAAGTCATTCCCCCCCATAAATATCAGTTTTTTTTTTAGTAAGAACCCAAAATATTAGTATTTACCCATTTCACTTTGACTTTAAAATAAATCTAACGTTAAATCTCTTCACAGAAATGCAGAATGTGCTTCTGCCTTCAATTTTTTCAGGCCAAAACAATTCTGTTGACTTAAGCCATATTGAACAAGTTGAAGCAAAAAAAGAATATTGATTTTTGTGCCTTAAAAGAACCTCGCTCTAACAGTTCCTCACATGTTGATGGAGTTGTGATGCCTAAATTGTGGTGTTGATGCCCCCCTGCTGTCTGGTGCTACTCCAAGAGGAAACCAGGAGGTTTTCCCGCTTCTCCAGGGTGCGTGGGAACCCTGGAAAAATCATTTTTAGTAAGGATTGATTGGAGGCGGGGGGGCTGGTCTGTAGGGGATGCAGTGTATGTGGCCTATCGCACTCACACAGCAAGACGATTATTCCTGTAATCCATAAAATGCCTTTCTCCCTTCGTTGTTGTGTCGTATCATGGCAACCGGGCTTAATTCCTCTTCTTGAAGGTGTTTCACCTTTTATCCAAGAGGCTTCTTCAGTTCATGCCTCTTTCTTCTTTCCGCTTTTGTCACTTTATCCTCATCCTCCTTTCCTCCCCATTTCCTCCCTCTCCTTCTTCCTCTTCTCACTGCCTCCTTGTCTTCCCTCAATAGTGGCTCAGCCAACATGGCGGAATGGTTGTCTGTAAGTGGGCTCAGAAGTCAAGTTCTCAGGATTGAAAATACATTTTTAAAGGGGCCTCTGTTTTTGATTTTTGAGTCCGAGCAGAAAATCTAGTCTTCTATGAGCCTATCTAGTGTCTATGACTTGGAAGGACTTGCAAAGAATTCAAGCTGGCAGGGGTAGAACATGTGGACTCTGCAGTGCTAGAACCGACTCCCTCATCCTCTGCCTCACAGTGACCTACCGCTAATGCTGCCCTTTGCACGTCCGTGACCGGATACTTCAAACGTTCATTGGTGTTCCGTTCTCTGGACATTCCACTAGCCGATTCTCTTTCGCTGCCTGGCTGTCCTCTCTCCAGACGCCTCTGAAGGCCCATGGTAAACAAGCTGCAGACAAGGACAGGTTCCATCTGAGAGACTGCCATATTTGTTCTAGAATAGTCTTTAAAACACTGTTTTTTCAACAATTTGGTGATAAAGCATTAATAAATAATGTATTGCTTCAATAATTAATAAGTTATAAAGGGAAATACAAAGAAATAATGAAAGATTTAAATCACTGAGGCACCAAGTCTTTTAAATCCACAAACTGGATCAGGGTAGCTTATGTTGAGACCAAGGGGAAAAAAGACACATTTGTTTAAGCCTCTCTGTTCTTTACTGAGAACCGGAATGTTAGTTGCTTTGAATAGCTTCCAAAAAACCACAGAAGCTGAAGATTTTTCAATCAATGTGCAAAATTATTTTTTTTCAATAGTTTTGTGCAAATTCACACGTGAAGATGCCGTTCGTAATCGGATCCCCTGGGTTCTGCCTGCAGCAGGGAGGGTTCTCCGCCAAAACTGCCAACGTCCTGGCCCAACATGTTCTCAGCTAGGAAGAGAATTGTTTTTGGTATTGAAATAGTTTTGTTTTGGAATCACACACTGAAGCACTGTACAAAGTGCCTAAATATCCCATATGAAGTCAAAAACGAGTAAAACTAAATGAAAAACTTGAACCAAAACACTTTGATGGGTGAAACCCCGTCTGCAACTGTTTTAATACTAAGAGTTAACATTAGCATTAGCATCAGTGACCGTAGCTTTCTCTGACTCAAGAGTGACCACAGTAATTGAAAGCATTGCCATTGGCTCATGGCAAGGTGTGAGAGCAAATTTAACTCGCAAATTGCATGTTTCAACTGAAAACCTCTATGCCGTTTTAAAAGAGGTCATTTTTTAGTGCCAATAAAATTGTCAGCACTTATCAGGTCTTTTTTGACCTTTGTGTGCACAAACGCACTAGTCGGGCTGCAAGCTGGTTCCACAGGGAGCAATTTGAGAATCAAAACGCAAACCTCGAGATTAATGGACAGCCGGCAGCTTCTCTTGGAGCTTCAATAAAGCTGGCAGATTCACCAGAGACGCCTTATAAAGAATGGTTTAAAAGCAAAAATAAATCAGTGCAGCACAGGCTGCACCTTCATACACTCCGCATCCAACTCCAAAACCTTGATCCCTCCTCCCGTCGCCAAGTCGGACAGTGTGTCCGGTCATTTGGCTCGGCCTCTTGGTGTTTGAAATGTCTCCTGTCCGTTCAAAGCCATGCTGATCAATGAGGTCTCGCTGGGGTTCTTTTCTCAACAATTTTTCTTTTCTCTACATCATAAAGAAAACCGTGTCCGTCAGTAACTTCACACACGTTTGCCCGTGTCATGTCACATGTTTGAGCGAGTCATAAAGAGCAACCCTGTGGGGTTCCGATATTGGTCACTTCGGGGGACGCCATAGTCGTACGCCAAGAAATCTAGACCGTACACCGAGACTGTCATAGGATTTTGAAAAAGATGTTAAATAATGCCGAGTCAGCTTTTTGCCGTCCAGTAGTGCCCCGCCCCTGTTCAACTGATATGTTCGTCAGCTTGAAAGTGGGACAGTCTTCAGACATGGCGTGGCAGCAGCAGATGTTTCCCAGCTTCAGCCCAGTAACTTGACGGAGATTCTGAGGTTCTGCTGACGAGAGAAGAAAAGTTACTTTATTTTCACGGTGGAAGAAGGAGAGAGCGAGTACAAAGGAGTTTTAACAGCAATACCAGCTGGCAAGCAGTGATATATCTGCTAAGAAATGAAGGGCTTTGTGTGTGTGCATGTTTGTGCGCATGCGTGAGTATGTTAAAAGAAGTGGTCAGTCGTGTGTCAACTTTAGCTTTGAGGTCATGGGTAGAGACTCCATTCCCAGAGTTCGTGTTCTAGTCCTCATTCGCCTTCAGTTAGTCAAGTGCAGTTTTTATGTGAATGTGTGTGTTGTCATGTTTACGCATCGGAACAGAACAGAACGAATAGAGTCAAGGCTACAGTTTAGAACCTACTAAAATCAAAAGAAGTTCTGTAAATTGTTGTATGTACCGAGATTTAGTGTTGGTTGAAAAACCCTTATGAGTTTTTTTTTAAGTCATGCATGTCCAAAATCCGGTCCCCGGCTCAAATCCAAATATGCGGCCGCCAGCTCCGTTGACCACGGTGGCGTGACGCAGAGGGTTAGCGCGCTCATTCGTTGGAACCAAACATTCCTGCTTCGATTCCCGGCTCTTCCTTGCCTGTCGAAGTGTTGTTGAGCAAGGCACCGAACTCGTAACTGCTCCCCTGGTGCTGCCTTCTGCTCTTGGTTCATCCATGATGGGTTAAAGGCAGTGGTTAAATTTTACTGATGTTTGTGCTCTATGTATAACTGTATGTGACAATAAAATCATTTCTTCTTCTTCAATACAAAAAGCTAGTTTATATTTCACCAGAAGATGGTAGTAGACCTGTGGCCACACTTTCGCCCTCGTCGCAAGGGTCAAAAGGCATTGTGTGATCCTTTCCAGCCCATTTCAGAAATGGCGGCTGTCAGGAAAAAAAAGGGAAAATTGACAGCAGTGCCCACCGCTTTCAGAAAATTGGAGTATTTTTTTCACCGAAATACAAAACAACTGTGTCTGCCTAATATGCCAGGAGACTGTGGCTGTTTTCAAGGAATTCAACATCGAGTCTTACTGCCAGACGAAACATGAAAAACTACAAAAATCTCAGTGGGAATGAATGGGGAGAAAAATGTAAGCAACTGCAAGCTTTTGTAACGGCACAGCAGTGCTTTTTTACAAGAGCCCGCCAATCAAATGAAAATGCCACAAAGGGAAACTATGAGGTAGCAACGCTGATTGCCAAGCACTGAAAAACGTTTTACTTAGGGCGAATTTATTAAATACTGCGTGATGAAAATGGTGGAGAAAATTTGTCCTGAGAAGAAGCAAGAGTTTGCTAATTTTTCCCTGGGTCGTAACACTGTTGTAGGGAGAATTGAAGACGTTTCATCTGACATTAAGAGACAATTAGAGGCAAAAGGAACAGTTTTGACTTTTTTGCTTGCCTGCGACAAAAGCTTGGATGCGTCTGATACCGCTGAGTTACTGATTTTTTTTGTTTTTTTTTAGAGGAGTGGACAATAAAATGAATATCAGTGAAGTTGACCTCCAGAGCCTTAAGAACCAAACAAGATGAACAGATTTATTTGTTTCTGTTTGTTCCACCATAAATGACATCCTTGTACCTTCAGAGAAAAATCGCCACTGTTGAGGAGGGAACTTCAGGTTAAACTGCTCTCTCCTCACCGGTGTTGCTAATTGCTGGCAGCCCTTGCTTGACGCCAACTTGTAGCTCATTTCATTGGTTGTAATCGTCCCCGTAGTAACTAACACCACCCAACCTTTAATAAACCACCTGCTGTGCCTTTTAAAAGGAGCCAATTGCTCATGTTTTCAATACATATTTCAATAATATATATATCCTAGACCCCATCTCCCCACAACCTCGCCGGGTGGCATGTTGGCATGACGACATGGCAGCAGGGCACAGTGTGAGAGTGGCAGGTGTCGCGCTGAGATTTCCTGGAATTATTGATGGGTAATGGTCGTGGAGGGAGAAGAATCACCTCCTTCCATGTCAGAGGAGTCCCCCACCCCACTTCCCAGAAAAGAGGAGTCACATGACACCAAGAGCTAGAAGGTCAATCGATGTTGGGTGGGGGTGATATCTGATAGTGCCATGGCAAGGACTTAAACACACACACACACACACACTCAATGGCTGTGCATCAGCTGAGTTTGTAGGTAAACAAATCGTATGGAGGCATACGTCAAATTGGGGGAAAGTAAGAGAAACAACCGAAACCCTCTGCTTGACGTTTGAATGATTATAGTCCTCGTCATTGATCGCTGTCATCACATGACCGGCAATATTTTCTGCGATCATCTTTGTACTTTTCATGTTAGTTTCCCCGTCATCTGCCATGATTTCCATTATGTGACAAGACACCAGATGTCATGTGACAAAACCAGTACAATGTGGTTTCTTTTGCGAGGCTCCTCGGACAGCCTCCGCTGCCAAATGGATGTCATTTCAAACCTAAAACACACACAAACTGCTGAAAAAACATTTAGTACATAAAATAATATTAAAATATTTTGTAACAAAAATATTTTGTTACTTATTTTCCTTTTACGCTTTTGTATTTAGTATTTTTCCATCCAACCCTGTTAGCAAGATAAGCATTTGAGATAATGAATGAATGACTAATTGGAAAAAAAGGTACAGTAACTTAAAATGTGGTCAGTATTATTGAGCTGTCTAAGATTATACTTTATTCATTTTCGTTCCTATTTATTCAGCAATTTTAATTAGCTTTATCAATTTAATTTTCTTAAAAAATGCTTGATTTTACATGTTCATCATTGGAGATGAAAAATGTAATGAAGGCAGGAAAGAAACCAAAACACAAAATATAAAAATTTAAAATGCATATATTTAAAAATATATAACTAGGGAGTCAGCACATTTAACGTTTTCATTATTCATTTCATTCTTCTGTTTTTAGGTCACAGTTTTGAATTTGTACTGCGTGCAGCAGATTGAGTTGTCCCAGATGTCATCGTGATTGTAATTGTAATTGAACTGAAACAATAAGTGATTTTATTGAACCCGTCCAAATGGGAGGACCTGTGTTCTCGATGTTCTCGCTGCCGCAGATAGATCTTCACAAACAGACATTTGAAACCGTCCACACACACACACACAGATTAACAAATCACACAAACATATTGACTGGTTGTGGTGTTTCCACTCCTTTGTTTACCGGCCACTGCTATTGGATATGAATGTCTGCCCTCTATGACTTCATTACCAGTGGCCCTCAAGGAACCCACTTCTCCCAGCTCTGAACCCCCCCGCTCCCCCTGTGGCCCCCCGTGGCCCCCCGTGGCCTCATTACTTGTTTAAGATCCACCTCATAGTGCTTTACTGCCCCTGTGTTTTTATTCTGTCCTGTTAGTGAAGCAACTGCAACCGGAAGCCCATTGCATCCAAGGAGACAAGGTTGCTCACTCAACTGGCCTGGTTTGTTTTTGCGATAATCCCTTTTCTCTTGTGGTTCCCGGTCCCTCTGCTCTGTGTTCATTCAAAAGGAGTTGAAGAAAGGCGTCTTTGAATTAGAAGGCATTATTATTATTATAATTAGTATTATTACAGAGAAATAGATAGCCAGGAAAATGGTAAAATGTAACAGATGTAACTACAAAACAGTCATTGCACCAGGAGGTAAGCACTGCCACCAGCCCCCCCTTTGGTTTCTAAGCAAGGATGTCAGCTACGCTAGTATTATTCATAGTATCCAGTGAATCGATCGCTAACTCAATTTTCTCAGATTTTCATTAAAATCTTACACCAAGGTGGTAACAAAAGTAGAGGAAGTTTTTTGTTTGTTTTTTCAAAATTTTTTTGGCCATTTTAATTTATATTCTGATCCAGGCCTTTTTTTTTAACTATTAACTCATTTGTGACATGTAGATTAATCCTTTTATTATTTTATTTTATCTTAACGTTGACCTGCCTGCCCCCTCCAAGGTTGAGCCTTGTGACACGGCAGCTCATCCATCTGGACATCACACCTGCATTTAAATCCAGAATCCAGTTCTTTTTTTAAAATTAATTCATTTCTCCAAACTGAAATCAGCCAACAGTTGAAATAAGAAAATAATCCACTTGCATTTTTTTCTTTTCGTGATGAAAAGCTCTAAATTAAAACTCACATCAACTCTCCGTCACTTGCCGGTTCAGTCGGTCTCAGACATTCGTCTCGCCGCGTGCCGCCTCGGCCGCCCGTCCTCAACTCATTATCTTTTTCACGCCCACGTTAAGAATCCATTGAGCTGCGCTAATGAGGAGTAAACAGAGCAAGGTCTTACTTATCTTACTTAGTAAGGGTCACACACATACATACACACAATTTGGTGGTGCTGGGGAACTCAACTTTCAGTCTATTTATTTGAGACCATCAGCCAGACTGTTTCAGTTTCCCAGCTAGTAGCTGATGATCAATTACACCTTATCATAATCCATGGTTGTGTGTGTGTGTGTGTGTGTGTGTGTGTGTGTGTGTGTGTGTCTATATGTATTTGTGTGCACGCGTGCATTATTTTTCATTGTCATTCACTTGTTCATTGTCAACACTAATGTTTAATTTGTCACCATGGCGATTCCTGTTACCTGTTTTAGACCCTTGGTCATCTTTCTTTCCAAACTCTTCTTAGCTTGTCTTGCTATATGTATGGCAGTTCTTTGGTTGCAGAATGACTAACCTGCTGGGGCCTTGAGGTTTTTATGGTTATCTATGTCAATGAGTTGACAGAAGATGAAAGAAAGCCCTTTATTTAGTCATATTGTACATACAGCACATCAGTGAAATTAGACCACTGCATTTATTCCATCATGGATGAACAATCAGCAGCAGAAAGCCACTTAATACCGGGGGGACAGTTAGGAGTTCAGTGTCTTGCTCAACATCATTTCAGGCAGGCTAGAAGGAGCTCAGGAATTGAAGCAGGAATATCTGGTTCCAAGACAACATCTCTCAATAGTGTTTTAGTGATTTGTTCTTCTATCAATTTGTTTTGTGTATTTTTAATAACCAACCTTTTTGATTTGTCCTTTCCGAAGGTAGCTGCCAAAAATGAGCCTTCCCTTTTTCGCAGTGTGAATCCGCCAGTCTTTGTCCAGTCCAACAGGTGAAGTTCGGCAAGTGGCAACAGGAAGCGCAGAGGAATACCGAAATACTGCCGAAATATGTCATGTGAGCAAACAAAACCCAGCTGTCTGCAGAAACAGTGACGCATTTGGATGTGAGAGCGGAGCAGTTGCCATTCTCGTGTTCGTCTCCAGTTCAGTCGAGCGTCCGGATTCCAGCTGCGGCTTTTTGATAGAAGACTCATGCGCACACATGCAGGCAGTTTGCAGTCCTGTCAGTCCCGCAGGGCGGGCCAGTACATGACCAACTCTGAGGTTTCCGTTCAAACTGAACTAAAACATTGACTCTGCATTTCAGGTGATTTGATGATGAAGGGAATGAGATTTCTCACGAGTGCTTGCAGAACCTTCCAGCAGGTGACGTGATGCGTTTGTGTTCGATATTTATAGTTCGTACAGCAGTGACACGAATGCAGACTTGGGGCGAAATAGTATTTTAAGTGGTTCATACTTAGGAAACATAAGCACCATAAAGGTGAAAGAAGAACATGAAGGCAGTGGCATTTTCAAAGCAATTAGAAAATAAGTAAAAATACTGGCAGAAAAAAAATGGTTGAGTGTGTATCTCAATTTATAAATGAAACAAGTCCAGCTAAAAATATTGATTTAAAATGTTTATGAGCTTCAAAAAGGAAGAAAATCAAAAATTAGCGAACCACAAGACTGATCACTTTGGAGACAAATTTACGTGTAATTTTAAAAACTCTTGTGTTCTATTATAAGTCGCTTTGGATAAAAGCGTCTGCCAAATGTAATGTAATGTAATGTAAAAAAGACAAAATGATCTGAAAGAAAAATGTCTCCCAAAATGCATTTCAAAACAAATGACATTAAACTTTTTTGAGTGAAATCCCAGAAAACCAGCAGGAATCAAGATATCAGGAATAAATCAGCCTTAAAATCACAGAGATCTTTTTAAAAACAATCAGGATCCAAAAACCTTGTAAAGAAAGTGTCTGTTGGCAAATGTTGCTGTCATGGAATATGAAGACACTTCTTTAAACAAACCCTATTGGTTACAAGCAGTGTTCAGACTCTGCCCCCCATCACACTGATTATTCAGCTAAAGCCAGAAGTGAGCTGCCGAAGTGAGGTACCAAAGTTCAACTGGGTGTTAAAACCGCTGGGGTCAGGACCTCCTCCACGGCCTTGCCTCGTAACGTGCCGCCAAAAGTCCACCTTGTCTATTTAACAGCCATGTTAAAGCTGAGCCGACTCCCACCCACCTACCCCACAAGTCTGGATCCTAGAAAAGTCTCGAATATCTTCTTTCTTTCTTCTTTTTGGATTAGACTGGCACTTCTCCTCCATCACATCTCTTAGCTTTTTCTCAGGATGAAAAACAATTCTATTCTGAAGCGAAACCGTTTGGAGACAAATTCAAACACAATCATTGGTGATTTTAAGAGTTTTAATCAACAAGGAGTTGAAGGCTGATTTTTCCTAATGCTCCATCTCTCTCTCTCTCTCTCAATCCTTCTGTCCTCTCTCTACCTGTCAGGCCTAATTTCTCCACACCTTCAATCTTCTCCTGACTCTTGTGTTGAAGTTCCCAGGGGGTGGGCGGGGAGAGGGTTATTTCCAACCCAGTCTCCCTGGAAACAAAGGCGGTGGGAGAAGCGGCGTTGGCCTTCAGCTTCTCTTTAAGTTGAAAAGAGGAGACTGACTCCTTCTTCTCTTTCTCCCCACCTTATTCAGTCACTGGCCGCATAATAAGAGCAGGAAACATTAGAAGTTAAATGTTTTGTTCTCCAAAAGCTGATTAGATGCTGTTTATTTGTGATTGTACTGTCGGTCTCAGTGGGTCAGAGGTCTGCACTGTCGCCTCCATGTTTTCCTGCCCCTGTGTTTCCTCCAGGTTCTCTGCGTACCTTCCACCAAAAACATAATGCATATTGTCCAGTCTCAGCGTATTTTGAGTAGAAATAGATCCTGTTTTTTTGTTCTCAGAACCTTGGACTGACCGATAGCAGAATTGTATTTGGCTTACAGGCAGGAAGAGTCCAAACGCTGCCCCCCTTTGTTTAGAGACTGTTGCTCTAGTTTCCCAAGTATGGTGCCTTTCATTTGCCCTTAAAACTGCGTCCTCCTCGACTGGAGGTGGACTTTGATGAACAGCTGGAGCTGGTTTTCCTGTCCTGTTGTTCGTGACGCCCTTATTTACCAGTTTGTGTATTCCTCACCATATTGGACATTACATGCTGCTTGTCTGAGCTTGTGTCTAGGTGTCCTGGGAGGGCAGTAACCAGGATGTCTAGTAACCAGAATGTTTCTTTATTTATGCTTGTAGATATACAAGGAGCCAAGTTCACAGAACAACAATATGAGCATCTCTGTGTTTTCCCCACCAGCTCTGCTCTACGCCACCATCTTTGGCAACGTTACCACTATTTTCCAGCAGATGTACGCCAATACCAACCGCTATCATGAGATGCTCAACAATGTGCGCGACTTCCTGAAGCTCTACCAGGTTCCGAAGGGTCTGAGCGAGCGTGTCATGGACTACATTGTGTCCACCTGGTCCATGTCAAAAGGCATCGACACTGAGAAGGTCAGCCATGTGGCTCCGAAGTGACATTTAGCTTATTGTCATTCATGTGACAGCGAATTTATTTTCCCTGATTTTTAGCCTGCTTCAAGCTGAAATTCTTCTTTTCCTTGCAGACTTTGCTTTTTTATAGGTAATTTGTCTTCCACTTTGGAGCACTTTGAAATTCCTGTCCTGTATAATTGTGGCTCAGATATCGCACCAGTATTTTAATTTTTATCATCTTAAAATAAAATTGGTTAGGCTTTAGACAAATAGTCAGTATGAATTATTCAGTCTGACAATCAGAAGCAGCTAGAAAGGATGATCTCAGCTTTTACTGTCTGATGAAAAATGGTACAGTCTTGACTCCTGGATTTTCTTCTCATATTTGTCATCTTTCATCTATAATTGTGTTCATTTAGCCCCTCCCCACATCTAATCCTCCACTTTATGAGCCCCCACCACAACCTTGCATCCCATTTTTCCTGAGTTTCTGTTTGGGATAATGAGCCACTCCTGAAGACTCATGACATGCACCTCGCGGCCACCCCAGTATAATCTCCTCTTGGTCATATTGTGGCAGCCAATTAGTCCAAATTTTGTCACTTCTTACAAGGTAGAACCCCCCCCCCCCCAAAAAAAGGAAAAAAAAAAACACTGCGTCTCAGAAATGTTATTATCCTTCACTTAAAATGGGAAGCTGTTGTGTTTTGATGCTGCAGAAGTAGCCCCCCCCCCCCCCCCCCCCCCCGCGCGCACACACACACACACACACACGCGCACACACTCAGTCCATTTGTTCAGATTTAACAAGGCGGGGGTGTGGGGTGGGGGTGGGTAGGTAGTCTGTTGTTTCTCTTTTACCTAAATGCTTCAGCTAATTGGGCTGCATTTCACAATTTGCATAATGCGCTGGACAAAACGATTACACATCGTCGTTTAGGCTGTCTGGCAGACAGCGTTGTCCTGACTTAATTACTTTGTGATAAGCTGCTGCAAACTGCTGCAAAACATACAAACAACATGCAAGCCAGTTTGGCATTGAAGATCTTCCCCTGGTGGCAGGTTTGTGGTCAGGGAGGAGGTGTCAGCAGCAGGTTTAGGCATCAGCTTCAGTTGATTTCTTTAGGGCATTTGAGATCCTTCATTAAAATGTCAACGTTCTAGAACCGTAACAAATCTTTATACAATGAGGTTACGTGACTTCTCTTTATACAGTTTGAATTTTCCTGATGTTTTAAACAAATATGGAGTAAATTTGTTTCCACCAAACAAGAAATATCCCAAACTTAGCAATAAACTGTTAACAAACAAGCTACACAAAAGCTACCCAAGGATTAACCAGAACTATTTTGGAACCAGCAAGAAAATAGTCAAGAAATAGTAAAAGACATTTCCTGAGAATTAGAACATGAGTTCCTTGTTATTCGTCTGAAATTACAATTAGCAAGAAATTACTGCAAAATTAGCAACCAGCTACATGAAAAACTGTTAAGAGATAACCTGATTTACTTGGGAAGTAACTTTTAAGTGTGCATGAAATTACTTAAAAATTCCCTAGAGATTCCAAAACAATTACTGAGAAATTTGCTGATAATGTTGCAATAAATCCCTTGGTGTTTCTGTCCAGAAGGAACATTGCTGAGGCTAGACTGACCTCTGACCTTTGACCTTCCCAGAGCTAAAAGACAAGTGTGAGGCCTCAGAGGACAAGAACAGGACATAAATATATCAGCTCCAAACAGACGTCTGCCAGAACTGATTATTATTCTGGAAGGAAACCGGACCAGGAAACTTACATCATCTTTGGCAGCCATATTTTTTCAAAATCAGGATGAAGCCAATTTCTCCAAACTCCCGTAAAACCTGTCCGTCTGTCCTTCAGGTTCTGTCCATCTGTCCAAAGGACATGAGGGCTGACATCTGCGTCCACCTCAACAGGAAGGTTTGTATCCGATTACTTTCCACTACAAACGCACATCAGTCACGTTACAGATCTTAAGCTGATCGTGACATTGACGATGAAAGTGGTCTGGGGTGACCTATCTCAGACAGAAAGGTGCGAGGAGGTGACATAGCCACTGACAAAAAGTATAGCAGACCTGCATTAATAAATCCCTTCATAATCATTCAAGGTATCTTGAATGAGAGAACACAGATAATAGTAATATAATAATTTGAAATTTCCGTAATGATAACCATGCATGTGCATGTCCAGACTATCTATGTGTTTTAATATAAAAAAAAGAGAAAACTATTAACCGCAGAGGGCAAAACCATCTACAAGGCTAACCACCTACTGGTTGGTTGGATCTCAGAGTTGAGGCTAACATAAGCAGCAACATGAGCATGAGCAGCTAACATGAGCAACCTGGGTGAATGTTAGTGGGCATGTGCTACATTAGCATGTAGCATGTCCAGCTATTGGGTGACTCAATTATGATATGACAGCAGTGTCTATGATGATTTTCATGAAGTTTTCAATTTTTGTGTGTCAAGCTAGCTATCAAGCCAGCTCTGTGCCTGAGATAAGTTAGCTACACTTGTGGCAGACACATATCATGCACTCCCTGTTTGTGCCATATATTGATGAAAAACTAAAAAAAAAAAAAGAATTTTTTTTTTGTTTCTCTTGTACTCTGCTGCCTCCTCTGTGATGGCAGAATTCTGGCTTCTGCTGCTAATGGGAACTGTGTTTAGATTCTAAATGTTACGTTAGTCAGTCTCGGGATGGGAACCAGCTTAATAACAGTGTCATTACAAAGATGAAGAGCAAATGCCTGGATCCAACTTATCTCTAGTTAGAAAAAACTTCTCCAAACACCTGTTTGGGACATAATTACACTGACTGGTTGGTGGAGTCAGACATATCCAGCAGCAATCCATTTGTGGAGGTTAAAAGGAGAGTGTGTTCAGAGACTGGCACCTGCTGGCAGGGCCCAGGGAGCTGGCGTTAGACGAAGGGGGCTGCAGTTGTTTCACAGCCACAAACACTAAAATTAGTCATGTCCATGTCTGAAGCCACTGACTCTCTGAAAGTACTTGAGCTCTGCAGAAAATATAGATCATTGAGCTTATTCTTTATCAAGCACGACGAGACCACATTTACAGGCGCTAATGGGATTAGGGTGCTGATAAAGCTTCGCGCATTGTCCGGACATGGAAGGGAACAGACCAACAGAACCCACAAAAGAGCCATCTGGAGGAACTTTACTGATCTTGCTGAAATATTCAAGAGTCCAGAGTGAGGAACCAGGATTAAAAACAGTCTGCAAATTAACACTACGGAATTTGGAGGAAAGCAGTGTAAATCCTCTGGCATCCTCCGGCTGCCTTTTAAAATTGAAATTCTGTCTATCTATCCATCCATCCATCCATCTTCTTCTGCTTATCCTGCATACAGGGTCGTGGGGGATGCTGGAAACTATCCCAGCTGTCATCGGGCGAGAGGCAGGGTACAACCTGAACTGGTCGCCAGTCAGTCACAGCCCCACATATGTAGACAATCAACCATCCACTCACTCATTCATTCAATTTTCACAATTTTTTTTTTCAATTAACCTGCATGTTTTTGGATTATTGGAGGAAACCGGAGAACCGGGAGGAAACCCACGCAGACACAGAGAGAACATGCAAACTCCAAATGGAAAGGTCCCCTGGTCGGAGTCAGTTCAGGGTCCCTCATGCTGTGAGACATTTAATAAACAATTTAAAAAATTAAATGTAAAATGGCGGCACGGTAGTGCAGTACTTGCTGACAGCAAGAGGGTTTAATTTCTGGCATTGTTTCTTTCTGTGTGGAGTTTGCATGTCCTGCCCTTGTCTATGTCGGTTCCCCAGGGTCTTCCGGTTTCCTCCCAAAGTCTAAAAGCATACAGCAGGTTCATTGGAAAAATTGAGAAAATTGGCCATATACATGAATGAGAGAGTTAATTTATAGTTTAATTTATAGTTATCACTTTTCAATTGTTACTTAAGGCACTTTATAGTTTATTTGTATTTCTTATTCTCCCCCTTTTTTTTTTAACTGTTTATACAATTTTCTACCATTATTTATTATTATTATATTTTTCTTTTAACTCTGGCACAACAATTTCCTTCGGGATAGATAAAGTTGTTCTTACTCTTATTCTCATTATTCTTAATTATTGTCTTTCTACATATGGCCCGATGATCAACTGGCGCCCAGTCCAGGGTGCACCCCGCTTCTCGCCCTATGGCAGCTGGGATAGGCTCCAGAACTCCTGTGACCCTCATTGTAGGATAAGCAGTAGATAATGGATGGTAGATGGATGTTGCTTTTTGATCAATTGGTGTGCACGCTCCTCTCCAAATGACAGCTCGGATAGCCTGCAGCACCCTGCCACTCGAGCTCATAATAAGCAGTACAGAGAATAAATGAAATCATTACACAATATTATATTTTAGAGGGAAAAGGGTGTAACACAAAGATTTTGTGACACCACATCCTCACATGATGAGATCAGGTTTTTTATGGAAAGAAATCGGTTTATTTGTCACGCTCAGTACAACGTCAGTGAAATTTGACCAATGCATTTAAGCCAGTATGGATGAACGATGAGCAGAGGGCAGCTACTGAGCAGTGCCAGGGGTTCAGTGTCTTTCAACAACAATTTGAAAGGCTAAGAGGAGCCAGGAATCAAACCCCCTGCGCCACGGCAACCACTCCTATAGGGTGCTCTATTGCTTTTATGTTATTTTATTTTAACTTGCCCTTCTATATGAAAATGTTGATTTACCTTTCTGTCTTGAGAAAAAGAAGAAATATTTTTTAACAAGCTAAGACATTGCTAATTATAAAGTGACTTCTGCATTAGAAAAAAAAAAAAATCTTTGTCTCTGTAGGGGGACACTCTTTTAGTAAAAAGTGCTTTCAAAAACTTTTTCATCCTCTGCCATGTTAGTCTTAAGGTCCTTCTGACCCCTCCTAATCTCCATTATAGAATAAAATGATCCAGTGAAAAATTAATTAGCATTGTTTTGCATCTGCCCTACTGTGGTCATGAGCGCAAGGTATACAAGATGGCATCGGTCCCAGCCTCTGTAATGATATATTTCTTTTTTCTTCTTTACATTATTTCCTGTAACAGATTTAGCATAAGTATAATAAGTATCTGCCAACCCTCTGTCAGGTATTTAATGAACACCCAGCTTTCCGTCTGGCAAGTGATGGCTGCCTGCGTTCTCTGGCTGTGGAGTTCCAGACCACCCACTGCGCCCCAGGAGACCTGATCTTCCACGCTGGCGAGAGCGTGGACACACTGTGCTTCGTGGTGTCGGGGTCACTGGAGGTCATCCAGGATGACGAGGTCATCGCCATTTTGGGTAGGTGATGAAATGTGTTATTTATGGCATGGTGTTATTTATGTTATTTGTGATTGGTCAGTCGATTGAACTTGACTGGAAGTCCAACAATCTTCCTGTCCTGATCACAAACCACTCCCACAGAATCAAGGGTTGATCAGACAGGAGTTTAATGGTGTAATGCAAGTTGGGAATCCTGTTTTTGTTGTAACAGCTCAAGAATTGTCTGACATGGTTCAGTAACTGACTTCAGACAAGAGTCAGAAAATTGACTATATAACTCCTGTGTAAAAATCTTAACAAAACTTCACTTGTTTTCACTTCAAAATGTTTAATTTTTTTTTTTTTACTTTGGTTAATCTTGTGCCCTTCATAATATCTGTTTTTTTTTAATTCTGAGAACAACAGAGGGAAAAAAGTGATCAAAATATTCCTTAAAAGTATTTCAAAAATTAGACATTCGGAAATTCCTTCCTGACTATTAGTGGAAAAAAAAAGGAGCAGAAAAAGGTCTCTCTTGTCTCCATGGTGACAACATGTAACATAAACATGTTGCACTGTTGCAGTGAAATGGCTGCAAGTCCAGATGTCAGTCACAGCACCACCAAAGTTCAAAGTAACACATCAAACATCTTTGATCCACAGAAACTCTTGGATCTTCACTATGATGTTTTTTAATATTTCTCAACTAGACTCCATCAGTCCGCTTTGTGTTCCCAGATGATGGTGGCACCATGGGACCCGCTCTGTTTTAAACTTAGCATAAAACATGTAAACACACACGGAGTGAAGTGAAAAGCTGAGTCACTGCCATCCTCAAGTTATTTCTGTCTTTTTAGTGTTGAATGAAAGCAGCCGACACTTTGTACAACCTTCGGTTTCCATGTGCAAAGGAAGAGGAGGATGATGGTTGTATTTGTTTTGTTTTTTTTCCCCTATTTCCTGAGTAGCATTTTTGTTTTTCCCATCGACTACATTTGCAAAGACAAAAGACACAAAAAGAAACAACAAAAGGAAAAAAAAAAAAGCTGCCCATCTGGTGATGTGGGTAAAACTGGTGATTATTTGAAAACACAATTTCACTTCTCGGAAATAAAAAAGATCTTGTGACACCCCCCGACGAGTCCCCGAGCCCCATGTTGGGAACCCCAGTGTTGAGCGTGCTACATAAATGCATCTTTTTCTCTGAGGACGGGTGATCTGGCCTGGTGTTCCTCATCATAATTTCCATCAGCATGGAAGATGAGGAGCTTGGAGGCGGATCAGGATGTGCCGATGCTTCGCTTTCTGCTGAGAGAGCAGGAGAAACAAAGAGGAGGAGGAGGGGTGAAGATTTACTGGCAACGCAGGACGGAAGTGACAAAACGTGATGGATCGAGCAATTTGGAGATGAAACCGAGAGGGAGATCAGAGGCGGAGGACAAAATAATTTGCACAGCGTGAAAAACAGAGTGGAGGAAAGCCTGGGATGTTGCTGTTCTGCTTAGCCAGCTTCATCCCAGTCCGAACAAAAAAAAAAAACCCAGAAGGAACACATTAGAAGTCTGATGAATGTCCTCATCACGCTTGCTGCGTTCATCAGTCAGGCGCCTGGCAGCTGATGTTGAGGATCATAGCCTTTATTTACTTTATTTATTTTTATTTAAAACCTTGTCGCTGCTGCTTCGGGAACCCGCATTCCTCATGTGTCTGCTTTATTATCGTTACTACAAATGATAAAAACGACATCTTTCTTCCTCATGTTCTTGACCCAAAGTCAGGAAGGGGACCATTAACCTTTATGAAAACAAATGAGCTCAAAACACTTGAGCTACAGAAAAAAATATTACAACTGCAGTTGTAATTGTTTTTTTTTTAAACCAACACAAATTTCATCCCTTAGATTTGTGTCTTCTGAACATAAAAAAAATATCTATCATCATGGAAAAAGTGTAATATGACTTAGTATCTCATAACCATGTGAGTATAATCCACAGGGCCACAACCACAAGGCTGCAAAGAAAGAATAAAGTTATTTATTGTTAAATGTGCTTTATTTTCATTGGTCGTCCGTGTATTTAATTTAGAAAAATTGCCACTTCAGCCTGCATCACACTCCTCCAACTGACTCAGTCAAAGGGTTTTTCGGCTAGTGAGTCGGCAGGCTTACCCTCGTTAAAATGCCCTGCAAACAAATGTCAATTTGGAGCCTAGTTAAAATAGGAGAAAGAGGCAATCATGAGACACCAGAAGGTCTCGGAGTGCAATTAAAAGAAGATTCCCTACTAGAGTCATTCGAAAACGGGTTAATTCTCCCCTGGTCTTGTCTTGGATGTCAGCGGTCCGTGGCACTAAATAAGTTAGTGACCACTGATATAACCTATAAACTAATGCTTATTAGATTTTTTTTTTTTTTTTTTAGAATTTTTTACCATTAAATCCTAATTTAAACATTCTTGAAGTAATATTGAATTTTTCCTTTTTCTGCATCATTAAATCTCAGAATGTTCGCGAGAGATTTCTCTCTTGCTATTTCTCGATCAAACTCCCGATCAGTCGACTACCAACACAAACTGAATGATCTGTCGGGGGGGAAACAGATAAAGATGAAGAGTAATCCATTATTCATGGGGGGGGTGACATAATCTGAGCGCAGGTAAGAGGATGATGAAAGAAATCTGGGGACGTGGTTCCTTTAATGCGGTTAGTTTAGATGTTTTGGACCAAAGTATTTGAATAGAGTCTGAAGGTCACTCACCTGAAGGCTGACAGTTGCTCTATTTTGTTTTGCAAAATCAATGTTTGATTTTGCTTTAGAGAAATGTTACCCGGGTTTCCAGGTGACCGCTTATTAGACTGTGGGCTGAATGTTGTCGTTTATCAGTCGCTGCGAGGCCGATGTCTCTCCTTGGACTCGACACCTCATTTCCTAATTAGCTTTGTCCAAATGAAAGTTATGAATTAGCCAACTCTCTCTGGACAGTGTTTTTTTTTTTTTCTCAAAGGTAAATCTGGAAGCTGGACTGAAAGTTGCTGCATATTTGAACAGCAGATTTTTTTTTGTTTGTTTTCACCTCATTTTGAAAGTAAAACTGACTTATTTGTGCATTGTCCTTTTGGGAGGGTTGCTCTTTCTTAGGACTGCGAGAAGACTATTGGTTTTGGGCTCTGTTTGTTTTTTTGGGGGGATTTGAACTGAACTCTGCGTTTTTCCCATTTAAACATTACATCAATTTGCATTGTACTAAAAGTACTGAGTTTTCATGCTACAACTTGTGGTTTTGCCTTCTATATCCTACATGTTTTTTGGTGGGGAAAGCCTAAATTTATAGTCCTGTAACCACACAGTCCCCCCTCTCAGACCCAACATCATATGGCTCTCCAAAGGGCCAATAGTTCTTGGTGGTCGAAAGGCAGAGGCACAGAGAGAAAACTTTTGAATGTCAAAGGGTGGTTTCTGGACATGATTCATGGCGGGAGGTAAAAAGGCTCTGATTTTCTTGCTTCAAGTCAGGAGCACCCTCCTGCACCTGTTTGCAGGAGCCTGTCTTGAAAGGCAATATGAACCCATGTATTTGACAAATCCACTGCTTGGTCATTGAGGTCATGGCATCAGCAAAACCCCAGACACAGACACGCGCACACACCCTCGATGGCAGTGGCCGAAGCCAGCCGGAGTCGCTGCTCGTGGCTCTCCAGCCTGAGTCTAGTCCAAATCCGGACAACTAATTGGCAAGGAGCGAAGACTCCCAGGGGAGCTCATTCCTGAGGACACCCGCGGCTGAGGTTGCTGGATGTCTCAGAGAGGAAGAGGGGCCCCCGGGGGGACGAAGAGGAAGGATCATCAAGACAAGATCTGCTGGCAGTGACACAGAGTCTGTGTCACTTGGTCTGTTTCTGACAGACAGACTACGATTTGGACAAGCACTCCTTCCTGTCACAACCGAGCCCGAAGAACACGGAGCCGAAGGTTCAGACGCACAGGAGACTGGCTCACATCTCATTTCATCGGGTCAAAGTGATGGCTTTAGGTGGCGGTCTGATTTTATTTCCTGTTGATTGGATCCACATCGGGCATGTTGTCGAATTTTAATTGATAAATTGAGTAGCAGTCTCTAACTCAAATGTGGAAAGAGTTTGTGGGTGTTTGATTTTTATTGACTGTTGCTGTAATTTGTGCAATTATGAATGCAATTAGTCTTCTTCCCATTGTTGTTATCATAACGTTGCCCGGGAGACTTCGGCTGCCAGTGAAACACAGGTTCCGTTTGGCGGTGGGGGATTAGCAGCGGGGTATTTACGCTGGCTGTCGATGAGTCAAGTGTCCAGGTGGCTTGAGAAGCTGATTTCACTTTCATTCAGCTTGACTGCTCCTGTTTCTGTATTTTATTCTCCATTTATTCATCAATCAACAATACCAGTGTTTCCCCAACCTTTTTTTGAGCCACAGCACATATTTTACATTAGAAAAATCACATGGCACACCACCAAATAAATAAATCAAAAACGTTTTTAATGAAATAAAATGAAACTGTAGTCTCAATTTGAAAATTGGACCTGTTTGGTTGAACACAAAGATGATATTCTTGCGGGAACTGAGGAAACAATATAACTGTCATTGTATTGTCTTGGGGTCAACTTTTTTTTTTACTTTCTTCTGACCACTACTTACTTGGGCTTTCACTTTGATCAGAATGTTCTTCAGGACCCTCTGGTCCTGACTGAGTAGTTTTTCTTTTAAAATATTTGTCCATCACGTATCACTGTCGCTGTCCCACTTGAAGCATCACTAATCACTCAGCAGCAGCAGGTAGATGCGCAGGTTAATTCTCTACCTGTTGCCATCTAGTGGCATCTAGTCTTCCTGTCACTGCATGCTGCCCGAATATACAAGATAATATAAGATCGACTTCATTGATCCCCATAGGGGAAATTCCTTTGTCACAGCAGCGAAACAGTTATAATTTCAATAAATAAGTAAATATATGAATGCAAATATGAATAGAAAGACAGAAGACAGAGGATAGCAAGACATTCACCAATAAATGGACAGCAGTAGCAACATCAACATCAACAACAGCAACAACATTAGGGATAATAATGGACATAAGGGAACAGTAAGGGTGAAAATACAAAACCAGAACTAATCGACAATATAAATAGAGTGATAAAGATAGATGAACAAAGACACATTATTTGTGTTGAATAATTTTTTTTTGACCAATCAGGTGAAAGTGGGCATTTGCTCATGGCATACCTGGTGATCTCTCACGGCACAGTGGTTGGGAAACACTGATCTATAGCACTTTACCTGCATTTCAGGTTGCAGGGGGCTGGGGCCTATCCCAGCTGTCATTAAGCGGGGCAGGGTTCACCCTGGACTGGCTGGCAGTTGATCACAGGACCCTTTGATTTAACTTTTTCATTTATTTTGTCACATCCTTGAATTTCAGACATTTCAAATTCGGCAAAAGACTTGGTAGAGAAACAGGGTCCACACGGCCTGTCTCACTGAAGACGCTTGACTTAGTTGTGCATTCATCCGAATAGTAATGTGTTAAGGCCAAGGTCACAAGAATCATTTTCACATAGGGAAATGAACCTTAGGGTTCTGGGATTTATCTGTGAAATCCCTTCAAGGAACCCTTAACCTGAAAAGGTTCGAAAAGTGACCCCTGTACTAATCCCAGAACAGAACTGGACCAGGGTGGCCAGGGCATCACCTTATACTACTAATACCATTAATACAGTCGGATACAGTAGGATTCAGAACTGTTGCAGATCCAGTACTGAGATGGTCCTATGCTCAGCACTGTCAGCTCAAGGATAAGAACAAGGATAAGTGAGACAGCAGAGTAAGGACATGGCGTGAATAGGTGAGGTAGTAAATGGGGTAGGGTAGTGAGATTGTGGAATTGTGGAAGCAGCACAGGTGCGCTCAGGCTGGTCAGAGTTGTGTGCTGTCCAGACCACTGTTGTATACTGATGGTCGTGGGCACGAAGGAGCATCTGAAGTGCTCGGTTCTGCACCAGGCTGAGATGAACCGTGGGCTTAAGGAGCTGCACATCAGCTACAGCTCGTTTTGCAGGGAGTTGGAGGGATTGTCCAGCTCCCAGTTTGTCTTTCACCCTCCCCACTGCCACCGATTTAAGATAGTCCAGGTTCAGTTCCACCACCAAGCGGGTTTTCCTCACTATCTTATTGAGCCTATTGACCTCATCAGTCCTGGCACGGCCCCACCAGCACACTATACCGAAGAAAAGTGCACTGGCTACCATAAACTGGAAGAACTTCCTGTTCTGACCCTTCCAGTAGAGTACATCGGTGTTGAGTGACCAGTCCAGTTTGCTGTTGATGTGGACCCCAGGGTACTTGTAGGAGTCCACCATCTCCACCTCGTCACCCTGGATGGTGATCGGTACCTGTCTCCTCCGATTCTTCTAGAAGTCCACAACCACTTTTTTGGTTTTGGAGATGTTGAGTAGGAGTTGTTTCTGGTTGCTCCACTCAACAAAACTCTCAATCAGAAACTCTCGGTAGTCCTCCTCGTTGTCATCATTGATGCATCCAATGATGGAAGAGTCATCGGAGACCTTCTGGAGGTGGCAGGAACCGGAGTTGTACCAGAAGTTGGAGGTGAAAAGGGGGAAGAGGACTGGAGACAGGACAGTACCTTGGGGAACTCCTGTGCTGCACGCCACGGCCATTGAAACATAGCCATCCACCCTGACATACTGCGGCCATCTTGTGAGGTAGTCCAGGTTGAAATCAGATGGGTTCCTGCATAACATTCTGGAGGGAACCATATGATACACATAGTCTTCCTCTACTGATGGAGTAAGTGAAGTGACTTATGTCCGTGCTAAAACTCCCATATGTATTTCTCTCCAGGTAAAGGTGACGTGTTCGGCGATGTCTTCTGGAAGGAAACCACCCTGGCGCATGCCTGTGCTAACGTGCGAGCCCTGACATACTGCGACCTGCATGTCATAAAGCGGGAGGCCTTGCTCAAGGTGCTGGAATTCTACTCGGCTTTCGCCAACTCCTTCTCCCGTAACCTTGTCCTCACCTGCAATCTACGCAAACGGGTAAGGTGTGCTCGGCATGACTGAGATAAATGCTACACACACAGAGTAGCACACACAACCTTCTGGTCAGCAACGCCATTAAACCATAATTCATGTGGCTGAATGTCAGCAGACTCTTGAATGTTATTTTTAGTTCCACTTACGAGCAACAAATTGCCGGATTTGCCTGCCTGGGGTCTTATGGGCATGCGTGATGATAAATTTATACAGGTTGCTCTGGGCTAATTTCCTTGGCGGTGTAGAAATGTGAAGTCAGGCCTGCTGGTATTCTGATACAGAATACGACCAGGATACAGAATGCCATTTCTATAGAATCAGCGCAAACAGCTATCACATCACCAGAATGGTGTTTAATTCCATCCTGGGATTATCTGTTTGAATCCTAATTATTATTCAAATATTTATGGAAATAGAAGTGGCAACTTTTCCAATTATTCTTTTTTTGCAGGTTTCCTTTAAAGATTTCTTTTGTGCGGACCAGTGTTGATTTTGTTGTTGCATTGAGATGCAGGACGTTGTACTGCAGTAAAAAATTGGACCATGCTGAATAATAATGTGTCAGGAGTACAAAACAGCTCTGTTTTGGGGGGATTGTTGGATTAGGGGAGTGGGGGTGGGATGACCCCACAATTTTTGTTCCACTGCTTCTTAAAGGGAGTTAATTGTGATGACGGACACAGTTTTTTAATTTTTTTGCCACTGATTGCAGCAGGATATTGGAACCAGGGATTGCCGCATTTCCTGGGTGAGCGCTTATTGTGACGTTCACGAACCGTCTAGCAACAGTCTGGACCATTTTCCCAAGCTGGGACGGGGGTGGGGGGTGGACTCTACCTTGGCCATCACTGCAATAGTAACGGCCGGAGCTCCCCTATGTGCTTCCCTAAGCACTTTCATTCTGGGCCTGCCTTCGTCCTTATTAACCCCCACCCCCACTTTGACCCTAATTTCAACATCCCATACGTATGGGTCTCTCAGCAGATGCTGCCGAACTCAATGCTCAACTTCCAGCTCAGTCCATCATTTGTTCTCTAGACAGGACAAAATGAAACCCAGACCGACAGGTCAGTCACCATGCTGCAGTACTGCAATGAGGTAAAGAAGACATCTTCGGTGAGGGTTGGAGCCCGAAAGAAGGTCTCTTAAAGTAACGATACAAATCAGCTTCTTCCACGGGGGGCAGGGCTTGGCCTTAGAAGGTGGTGGGCAACACAGACATCCAGGGGCAGTTTTTGCTAGAGCTGCTGCTATTAGCCTGTAAGATACAGATATGGGAGCAG
Organism: Fistularia commersonii; assembly: GCF_037954325.1. NCBI lineage: Eukaryota > Metazoa > Chordata > Actinopteri > Syngnathiformes > Fistulariidae > Fistularia > Fistularia commersonii. The sequence continues at coordinate 16,822,027 of NC_141284.1, read as the reverse complement.
ACAAGCAAAGTTTTGAGGAAAATTATCCCAGGCATTTGGATTTGGAGATTTTTTTAGCATCTCTTACAGAGCATATTAGACAACACAGGAATCCTGCGTCTACATTCGATGTCAAGAAGAAAAGCTGTGGAAAAGCTCTTAATTTGAAAACACTCTCAATTGAGTTCTGTAGCTATTGAACACATGCTCATCTGTTTGACAGACATAAACTTTCTTTAAGAAAACAAACAAACCTAACATTTTGAATTTTGACATTAGATCAAATTACTCTTCCCCTCCTTTTGACAAATTACTAATCAGCAGCCTTTCAGACTGCTTTAGCTCTGTTTTCTGATCTTCTATAATTCCTTGGTGGCACCATCATTTCGATACTGAGCACTGGAACCCAGCTCACCCACCTTTATGAAGGCTGCAGATGAAAGTACAGGGTTTGGCTGCAAATAACCCAGATATTTCGTTTTTGACGGTTAATGCAGTGCAGCGGGAATGATGCGTCTACATGTCAGACCCGAAATAGACACCTGCCAGTTCTGTCTTTTTAGACGTGGCACATTTTATCTGGTTCTGGATGGACTGTCGCCCTGCTCTGCTTGTATTTTGAATTTTGGGTTGTTTTAAACATTGAACATTTATTGGGGGTTAGAATTGTCTTTGAACATAATATCATGAAAAAACTTGTGTCATCATGTAGGGACAAAAGGATTCATTTCCTGTTCCATAACTGTACAGAATGATAAAAATCATATGGGTTTGTGTGTCAGGTTGTCATCCCTCAGATGGCATCCAACACTGCAGCAGGACACTCCGGTCTTTAAGTAAAGAGAAATGAACACAGTGTTATAAGACGAAGTCCCGACATCTCCCAAAAGGTTTTTCCTGAATTACAGTGTTTGCAGTTTTAGATCACTGATTAAATGAATTGTAATGTCAGTTAGATACGAAAGTTTCAGTAAAATAAAAACAAAACACTAGAAACTTATGTGCAACCTTCCAAACTAAAACCGCAATTCTAATCATATACTCAATCAATTTCTTGGTGGCGAAGTGGTTCTTGTTGGCTTGCGAGGGTGGTTCTCTCTGTATGGGTTCTTCATGTTCAAGGGAGGTAGGTACTTTAGTACGTTCCCCAAGGGGAAGCTTGTGGTTTCAGCAATATCCACAACAACCTGGTAAACTACCTAAAATGAAAATGAAGCAGAGAGACTTGCAATAAAAACTAGTATAATACAACACAACTGAACAACTACCCAATTACACATTTCAAGGTGCATGTTGTACCAGTCATAACAAAGCAGAACAGTGTGGAATGTCAACATTAACATTTTGTCCCCTGTGTGGAGTTAAAGACAGGAGCCTATCACTGAAGTTCATCTTTTGCCTGGAGATGGCACTGTGCAGTAAATGCAGCCTTCTCAGCGCCTGTCGCTCTGCCATGGAAGTCATGCGGTCCAGCTCCGTGCCTACAATGGTTTATCAAGATGTGAGGCATCCCTCTTCTTGATGTGGCCTCCCCAGCACACCGCCGCCAAGAAGAAGGAGCCCGCCAAAGCAGTCTGATAAACACCTGCACCATCTTTTTGCAGATGTTGAAGGATACCAACCCTCTTAGGGAGTACAGTCAACTCGGAACTTCCCTGCACAGAGAATCCTTATGGGCAGTCCAGTCCAGTTTATCTCGGATGCTGTGTTTGTAGTTTAGCAACAGTGGAGTGGATAATGTGTCTGTGTCAGCTCTGGAAGGGGTAGCAAAGTCTCTGGGCAAATAGTAGGGACACAAACTTACAGTCAAAAGTTCAATGTTCCCGTGGCAGGTTGAGATTTTGATATTCATATACCCAGGATTACACCACCTTTTGCTCATGTAGATGAGCATTTGGGAGTCCTCCTCTTTTCTGCTTCACACAGGCATTGGCATAACTGTCCAACTTGACTGTGATGGTCAGGTCGCTCAACATCCGGGATGCTAGTTGTGAGCCACGTTTCAGAAAAGCACAGCGAATTGTCTTCCCTTGTCTTTTCATTATTGGGGTACAACGCTGATATAGCATTCTTTCTGTAGAGCAAAGACCTGATTTCTGGAGCAGACTACACTCTGGATCTTCAAGTTTATGAAGATCCAGAGTATAGAAAGTGATCAGATGTGACAAAAGCAAAAATGACGGAAAGAAATAAAATAGCAACAAAAAAAGAAATAATGAAAGAAAAGCAGAGTAACAAAAAGAGCTCCTCACACTCAGAGCTGTTAAAAAGACTGCCGCTAAGAGTGGCGTTGGTCGTCCCATCAGTTTTGCTGCCCTGATTTTTCTTTCTGTGGGTTCTACGTGTTTTACAGCCTGAGTTCTCTCCCGGACTCTGTCTTCCTCCCACAGTCCACAAACCATCAGTAGTTTCATTGAAGACTAAATTGTCTGTAGGTGTGAATGAATGCGTATGTGGCCTGGTGATTTACAGCTGAACTATTCAGGTTAGACCCTCCCTCTCACCCAGTTTCAGCCAGAATTGGAGTAAATAGCTTTTACATTATGCTATGCTAAGGTTGGTCTGGTCTGCAGTGACTGGTCAAACTGTGGTTACCACATTGATCCATATCAGGATAAAATCTGATTGTGGTCCGTCTGAATCTCAGATTAAATCTTGGTGGCTGGTTTCCTGTCAGCTCTGCTATTTGATGTTATCACCCCGATAAAAGTCCCAAGCAATTTTACCCCTTGGCAGGTGAAACGAGGCCCTGTTGCAGCCATTTAGCAGCAATGGCTAGCTGATCGGATCTGAAATTTCGGGAGGAGGTTGAGGAGGAGGGTAGGAATCGGGGGGCTCTTTCGCTTCTCTTATCTTTTTCCTATTCTGACTAAACCAGTGAACAGTCAGAGGCTAGGAAGGATGTTAAGGGTGGACTGGTGTGTGTGTGTGTGTGTGTGTGTGTGTGTGTGTGTGTGTGTGTGTGTGTGTGTGTGTGTGTGTGCATGTTGCAGAGCTGGGAGGGGACTTCAGGGCTTCAGAGGCTGCAAGGCTTTTACCAACCCTCTATTGGATTATTTATGTAACTGAGCAATAGGGCAATTTGTGTTTGTGTGTGCGTGTGTGTGTGTGTACAGTATGTGTGTGTGTGTATAACACTGTGTGTATTGTACCCAGTGCATAGGCTGCGTGCGGTGCATCAGTTCAGTAGTTCGAGATAGTTGTGCAGCTAGTAGTTTAGTGCATCCTGCGGACTGCTTCTGCTTGCTACATTCTGTTTTCAGCTACTTCCACCAGCTAGCCCTCTTGGAACTGTTCATGCAAGTGACTGTAATTGTGGAATAGGTTAGAGTTGAGTTGGGAGGCAACTGTTTTTTTCAAGTATTTAGGAAATGAAAGGTAGATTGGAGATTTGACGGCAGTTGCTGAAGTTGGAGGGGCCGGCACCAGGTATTTCAAGATTGGAGTAATGGCAGCAGTTCGAAGGACGTAGGGACAGTTTGTGGAACAATAGTGGAATGGATGATGGTTGCAATGAGGGGAACGAAAACAAAACAAAAACAAAAAAACGCTCTGCTGCTACTCTCTCATGCCGTCAAATATCTCCAATCTACCTTGTTGTGGAGATTTTCACAGGCGGAGAGATTCTTAAATAACATAAGAGTCAGGACTGACAATAATAGTGGAATAAGATTTTATCTTGCATGCAAGAGGGGAAAAAAAGCATAATACAGAGTTCTTTAGGAAGTCTGTCTCAACATCGAAGGGCAGGTCACTTGTTGGAAGTTATTTGATAACTTCAAAATTGGGTGACCGAGGAGGCGTTCTTCTCTTCTTCGGCCAATTGTTTTCTTTTCTCCTTCTATGGAGTTGACTTTCATTCCCAGCCAGTCAAATCATTTTGGGCCAAGGATGGTAGCAGCCTTTGACGCTTTGACCATTTCAGTGTTCCTGACGCATTAGTGTACAAAAAGGACACCAATAACGCTAGTCTAACTATGGTACATGTTCCTGTCCACAATGGAGGTGGTGTATTCAATAATGTTTTCTTCCCACAGTACCAGAACAAATCTGCTCAAGCCCAGACCAGTTTAGTGGCATTTTCCCACCTGGACACATCATTTATCATTTGTACCCACCAGTCATTGGTTTTCCCCACCGTTTTCCCAGTCGCATTGCTTGGGACTAGGCAAGTATAATTGCCTTTTTGCAGTACAAACCAAGGTGGCATAGTTTTTTGCTTGCTATTGGGAATATGGACGCCAGGGTTGAACAATTACCATGGTCATTTCCCATGTGTAGTTTTAACATACAATGGAAACAGGCTTAGTATGAGTCCGGTTGGAGCATAGCTGGTACTGTGGGCAGGGTTTGTCGGGCGGAAGAGCACGCTACGCAATTGGACAGGTTCATGGTTTTGACCGTCTTGTATATCAATTCTAACCATAAGTTCTTTTCTCCGTATCCTGTTGCTATTTTTAACTAATCTTCAGATTTTGTGGATCAAAGGTGATTATGCCCTCTTCCTGTTCTGTCATGTTTCGGTCCAGGACCATATTATTGCTTCCTCCATTCATTTCTGTGACGTGTTTTTGTGCACATTTCAACTGATCCCCACACTTTCTTGTTTTCGTTTTTGGATCCACCTGACCCCAGTACATGCAAAAACAGCTGTCCACGTGGTGCACAAGCTATATTTACTAGTGTAGATTTACGTCATAAGCCCTCCACATTGTTTGACGGTTACCGCAATTGATGATGCTGCAAGGATTGAATTGGAAGCTGGTACTTGATCCTTTGGTGTTGCTCAATTGCAATCCATCACATCCCTTCAGGCAGTGGTCCATCCATGTTTTGGACACTGCGAGTTCCTTCACGGATCTCCTTCTTCTGGTTTCATCAAGGTTGACGGACGCATGTTTAAGCTTGAGCGTTGCTGTTGTTATACCTTCTTGAGCGGTGACCCTGGGTGGGTAGGTGGTTTATATAGACTACCCAGACTACCAAGAAGCTCACTGTTGTGAGGAAAGCGGTGATTCCTGTCAGTCAAACAGTCCTGGAAGGCAGTATGGGTGGCATGGTCGGTGCGAGTCCATATGATCTATTCTTCAGACTATCAGGTTTGTCCGTCCCCGGGCTTCTTGCTGTTTTCTGACCCTGGAAATCGTCGTATGGCTGGCGTGGATCCAAGTGGCCCGCTCAGCAACTTTTACTGCGGTATGGGTGACAAGGAGGATCGGGAATGGCCCTCTCCCCTGATGGTGATTCCATCTAGTAAGTTGATGGCCCAGTCGTTGGGCTTCAGACAATTCAAGGGTCCCTCAGCCTGCCCCAGAAGTGCTGCCTTTACCTGCGAAGACACTGAGGACAGCAGTGCACGCAACTCTTAAAGATAACTCATCATTCCACTATTGCTGGACTTGGCATTTTTAACCGATCTGACCAACATGTTGAATGACCTTAATCTAGAGCTGCAAGGAAAGGACAAAACTGTGATCAATATGATCAGCTCAGTTAATGCTTTCAAACGCAAAATGCAACATCTCTCCTCAAAGCTCCACCGCCATGATTTGGCAAACTTCCAGAACCTCGCGGCAGAGCTGGAGACACAAGAGCAGTCATATGCGCAGCTGGACAGTGCACGCTACATAAAGCAAATTGACAGTTGTCTGTCAGAGTTCGACAGACGCTTTCAAGACTTTGCTGTACTCGAGCCAGTCGCTACATTCATGTGCTACACTTTCCAGGAAGATGCTGAGGTTGTTTCACTGGCATCAAAAGTCGCAACACTGTTTCACCTGAACTCTTCTGGAGTGGAGGATGAGATTATGACACTTCAAGTCGACATTCAGCTGAAGGCCAGAGCTCATGGACAATTCTGGAACTTACTCACAGAGGACAAGTACCCCAACATCAGAAAATGTGCTACCTTCTTGACTGCATCATTTGGCTCCACTTATTTATGTGAGCCAGCTTTTTCCCACATGAAGATCATTAAGTCAAAGTACCGTTCCACCATGACTGATGAGCATCTGGAAGTCTGCTTGAGGCTGGCTATCAGCAGTTACTGTCCGGACTATGCATCCCTGGCTCATTCCATTCAGTGCAAGTCATCAGAGTAAGGTAATGACAAAAAAAATTTACAGAGTTGTATTGTGCAATATAGGTTGATGCAGTAATGCAAGGTACACCAACATATACTTTACATATAAAAATGATTCTCAATATATTTATAAATAATGTGTTTTGCATTTTTAGTGCGCGGTAGATCTTTTTGACTCGGTCATGTCATAAGTAGCTCTCAGGTTGAAAAAGTGTGGGCACCCCTGTCATATGGGCTAAAGTTTACTCTGCCCCTTTTTTGTATGTGAATGTACATCAGGACAAGTGGGACTGATTTGTCCAGGATAGTCTTTTGACAACATTTTGCCCATCAATACACTCTTCCTTCCACAGGTGTCAGCATGACAAAGTTCATCACAATTTGTTCAAATGGTCTCATTTGAGGCGGGTGTGCCTGTGGTTGGATATTCTGTGGTTTAGCTAGGTTGTTTTGTGCTCATTGAATCATGTGCTCATGATACCATTATCATCACGGGAGGCTGATCTATCTATGCAGTGGATCAAACCTGGGTTGATCAACAGGGCCTCTGACAGATCAGGTCAAGGAGAGTATATTTGTTGCAGTACTGAGATGCAGCAATGGTTTTCTCTTTCACCTTCAAGGGGCAAGAGTGTGGCTGGATTGAGCTGGGTGCATCGCTTGACAGTAATGTTGGGCATATCCAATAAGGTGGTGGTATGCCGCAAATAATGAGGCGCTGACCAACGAGACGTCTTTTGTTCTAGTAAAATAAGGGACACAGCATGCGTAACCAAGAGAGTGACTGGTGCGTAGCCCACAAAGTCTCTGGAGGCCATAACCGCTTTTCCACTGCGGCTATCACTTGCAGAAAGGAAGGCAGTCCAGCCGCTACCGTTTCCAATTTAAAGGAAAAATAGGCAACTGGACAGAGCCCATCCCCATGTTTTTGGAGTAGTACTGACACCATACACCTGCCCTTTTCATCAGAGGTTTGGATAAAGGGCTGAGATGGATCTGAAAGGCCCAGTGTGGGGGGGTACTGAAGCGATTGGTCCATCATGTGGAATGCCTCAGGAGTCCACCGAATTTTCTCCGAAGGTGACATTCAAGTGCCAAAAATTAAATCAGTCAGGGGTATATAGTGCACTAAATAGTTTGGGATAAACTGCCTGCAGTAGGAGCAGAAGTCTAGGAAACACATCTGCTTCTTTGTGATTGGCTTGGGGATGCTTTGGATTGCTGCCATGCGGGCAAGGGATAGAGATTTTCCCTCTGACGAAATCGTGTTCCCAGGAATGTCACTTGGGTTTGCACAAATTGTAACTTATTGAGACTGGCCTCATGCCCCTCCTTGGATAAGTGTTTCAGCAGGGCAGGGGTCTCTCGTTGGTATTGGTTTTGCGTTGGGCTGCAAATCAATAAATTGTCTATGTATTGTAGGAGAGTGGATCTGTTGGAGGGTTTGCGGGTTGTCAGGCTGTCTCTCAGTGCTGCATTATAGATTGTTGGGCTCTCAGAATAGCCTTGAAAAAGGCTACATCCATAGTTTGCCATGAAATTCGAAAGCAAACCAGAATTGAGATTCCCTTGGGACTGGAACCCTAAAAAATGCGTTAGCCAGAGCTACGATGGAGAAATAGGACGCCTGTTGTGGAATTTGAGATAGAAGGGTATAAGAATTGGGCACGGTGGGTGCCCTTGGCACCACTGCAGCATTGATCGCATTGAAGTCTTGGACGAAGTGCCATTCGGTGGGCTGTCCCGGAGGGCGGATCTTTTTTTACTGGGAACTAAGGGGTGCAAACTGGAGACGTGATGCAGGGCACTATTACCCCTGCTTCTTGAAGTGAATCGAAGACAGGGGTGATGCCTTTTAAAGCATCCGGTTTCAATGGATATTGTTTGTTACATGGCCTGTAGTCAGATTTGGGTGTGATTCGTATAGTCTCACAGTTTCTAATCAGCCCCATGTCATATTTTTCCTTTGCCCATAGTCCCTGGGGTAGGAGGAGATGCAGGAGATACGGTCATTATTTCTTGTTTTGTAATGAGACAGGAGTTAGTTGTCTGATCCCCCTCAACAATTTGGACTGTCAGTATTGCCTCCAGGCATAACAAGGTATCAGTTAAGCCCCCTCTGTAAATGCCCGTTGATGGGGAAACATAAATATCCCTCCCTGAGATAAGGTGCCAGTCAGTGACCTCATAACACTGGTTTGTAAAAGGGCCACAATCCTCCCAGCCATTCTTCTCCCCCTTTGACCTCGAGACATGAGGTTGGGAGTTAAGCATTGTAAAGAAAGGGTGCTGCACATAGTCCAGCTGGACAGACATGACAGACATTTTCCCCTTCAATTAAATGTAATTCACTCACAGTCTGTTTGCTAAACATTCCTCTCCATCTTTCAGGATGTTGGTTCCAAAATGAAAATCCAAAATGTCAGTGCTATATTTTTAGACAGGGTCACTTTTATACCCTCGGGGGTTGAGATCAGACTAATTCCGCCTTTTTGCATAAGATCTCTTCCTAGGAGACTCACTAGGCAGAGGTGAAATTAGGAAACTACATTTTTGATCATAATTGTCATGGACTGCCGCCAGAGGTACTACAAATTGCTCACACACCGTGGTTCCCGACGCTCCTGTAGAATATATGGATTTACTACTTAACTCTACCGACAGTAGTTCCCCAGCCCTTATTACCGAATGGGTCGCACCCAAATCGGCTAAAAACTTAATCTGTTTTCCATGTACCGTAAGGGGGGGCATGTTTGAATAAGATCCCAATGACATGTATGCATATGTTCCTTCCAATGAAGTTTTTGGTTTCACGGTTATGCTTTTCGTGTTTTTGTGTGAGCTCCGAGTGTCATGCAGCTCATCGCTCCCCTGCTCCATTGTTTCCTTCTCGAGGGGTTCCGAGGTTTCTTGATTCGGTCAAAGTCAGTCTGCCAGGGTTGATTGGTCGTAACTTGCGGAATTCTCTCACGCGTCCTTCTCTATGAGGGCAGTTTCTGGCCCAGTGCCCCTTTTCCCCACAGTGAAAGCATGTGTCAGGGTCCCGCTCTCTCCTTTGTCTCCCACAGCCACGTCCTCCTCTACCTCGTCCACGCCCTCTTCCTCATTCTCCTCTTGTCGGGCCGTGTCCACGGTCATCATTACGATCACTGGGATTTCCAAATCCCGCTGCAAATCCAGCAAATTTTTCCCAGGCGGACAGATTCTTAAATAACAGAAGAGTCAGGACTGCCCATAAAAGCGGAATGAAATTTTATCTTGCCTGCAAGAGGGGAAAAAAGCATAATACAGAGTTCTTTAGGAAGTCTGTATCAAAATCCTCCCCGTAGGAGGGTAGCTCACTCATTTTAAGTCACACGTCATGAGGGAAGATATTCGGACAAGAGATACAAATAGATCAGACAATGATTTTTCCATTACAATCTGCGTGCACTTTATACTTCATACCTCATAGTTTGATGTTTACTGTTTAATGTAACAGTGCAGTTTACTGCTTATTTGCACTATATTATTATTATTTTTTTAATTTCATGTCACCGTAGGATTGAGAGAAATGTCTTCTCGATTCCTCTGTATGTCCAGCGCTTCCGGAAATATTGACAATAAATCTGACTTTGACTTGAATCACATCCACAATGATAATATAAGTTATATCAGATTATCTTAAAATAATATCAAATATTCTCTTTTCAATCAAAGAGCAAAAATTCCCAGGAAAAGGCTCATTAATCATTTATTCTCATAAAACAGTACTTGTGGAAATATCTAGCATCTCTTCATCCCTGAGTGATGAAACACTGCCGTTCTTCATTAGGTTGTGTGTAGTGTGTGGTGAGACAGAGTGTGTGCATGAGTGAGCTCCAGCTGATGTTGATGTTTTAATCAGCATCTCCCCCGTCAGTAGCACTCTGTAACCTCTGTTCAAAGTACCTCGCTCTGTAGACAAACACTGAAACTGGAGGGTGTATTAACACCTGATTGTTACCTTGGAAATGCTCAGAGTTAACTGCATCCAAAACTTTCTTAAAATTAGCCGGAATTATGTCCCCAGGGGAAATTAATCTGGAAACTGAGCTGGTTTCAGATTATGTATTGTTTTCAAGATAGATTATGTGGAAAAACCTGCAAAAATTCTCAAATAATGATCTCAGATACAAAAATGATTGCTTGAAAGTTGGATTTTTTTTTTATTACTGAATAAAAATCTTGCAAGATTCCAACAAAATACAGTCGTTCATAATTAAAAAGAACATTAAAATGTCAAAGTAAACACAACAAATAGCAGCTTGAAAGAAAGTTGGAGAGCTGTGATTCATTTCTTTTTTAAAGCCTCTCTTCCCTGCATCTGAAACCACCAGAATTTTATGGACGTTTTTCCCTCTGTAAGTGTTAGAAACTCAACAGGTTTAATGAACCGTTATGTTTACACGGTTTTCATCAACACTTATTTCCTGTCTCAGGGGGAGGTCCAGGCCTTAACCGTGGACAAACGGTTATAGGACTGGTTCTTCAACTGACTAGGAGAGAGTTCAGCAGAGGATGTCAAACTGAGTGGTCAGAAACAATTTTAGACACGTATGACATCACTGTGGGCCAGACAAGCGCTCGCATTGCTGTTAAGTATGAGTCCTTTGAAAACCAAACAATTGCAAGTCTAAAGATGCTGAAGGTTCACCTAGATTGCCCTATTATCAATTGGAGGTTTGTTGTGATTGGTTGGCTGTCTTTTCTATCTCAATCTCTCAAAGTGGCGCTTTTTTTGTGAGGCCTTTGGCTGCCATTCTCCCTCCTGGCACTTTACTTGTTGCTGCTCTTCTGATGACTCAGCATTTTACGGTGGAGGCAGCGCTTGTCCGAAAATGAACCCCGCCCCTCCCATTTTAATCCCCAGCTGTACAGAGAGCCCGAGATGAACTAAGGTTTAGTGGTTCATCATGGAGGCAGATGTTTTTTTTTTTTTTTTAAACTCCCATCTCAGTATCCCGGCCGCCTCTGCAAAGTCTTTGTCCTGACAGATATGGTCACGCTCCAGCTGCGCTCTCTCAGGCTGCAACCGCTGCTCCTCCGGCATGGTTCTTATTTTAGTCCGTAGAGGAGAAGCTACTGCCGCTACGACACAGCAGATTTTCCACGTTTCAAATATGCCGTATCAGTGTTTCTGACTCTGTGCCTGTCACTCTTTTAGCCATTGGCTAAAAAGATTCTGGGATGTTGTATATTGGGGCACTCGTAGTTTCATGGGTTTCATGGCGGTATGGCTGCGATACGGTTCTAAAGTAGGCTAAAGGCTTGTTTGGCAGCAGGTTCAGACCGACTATCCAGGGCTAAAAATAGAAGCATAGCTGGGGGGTGAATGAGCTTATTTTTGGAAAGAGGGTGAAGCTGTGCTGCAGGCCAGATCTAGCCTCACAGAAACAGAAAGTTGCCATGGCACTGATGCAATATCCTCCTGCTAGGGCCATCATTTTTTAGCCACCACCTGTTACATTTTTCCAGAAACAAAATTGGCGGCACACTTGCCATTTTATTCATGATTGTGTTTTTGCAGTCAGCCGGTTCACAGAAGACTAAAAATTATTCATAGGTGTGAATGATTGGATGTCTTGCATTAACAACTGACCTGTCCAGGTTAAACTCCACTTTTCACCCAGCTGGACTAATTGGCCACGTCACTGTATGAAAGAGCAGCAGCCTCGTCATTTCAAACTGCCCCCCTCGTTACCTTCATCCTGGCGTTGGTTCTGACAGGATGTGATTCAGGGATAAAACCACCCTTACAACTCTTTCTTGCCAAAGCGCCTCTCATCCTCCTCATCTCACTTCCCAATGGAACCTTGAGAAAACTCCCAACAAATCGCCTAAATCAGGAAGCAGCAGCCGACCACCCTCAGCCAAAAATTGTGAAAACGATCTGTCAGAAACTACCCCCCAGGGCGCCTACTCATTTATTGTCCCATTTTGTGCCATCAAAGGCTAGGACTGACAGTTTTCAAACTCCCCCTTTTATTTCCATGGAGTAGAGCGAGTGCCAATCACCCAGTTCGTGACACAACGAAAAACAAGATCTTGCTTGTCCTTGAAACAAGTCAGAGAAACTAATTACATTTGGCCATTTAAAGGCAGGGAATCGCCACATGGTGGTGGCCAGAGCAGGCTCTGTTGACAAAGAATCGGTGCCTTTTCAAAGGTGATGAGATGCGTGCGAGGAATGAAGACCAGACCGGATCCTGAATCCTGTTTATCCTGGCTGTCCTGGAGTCTTGCCCAGTTTTGCCCCAGTTGTCCGTGCTTTTGGGAAATCAACAGGGGGGCATGGAAATCCTTTTCAGGTCACGATGCTCCAAATCAGGGGTGTCAAACTTATTTTGGTCCGGGGGGGCACATACGGCCTGATTTGATGTCAAGGGGGCTGGATTAGTAAAACCCCCAGCGTAATTACCTAGAAGTAACACCAAATTTTTCCTTTGTTTTACTGTAAAGGGGAACGGTTAAATAATAAAAATCTTTATATGTAATGAACTGTTCTTTTAAAAAAGTACATGACAAACAACCTGAGATTCCTGAAGGAAGTAAGTGCAGTTTCAACAACACTATACCTCAGTTCTGTCTTCCCAGTAGTTGCACTGAATCTTGCTGCATCCACACCAAACATATAGGTTTCTCATTAACCTCAACAAACAAATAAGAAGTTGTCCATTTTTCTTGGAAAACCCTACACTCGATGTCCACTTTCATCTGTTTCTAACAACGAAATCTTGTTGATAAGGGTGTTATTCTAAGAATAAGTAAAAATGCTATTTACAGACCCAGAAGCAGCATTGCTGCCATCTGCTGTAAATTCTGAATCACATAGTTTAGTGCCATGTTGCTAACACCGACTAAAACAGCGTGCCCTGGTAAACAATATAGGAACTGTATTTTTATTTTCAAAAAGTAGATCGTGATTTTTATGTATTTTTTCAAATTGTCGATTTATTCCATGAGTACGACCTGAGCCCTTGGCGGGCCGGGACTGGCCCGCGGGCCGCACGTCTGACACCCCTCCTCCAAATAAACGCCTCCTTTGACCCGGAACTGTGGCATCATGTCCATCGTGAAGTCAGTCGGTAGAACAGACGATTGCAGCCTCCTTTTCCTCAACTTCTCCCATCATTTTCCAGTGTCTGCAGCTAGTCACCTTTACAATTGTAACCCTGTTCCAGAACCTTCATAACCTTCACAACCTCCTCCTCACCCCCAACCATCTTGGATGGAGGGTGAACATGTGCGGCAGGCCAGGTCTCTGCTTACAGAACCAGGAAGCTGCTGGGCGCTGAAAACAAATCCATGCTCTCCTCCCTACAGTAAGATGGGGGAGTTTCTTGCTGAAGCCTGAAGTTTTGGTTGACCTGTTGCTCAGAGGCACTTCAATAGTCCGAGTCACAGGCCTTTGACATGCAGCCCACGGAGACGTAGGTTGTTTCACTTTCTCTGTGCGGAGCTTGAAGTTACTCCTAAACATTTCCATCATCATAGACCAAAAATACTCGGCTGCTCCTACAACTGACAGGGATCTGTTTACTCCAGAGAGCTGTCTTTATTTCTAGAAGAGTTGGATCTGTAGTTTCCCAACCGAGAGAAGTTATAAACATAAACACACTTCTTATCATATTTATTGTCATAATTGTTATTATTGTCATTATTTTTATCATCGCTGCATCATTACAATATTTATCTCATATGTCAAGGAGCCCTGTATTTTGTTCAGTTTCCTCTTAAGTTTATATTTTTGAAAATATGATGCTCAATACGCAGTCCATTCACGTACCCTTTTTAGATGCATATAATTGTGTTTAAAAAATCGGGGGGGGGACATTTTTAAACAAATAATTAACCAAGAAAAGTAGCGTTTTAAACAGTAAGGGATTTTGTTAACTTTCTTCTTGTCCAGCCACCGTGGCAGCGGCTCTGGGATCTGCTGAGTGTTTAAGCCCATCAGTTGAAAACCTCAGTAGTGGCTGTTAGGGAACGCCAATTGGAACAGAATCAGAAAAAGTTATTCTAATTCTGTCAGAATTACAGTCATCCCACAGTGGTGGAAACTCTCCTGATTGAGAGGTACCTTTCAAAACCAATGCAAATTGTTGCTGTTGGTTTTTACCAACGTGGGCAGAGTCACCTGACAGATCTGCTGCATCTGACTCAAACACTTAAGTATTTGAAGTGCCTGTATGTTCTTGGCGGTTTCAAAATGAATGTGAGACGTCGAGCGTATCGGGGGATGCCAAAGGGACCCCAGGGATGGGGGTGTTCTTTTGATGTAAGAGTCTGTGACACAAGCTGAGTTTTGCTGGGTCGATGGGAGTGGTGGCTGAGATGGAGCCATCCGTGCAAACAGGCTCATTTTCCACTCTGCCCCACCTGGTAATTAATGAATCCTCAAAGTTGATATAGGGACCAACCCTTTTAAATCCTTAAGTTTTACTCTCTAAAAAATTCAGTAGTGCATTTAAGAAGGATGGATTTCTCTATGGACAATGCGGCGTCAGGGCAGCATGGGCCAGTGTCTCCCTGAGCCAGCCTCAGGGGAGCATTGGCCAGCGCCTCTCTGAGCCGGTCCCAAGCCCGTATAAATGCAGAGGGTTGCGTCAGGAATGGCGTCCGGCGTAAAACGTCTGCAAAAACCAAGCATGCGAATCAAACCTAATAATCTCATACCGGATTGGTCGAGGTCTGGGTTAACAACGACCGCCATTAGTACCGATGAGCTACAGGTTACCAGTGGTACCAGGGCTACTGTGGGCCGAAGACGGATAGGAGGAAGGCGTGTTCGGAAGCAGAGAGAGAAGAGGAAAGGTAAGAGTCTGGGACTGAGAGCAGGGACTTTCAATATTGGGACTATGACAGGAAGAGCTAGACAGGTGCAGGCCTTAAGTTCCGACAGGAAGAGAAACGGAGCACAGGTTATCTCGATGGAGGGGTTTGTAAGGAGGTTTCTGTCTGTCAGATAGACTTCTGAGTCTGAGCCATGGCTATTGTAGACCCCAGAGTAGCAGAGATTAGTAAAAGTAAAGTGAGGAAAGCATTGAAGATGATGAAGAGTGGAAAGGCAGTTGGTCCTGATGATATACCTCTGAAGGTATGGAAGTGTCTAGGAGAGGCAGCGGTTTAGGTTCTGGCTAGATTATTCAGCAGGATCTTAGAGAGTGAGAAGATGCCTGAGAAATGGAGATGAAGTGTGATAGCGCATTTTTAGGAATAAGGCGTTGGTGCAGAATTGCAGCAACTACAGAGGGATAAAGTTGATGAGCCATAAATTGAAGTTATGGGAAAGAATAGTGGAAACTAGACTGAGAGCAGAAGTCAGCATTTATGACCAGCAGTATGGCTTCATGCCTAGAAAGAGTACTACAGATGCAGTATTTGCTTTGAGAATGCTAATAGAGAAATACAGAGAAGGCCAGGGGGAGCTTCATTGTATTTTTGTAGACTTAGAAAAAGCATATGACTCGGTGCTAAGAGAGGAATTCTGGTTTTGTATGAGGAAGTCTTGAGCAGCAGAGAAGTATTTTAGACTGGTGCAGGACATGTATGCTAGCTGTGAGATAGTGATGAGGTGTGCTGTAGGGGTAACAGAGAAGTTCAAGGTGGCGGTGGGACTCCATCGGGGATCAGCTCTGAGCCCCTTCTCGTTTGCAATGGTGATGGACAAGCTGACAAATGAGGTTAGAGGAGAATCTCCACGGACCATGATGTTTGCAGGTGACATTGCGAAGAGAACAGGTTGAGGAAAATCTAGAGAGTTCGAGGCTCTGGAAAGGAGAGGAATGAAGGTTAGTCGCAGCAAGACAGAGTATATGTGTGTGAATGAGAGGAACGAGAGTAATAATAGCATAAGAGCATGATCACAATGACCAATGCTATAAACATTCAGCCACCCTGTTTTTTTGCTTTTTCACTGCTTTTGTTTTTCTTTTTTTTCTTGATTTTTGGCCATTTTTTCACATTTTATTTTTTGTTTGTTTTCTTTTATATGTCATGTTTGTAGTGCTCCTATAGCCAGTTAATTACTGCAAAAAACAAATCTCCTGCCAACTGTATCACTCCCATATCTTAAAACATCCAAAAACCGGCTTTAGTTAAAAAAAAGTTAACGTTGTTGCTTATTTAAAAGATAAATAAAAAAACACAGGAAGACGCAATCGGAGAGTCTTGTAATCGACCCTTCATCTTCTCTACCGTTAGATCAGGGACTTGGTTTTAAATTTTTGTGCCGTGACGGCACAACTCCAGTCCACTTGTCGAGACTTTTTTTTGTGGCGAGACGACTGACAACAAGGCGCTGCCTTTGTTTCCCCTGTGTTCATCAGAGACGTGGATTCTCTCTGATCTGGGTCCCGTTGTTTCTCCGGAATCAGATGCCTCATCTCCTCCTCTCCTCCCGGCAGCCTCCAAACCGCCGTCTATTTATAGCAGTGTGATGCTAGCACACTCACACTCTCACTCCGTCATGCCCCAACGCCTGCACTTATTGTTATTTCATTTTCCCATTGGTTTAAGATTCCAGTCAATTGTCAGATCTGGGTCCCGGGCACTGGCGGCCCGAATCAGACCCTCGACTTCAAAGGAGTTGGTCAAGTGTCGATCCATCACCATGACCACCACCACCACTACGGGGTACTGAGACACAAACTTGATTTTAATCAAGTTTGAGAGTGCCTACTCACACAGACTTCCACACACACACTCTGACTCCTGCTCAAGCATTGGGGATTCAACTTTCCGCACTGCTATCGCAGACTTACTAGTATTATTCAACCCTTCACACCGACGGCCACCGGGTAGACTTTGGCACTTGTATCAAATGCGAGGCATATGGTGCTCCAATCTAGCCAGGCATCTCATTTCCCGGGGCCCAAAGAATCTGACCCACATCAATTCAGTACTGCGTCCAGGGATGATCCCTAAGCTGCAGGCTTAAATATATATTGCTGTATTTACCTCTTTCCTGAGAAGCTTGTTCGTAATATTTTAAGAATTTGATTTTTTGACACGGTAATAAGAAATAACGACAGTGGAAGGCAAGGTTTCCCATGGACAAGGCAGCTTTCAGTCATACAGATAAACCCAACCATTCACACCTACGGACAATCGAGAGTCGACTGACTGTTTTTGGACTGTGGGAGGAAGGTGGAGAACATGGAGAGAACTCAAGCAGAAGAAAGTTGAGAGAACATACAGTCGGACGAGAACCCAGTCGGACACTAGAACCTCATGTGAGGCAGCAGTGTCTCTGCTGCACTGCCCAGTCAATCAATCAATCACTGATTAGATTTAGACCTTAAAATGTTGTAATTGTTGACCTTGAGGCTTTGCCCTGCTGCGGTAGCATGGATCTCCTCCCCTTTGGGTGGAGACCAAAGAACTCTTGTCAGGGTCCTTCTAATGAGTGGAGTAAAGCATGTGGCAGCAGAGCTGTAATTTGTCAGAAGGGAACAGCAGGATTTCATTTTTATAATCTTTGCAGTTCTTCTTTGCACCGCCGTACTGCTTCTGTGCCGGTTGGCATGGCGACAGCTGAAGTAGAGATGAATAGAACTTTTTTGCTAGAGAGCCTTTCAGAGGCATAAAAGGGATCTTTTTTTTCTGCTGTTTCTTGAAGAGTCCTAATGCTAGTCTTCAGGTAACTTTTCCAAGATGCTCAGTTTTTCTACCTGATGGTCTTTAGGACCTTTTCAAAATTATCATAATACTTCACTAATCCCTTGTAGGAAATTCCTCTCTGCTTTTAACCCATCATAGATGAACCATGAGCAGTTGACAACCACTTGACGGTTAGGGGTTCAGTGTCCTGCTCAACAGCATGTCGGCAGGCTAGGCGGAGCCTGGAATGGAACTAGAAATGTTTAGGTCACTCCGCCCCTGAAGAAGACAAGTTGAAATGTAAAACCATACCTTTAGATAATTAGAGACAAAAATTATTTGAGGTTTAATTCATACCTCTAGGGAGATCTCACAGTCTTCTGTTTAACAGCTCTTGCCCTGAGCCCTGTGAGGAACAGGGTTCCACTGTGTTCTGACCTTACATTGTAAATAGCATTAATGGGCCTGATTCTGTAATTATTTGAAATCGACGTTCACTACTTTGCAGATGATCTACAACTGTATGTTCTGTTGAACATAGACGGACTGGATCGGAAACCTGTCTGACTGCTGCTCAGAGCTGGTTATCGGAAAAATGTTAGTTTCTGAATTGTGCAAAGAGGTATATTTACCAATGTTCTGACCGGAGCAAGCCAATTTGAATGTATTACTAGGGTACTGTCCTCTCTCCACTGGCATCCTGTTTTGGTGAGACCAGACTTAAAGGTGTTGCTCTTCATCTATTTGTATTGGAATTGCACTTACGGGTGGCTCTGGGGTGCAATGGTTAGTACCTCCGTCCCACAGCAAGAACGTTCCTGGTTCGATTCCGACATGGAG
Source organism: Fistularia commersonii (assembly GCF_037954325.1). Lineage (NCBI taxonomy): Eukaryota > Metazoa > Chordata > Actinopteri > Syngnathiformes > Fistulariidae > Fistularia > Fistularia commersonii. Next base: position 16,803,504 of record NC_141284.1, on the reverse strand, counting down.
CTTGGAGTTTGTATGGTCTCCATGGGTGTCCTTCGGGGTTCCTCCCACAGTCCAAGAGCATGCAGTAGGTTATTCGGAAATATCTGAGTCCCAAACTATATGACTGGCGGAACAGACAAGGAATCCATTATTCTCTATTTCATTGTGTCCTACTCGTGTTCCTCCTCGTTTGTATGAAGATTTGGGAGAATGAGAACAAGACGTAGTCCACCCGAACAAAGAGAGGCACTGAAGAAATGCACGAGCACACTGAAACCCACACTAGTCATGAGCGGTTTGATAAAAAGCGCTGTATCATTGTTGTTATTACTTTTATTATATCTAATGCAGCTCCACAGGGGCACAGGCTTGTGTTCTCCTTGAACCGGTCCCAAGCCCGGATAAAGACAAAGGGTAGGGTCCGGAAAGGGCATCTGACGTAAAACATGTGCCAAACTAAATATGGGGAATCAAACTATGACTTCTATGGATCGGTCAAAGCCCGGACTAACAATGTCTGCCATGCTCAGAAGCAGTTGAAAAAAAGAGGGGAAGGCAGGCTCAGACTGAGCGCAGGAACTTTGAATCTTTGATCGTCATCATTCGTAAGCTGGACACTGAAGATTTGATGCTCTGTGGCGTTAGTGGTTCTGCCCCACAGGTGGGGTGTGAGTAAGAAGAGAAGGAGAAATTCCGGAGTGGATAGTGAAGATCTGGGTAGGAGGATAATAAGGTTGGAGCTGCCAGGCAGGAGGCTTACAGGAAGACCAGAGGAGATTTATGGATGAAAGGAAAGAGGACATGAAGTTAGCTGGTGTGGGAGAAGAGGACAGAGAGGAGAGGGTTAGATGGAGGAAGATGATTCGCTGTGGCAACCCCTGAAGGATAGCCAAAAGGAAAAGATGGTTATGTTACGTGTTTTTTGTTTAATATCCTATTTATTTTCAATGCTAACTTTTACCATTGCTTTTTTTCAATTTCACTTACATTTCAGTTTTTTCTTTTATTTGTTGTGTTTCGTTTGTTTTTTTCAGCTGTTTCAACGGTCATCCGTTAGCAATCCTTTGGTCAATTATTATTTTACCTCCTCTCGTATTATAATGAGCAGAATCGTTTTTGATATTTAAAACAGAGAAGGTCCTTCATTTTCCAAAATGAAGAATTGTTCTGCAGGAATATTTGTACGACCCAGTTAGGGTTTGAGTTTCAGATTAAAAGCTTTAAAGGACGCTAGCAGATCAGCACAGAGGAAATGCGGGAAAAAAATCTGACCACACCGCCCGTCAAAAGACGCCCGTCAAAGAAACGATCTGTCCTCCTCTTCAGCTTCATATTCAGTGCCTCTGAGATGAAACTGCTCATTTTCCATCTCAATTGAAGTCCGCTGCTCCAATTTCCCTACCGACTCGTCTCCAGATGAAGCTCAGAGACAGTTCAAAACAAACGCCGCTTCTCATATCTATCAACTTATCCCCCCAGCAGCAGGAGGAAAAGGAGGAGGCTACCATACCCTCCCTCCAACACACCTTCGAGGCGAAAGAGCATAGCTGTGAAAATGGGGGTGGGTGAAGGTTTTCTGATCGCCGCTTGTATTTATATGTGTGTAATGAGTGAGAGATTGTATCGCTTCGAGTTCCAAGGGCGCCGATATCAAGTTCTTTCGACTTTCCAGTCCGTGACTCCTCATCCTTAAACCCAGCACCGCCGTACTTTCAGCGGGTCACTTATGACAAGAATGTTAAGAAACGTAGGAAGTGAATTACTTTATTGATATTTTCAAGCAGAAGGTTATAAATTGTAACCAGGTGGCTAACTGAATTATCTCTGTTTGGAGCCTTCAAACAGCTGTAAATCAGCAGGAGGTTGGGTTGTTGTTGAGTCCACATCATTTCCTGGCAGAGGGGACTTGACCGGGATGCTGTTCGGAGATGATAAATTCCCATAAGTGTTGTCTTAAATGAGACGAGCAGTATCTCGTTTGTTGGCTTAGGTTTTTGGCTGGATATAAAGGTCTTAGTGACTTGAAATGTAACCTTTGACCTTTACCTCGTCTAATCAATCATCTAATGAATTTACCATGAAAAAAATGTATTTTCATATGAAATATCAATAACCAAAATTAAACAAAACAGTGAAAATGCAAAATTTGGGGCGGGAGGGGGGGGGTAAACCATTGAATATATTTTCACATATTTTATATTTAGCTATATATTAACATATATTTTAAGATACAACTTTAAAGCAAATGTATTTGTGATGAAAAATATGATTGATTCAGAAGAATATCCTCCAATTTCTTCTGTTTCCCTGCAGCTGGTTATGATACTAGCGTTAGCTTCCTGTCCAAAGGTCACAACGGAGGGAATTGAGATTTCATCTTTGCACCGCAGAATGTTCCTCTCAGGGCACTGGCTGCGTGTTGGTTGACCGTGTTATTATTATGGTGTCTGTTTGCATTAAAATAGTAGGAAGATTCTTGTTGCATTTCAGCCTATAAATGTTTTTTTTTTTTTTCCTTTTTTTTTTTAAATTAGTTTATTGTTTTGTATTTCTACATTTTTCATTTTCTGTCACATCTTGACGTTGCTCATCTTCTTCCTGCTGGTTCTGAGTGGTTCTTGTGCAAATATTTTTGCAAGCTCTTTGCAAAGTTTTTGGTGAATGTTCTGGAACATCAAGCTTTTTTTTCTCGTCTTATGATGGTCGTTTGACTGGTACTTTTTATTTAATTTTTTATACATTGGATCTTTTGGAAGTCATTTCTCTGAATTCCTGTGAACATCCAGAAAAGATCAAAAGAACCCTTTAGGAGTGGTTCTCTCATTTCATTCTTATTTTTAGCTGTTTTTTAGTTTCTGTTTTTGAAGTTGATCCGATGTTTCCTCTTCATTTTTGAGGAGACTTTTTATTTGTCATTTAAAAAAATTTAAAAGAGAAAATAATTTCTAACTAGCAGATGTGGAAACGGCGTTTTGAGCGGTAGGAAAATCACACACATAAGTTCCCTGTCTTGACTTTTACATAATCAGAATTAGAATTAGAATCGCTCTTACCAATCAATAAAATAGTTCAAGACATAACCAAAACAGGTAATACACTGTTATTATACCTTGAACGTACTACCATTATTGAGTATGCATTTTTTTCAAAATCCATTGACTTTTTTTCCTCACAATATAACTAATGTTCATATACATTTTGACTCATATTTTACTTAACTCGCTTCATTTTACTAAGATTTGCTACATTCTTAAAAGTGTCATTTTATCTTAAGCCTGTCAGCGAAATGCCTCCGAGCAATGCGTCGGCTTGTTCCGGCTGTTTCCTTCTGAGCGGCTGCTAAGGGGCCAATAATCCATCCCGTGTCCCCTTCGAGAACCCAGCGCTCGTCAGCCGAAGAGGTGGGAGGACGATATAATAAGGTCAGCCGGAGCAAGGCAGGAACGATGTGAGCCATGAGTCAGGACTCTCGACCCAAAGGTTTGCTGCGCAGCAATGATGGCGCTGGGTCCCTAAAGCCCGGCGGTGCTGCCAGCCAACACTGAAAATGGCAAATTATTTTCTCTGAGTCTTTTGAACAGAATTGTCTGTTAAATTACAGGGTGTGATATTTGGTGTGGAAAAAAAAAAAAAAAACATTGGGAGGGAGGACAGTGTGGTGTGTTCACTTGAGGTTCACTAAGGGAATCTATAAGATTTCACAGAAGTCAAAAGTCTGAGGCTTGATGCCAAAAAACGCGTTCGGACAGTTCATTTTGCATACAGTGGAGCAAAAAAGTATTTAATCAGCCACCAATTGTGCAGGTTCTCCCACTTAAAAAGATGAGAGAGGGCTGTAATTTTCATCATAGGTTTACTTCAACTTGAGGGACCGAATGGGGGAAAGAATCTAGAATTTTTAATGAATTAGTTGGTAAATTCCTTGGTAAAATAAATGTTTGATCACCTACAAACAAGCAAGATTTCTGACTCTCACAGACCTGTAACTTCTTCTTTAAGAGGCTTCTCTGTCCTCCATACGGTACCTGTATTAATGGCACCTGTTTGAACAGGTTATCAGTGTGAAAGACACCTGTCTACAACCTCAAACAGTCACACTCCAAATCCCATTATGGCCAAGACCGAAGAGCTCTCCAAGGACACCAGAAACAAAATTGTAGACCTGCACCAGGCTGGGAAGACTGAATCTGCAATAGGTAAGTAGCTTGGTGTGATGAAATCAACTTTGGGAGCAATTATCAGAAAATGGAAGACATCCAAGACCACTGATAATATTCCTTGATCTGGGGCTCCACGCAAGATCTCACCTGTGGGGTCAAAATGATAACAAGAACAGTGAGCAAAAATCCTAGAACCAAGTGGGGGAACCTGGTGAATGACCTGCGGAGAGAAGGGACCAAAGAAACAAATGCTACCATCAGAAACACACTACACTGCCAGGGATTCAAAACCTGCAGTGGCAGACGTGTCCCCCTGCTTAAGACAGTACATGTCTAGGCTTGTCTGAAGTTTGCTATCGAGCCTTTGGATGATCCAGAAGAGGACTGGGAGAATGTCTTATGGTCAGATGAAACCAAAATAGAACTTTTTAGTACAAACTCAACTTGTTGTATTTGGAGGAGAAAGAATGCATCCAGATAACTGTGGGCCTTCACAACTGTGAAGCATGGGGGTGGAAACATCATGCTTTGGGGCTGTTTTTCTGCAAAGGGACCAAGATGACTGATTCGTGTAACAGAAAGAATTAATGGGGCCATGTATCGTGAGATTTTGAGTGAAAACTTTCTTCCATCAGAAAAAGGGCATTGGAGATGATAGGTGGGTGAATCTTTCAGCATGACAATGATCCCAAACACAACATCCAGGCAATGAAGGAGTGGCTTCGTAAGAAGCATTTCAAGGTTCTGGAGTGGCCTAGCCAGTCTCCAGATCTCAACCCCATAGAAAATCTTTCGAAGGAGGTGAAAGTCCATGTTGCTCCGCGACAGTCCCAAAAATCACTGCTCTAGAGGAGATCTGCATGGAGGAATGAATCAAAATACCACTAACAGTGTGTGAAGACTTACAGAAAAAGTTTGACCTCTTTCGTTGCCAACAAAGGGTATCTAACAAAGAACTGTGATTAATTTTTGGTTTTGACTAAATACTTATTTTCCACCATTATTGCAGAAAAATCTTTAAAAATTCTTTAAAAAAATGTGATTTTCCTGCATTTTTTTTTCTCATTCTGTCTCATAGTTGAAGTGTGCTTATGACGAAAATTACAGGCCTCTCTCCTCTTTTTAAGTGGGAGAACTTGCCAAATTGGTGGCTGACAAAATTCTTTTTTGCCCCGCTGTAGGTGACATTTACCATGACGATGAACAGAAATTATGCATTCATGTGATCCTTGGATGGCCCATTTCCCGAGTTGAGAGGTGGCTCCTCTGACTGTAGTGCATTCAAGTGTCTTATGTTCCCGTATATGTCGCACCACTATTCAAAAACTTCCAAAGTCAGTCCTCTAAGGGCTCTCACGTGGATGTTGATAAGCATTTCAATGACTGACTCACATGCACATACCAGACCACAGTGTCAGGTGCAGTGCACGATACGATATATTGGTTAGCCTTACAGAGCATCAGGACAGATACGTCTCAGTTGAAATTTACGTTTTACAAACAAACTCGGGTTGTTGTTTAACTGAATGGAAGGAGTTAAAATAGAAGCTGGGGGAAAGTTTGGCACGGCGCTCCCGGCCAGTGCCCTGACAGACACCCTTCTGTCTCCTGCCCGTCCGAACGAGACTTCCTGACTTCCTTCACAGCTGATTAAACGCGAGACTCGCAGGTTTGGCCTCCAGGTCCTCACGGGGATCGACTGTGACTGATGTGGCGCCTCCGAGCCTCTGCTCTGATTGGAGGTGCGGTGGCAGCGGGGAAGTCTGGGCAGTCATTCAGGCCTGCTGTGGGCGGTTGGGGTGTCAATCAAGTCAACGAGATCTGATGATGTCAAGTTTCTTCTCCTCTCACTTCTTAATTTTAAGTTTCTGTTTTTTTTGTTAATTTTTCGATCATAATGTCCATAAGATGGTTTGTTGCGTAGATTGTCCATACATTGTTTGTTGCCGTTTTAAAATCTTAGTTTTATTCTCTTGCTACTATGTAAATACTATTTTCTCTGTTTGAGGGTTTTCTTCTTATCTCTTGTCAGCAATTCTCACTGATTTTTGGTCAACTCATTTAATTTACAGTCAATTTCTTTCAGTGTATTTTTCTTTCTTTTTTTTTTATTTTTTTTTTTTACAAAGTTCCACATCTTTTCTTCTTAATTTTATACAACATTATTATATATTTGATCTCAGCACGTATCATTGCCCTGTTCTGGCTGTTATTTAGCTGATTTCTAGAAAATGTTTGCAAAAATTTGCAGATTTTTTACTAATTTTAGAGAATTCACTCTTGTTTTTCTCCCAACTTTTGCACCCCCCCCCCCCACCCCCCCTAAGTTTCCGGTGGTTTCCGGCAGTGCACTTTTGGTTGTTTTTGCTGGCATGTTTTCTTTGTGCCATCATTTCCTATAGACTCCTATCTCCTCGGTAAAGATTCAAACTCCAATTGTCCATCTTTCCGTCTCCACCTCAGTGCCCCACACCAGCTGGTTGGCAGTGCGCCTCATTTACTACTGGTATAATTAATGTGTACGGTGGGGGTCGGGCTGGCTGGCGCCAGATCTGGGTGGTATGGTGCAGCAGAGGTGTTGTCGGGTAATTTAACAAAGATTTCCTGGAACCCGAAAGAGAATCTGATGCTGTCAGACTTTTATTTATTTATTTACTTTGTCACTGCCGGAGAAACGGCTGCCAGAAACAACAGTTTTCCTGCCAAATGATCCGAATTGCTGTTTTCCTTTCTCGCCCCTTGCAGATCATCTTCCGCAAGATCAGCGAGGTGAAGAAGGAGGAGGAGGAACGGCAGCGAGCGAAGAACGAAGTGCAGCTCACCATCCCGCAGGACCACCCTGTCAGGAAGCTCTTCCAGAAGTTCAAGCAGCAGAAGGAGCTACGAAACCAGGGGGCTGCCGCCGCCGCTGCCTCATCCCAGCTGGATCTGGAGAAGAACCAGCTGCAGGTGGAGCAGCAACTCCATCCCCAAAGCCTGCAGCTGGGTCACTCGTCCCTGCAGCACTCGCTGCCGCTAAGCTTGCAGCGTCCGCACGCCCCTATGCAGAACGGCGCCCCCCCCAGCAGTAGTGTCCTGACTGTGTCACAGGTCACGCCGATGCACGGCTCGCTGGCGTATGGCCAACCGGCCGAGCTGCACGGCAAGCAGAACAACTGCGAGGTGATGGAGCTGCAGCCCAGCTCTGGGGGTGTGGGTGGAGTTGGGGACGCAGGCAGGGGCGGTGAGCAGGCAGTGCGGCTCAAGGTGGCCACCAGCCCGGCGCTGGGGAAGCCGCTCGCCAAGCCCAGCGGCTGGATGCGGCTGAAGAACAACATGGCGCCCACTGATGTGAGGAAAGACAGGCTGAATAACAAGGCGGCGTCGGTGGAGACTCTCTCCCAAGAGGGCAAAGGTCAGGAGGCAGTAGGGGGTGGGAACATGGAGGAGGGCGGCGTGTCTGCCAGCAACCCCCTGCGCAAAACGGACTCATGCGACAGCGGCATCACCAAGAGCGAGCTGCGCATCGACCGGGCAGGAGAGGCCCGGACCCCTGCTGCCATCACCCCGCTACTCCACAGTCCCCTGCCCGGGGGCTCCCCCCACCCCTTCTGCCCTATCCCAGAGCAGGCCCTGCAGGCGGCGCTGCACGACACCCGGCTGGAGCTCCGGGGCGACATTCAGTCTCTGGGGGGGCGACTTGGCGCCCTGGAGAGTCAGGTGGCCCAGATAATCAAGCTGTTGTCGGCCGGGGAACCGGCGGCTGCGCTGCCTGCAGCACCACCTCCACCCGCCCCCGCCAAAGCCAAAATACAGCGTCAGGACATCTTCACCGTGTCCCGGCCCGTCTCTCCTGACTCAGAGCGCGACGAGGGGCTCTGAAGGTGGCGGGGCCAGCTGGCAGCCACGGGGGCAAGCAACGCCAGTGGACTTTCACTTTTGCACACCAAACTTTTCCTCACCAGGACTCATGTCCTGGGAGGTGCCTTTTTGTAAAGTTGTTCGGATTGTAAATACCTCTCTATGCATGTCCAGCTGGATTCTGGTCTGCCAAAGAAATGACTTCCTGCCTGTATATTGATGCTGTCGTACGCATGCCGACAGAACTAGCGACTCTGTATTTATGGATTATTTTTCATGGAGGATTTACTATCTGGACATTCAGGGTTTGCATACTGGTAGCACTAGAAACCTTCGACAACCTGAAGAAAGCAAACAGAAAAGGAAAAAAAAAAAAAGGTTTTGCGGGTGAAGAGTTTGTGCATGGATGATTTATGACGGACGGGTTTCTTTTCTTTTGTTGGCCAAAGGGATGAAACAGGCTCCAGGGTCACATAGCCCATAAAGGACACAGATCCCCCAATGTGAAAGAGCAGAGGTTCTCCGGGGAGTTGGGAGAGGCTTCCAAGGTTCTGCTTTCAGGGAATTTCATCATGAGCTCCTGAAGTATGAAGCCTGGAACTGCATTATTTTATCATTATCATTAATAATACCAATGTTATTACTATGATATTCTCTTGCTACTTGTAATCGCAGAAGGTGAATGCCCCATTTTGAGGCCGAGAGGAACATCGGCTGAGCGTCCCAGGCAAAAGGACAAAGCTGCTAGTTACTCAACCTTAAATTCTTTTTAAAAGAAAAAGGAAAGAAATCAAATGTTAATGTTGTCAATGAATTATTATCATCCCTGGAAATGAGTTTGAATCGTTAAGTTCTATAATCAGCTCAAATCGAATTTGCACGGCCATGCCTATCCATGAGGCCACTGACTCTTCCTGCATTACAATAACAGACCCTTCAAAACATTATTTTACAAATAAAACATGACTTTAGTCAAAAGCAAAGTAAAACCATACTTTTTATAATGGCCTGAAGATTAACATCAATGAAGCAAAATGTCAGGCCTGTTTACTGCCCTTTGTTTCCAGTAATGACCTCTGGACCTCTGACAGTGTTTTCATAAATTAACCAATAATTTAAAAATATTATATCGTTTATAAGTTTTAGAAATGTAATAGAGAAACTACTGTAGAGTTGAATCAGAATTGTTTATTTGCACATCAAACTTTACCTGGACAAGTTGCTAAATTGAAAAAAAAAAGATATATGACTTTGAATTATACTAAGAAATCACTTAAAAATGTCACTCCTTCCATCAACAAATCATACTATAACAATGTGATAATAATGGAGTATCATCAGGTTAGTGATGCTAAGTCAGATTTCTGCTGTTTAAGTGCTTTAAAAATAGGGAACTGGAAAAAAAAATGTCTGCTTGAGTCTAGAACATGGAGAACTTTGAGAACCTCTGTTGCCGATCTTCGACCTGTCCACTTCACGGGGCGGCGAATCTGTTGGTGAAGGTTTATCTTCTTTTTTTAAAATGTATTTATTTTTTACTGATTCTGCTTCTTATGATAGTTTCTATTTTTGATTACGAAAATGTCTCACCTCTGTTTGATGTAAGGTTAAAAAAAACAATAACTCCTGAACAGTTATTTTGTTGAGACCCTCCAGGTGTAAATGCATTGATTGAGTCCAGAGCCGTCCCCACCTCCCCACCCTTCCCCCGTCATGGCGTGTGCCAGTGAAGGCTTGCGTCTTTGCATGAAATGAATGGGGGGCGGCAGAATGCACATTGGCGGGCCGTCGACAGAATGTTCCGTTGGGAAAAACAAAAAAAAACAAAAAAAAAAAAAAAAAATGAAAGTCTACTCAGCACAATGACATGTACTCCCGCCGCACAGCATCATCCGAACAAGAAGTTCCTCAGTTCCATTAACGGCAGCAGCGTTGCCGCGAAAAATCTCAAGTAATAAGAAACAGAATAATGTACTTTTATCATATCAGTTTACTAAACCTGCATGCAAAGGAGTAGTTTTATGCTCCAAAGTGTGTACTAGTATTCATACATTTGTACACAAACGTGCACAGTGTGATGTTGTCTCGAAGGCCCGGGGACGATTTTGTTGTTTTATTTTTTGGTGTGTCCCGGGCAGAGAGGAACTGCACTCGATCGCTTTGGATGCTCGGCGCCAAACAGCTGGCCACGCGTTTAGAAGCCAGGAACATAGCGAGAGAAAGGAGTAGGACTGCTTTTACCTGGTTGCTGCATTGTGACGTGACGAGGAGGGTGAGCGAAGGGCGGGGCAGAAAAAATTAATCCACCGAAAATACAAACGTCTAAAGCCTCCTGAAAAATACCGTCTGGTTCCGAGCCAGAAGTTAATCTGCGGCGGCAATCAGGCCAAGATGAGACTACCTATTCTGACAGAAATCCGACAGATGACGACAGTAAGCGGGGAGACACCTATTCCATCCCTCTGACATTTAATTCCCCCTTTCTTTCTTGCCTGACAAATTTATAACCAGAGAAGAAGAAAGAATGGACCGCTTTTGGCATTCACTTAAAAATGAAATCCAAATGAGAACGGCAGATCACTCCACAAACTTGGACTCCGGCTTGACACTGACATTTCTGTCTCGACCGTCCTCATGCTCACCCGCCTCTGGCGGTCTCACCAGGACGCTGAGCGGATCCCCCCGGGAACGTCGGGGGTAAGTGCCTTGCTCAGTGATGCCTCTGCATCGCTTTTGGTAGTTTGGCATCCGAGAGGGATTGATTTTAGTCGGAAAGTGAGTTCGCTGCAGGATTTTAATGATGGCTACCTGTTCAGAGCAGCACACACACACACACGCACACACACATCACCCCACGTGTCACTTATATATCAAACACAATGCAAAGCTATGCAACAGTTACTCTGGTTCTAGCAGACTTTATATGAGAGATTATTGTGGTAACTGAAACATCAACTCGAGTGCGTGTAGGAAACATATTTTTTTATTTATTTTACACAGAGCAGTGAAAACCTTCGATAGGCTAGCAAATCTGAAAAAGTTGACTATCCCTTTTTGGCATGTTAAATCCCTGTGGCGATTTTGTGCAGCGCCACCATCAGGATGTAAATAGTGAATGGGGGAAGTTTCCCTGAAAGGCATACTCCAATTGTTGGGATAAAATGAACGAACAATCTGCGAAACTTGTTGTTTTAAAATGTTAATAATTCAATTAATTTTTATTCATTTCGATGTTTATGTTTAGCATTAGCAAGATGGATGAAAACCACTTGTTTAGTGTTAGCCAATAGAACTACTTACCCATCAAAACTAGCTTTGGGTAATAAAACAGATGAGTTGGATTTGGTTATCATCAGTAAACTGTAGCTACACTTTAAAATTTTGCTTTATGCTGCAAAACTGTGTTAGCACCAACATACCCTTTTTTTTTTAGCTTTCTGCACCATTAGCTAAAGTCAATCAGATATTTGATTAGCTGTACATATCATTCACCTTTGCCCTAAGGTTAGCTGTAAGGTTTGGTAACTTTTGGCAAGAAATACAACAAGATTTCAGAAAACACAGTTCAGAGTATAAATATAATTTTACAATTGTTTTAATACTTTGAAAAATGCCATCAAAGAAACACCCTGGTTTTGTCCTGCATCTTGACAAGAGTTCCTATCAGGCTGCTAACATAGCATGCCAAATCCCAAAATGCTAAATATTAATTTCAGATGTTTTCTCTTTACTCACAAAAAAACCTAATACTAAACAAGTAAGTTAATTAATAAAAGCTTGATCAAATTGAAAGCAGCAGGTCGAAAACAAACTGCAATTTAAACTCAAAGTACCAATTTAGAGAGCTATTTTTTTCCGTTGATGTTGAATTTTTTCATGTCCTCACAAATGAATTAACTTCCCTCCCCTTCCAAAGACCCTGATATCCTGCTTTGATAGAAAGCTTCTGTGTATTGTGGGAAAATGCCAAAAAAATTGTGTAATAAGAAGCATCCGGTATGATTACGAACATTTCTTTATATCGTGCAAAGTTCTTTGTTCATGTTGATATTTTCTTTTCCTCCCAATTTATTTGAATCTAGACTTTCCCTTTTTTCTTAGATGCCAAATTGACTTATATGACAGTCTCAAATCTAGAGATGGTCTGGGTAATGTCGTGGTAATGTCAAAATGTGCAGTGAGGCTGGGGGAAGAGAATTTTGGACATATTAGAATTAAGAGCTATATTCCTATTTCTTATGTATTGACTTTACTTACCTCGATCTTTGCAAAACAAATTTTTAATCCTGTGATGTTACAGAACAAATTTCATGATGTTTTATTTAAATACTACCCATTAAACTGACACTGTAAAATAACTGTATTTAGAAACAGTGATGAAAAAAGTCACTTTTCTTTCCAAACAATTATCACTTTAACATCATTGCATATATCATATTATCATATGAAATTTAGCTCCTGTCAAATTACAATTTTAGTCATATGTTTTACTATATGTATGTGTGTATTATTAATTATTATTGTCAAATATTTTTATCATTATTCATTTTTACGCTTTCTTCTTGAACACAAGCATTTTATAATATTTATGTTATCCATCCCAAAGGATGAGTTGGTGTACAATCAGATTAATGAATCATCAATTCAGACTTTCTTCTTTAGATTTAGATTTTTTAATTTTATTCTCAAACAGTTAAGCATCGCTAAGAGTTTTTCCCGAAATGGAGCTCAGTTGATGCAGAAACACGATTCTCTTGCTTCCACCCTCGACCTTTTTTTTTTTTTTTTTTTTATACTGGTAATGTCAAGGGATCGGTCTGACTCAACTGACCTTTAACATGACAAACTAGTTCTTTGCCTATTTAATCACGTTAACTCTCAACACTATCATCACTGAAACACGACCGTCCCATTGCGAGGTTATTTATAGAAATTTGAATTGATTCAGGGAACTTTCCCCTCTCAATTTGGTCCTGTAAATTCTCCCCCCCCACATATATTAATCCATTTATTTATTTTTATTTATTTATTTAATTTATTTATTTATTTTTAAGATAATTCTTTGACACCACTGTGCTTTTAATAACTTTTCCCATACCTACGCTAGGAAAAAAAGAGAGGTTAGAAATTGAAAACTACCCACCGCAGCTTCTGATTTAAAGAGCGGTATATTCGTGACAGGAAACGACCACTGTCCGTATTCCTCACTTGTTGCTCCTCTCTGGCAGCCTGGTTGACTTTTTAAAATAGAAAAAAGAGCGCGAGAGACAGAGGGAGAGTCCACCTCGTCCGTTTCACAGGGTAACGGCCAGGTTTGTGACAACAAGACTTGACTGGAACTGTGTCAGGCTGTGCGAGGAGACGCTGCACACACACACCACACACACACTCACGTGCAGACACACTCGTCACACAGGATTCTTTGGCTTTGCCACTTGAATGTAGAACTTCACTCCTGCTGAGCTCTTCCTCTTCCTCTTTGTCCCTTCTTCCTCCCGCATGCTGATGAAGAAAAGTCGCTGTGACAACCCCCCCGCCCCCACATCAGGGGGAACAGGTCACCTCTGCGGGGCGCCTCAGTAAAAAAAAAAAAGTGTACCAGTTTTATTTTTATTGTTGGACCTGTTAGAAAGAAAAGAAATTGACCTGCCCAGTTTTCATGACAAGGAGAAATATCCTGTCCGATCACGCCGTGACCTGGAAGATGCATACGGTTTTTAAAAAACAGGTCCAGTTCTTTTCTTTTTTTTTTTTGTCATTTGGCTGAAGCGGGAGCGGTGCAGCATATTGCCCCCAAGACCTCCGGAGTGGCGTTGTTTCCCGGCTGTACACCTGAACTGTAGTGTCTAATAATAAACAGCCGTCTGGGATCCTCTTCCGATCTCTGTTTGTTTGTTTTAAATGGTTTCAATGATCCTAATTATCTGTATCGACAACATTTTTCAACAGGCCATGAAAACAAAGCCAGTGGATTTGACATGGAATCTGGATCTGCTGAATCAGCCCAATAATTTGAAAGTGGAATTATTATAATTATTACAATTACAAAGTACATGGAACAGACACAGATTACGTTCTGTTAAAATATAAAAAAGCCTTTCAAATAAATGAGGATTTCATCAGCAAAATGAAGATTAATATAACTTTGATTTTAATGTTTTCAAATAGGTTTTCACCAACATTAAAACAATGTAAGTACATCAATGTCTGCATTCTCAGAAACTTCTTTTTAAATTACTTAACTAATTATGCAGTGAAAAACATATATAAAACATGTATATAAAAACATCTGTGAAGTATTGTCTTAACATCATGCAGCTTGAAAAAAAAAAAATCCTTTAAAAAAATTGAAATCTAAAATAATAGAAACCGTGAAAATGTGTGTTTAAATTCAAGAACAATACAGTGCCCAAAACATCTGCCATTTTTAAAATCACCAAGTAATGTTTTTTTTTTTCTTTCTATCAGATAATTAAAATTAAAAAGATAAATTTTTCAGATACCAAAGTATAATTAATGATGAAAAAAGAAATTAAGCAACAATGTACCGAAAAAGAAAATTACCCTGAATGAGTGAGTGAGTGAATGGATGTCTGTCTATATATGTGAACCTGTGACTGACTGGCGACCAGTCATCAAGACATCCATGAATAAACATACAGCAGAGACAACAAAAAAAAAACAACATCAGGGATAATAATAAAGGAACAGTAGAGGTGAAAAATACACAACCAGTACTAAATAACAATATAAATAGAGTAACAATAGCAATGACAAGAATAAAATAAATAAACAAAAATAGGCAAGATGTGTGCGGGCTGTGATCAAAAGGATAAGACAGATAGCAGAGTTAGGCCACGGCATGTGAATGGGTGAAGTTCTAAAATTGTGGAAGGAGATTGTAATTGAAAAAAAAAGGAAAGTAAAAAGCCCCTCTCGCCATGATTTGGATGGTCTGGCTGGGCTACGTGTGTGCACATGCGTGTGTGTGTTAGTGTTTTCTCTTTCTAAACACTGATAACGTCAGTTCTGCCTCCAGCACACTAGGTGGCTGTGACCATTCGTGCAAACTATAAAACAGGAAGAAGATAGTGGTCACTTGATGTATGAGGAAGAATGTTTGAATCTGGCCATGTGACCTCTACTGCAAAAGGCTTCAAGCGTTGATGACAGAATAGACGGCGTTCATTCTCAGCCCTACCCATCTCGATAATGGTGAACACCCTCTTCACCTGATAGTGAGTCTTACTTTGTATTTAAGTTTTTACAATCTGACTTGTCTGTCTCGTCTGTGTGAGACCCGTTTTCTGTGGGACACCGTATCCCCCTTCACATTTTCTTTTTTTAACAAGTTTTTATTCTTGAATTGTGACTTGGTGAAATTTGTCTTGAAGAACTGTGTTCTGAATAGGAGGGGTTGAAGTTCTTTATTCCCCCATGTCAGCGGTTCATCTTTTTACCACAGATTTCGACCACGTTTCTTTGGTTCTAGGAGGTCAGTGTTAGTCGGGGGGCTGAAGTGTGGGACCGAGGGAATATGTAGGTGAAGGACGGTAGACTTAAGGAACAATTTGCTTCATGGAACAAAGCTAGGGAGTAAAGGGAGTCGGGGGTGAGGGAACACAGAGACAAATGAACACGACTTGCCACTGTAGGAATATGGAGGGTTCTGATCTTGAACTTTGATCTGGTATCAACGTTTCTTTTCCAAGACTCATGTTTCTCTGTATCTTCTCGCTTTCATCATAAAATAACTTTTTCATATGAAAAATTGTGACAACCCTTCTTTTTTTTTCTTTTGATGAAAAAAAAACACAAAGACATGTGTTTCTCTATTTCTTAATTTTTCTTGTAGTTGAGATGCTCCTTCATGATTCTGCTGAAAAGTCAAATACATTGTTTATACTCAAGGGTTTTATTAAGATGAAAGTTTGGGTGCTTCTCCCTGCAAAGGGAAAAATGCCATTAAGATGTGGATTGGATGTAAAACGGAACTGATAGGATCTTGATTGCAGTTTAAACCAGTTTTCACCAAGAATTTGTGCTGATCTGATTTCTGTCAGATGATCTTTTCATCCCTTAATGTGAAGCATCTCCTCTTCTGTGCATCCCTTGCTACTGAGGCCCTGTTGCGTCTGAAAACAAAGATTTTTTTTTTTCTTTTTTTCCCGACGACACAAGTTCCTCGTGGTACACCCCTCATTTGGCGCCCGGTTTCAGACAGTTGCATCACAAAGACGAGTCGTGGAGGTGGGGCGCTGAATCCAAGGACCAGGCTCCACGTGTCAAACACACCAGCAGCATTAGTCACAGTCTGTGGACCACGATGACGAGGAAGCAGGAGAGACAAACAGATGAATTAGCAGAATGATGGCAAAATTGTCCTTAATTAATTTTCCGCTACAATGTAGTGCAGCCCTGTTTCTTGAAAACAAAGACAAAAAATCCCAAATACAGCTGTGAGTGTTGAATATTAAATGTGGGAGGAGTCGATGGAACAGCCCTGGAGAGGGACAAAATAAATAAAAAGTTCAGTTCAGAATATTTCAACAAAATTTCTCCAGATCAGTTTTATCTGCAAAGACCTTGAGTTTTAAGGAAATAAAGTCGGTGTCACGTACGCTATCCTTGGAGCGGCCCCTGTGCACTCCTCTACTGGGGTACAGGACATGTATTGTCCAATGTATTGTTCCTAGGGCCCTTTCTGTGTATGGTGCTAGCGCTTTTTTAATTACTTTGTTTTCTTTTTTTTTAACCAATGAATATCCGGTGAAATGAGCCTCAAGTACAGTGTTAGCATGTTAGCCTTCACCATCAACATCTGCCGGCTGGGTCAGGTTTCAGAACCGAGTCCAAGGTGTGTCTGGGAGAGACTTAATTATTTGTTTGGTGTTTATTCTCCCTGCAGTGTTTTAGTGCCTCTTGGTGCAGAGATGTGTTGGCCAAGCTTTAAATCCACAAGTTTTTACAGTAAATTACAGTTTTTTTGCAAATCATCTTCGTCACCTTTTTGACTCCTGAAAACAAGAATATATTTCTCTCCTAATGATGTCCCAGGGTAGTCGTGGGGCAGGGGGAGAGAATAAGAATTTAAAATACGACAAGAAAATTCTGAAAGTTCTGAGAAGATTCCTTACTTCTAACGACAGGAAACTTTAATGAAATGAAGTCAGAGGAAGTTAAGGGAAATTAAATCCACCTCAATATACACAAATCTTGTCTCCGTCTCATCTCAACCCTCACAGTGTTCTTCCTGATTAGCAGCGACCCAGCTCATTTCAACTGCTAATGTCATCTCAGATACTTAGATATGCAAGTCTATCATGCATATCTGGACCACTGTCATACCGTCTGCAGGTGGATTTATGACATTCTAACAGGCAGACCTCAGACCGTTAATGCCAACTGCTCATGCACAGTTTACCATAGCACTGGTTCACCTCAAGGCTGTTGCTTTAGTCCCCTTCCATATAGTCTGTTCACATATGACTGTTGCTAAGCGTCAACCTAATTGTGAAATTTGCAAATGATACTGCAGTCATGGGACTCATTAGTAACAATGATGAGCCTGCTAATGGCTGGTGTTACAACAATAACCTTTTCTTAATGTGAGAAAAACAAAAGAATTGATTGCTGATTCTAGAAAATCCCAAACATATGCCTATCTGCATTAACAACGCCACTGTTGAATTTGTGAACTCATTTAAGTTTCTGGAAATGCACGTCACTGACTCCTGCTGGTCATTGAACATCAGCATGTTGGTCAAAAATGCATAACGGAGACAATGGTTTCTGAGGAAAAACAGCTTGTCCACAAAATCACTCGCCCGCTTCTACTAATCAAACATCGAAAACTTCCTCACATGTGACATTCCCGTCTGATTTGGAAATATCTCAGTTCTGGATCACATCAAACGGACAGTGAAAGATGCTTAAAAAAATCATTGGCTCACCACTGCCCCTGATAACCGACATTTACATCACCTGCTGCAAGAAGAAGGCTTCTCAAATCCTGAAGGACTCTAATCACCCGGCACACATTTTTTTATCACCTTCCTTCAGGCAGGTCTTTGTGGAGCATCAGGGCATGCACTACTCGCCTAAGACAGTTTCTATCCTCAGGCTATCAGAATGATAAACAGTAATACTAAGCGCTGAGTAACCACACCTGGACTGATTTTGTAATTATTGTTTCTATTATTTATTGTTTTCATAGTGATGAGGGATAATGTGGTGAATGGCGAGATGGATTTCATTGCATCGACTGTACGCTATTCTTTTTAATGTATATGACCGAAATAAACCTAACCAAACTCTCAATCTACAATTTTTGTTTCCATAGTACCCAGCGATAACCTAGCTTCTGCCCCCCCCCACCCCTGGTTTCAGCGCAATTGCCATCTGCTTGAGTCTCCCGCTGAGGAGCCGATGACTTCAGTGTCAAGAAACAGTTAACGCTCAGTTAATGCTTTTGTCCTCGTCCAGGAAAAGTAGCAGGCGCCTTCTCTATATCTAGGGATGTAAAAAAAGTTAAAAAGAAAACTAACAACAAAATAAATTTTGGAAAACCAAAAATTTAAAAAACGGCTATGGTCAAATGAAGACTCCCTAAAAGGGGAAATATAATGTAGAAATATAGCGGTTATAGCATCCGTTAATGATTGAACTGATTTTTATTTGTTTTTAACATTTTTTAAGCCTCTCCGAATACAGTGGCTCAGTAACAATTCTCATTCTTTCTAACGGTAAACATGAGAGTGGTAGTTTGTCAGTGGTAGTTTTGTTAACTCCTATAATTAAGCACTTATGGAACTACACTGCTCAGAAAAATAAAGGGAACACTTAAAAAACACATCCTAGATCTAAATGAATGAAATACTCTTATGAAATACTTTGCTCTTTACACAGTTGAATGTGCTGACAACAAAATCACACAAAAATGATCAATGGAAATCAATTGTATCAACCATGGAGGTCTGGATTAGGAATCACACTCAAAATTAAAGTGTAAAACCAAACTCCAGGCTGATCCAACTTTGATGTAATGTCCTTAAAACAAGTCAAAATGAATCTGTGTTGCTTCCTGAGTGGACACTATGATTTCACAGAAGTGTGATTGACTTGGAGTTACATTGTGTTGTTCAAGTGTTCCCTTTATTTTTTTGAGCAGTATATATTTAATTGTCTTGTCTTCTTAAAAAATAATAAGTTTGCTATACTGTTGTCAAAAGTCAAAGTTACAATATTATTCTTGATTTTTATTCATCCAAATTTCATTTTCTTTTCTCATCCCAAGATTATTGTGAAACAGTGACTGTACAGTTATTCATAATATTTTTGTTTTATTATTTACTGTCTTTATTCTAAGAAAACAAATATTATTCCAGTTTTGCAATCAACAATTATATTTGTTTATTTATTCATTTACTTGGCTCTCTTACACACTCCACCTGATATAATGACACTGAAAATTTTTGAAAAATATGATGACTTGTCTCAAAGAGGCAAACAGTAGGAT
This sequence comes from Fistularia commersonii, assembly GCF_037954325.1. Taxonomy (NCBI): domain Eukaryota; kingdom Metazoa; phylum Chordata; class Actinopteri; order Syngnathiformes; family Fistulariidae; genus Fistularia; species Fistularia commersonii. The sequence continues at coordinate 16,784,007 of NC_141284.1, read as the reverse complement.
GCCTGGAACTAATGAAAGTGTTATAAACCATTGGTTACACTTCTACATTGGAACTTTAATCCAAACACCTGTTAATTTAACTTACCAGCACAGTGATGCCCTTTTAAGCCACTCCACATACTGGAAAGGTCAGACCGCTGTGAGCGACACACACTTCCCACTCTCCTCTGCCCACTGACGTGTGTGTGGGGGTGTAGGGGCAGTCCTTTTTCTCCAACAATGGGATTGGCTCTAAAAACAGAACGTTTTTGGGCTCGGAGGCCGTCAAGGCACTGCCTCCGGTTTCTGCTGAGCTTTGGTTTCAACCTCAAAGAGATCAGAATCGATGATGGTTAAAGGTCCTCCTGTACATTACCCCCCCACGCACACAAACACACACACACATACTGTATACATACACGCGAATGTATGCCTCCAAGAGCCAGTGGGGCTTTCAAGAATGGAGGTGGATCAATCGATGTGTGATTACCTGTCAGGGTGGCCATCAGAAAGACTTTACGGGATCTGCTTGTCACAGGGGGTCAGGGCAAGGCTCGCTTGACCGCCAACAGTTTTTTTGTATGAGTGAAGAGAAACTGACAGCCATTATTGAAAGCAAAGAAATAAAATAAAAAGACCCAAATAACAAGACACATCATGGCATTGTTTGTCAAACCCCAAACAATTCAGATAGAAATATTAAATCAAAACTTCTTCTCCTGTCGGCTTTTCCCCTCAGGGGTCGCCACAACCAATCAACTTTCTCCATCTAACCATATTTTCTGTAGCCTCCTCTCTCACACCAACTACTTCATATCTTCTCTCACTATGTCCATCTCTTTGGTCTTCCTCCTGCCTAGCAGCTCCAATTCCAGCATCCGTCCACCAATGTATTCACTATCCCTCCTCTGTACATGACCAAACCATCTCAGTCTGGCTTCTCTGACCGACTCTCCAAAACATCAAACATGTGCTGTTCCTCTGATAGACTCATTCCTGACCCTATCCATCCTGGACACTCCCAAAGAGAACCTTAGTATCTTTATCTCCGCAACCTCTAGCTCTGCCTCCTGTCTTTTTGTCACTGTAACTGTTTCTGAGGACTGCAAGGACCGAAGGACTATCATCTGTCCTCGTCCTACTAGACGTATCAGCTGCCTTTGACACAGTCAACCATAGAATACTCCTCAAGATACTCACATCCATGGGAATCACTGGTGCCGTCCACTCCTGGTTCCACTCCTACCTCTCTGGCCGCTCCTTCAAGGTGTCATGGCAAGGGAAATTATCTTCAACTCTCACCCTCACCACCGGGGTACCCCAAGGATCAGTGCTGGGGCCCCTTCTCTTCGCAATGTACACCACCTCACTAGGAAATGTCATTAGAACACATGGTTTCTCCTATCACTGCTATGCCGATGACACACAGCTGCACCTGTCCTTCCACCCAGATGATGCCACGGTTTCGACTCGCATCACAGCCTGCCTCTCCGAACTGTCATCATGGATGAAAGAACACCACCTACAGTTGAACTTGTCCAAGACTGAACTTCTAGTGATCCCAGCTAAAGAGACAATTCATCACAACATCGGCCTCAAGTTGGACTCTACCACAGTAGCCCCTAAAAAAGTTGCAAAAAACCTCAGCGTCATGATCGACGATCAGCTGTCATTCTCCAACCATATTACTTCACTTGCCCGGACCTGCAGATTTGTGCTGTGCAACATTCAGAAAATCAGACCCTACCTGACCCAACAGTCGGCACAGCTATTGGTTCAGGCCATGGTCATCTCCCGCCTGGACTACTGCAATTCCCTCCTAGCTGGACTACCTGCTTGTGCAATAAAACCACTGCAGATGGTACAGAATGCTGCAGCACGGTTGGTATTCACTCAACCCAAAAGGGCTCATGTTACACCTCTGCTCATCCAGTTGCACTGGCTACCAGTGGCTGCCAGGATCAAGCACAAGGCCCTGACCCTGGCATTCAAAACCACCTCAGGAACAGGTCCAGCATATCTGAACGAAATGATAAGACCTTATGTTCCCGGCAGAGAGCTGCGTTCCTCCAATACAAACCTACCAGTAGTACCTTTTGCTCGCTCTAAGCGATCTCAGGCAAGTGTTCTCAGTTCTACTACCTCAGTGGTGGAACAAACTTCCGGAAGCAACAAGACTAGCATCATCAATCGCAACCTTCAAGAAACAGGTAAAAACTTCTCTCTTTCAGAACTTTTTACTGCGCTGATGCCCCAGATGAGGTTAGGCACCAAGTTAGCCTATGCAGTGTGTGTGTGTGTGTGTGTGTGTGTGTGTGTGTGTGTGTGTGTGTGTGTGTGTGTGTGTGTGTGTGTGTGTGTGTGTGTCAAAAAAAAAAAACCTCACTAACCCAAGCTTACTGTTCTGTATATTTCCAGTGCATCTTGTATTTGCAAGTGTTATTTGCAGTCCCTATGTCCTCTATTGTAAGTCGCTTTGGATAAAAGCGTCTGCCAAATGTAATGTAATGTAATAATGCAAACATACAGCATAGCTGGCTTCACCAGTGTCTTGAACACTTTTCCTTTCATTCTGGATGATAGTCTTCTAGTATACTACCCCTGCCACTTTTCTCCATCCATTCCAACCTGCTTGAACACCTGTCTTCACCTCTTTTCCACACTCTCCGTTGCTCTGGACTGTTGACCCAAAGTATCTGAAATTCTACAACTTCTTGATCTCCACTCCCTGTAGCCTCACCGTTCCACCTGAGTTCCTCCCATTCACACACATATACTCTGTCTTGCTGTGACTAACCTTCATTCCTCTCCTTTCCAGGGCCTTGAACTCTCTAGATTTTCCTCAACCTGTTCTCTTCACAATGTCACCTGCAAACGTCATGGTCCATGGAGATTCTTGTCTAACATCATCTGTCAGCTTGTCCATCACCACTGCAAACAAGAAGGGGCTCAGAGCTGATCCCTAATGGAGTCCCACCTCCACCTTGAACTTCTCTGTAACCCCTACAGCACACCTCACCGCTATCTTGCACCTAGCATACATGTCCTGCACCAGTCTCACATACTTCTCTGCTATGCCAGACTTCCTCATACAAAACCAGTATTTCCTCTCTTGGCACCCAGTCATGTGCTTTTTCTAGGTCTACAAAAGCACAATGCAGCTCCTTCTGGCCTTCTCTGTACTTCTCTATTAGCATTCTCAAAGCAAATACTGCATCTATAGCACTCTCTCTATGCATGAAGCCATACTGCTGTTCATAAATGCTGACTTCTGCTATCAGTCTAGTTTCCGCTACTCTTTCCCATAACTTCATTGTATGGCTCATCAACTTTATCCCTCCATGACCTACAAATTATTTTTTAGAAAATTTAAATATAAACAAACATTTTAAAAGCCATGGGCATGGCACGGTCTGTGTATTAAATTCGGGTCTCATGGCCAGCATAGTTTAAGCAAATTTGCGAGTTGGTAACTCTCTGCTTCATTTTCCTGCTTTTAGATTCAATCAAGTCCAGTTTTATTTCTGATTTAAACGCACATGCACACACAAACTTTTCAAACTGTTCATTCTGTAACTAGGTCAAACACCATAATAAGTCCAAACAGCAGACAGAGGGTCCAGACTGCAATGCAACCCAAGACGCCCCCCCCCCCAAGTCCTCCGCCATCACATGGATAGCATTAAGTGCATACTGGCATACTGCCCCCCCCCACCTCTCATTGCCCCCCAACCTGATGACTAATCAGCGGGAAGTTTGGCCTCATATCTCAGGCCTGTTAATTAAACGCTAACGAGCCGCCGCGTCATTAAGCAAATCTGATTACTCTGCGAGACTAATTATTAATTTTGTCCATGGCTGCAGTTGATTGGAAACTGAAATGCCCTTGGAGTGCAATAAAGAAAAAGACGTGACATATTTATGGTATAAACTTACATGTATCTGGGGTGTAATGTACCTGCCAGTTTAGCAACAGGACTCACCAAGGAAAAATGGAACAAAGAAACTGTGCTGCATGTCACATGGTTTTTATTAGCAGAGCGAGAGAGCTTTTCGAAGCGACGCCAGACAGATCATATGACATCACAGCGGGCTTGGTGGATTGGTGTTTGCAGGGTTAGCGTTGTCTTTTAACTGCAGCGAAGAAAAAAAAATGTAAATGCTATAAAGTGGGTAGAAGCTCTTTTGCAGTTTAGCCATAATACATGTGGTGCCGGAGGAGACTTGGTGGTGCTAAACACTAGATGTTAGCTAAATGTGCTACTCAAATCGTGACCCTGCATTTCATGAAATCAAATTTCCTCAATACCTTGTTTACTTTTGTCTTCAAAAAAGGTTATTTGATCAAAAGCAGCAAATTTGGCTTGGTTTGATCTAAGATTTTACCCACATCAATGTTTTGATACAAGCTATGAGGACAGTTAGCTACTAGCTTCCCTCCAGCATAACCCCAAGTACAGTTTGAAGTACACAAGGAAAGACATGAAGCAGGAAGTAACTGCTGCCTGACAGAGTGTGTCTTTCAGGAGTTTACATAAACCAATATTTTGTGAACATTTCTGGAACTTTAGGAAGTTTAGGAGGAGGACGAGGATGCAAAAAATGGCATTTCATGAGTATTAATTTAAACCAAACTCTGGTGACTTTTTAAACACAAGAAAAAGAGTGGGAAAAAAAAATCACTTTCTCTACTGCTGTGCTGCTATCACAGCTGCTTATGTTACTTAGCTTTTGACAGCAGCCAAATGCCAAAAGCTACAGATACAGCATGAGTTGTTTTATTCTGTTTCAGCAGCTGTGTCAGTTTTTTTTTTTTTTTTTTTTTCTTCTGGCAGCAGGTGAGGTGGAGATTCTGGATCAGACGGAAGTGACACACTCGGTGGTGCTTGTCCTGCAGACGCCGCAGTCGCACCTGAGGGCCACCGGGTAGGTGAACGTCGGGTCCACGTCCGGCAGGCAGTTGGGCAGCTTGACAGAAGCCAGGCGCGTCTCGTTGTAGGTGCAAACCTGCTGGTGCGACTCGATGAACGGTGGGTCAACGACTGGCTTCTGCAACCCGATAGCCAGAGGAGAGACCGTTTAAAACTTTTGCTTTTAAGAGTAAAATAATATCTTCAATTACACTTCCAGCTGTTTTTCCCTGAATCTCCCTCTTCAAAATAAAGGTAAAAAAAAAAAAAAAGTTTAACATTGGACCATTTCTGGTGTTAAATAGTGAAAAAAGTGAATTTTTGTTTAAATCTTTTAATAATTATATTGAAGACAAAATTCAGAGAACATGACAAATGTCAACATGTTAAAGGTATTAAAAATAAATTAAAAAAAAAAAAAAATTTTTTCTACATCTTAACTTCAAATGTCATGTTCTGGCATTTTAATCCTATCTTAAGGCTGCCATCATTAAAAGTCTGTATGCATTATAGGTTGATGTGAGGATCCTTTGACTAGAAATAGATGAAAAAATTAGAAAACATTCTTTTATTGACCTGTACTGTAAACCAGGAGTGTCCAGTGGCCACAAATGGCGTGATTTGATGTCAAGGGGACCAGACCAGTAAAATCATCACCCAGAAGTAACACTAAGTCCAAATTTTTCCTTTGTTCTAGTGTAAAGGAGGTTAACAGGTAAATTATAAAAATCTTTATATGTAATGAACTGTTCCTCTTAAACATACATGAGAATTTAATACTAAAAATGAATATTTAAAAAGAATTGATGAAATCACACCCTTAAAATATTGTTGGGTTAAATGAGAAAATCTTGTCACTGTGGGGAAATTTGCCACTAGAATTTATTAGAAAATTGATTGGTAGCATATATAAGAGGACATATAATGTTTACAAGGCTAATGGTGGCCATTCTGGTTATTAAATCAATCTTTTCAATGTCAAAATCAATGTTTTTTGCCATAATTTTCATGTTTTTTATAGAAATAAGACAAGCAAAGATTGTTTCAACAATGTCACTAGACATTTTTTATCAAAAAGTCATTTCGTTTTCAAATTTTGAAGCAAAAAAATATATCTCAAAGTTACTTTTTCATTAGCTAAAAAAAACAACCCAGAAGCATGTGAGGAAAAACATGCGGGCCGCACCAACACAAAGATTTGATTTCAGGCGGGGGGCCACAAAATATTGTTCTGAGGGAAAGTATAGAAAATAGAATTATAGAAATATGAAGAAAAGCCAAAAGAATATGAAAAAAAAATCAATATTTTATGTAATAAAAAAATCTCAAAATGTATTTTCATTTTTGTTAATTTGAATAACAATTGTTATCACCTTTGCTTATTTAGTAAAGTATTGAAATGTAAACCAGGTGAAATGTTATTTGGTTTCAGTCATTTCTGTTGTTTTCTTCCCTGAAACATTTTCCTTTGAATGCTAATTCTATTGGTTTATGAGCGCAAAAGCGTCTCTTTTTACTGACCCGCTCCCGTCACCTTCATGTGACCCCCATGCTCCCCATTTGTCTCACCCTCTCCGTCCCCACTTCCTTATCTTTCTCTCTTTTTCGTCCCTCCTACTCTGCCTACCCCCTTTCTCCCTCCCTCTCTCTACCTAACCCCCCACCCATACCTCTACATCATCTCGTCCATCTTCCTAAATCTGATACAAACAGGAGGATCATTTCTGTCTAAAGCTTCTCAGTATAATCACATTTATACTCTTCAGCTGTGTGTGTGTGTGTGTGTGTGTGTGTGTGTGTGTGTGTGTGTGTGTGTGTGTGTGTGTGTGTGTGTGTGTGTGTGTGTGTGTGTGTGTGTGTGTGTGTGTGTGTGTGTGTGTGTGTGTGTGTGTGTGTGTGGTCCAGTACCTCCCAGGTCTCACAGCGCCCCCAGCAGGCATCAGTTGTGACATGTAACCCTCCGCAGCCGGGCTTCCGGGCAAAGAAGGTAAACTCCCTTACAGCGCAACCGATGAAGCGCCGCAGGTTGGTGGTGGCGCCAACGGTGGCCCCAGCGGCTGCGGCCCTAAGTGGGGCCACATCTGTCTGGAGGGAGAACCCAAGAAGTAGGCAAAGCAGGAGGCCTGGCCTCCTTGTGGAGAGAGAAGGTACCAAAACTCAAAAAGGTCAAAGGAATTAATAAATGGAAAATACAGAAATAACACATATTTTATGGCTTAAATTTAAGAGAAAATTAAAGGAATCAAGTTTAACTTTAAGCTTGACATGACAAAAATATCAATATAGAAAATGAAATCCTGACAAAGTGATGTTCTCACCTGTTAGAAATCAACCTTCTCATCATCTTCCTCACCATTGCTCCCTCTGCAGCACATTTAAAGGAAAATTCCAATTCAATACCAACCTTTTATTATTCTTATAATTATTCAAAACATTTTTACCAATTAAAATAATTCCACAAAGAGACAGGGCCAGAATACACAAAGTTTGATCATTTGTCAATAACCTAGAAAAAAAAATGAAGAACAGGGCGAAGACGTCATATCGCAACTACCAGAAAATCAGGTAGAAAGTGAAAGTGAGTAAACTAAAAAAATTATACATCAATAAACATTCAAAAATTACATAAAATAACAAGAAACAGGAGTGACATGTCAATTTTTGATTTTGCAAGAAGAATTACATTTATTTTATTGCATAGAAAATATTCTCTTTATTTCTAAGTCAAATATGATCACAAAGAATAATTTTCATTTTTTTCTGAATAAGAACAGTCTTACCAAGTTGGCCTGGAAAGTTCTTTCCTGAAAGCTGCTGCGGACTGAAATGACACCTTTTTATCATCCTGCGCTCCAGCCAATCAGAGGCTGCTGTTCCTCACCTGGCGCTCTCTGCAGTTGAAGGAACCAGCATTTTTCCCTCCTCTTCCTTCCTTCCTCCCTCCTCCTTCTCTCCTTCAGCTCCATTAGCTTGATGAGGCTGGTATTTCTCCTTTGTTCCCGTTCCCCCTCCCCGCAGGACATGGCGCCTCCACCAGAAGGCCTCCTGTCATCACTTGTCGTTCAGGTGAGTCGCCGCCGGCTGACTGGTTAGAAATATTTACCTGTGGAGTTGGAGTCAGAGTCTCAGCTCCTTCCCTCCTGGATTACAGCTAATCCCTCTTCCCAGAGCTGAAGTCTTCTCAATATTTCCTAAATCCTGGGCAAATCAGATTAAACATGCTGCGAAAAAAAAAACCTCAAAATTATCAGGAAATAGAATAGATTGTGCCCCTTATCGCCCCAATGGGTGATTTAAAAAAAAAAAAAAAAAAGAAAGAGAAAGGATCAGTAAATTCTGCAAAATCAGAAAGAGATTTTTAAAACATCAGAAAAAAGATCACACGAAAAATTGGCCATTAAAAATAAAGAAATTACTTTAAAAAGGTGAGAAAATTTGTGAGATATAAAAATATATAAGCCCCCCAAATCTGAATAAATCAATCAACAAATGACCACATATGAGAAAGAAATTAGGAACTGAATGAATCATTATTAATCACTCAGTAGTTATTAAAGAATAAACTGGGAGACGACTTCTTTGAAGTATTTGAAAGATTGTTTTGAAGATTTGATAAAGTACCTGAAAATTTGCTGAAAAAAACAAACAAAAAAATGAATTGTTGACAACTGTGAAAATATACTGGCAAATCAGCAGGAAATAAAAGAATGAGATAAAGCAAACAAGCACATTTGATAAAACCTAATAAGAGTAACAGAATTGATAATATCCCAAGAAAAAATACCTGCATCTTAATCTACTCAAATTTTAATAAAGAAATATATAAAAAATAAGTCATAAATCCTAGCTGAGAACAACCTTGTGTATTAAAAGCAAAGTTCCCCTTAATATTTTTTGAAAACTACAAAAAGTTGTACAAAAAAAAAAAAACCTCACTAATTTGATAATAAAGAAGCACAGAATTGGAAAATAAATCACTATGTGTGATATAAAAAAAAATTGAAAACAAAAACAAATGGTATCACATCAACAAGGACTTTAAAAGTAATTTGTTAAATGGAAGCGAATTAGTGACGCACTTCATTTAAGTCACAGGGGTGGGGGGGGGGCATTGACATCCCAATCTCATTTCCATTGTGATTTTTCACCCAAAGCCTTTTTCCATCAATGACTAAACCTGTTAACTGGATGGAACAAGAGAAGATAACAGGATGGAAGCAGAGTGGGAGGAGCGGGTGGAAGAGGAGGAAGAAGAGTCACATGATCAGTGAGCTATGTGAACTTGAACCTCAGGTAATGGAGCAATGACAGTGAAGAGGGTAGTGCCAATCCAGCAGAAGCGGATGATAAATTCAGATAAACAAAATCAGACTTCAAAAAGCCAGATTGTCTTTGTTTCTTCTTTTCGTTTCTTTTTATTGAATCTCTTCATCGCCTGGAACCATCCTTATCTTCATCACAAGTCCTGATTTGAAATTTGAAAATGAATTTTTCTCTAGTTTTCAAACTTTTTCATAGGAGTTAAAAAGTAAATTCTGATTAAAAAAAAAATTAGCCAGAAAAAGTACATCATCAAGGAAAAAAAAAAAAATCAATACGTTTCTTAACAAAAAAACAATATTTATATCAGATAAATTAGCAAAATGCGTAGAATTGACTGGAAATTTTGCCAAAAAAGGGGAGAAAATAAATAAACATTTATTTATTGAATACAACTTGTGGTGCAACCTGGACCCATTGTCAGTGATGCCCCTGGTTCATAGGATGGTTTGAGTCTTACATCAGACCCCCTCAGCGCCAACCAGCCAGGGGTGACTAGGCCCTTGTGTTCAGGTAAAGCTACACGAAGAGTTTTGAAAAAAATCTTCATACCAAAAGGGCTCCAAAAAGAAAAGATGATCGTGCAACCGGTAATAATGCCCTTCTCTTGGCGATGCAACGCCGATGTTGAAGTACTAGAGATACACCCTTTGGCCAAAGGTGTCATTGTAGTTGAGGATGAGATTTTGAATCTTCTCTGGAACATGTTGTCTGCCCAAGGCCAATTCCGTGAGGTCGCCTGGTATCAATCCATAAGCGTTGTCAAAATCTAGCCATAGCTCTGCCAGTCCCCTTTGCTCTCTCGTGCCTCTCTGATCAGGTTACAACCCCTGTGTATTCGATGCACCCAACCCCTGGGACCCCACACTTCTGCATCAAGGTGTCTATATGGGTGTTCTATAGGAGAAATCCCATTGGGCTATTGGAAACTAAATAGATTTTTTATTCACCACTAAAGAGGAAGATTGTCCTGAACTGCTCAATGTTATCTGCATTCTCTTCCTTAGGAATTCAGATGCCTTCTGCATATCTTCACTACTGAGGCTCTCTCCCCCCTACTCCAGATGGTTCTGGGTTGGCACACCTTGAGCCCAGTGCTGAAAATGTTCTGGCAGATTAGATGACCTCTGACTTTTTTGAGGGTGGGTTCATCACTGTTAAAAAGGGTCCCGGGTTCATGTGCGCATATGAAGGCTGCACAGGGGCCGAGGTCCAGCTCTCTCATATAAACGTTGTGGGTGTTTATGACATAGTGGTTGATATCCTCCTTAGGACAAGAGAGTTGGCCACTTTTTTTCTCTGCCTGTAGCTTCTTTGCAAACCCAAATTGATTTGCAATGGAGGCACTGCACCTGCAATTATCAGAAAGTTCCCCCAAAATCAAGACAAATATATATCTATACTTTTCCCCTACAGGAGTATCAGCAAGCAGAGATGGAATCACATTATAATAAATAATGTAATATCTCTCTTTTATGTATAAACCCCTAAGAACTGTGCAATACACCTTAAAAAAAGTAATTTGATCATAACTTTGAACATTATGCTAGTGTTTTTTCCTCAAAAATCAGTAATAATTTCCCAGGAAATTTTGAAAATAGTACAACAAATCACAGAATAAAAGAAATGACCAATACATTTGGAACCCTGTGTCACATGACTTGATCTGAGGGTGCAGAACGATGGTTGTCAATATATGAGGGAACCAGAATCTTCACCCTCACGCTGATGATCTGAGGATGAAGAACTTTGACATGTGAGAAGGAACTACACAATGACGCCAGAGCTGAGATGAAGAATATAGAGCTCTACTGTCCTCTGCTGGTCAGCTGCAATACTGACATACACACAAACAGACTCACTGCTCCCGGGACAGAGCTACTTTTTTTTTTTGTTTTAGTTTTAGAAAAACAACTCTGGGGAGAGTGTGGTAGGTTTAACAGATATCCAACCATTGACCCACTAATTCACACCTCTTGACAATTTAAAGTCTTTAACAAACTGTTTCAGGAAGGAAGATTTGTTGTAGGAAGATGTAGAACCTGGAGAGGACCCAGGCAGGAGAACACTGAGAACCCAGAGACTCCACACATTCAGAACCCAGTGCACCAGCAGTGGAGCACCGGGAACAGTGATGAGCAGGGAGCTGCTGCAGCCAAAAATTAAGCCGTTGAGGACACAATATTATGTCAAGCAACGGACACACGTATACGAGAATGTTTATTTCCAAGGTAATATGAAAAGTTCTAGTATTTGCAGTTACATAATCTGTCTAGATATTTGGTGTTTGCACTGAGATAAGCAGTTTTATCCTGCTGAGCCAGGAGGGGGCGACCTTTGACCTCTGTGTCACCAGGGAAGCATTCAAGAGTGCAGAGGGGGTTAGAACCTCAGCTGTCTCCAAGACATGAGATTTTAAATGCAAACAGATGTGAGACTTGGGATTATTCGAACCAGAAGAGGAAATTAAAAGGTTCAACCTGCTTTGTGAATGAGACAGCGAATGGTAGGATGGTAACAGCCTCGCGCTTCCCTTCAATTGAGAATGGATGACTTGAGATGTTTCTTCCTCTGTCGCATCTGAATTGCTTAAAATTTCCAAAGATATTTCATCGTAATGTTGTGTGAATCTGAATCTTTGAGTAAAAAATTATAAATTGGATGAAACATTTTGTATTTGTTACCCTAAAATGACAGGTAATCTAAATTTTGGTTTCAGATTTTTTTTTAATTTTGGGTTGCTCACTCTTTTTGTTTTTTTTTTATGTTAGGAAAATGTTATTTCTGCAATTTGTGTACATTGTTATTCAATCTTTCTGTTTTAACACAAACTTTTGATTTGCTTTTTCCTTATTTGTTCCAGTTTTCAAGGACACGTCCTGCCTGTTTCTCATGGATTTGTTCCTAATTTCTAATTTTCAGTCTAAAACAAGTTTCAGTCATTTTAGGATAATAACTGGAGATATTTTCAAATGACAGACGTTTTGCCCTATGAATGGCAGCCTGCAATGGGCCGAGCCAGACTGATGCCCCCGCGGCGGCCCCGCGGGTTCTGAAGGACTTTATAAATCATTGTTTTCTTTGGTTTTTGCCTCCTCATAATTATATTTGTGAATGCAATCTGTCCTTTTTGGCCCGTAACTCCGACCCATTCAGGGTGTTTGACCTTTGACCCGTGTGACAGTTTGTGTGTGTGTGTGTGTGTGTGTGTGTGTGTGCATGTCTATTTTTAGTGCAGAAAGCGAGCCCACCACCCCCTTTCCATGGCTGGGTTGTCTCCGGTGACTCGTTCATTCTGAGGCCCCCGAGCTGTGCACCCTCAGGTTCCTGCCAGCCCCCTGGAAGAGGACACTTTGCTGCTGAGGAACAAAAACAAAACAATCACCTTTTCCACTTCAGGTAAGAAACCAGACTTTTTTATTCTCTGTGAAGAACCCCCCGCCCCAGCCACCCACAATACCCCCTGGTCCAGCTTTAACCCCCCAGAGTCAGAGATAAGAGTTGCTATTTAAAAAAAATTAAAAAAAAAATCTGTCAGATTGTTGATATAACTTCCGATGATATATATATCCTTTTAAATTTCTCTCAAATTTTCAAATTCAAAGAACGCTCTAGATTTCCAATTTATTTTTCTTTCTTGTTTGCGCAATTTGATGGTTCCTAATTTGTAATTTTCACTTTTGCTTATTTTTAGGTTTTACATGTAATTTTCAGGGGAATTTTGGGACACATTTCCAGGCTATTTTATGATTCAATTTTTTTGTTTTGCTTATTTATTTATTTATGTTCTTCATTAAATTATTCTTCCGCTGTTGGAGGTCTTTTGTTGATTACCTGCTCGTTACTAATTGTTCCTTCCTGGTGTGCTCTCATTCCTGTTGTGTGTGTGTTTGTGCGCGCACGCCTTTTCAGATCCTTTTTAACTTCCTGCTTCAGAACAATTGTATTTTCTTTATCGGTCAAAGAAAGAGTCCTCAGGACTAATTTTACGTTTCAGCTGATGTGAAAATCCAGATGCTATTTATAGAAGCTTCTAACATTCCTGGTCACTGTGCAGTCACTCTGGATGGCTAGATAACATACAACTACTACAAGTACTACAACGACAAGTACAACTTCAACTACTTGAAAAAAAATTGAAAGCCCCTTCATACAACCAGAGGGACCTGAAGTTTCAGACCAAAAATAACTCTGTCACGTGTTGATTCGCGACCCTGTCCTACATTAGAACAGTCAGCGGTGACCTGCCGTCCTCACAGGGAGACTGAGAGCAAAGACTTTGTCATCTCCCCCTCCTGCATCAAATTTTCACATATTTTCAGCGGAATGTGTCCAAAATTTTCAAGAGTATTTTTTAAATACTGAATAACTATCCAGTATTTATTTTGTCATTTATCAACCAAAATATTTTATAAACATTATTTGATAAGTCAGAAAAAATAAACAGCCAAAGAACATCTGAATGTCAAACACGAATCAGCAAATAAAAGAAAAACACATCTTTTTTTTTTTTTCTTTCTTCCGTATGACAGGATATTTTGAACCTTTGTCCCACTGCCTTCTCAGCATCGCGTTTACACTCAAAGCTTGAAGGCTAAGGTGATTCTCCCTTGTGTCATTATGGGGTGTCACCCCCGTATGATATTAATTGCTCTGCGCATCTAAAAATAGTTGTGCGGTGCTGAACTCTGGAGTTTGATGTTTGTCATCATTGTAAATAGGAAAGTTTCTTAAACTCTGCTGCACGTCACTCATTTCTCAGCAGTTTTATTCGTGCAAATGCTCAAATGCCCCCCTTTTTTATTCGTATTGTCAGGCTTGTAAGGTCAATTTGACTTTAATTCTGAAAATTGATGGTATTTTTTGTGATTATTTTGGGGTTTTCCATCTCAGGGTTTCTTCTTCCTACTTTAATCGTACAGATTTTTTCTGGAATTTTTGACTCATTTTAGGATTTTACATTTTATTTTGGTTCATTTCCTGCTTTATTTTTTAGGTTTAAATCTCTTTTCACTTTTTCTATGCCTTTTGGACCTTTAGAATTTTTAATCTGCATTTATACCCTTCCTGATGCTTTCTAACAGAACTTTTCCTGCTTTCTTTCGTTGGTCGTTCAGGTTTTCGCTGATTTCCAGGTTGTTCTCAGTCTGTTGATCCTTCGAAAGTTTCGAATGCTGCTCGTCTCTGTAGATCCTCTAGAGTTGTTCCTTCCTGCATTGTTCAGTTGCACGGATTGTTTCTTACAGTGATTGTCAGCCTCGAAGGTATGAAAGATTGACTCTCCCTTTACAGAAGATCAATATCCCAGAAAACTTCATGAGGAAGAAATTAAGAAAAAAACTGGAACAGGCAAAGATATTTATGGGTGCGCAGGTCTCCAGCTCGCTGTCATGCTGGGGAGACTGAAGGCTTTCTACACTTTCTCCTGACCTCAACTGCTCAGTTCTAGCTCCTTGCTGCCGTTCACACTTGACCGTCGGTAATTCCAACAAGAACAACGGGTTCACACCTGGCATCACGATAATTGCCGCTCACCCTGAAACTGACCGTAACGTTTTCTGACTGTAACATTGCAGGTTTATGAAGAAAAATGCTGCATAATTTTACTGCAGAGGAGAGATATGACTGAAGACAGATGTTCTCTGATGTCTGCATATAATCTTGATCATTTTATTTGCAATGAGCATTTAATTTCAATGGGGATCTTTTTTTAATTCCGGATTCGATATATTTGGCACAACTTTTCCTTTTCTTTTTGATCCCATCGCTGTTTCTCTCTTTGCCCCCCCCAATCCACAACCTCTACCGTGCCCCCCATTCTGTTCCCCTCGTCACTCGTTTGACCAGCTGACATGAAGCCTTCAGATAATTCGCATACCGCTTTATAGAACCTCCCACCACCACACACACACACACACACACACACACACACACACACACACACACACACACACACTCCTTAATGCCAAAGGGTGTCGATGTTTTCATTATTTGCATGTACTGATCATTTACAAATTTACTGATCAAGACGAACCTCGGTCACGTGACGCCATTTTTGACACTGAATGTGGTAGCAAGTGGCTGCAGGCTGCATGAAGATCTTTTTGTTTTCAAAAAGGTTTTTTTCTGAAACTGAAACCATGATGTGTTTTGAGGTTTTTTTTTTTTTGTTTGTTTTGAGAATTGAGAAATAAACCAAGAATTGCCCAAGAAACCAGACGGTTTTGCAGAAATGTCATCTTTAATGAAGTTAATTTGTGGGACAATCAGTGAATGGTCAAGAGGCAGAGTCTTACCTGAATACCATTTTCCCTGCAAAATACCAGTTTAATTAAAAGACAAATGAGGCAAAATGTGTGTATGAAATAATAATATAATTCAACACTGATACAGAGAACCGGGGCTGTTAGCTTTGCTGGTTGGTGCTAGCACTGAGATTTGATCTGGCTTTGCCCTTGAGCCCAGACAAACACTGTGTCGTACGCTGGTGTTGGATAATGGCCGCTGTGTTTTGTCCCCCTCCCATCTCGAGTTGGCGAGAAATGCGTGACATTTAGACGTGTCTCCAAATGGGCAGGTTGAAGCGGAGCGCTTTCATCCTGGTGGCACGTCTTCCTCCGCTGACGGACAGCTTTATGGGTGCAACAGGTGTGGGGGTAAAAGACGACCCGGGGAAAATGTGGAGATGCCACACAGGTCGGACGGAACATCGGGAAGCCAGGGCCGATTCTCAAAGTAATTTAACATTTTGAATAAACCAAACAAAATATCTCAAAAAATAATGAAGAAAACTGAACTTGTAATTGAAAACTGAAGATCGCACACATACACTCACTCTCTCTGTATAGTGTGTATATATATATATATATATAGATAAGCAATCTTCAGTATATATATACTGTGAATATGTACACTATATATATATGTCATGCCATAAATATGTCAAGAAATTAAGAAAAGTGAATACAGTGAAGTAAATAAGAATGGAGCTCTAATTTGCTATAATTTGTCCTAAATATACCTTGATAACTGGAAATTATCTTAAAGTGATAAGAAATAGCAAAACAAAATCATGGGAACACACACATACTACTCTATTCCAGGTCTTTGATGATACATTGCAGCCACTGTTTCAAACACACAAGTTACGGGCACTGCTGTACAGACAAGGAAAATAATCTAGCAGTGGATTTATATATAAAATATTACATTTGTGTGTGATACTATGTGTGTTTTGCAGTTTTTTTGTTATTGGCAATTTGGGAAAATTCACACAAGATTTTTTTTTACCTAAAATGAATGAGTAGTTTATGTTTGCTGCTATTCTTCCATCTCCTGTTCAATTTAGAATAGAATTTATCCCAAAATATTGAAATGTACAGGATTCTCAGAAAAGCTTCCCCAATTCTTGTGGGTTCTCTTAGTGTTAATCTTCCATGTTCTCCTGCCTGGGTTCTCTCTAGGTTCTTCAGTCAGTAGATTCATCGAATGTTCAAAATTTTTTATTATTGTGAATGAGCGTTGGATGACGATGTAAACCTGTCCATGTCAAACTCTGCCCCCTCACTCCAGGTCCGCCCCACTCGCTGCTGCATGCAAGTATACATTTAATGAATGCAAACTCCTCTTTTGAGACCTCCGAAAGCCAGGGGGTTCGAGTGATATTTTTTGTCTTTGGAGGGAAGCAAAAAAAAAAAAAAAAAAAAAGACTTGAACCTCACTAATGTCTTTCTGTCTTTATCACCCACAGAGTGACGTCATGCTGCCCAGCGGCTGCCGGTGAGAACCCATGTGGTCAGACCAGGAGTGTGGGGATGGCCAGGGCGGTGGGGCTTCCCTCCCCCTGGGCATCGACGATGTCCACATGCTGCTGCAGGGTCAGTGCACAAGAGTCTGCAAGACATTACTCCAGAGTGTCCATTACAGTGTGCAGTCTCAGTTGCTCAATTGCTGTGGAAACATAATAGCTGTTCAACTTTAACTGCTTACTCATCCCTCTTCTTGTTGTCACTTTTTTTTTTTTTTAAGGGGTCAGGCTGAAACTAAATCTGAGCAAGTCATGTTACATGACGATTTAAACAAAAGAAAATCCGCTAACTGTCAACCAGTGGTGGTTGTGTTTTTGTTTTTTTTTTGTCTCTCAGAACGTTGGGCATGTTCGCGGGTTCTTTTTGGGGGCACAGCGGTGAGGTTCCCTGCCTGGACACTGACTGCTTGCCGTGGCATAGAAACTTCAATTATATACCCATCATGGCAGCAATCAGATCCCCGTCGGGCTTAAAGCAGGTCTTGCCCTGGCAGGCCTGTAGCCTTGCTCACCTGGATTAGAAAAAAATGAATAAAGAATGAACGGGGGTGGAGTCCAGAGCAACTCACCTGCCTCCTTACTGGCTGTTAGCTGGTTTGACAGGAATGGAATAGGTTCTGGCTTCAGATGGTGAGTTTTTTTCTCAGCACCCCGGACCCACTGCTGGTGGCTCTATATGCAGACACTCACTGTGCAGAGGGTTTCTTGCTGAGTCGCCATGGGTGAGTCTTGTTTCTCCCACCAGGAAGCCCTATTTGTCAGTTGTTACACAGTACTATCACATTTATTACAGCGCAGTATTTCATTAGAGGCTTCCCTGGTGTTTAATACCTGTTGTGTGAAAGTTACTACTGATTAGTTTTGTTTGGAAATCATTGGATATATGGGGGTTCAATTAATGGAGCAATTCTGGAATTAACAGAGTCAAGCAAAGTGCCAGAATGTTGTAGTTCTGACCTTATGCTGCACAGAGAGCTACACCAGAGTGATCCCTGCAATGCTGCTACATATTTTTAAAACCAATAATCATTTCCTTGGTTTTCAGTATGTTAATCTCTAAGGACAAGCGCTCACACCAGTCAATAAAATCATTTACCACAGGGCCGTGAATAGCATCTGCGTTCTTGAGGAGTGACACAGTCACAGCAAATGTAATCATTTCCCTTTTTTGCGTCTGGACTCTGGCTCTTGTTGCATGGGGGAGAGCTAATGGACAATAAAAGCACATTGGATAAAACACCATTTACCCTAACTGTCTGTGCTCTGTAGTTAAAAAGTTATTATTTTTGTATTCATTATATTTCTAGTGCAAAGAATAATAACATCTGTCCAGTAAACTTTTACTAAATTATTAACATCACATTTGCTGAACTGTGTGTATGAAAGTTCCTTTTTTTTCTGGATTAGTGACATGAAAATTTCATTTCTAATTCTTTTTTTTTCTTTTTCTAAATTTGGGGATAATTATCATTTTTAGGGGACAAATTGCAATAATTTTCCTTTTCAATAATCAAAGAATAGATTGGCTATTAATTTCTCAGCTCAGCCTTGAATTAAAGCCCGAAAATTAAAGCAATTACCATCAGCATGGAATCAGAGCAGAGGGAAACTTCAGCCCCATCAGCATGTTGACTTGATAAATTATGGCAGCACCATCATTTCAGCCCCGAATGCTTTGTATGTCTCTGCGTCGGATGCTAGGTGATGCTAACTCTGCGGGAAAAGCTGACTAAAAGCACAATAGTTAGTGAATAGTTTGCTGAAGTAGCTTGCAAGCAAAAACAGGCAAATTAAGTGTCATGTTCACAGAACCAGAATCATTAGATTTAGCCTACTAGTTGTACTAAGATCTTGGCCAAACACAGTGCTGGAATAAATTATAACCTACTAAATGTGCATTTCGATGTTTGCTTATCTGATCTCGTCTCTGAAACAGCTCCTACTTGATGCCAGACAGAAAAAAACATACAAAAATGTCCAACACTGAGAATTGCTCAAGCTGACGTCAGACTCTAGCTCCAGACTTGAAGGTACCAAATTTAAAAATAGGTTTGACATTCATTTTCCAACAACCAGAAAAAATGTTTTCATTCTCTGCTAAGAAATCAAGAATAATTTATACACACACACACACACACACATATCTATATAAAAGTGAATATCTGTATACAGGTCAGAATCAGGTGTTGCCATGACAACCCAGACTCGTCCAAAAACCCGGGTCCAACGATGTTGGAATGCAGGTAATTTGTTAATTTGGTTTGACTTCATTTTCACCCACTTTGGGTCAAGAGTCAGAACTGTTGCCTCACTGCAAGAGGTTACTGGTTCTGACCTGGTGGTAGATGGGGTTCTCTCTGTGGGGCGTCTCCATGCTCTCCTGGTTGTCCTACTTGGGGTTCTCTCCATGTTCTCCGCCTTCCTCCGACAATGTAAAAACAGTCAGTAGGTTCAATGATGATTCTTAATTCTCCATAGTTGTGAATAAGAGACTTAAAGGTTGGATATTTCTCTATGTCTCTGTCAGCTGATCTGTCCAGTTTAAGCCCATTCGCTTAATAGCTTCAGTCCATACTTTCAAGATCAGCTGATGAGAAATCACATTAAATCAGTTCAGACTTCTAATGGGAGTTGGTGGGTCTTGTTATGTTTTTATTTCTCTCTGAGTTTGTGTATCACGGGGTTGAAATTAAACAGCCAAATATGAAACAGGCTACAAATATTGTGCCACTATTTCTGTCATCGTTCCTGGCGTCAGGGATACCTGAAACCTGCTCCTTAATAGTCATTCTCGCGTTTTCACAGTTGGTGTGCTGCTGTTCTACAGAGCCTGGAAGCTGCTTGACATCTGTTTACAAACTAAATTTAGACAAAATGTGTTTGTCACGTGCAGGATTTCTATAAATAATTTCAACATACAAAACTTTACAAAAATAAACCTGAACATAAAGACTGTAGACCAGTGGTCCAAACTTTTTTGGGCCACAGGCGGTTTAATGTCAAACAATATTTTTGTGGACCGGTGGATAAATACATATTAATATTAATACATAAATATTCCTGCGATTTTCTTTTCGGTGTCCAAGTGGCGAAACGGTTTTCAGGGCTTCATTGCCTCATTAGAGAGCCGGCCACCGCAAATTCTGCAGAGCGGGCTTGGTGTTTGGGAATCCCCAGTCAGGATAAATCCCTATTTTAAGTAGGTCTGCTGGTACTGTCTATTAAAAGCAGCTTTCTTTTTCTTCTTGGTCATAGGCTTGCTTCCACTGGGCCTTTTCCCCTTTGCAAAGAAACTTTCCAAGACATCTGTTTTTTTAATCATTTTGCTAGCTTGTAGGTTTAATATTAGCATTAATGTATCCGAGACAAGCATCTTGACATGTGTTGAGTGAGTAATAGACTGATGTAACACAGAAATTCCGTCATTTTTCAAAATAAAATATTTTTCAGTCTCGGATTAATAAATAAAACGTAAATAATGTAAGTTATTTATTCTTTTTGTGCGGCCCAGTACCAAACGACCAATGGAGCGGCCCAGGGGCTGGGGACCACTGCTGTAGACGAGTCACGTTAAATAAATAAATTGCCGAGTTGTTGAGTTGTTGCCCGATAATTAACTGAAACTGGAAAATCATGCAATGTTTTTTTTTTGTAAAAGGTTTTGTAGCTTAGGGGAAAGTTTTGTTGTTTACAGGAAATGAAAATAGACCACCAATCACAGGATTGGTCATGGCACCTGAGTACTGGATGATCTGTGAGATACAGTAGAAATATAAACTTGCCAGAAATGCAAACAATATAGATCAAACTGCATGCCAGTTTCTTGATTATTGTGCCAGGGTCACCAATAGCTGTGCGGATTAAATGTGCTAATTGAAAAGTGCAAATGGAGAGTTTGTAAATTGGGGTAAAAAGTCAAGTTGAGGGGGTCTATGAGTTTTCTGAGATAGTTGATGGCTGTTTTATGATGGTTTGGTAACCACTGTATGCTATCAGCATTGAGCGTGCAAATTGCAAGGGTACAAACTGATACATGCAGTCAAATGTAGCTGATTATTCTGAAGTGGTCATGGTTTTGAACTTCTATCAGCTGTTTAGGAGTCACAGGGCAGTGGGACAGAAAGAGTTCTTCAGTCCTGATGTCCAATATTTCATACCTCTGTAACCCCGGCCTGGGGGTAGAAGTGTGAACAGTCCATGCTACTTGTGGCTGCGGTCCTTGAGGATTGAGGTAGCTCTTGGATGGATTCTTCGGTAGTTGATGCAGAATAAAAAAGAAGAATATGTCCTCAAATGGGCACTTCCTTAATACAATGGCCATATTGTATAATCCATTTCCACACATCGGGACCTGAAGGGCAACCTCTCACTGTTGTTTTTTTTTTGCTGCCCCTGGCAAAAAACAAAATAACATCCTCACACAACAATTGCATATTATTTCCTTTTTGTATACAATTGCAAAGAGGAAATATTCACTCTAGAAATCTCAAAATGTAATGTCCTCATGTGAGGACACAGGGTCATACAGGGAATTCTCATTTCTCTTATTGCAGTTATCAAGGTTGCACTCAGGCAGGAAAAGTTGCTTTAATTATCAAGCCGTGGAGCGTCTACCTTTGCATGCCAAAGATGCAGCTTAATAAGCACCTTTGCTTTCTCCTTCCTCTGCTACTGAGTATTCGTTAGCTGCAGGTGAAGGCCGCTCCTGTCCAACCAGCTGATGGTAAACAGGTTAGCAGGTGCGAGTTACGCAAAAGAAAATACCCTCAGGTGATTCTTCGTTTCGCAACCACCGGGTTGGGCGGCTCAACGGGCTCATTGTGCGGCTTGTTGTGTTTCATGATAGGGGAAGTAGGTTTCCTCCAGAGGAGCACGCTCAGTGATGGCAGGAAATTTCTGATTAAATTGACGTTCTGCCGACCTGGCAGATTGTCAAACCTAATTGGTTGTTTTTTCATAGCATCTCTATCATCTCTCTTTCATCTTTCACCACTTCTGTCTAAACGTTTTATTTTCCGGCTCTAAATGAAGCCCAAAGCATGAGCTGGTTTTAATTTGCTGATCAGTTCTTGGGAGTTTCTCAATTTGAACATTTTCCTTCATATTTTTACATTCACTCAGAATTTTATGCTGGTTTTGGCTGACATCTGACACTATAAGGCAAATTCAAAGCTTTAGTAATTTGAAACCTAATTTCTTGTGGATTCTGGACAGATTTATGACTATCATTCCTGCAACTCTAAAATCCGTTAAACAGTTTGCTGTAAATGAATGAATGGGATTTGTGGGTTCAGAAAACCAAATAATGAGGAATTATTTGGGATTTTAAAGGAAACCTAACCTGAAAACATTTTTGCCCAAACGAATCCATGAACTTTAAAGAGTTAAACACACCTTCTGTTCCTAGTCAACGCAAACATGCCCACGTGCTGAAGGCTGTGTCCATGTGAGAATTGTTTTCACAGGGAACACAGTGACTCAGTGAAGACAACAGGTGCTAGCTTGTCAGATTTCTGTAGCACCTTTGGGAAAACTGGGAGGACATGGTTTCTGCAAACTTTCACATATGTGACCACACACCTTTTTATATTAATCATGTGTCAGTGACCAACGACTGCTCCCACTTCCTGAATACACACGCAAATGGCGTTATGAAGTTTATCAGTGTCAGCTATCTGAGAGATGACTCATGTTGTTGTGAGCTAGCCACAGACTGTTGTTTATAGTTTCTTGGTTACACTATTTGATTTTAAAATGAACATCCTATGTGTTATTTTTTTCTTTCCCAACAGTGGAGCAAGAACAGATACAGAAGAGGACGTTCACCAACTGGGTCAATGCTCAGCTAGCAAAGGTTAGTCATATTACTGTGCATCTGTTGGGTCGGACTATCCGCCATTCGCTGCCCATTAAGCATCTGACACTAAAAAGTAGTACATTACGGTCAAAGAAGCGTGCTTTTCCGATTTGAGTTGTCAGTCTTAGTTTCTTCTGTCGGATTATGCGGCTCATCATTCATTCTGTCATACATGTCACATATGACTTGTTTATTCATATTTCATTCACCTCTGCACTACCTCGCTCACCACTTTACTCAACACTTGACTACATTGCAATGTGTATTTTGTACTGTACATAATGTACATTTGTACAGGTGTAGCTTGATGTCAGTTCAAAATTTAACCTTGAACAGGAGCCAAATTCCTCGCATGTACAAATATACTGTATATTGCCATTCAAGCTAATTCCAATTCAGATTCTGTGATTCAATGTTAATGTGCAGACTAAGCTTGTAAAGAGTCAACAGGCTTACCTAGACAGAAAGGAACACTCAGTTTGTGGCAAAATTCTGGGAGTTGCAGTTGAACGGTGGTTACCACTGGAATGTTCCAGGTTGTGATCCAGTGGTCAACTGGGCTCTTGAGTCCTATGTCTATGTCCAGTCATTGGCTTGACTGAAGACTGCAAATTGTACAAATGATCTTTTGTTTCTCATGGAACCACACCAAACTGCATGTGTGCGGCGTTATGTTGGATGAGCATTTCATCTAAAAGGAACCCTTAAAAAAAAAGATCAGAATTTGTTTCCAAACAACAAGCTGGCAATCCTCGCTTTAGTACTTTTTTTTCCTTTCAGCCCTGTGGTGAAAGGACAACCACGCACACCAATCACAGCAAAGTGAGGCACCTGGTCATGTGCTCCCATGACAGTTACACTGCGCTCTAAGCAAAAATGTAAAGAAAACCTCTGTTTATAGAGGAAAAAAAATAATCACATTTTGAGTATGAAAGCTAAGGTGCCTACAGCTCGAGGAATTTCCGTCACAATGAGCAACTGGAAAAGAGCTATATCCATGTGACAGCAATTTGAACTGGTTCAGGTTTTTGGGAGGGGTTTCGGGGGGGGCAACAGAAGACAGCAGAGGTCTGGCTATTTGTGGTGATCACCAAACTTCGACCAAAAAAATGTCACCGAAAAGAGTCATCGCTCAAATTATGACCTTGTGATTGACAGTTTACTCTTCCTGATTAAACCCCGCCTTTCACCCATGTGACAACTTTGATGGGTTTCAGCTCCTGTGACACTAATTATTCATAACTGAGAATCAGTGAGGAAAATAATTTCCCTTTTTCATGTTTTTGATAATGATAATAATAATAATAATAATAATTATTATTATTATTATATTGTCATTTAAATGACCGTTGCTTTATTTTGGCATTATTTTAAATGAAACACTGTGATATTGAGTTTTTTTAATTTGTCTATTTTACTGAAAGAGATTTTCATTGGGTTGAGTTTGGCACTCTGTGGCTTTCATGTATCACACACACACACACACACACACACACACACACACACACACACACACACACAAAAAGTGCTCCCAACGAGAACATTGAACTTCTTCTGCAAAGTTCCACATGTTCCAACTCTTCTGACAGTTCCTACAGCCCATATTTATAACAACATTAATAAGCCCCCGCAGGCTTCTGAATCACAGAAGACATTTCTCATCGCACAATGGATAATTCCTACCCCAACTTTTACAAAGTTGACCCCTCCTCTTCTGTTTTTGCTCAGCATGTGAAAGTTAAATCATTCAAGGGTGGAATACCATAAATCCAGCCCCAACAGACAGGAACAAGCAGGGACCAGGCTACCCAGAGAATGGAGAGTTTAAATATGAGCACTTTTGTTTTGGTTGCCCAGCACCGTGTGTGTGTGTGTGTGTGTGTGTGTGTGTGTGTGTGTGTGTGTGTGTGTGTGTGTGTGTGTGTGTGTGTGTGTGTGTGTGTGTGTGTGTGTGTGTGTGTGTGTGTGTGTGTGTGTGTGTGTGTGTGTGTGTGTGTGTGTGTGTGCGCGTGCGTGTGCCTGCGTGTGTATTTGTGTCTTTATAAATCCATATTAATTTAGGCCTTGATCTAAGAATCGATAACGATAACTTCATTCAGGTATAAATCAAAATGAGACAAACCAACAAACACATCAGAAAAAACAATCAGAAGTCAAATACAACATCAATAATTAACAAAAAAAATCAAATTTGATGAAAGTCAGCAATAAATACTTTGTTGCTCACTAGATACTTTCAATACAACACAATACAGCAGGTCAGAAGGTGCCAACAATTTAACCTAAAAGTCAACAGATTCCATCCCATCATAAGACCACTTTGTTGAGTAGTAACCCCTTAATATTCAATGTGAAAAACAGACAAAAAACATCCAGGCTGCCTGTGTACATTTGAACTAAACAATCTGCAAAAGAACAAGACAAATATTTACAGGATTTTAATCAAAAATATGTAAATATCTAAACATGCAATTTAGAGTAAAAGAGAAAACAGAACAGAAAATAGCTCTGCTGCCTCCAGTGCTGGGCCAGGGCATGTGGTGGAGGTTGTTACAGTAGACCTAAATACAAACATTTGATCAATTTTCCGATCATTGTGTGCCGATCAATTTTCACCCTGTCACCGAAGAGGGAGATACTTTGAGAAATGTAAAAATAGATTAAAATTAAATAAATAAAATAAAATTAACAAACGCTCTAAATCCTGAATAATCACTGTCCTTACACGGGGTCGGCAGGACTGCTGTCGGTCAGCGGAGCATCGGCGGACAGAAATATAATATGGAAGAGCAGGTTCATGCCAGACAGACAGCAACAGAAGGTCATTCGTGACACACACACACACACACACACACACACACACACACATACACACGGCTGCCAGCTTGGCAACCCAACCCCTCAGTCACATGATCATCTTTCTATAATTCCCTAGAAATGTTTGTAGACAGAGCAGAGACGACACCGCCTCCTTCTGGTCTGGGGAATAATACAACGTTTTTTACTTGTTCATTATCCAGACTGCTGATAGTGCTTGCAGGGATAGCGAGAGTCTAGTGTCAATCCCAGAAGTCACTGGGGTGAGAGACGTAGTTTGATATGTAAATGTAAACACATTAACGAAGAAAGAACTAATAAGATGGACAAATAATTTCTCTGAACTCCATAATTATGGTAACAGGGACGACAGCCCGTTAAATTTGTCAAGGGGACAAGAGGCCGTGTTTAGCTTGGACGAGTCACTTGTCAATCACTAGCCAATGTGTAGAGACATGCAACCATTCACTCTCCCCTATTTGATTGACAGCTCCTTTTTGTGAAACTCTTCACAGCTCTCTTGTGGTCAAAGTAAGTCGTGATCGCCAGAAATAGCCGGACCTTTGTCACCCTCTGGCAAGGAGAACTGGTTCTAATTGGCGTCACATGGATACTTCTTCTTTCCGCAGTTATTCAACGTGAGGGACGTTCCCAGAGCCGCGGGTGCTGTTGCTTTCGTTCTGCATAACATTTTTTTCCTCCTTAAACAGCATCGACGTTTATATTTTCTGCAAGCACGTTGTGACTGTCAGGGTTTTTTTTCCACCAGTGACATGAGAACCTGGTGCGTGAGAACACCGTGAAGACCGATTAGGCCGTCCGGGTTTTTAGACATAGATTCCTCCTTTAGCTGTCAGACAGACAGTAAATCATACATGATTCATAATGTAGGAATCACAAGAAACAAGTTTTATTTGGTGGCGTGTAATATATGATCAACTGAGTAAGTCTTGTCGGAGCCTGTAACAACAAAAGAATCCGCTTTGAAGCGGCAAGGTGTGAAAGAACGATATAAGTGGACATTTTTTACCATTTATTGAACTCATGACAAGTATTAATCCAAGCTTTTTAAAGAATCATTATGATATATTCTTTCATTCAAAGTCCAATGTTCTCCAGTCCACAAGGCAAAGTGGTACCTTTTGGTCCTGTATGAATGCTTGTAAAATTAGGTTCTTGCGCTCTTCTGCATCCTCTCAGCGGAGGCCCCCAAGTTGGATCCTTGACCTCTTCAACGACTTCCGAGATGGCTCCAAACTGCTGGACTTGCTGGAAGTGATGAGTGGACAGAGAATTGTGAGTTTTTTTTGATTTTATACTTCTTTGGATTGTCCTTTTGTGTCTGACCGACAACGCTGTTGTCCTGCAGAGCCGGGAACGAGGAAGGGGGATGTTCCAGCATCGGAGCAACATCGAGAAAGCCCTTTCCTTCCTGCGGGCCAAGTCGGTAAGTAATGAGAGGCCAAGTGTATGTTTGTGTGGGTGTGTGTGTGTGTGTGTGTGTGTGTGTGTGTGTGTGTGTGTGTGGGTGTGGGTGTGGGTGTGGGTGTGGGTGGGTGTGTGTGGGTGTGTGTGTGGGTGGGGGGGCAAACTGGGACCTTATTGGGATTATTGAAAATCTGGTGTGAGGATGAGATTCTTGAACACAATAAAGAAGGAGAAATTTCAAAAATTGTTCATTAAAGAAAAAATAGGTCAGCAGCTGATTGAAGAATTTCTATATAAAGTCATTTTTGAATGATTATTTATGAATTTATTCATGTCATTTGTTTATTTTGTTAATTGCTTTCAGCAAATTGAGGTAATTATCGGCAGAAAAGGCCCCAGGTAACTTGGAACAGATCTACATATCACCCTGACACATCTAGTGTCTCGTTACCCAACATTTCCAAGAACATCTGTATAAATTAAAATTTTAAAAAAGGCCAACATGCCTTGGAACTGTGTAAACCAGTGAGCCTCAATCTTCTTGCACCACCAACCAGTAAGATGATATTATCAGGCACCAACCTGCAAGGTGTATATACGCAATATAATATGATTGATTGATATGAAAACAAATCCAAAGTGTATAAAAATACAATTCACCATAATGCTGAATTGGTGGGAGCCCTGAATTATTGATATTAGAATGTT
This sequence comes from Fistularia commersonii, assembly GCF_037954325.1. Lineage (NCBI taxonomy): Eukaryota > Metazoa > Chordata > Actinopteri > Syngnathiformes > Fistulariidae > Fistularia > Fistularia commersonii. The sequence continues at coordinate 16,756,181 of NC_141284.1, read as the reverse complement.
TGGTTTTTTTAATCACTTTTACAAGCTTATGCACTTCATCTTTTGTGGTGACGGGTCCATTTTTAGAAATAAAACATCTTTCACATCCAAATGGAAAATGGAAAAAAAAAAAAAAAAAAAAAATATTTGTTCTGACCCAAGAAAGAGAAAGTTCTTTTGCAAACAACAAAGATAAACTCTGTTTATGACAAGGCTTCATCGGCATCTCTAAAGCGCAGTATGATGGTGGCAGACAAAAAGGAACATTGCTTGTATTTTTGAGAAAAGTTCTGGAATGCAATCTCACCTTCACTCTCCCCTCTTAATTTTGAATTACTTTGATAAATAGCTCCCAAACTGGAGCCATTATTTTCTGACCAGATTCTTCAAGAAACATGCTCTAATTTTTCAGTAAACCTCAACAAATAATGAAATGAAAATGAAACTATACATGATTTTCCCTTCATAATTCAAAGGCAACAAAAATGAATACTTGAATTGGTGAAATCACATTTTTTTTTGTATTTTTGCTCCAGATTAAACTGGTCAATATTAACATTCCTGACATCATCGACGGGCGGCCGTCAATTATCCTGGGCCTTGTCTGGACCATCATCCTGCAGTATCATGTGAGTCATTGGTTATTTAATAAAATTATTAATCATCATTTTTGTGTGCTAAACAACATGTCTAACCTACTTTTTCTATTGAAGGTCAATGCTGGTCATTAACTTCGCCCATTATCTGATGTTAGTTTGTGAAGCTCCATTCATGTCGGCTTTGAAAATTAGATATAATAAAATGTCTTGGATAAGGGTTGAAACATAAGTTGTTGTTTTTTTTTTTTAACCAAATTTGCTGTTTAAAATTATTTTTGATAAATTTCATATAATTGTAATAGCTGGGATAAGGGATTCTTATCACAGATCAACAAAATACAGATCAAGAACAAATAGAAAAGAGGATTATTATTTTGGATCATCAAATATTTTCATTCATTTCCTGCTCATCCCCTGTGATGTCGATGCCCGGGTTATTTCCTTAATGCAAATAAATATAATGTTACCATCCATCACACTGCACCCGAGCCCCTTGGCCCTTCCCATGGATGGTAGCCAGGGGAAGAGGGACCCATGTCACTCCTTCAGGCTGTGCCTGGCCGAGCACCATGGGTGAAGGCCCGGCCATCAGGCACTCACCATTGAGCCCCGCCCCTAGGCCTGGCTCCAGGGGATGGGGTCCGTTGACCCGCGTCAAGGCCAGGGAAAACCAAGTCCAACGTTTGTGTTCTTCATGAGGGTCCTCTGAGCCATGCTTTGTCTGTTCCCTCACCTGGGACCTTGTTTTGCCTCAGGTGACCCTTCCAGGGGCATAAAGTCTCCGACAACATAGCTCCCAGGATCACTGGGACATGCAAACCCCTCCACCATAGTAAGGTGGCAGCTCATGGATGCTCATTTACCAAATGTCCTTTTATTTATAAATTGTACTTACCATGAAGTTGTTTTGACACCACGGTTCCTGCTAGGTTAAGTGGTCATATTGTTCACCTGCTCATTGCCACCAGGGAGCTTGACAAACCTCTGATCCATGTCCAGATCGAGGAACTGGCCAGCGGCCTGTCCTTTGCCTCCCGTCAGTCATCCATGGAGTCCCTGGTCAGTCTGGACTCTCGCTCCACAGCGTCCAGCTGTAGCCGCCCCCAGAGGGGCTCACCGCTGCACCAGCGCTTCAGGGTCTCCGCCAAGAAGGCCCTGCTGCTGTGGGTCCGCGAGCAGTGCCACAGGTGAGTCCACCCTGCTCTGTTAACGCATGCTAGTTCTGGTTCAAAGTTCAAACGTGATGTGAAATACTCCCCCACCCCTCTCTATTGGGAGGCGGGGGAGTCAGCACTGCTGGTCTCCTGACAGTCAAAAGGTCAAATCCCCGTCCTGTTTCCCAAACGTCAAACTGACCATTCATATCAACATATATTGTCTTTAAAAAGCATCTGAGGTGTTATTAATTATACAATAACTATTATATTATCCATCCATCCATCTATTATATTATATTGAATTATATTATATTATATTATATTATATTATATTATATTATATCATACATTACTTAACACATATGACTAATTAGATATTGTTATAATGTAAAATGTATCATTTTTGTTTGCAGAGCCGGCTGTTCAATAAATGTGAAGGACTTTAAGGGCAGCTGGCGGAATGGGGTGATCTTCCTGGCCATCCTGCACGCCCTACGCCCTGACCTGGTGGACCTGTCCAAGGCCAGCAACCGGAGCAACAGGCAGAACCTGGAGGAGGCATTCGTCATTGCCGAAAGGGAGCTGAGGATTCCACGACTACTTGAGCCAGACGGTCAGATCTGCTTTCCATTCCCTTCATGATGACAAGAGAGTCAGATCTGATAAAACTGGAGGTCCTGTTTCTGAAAAAGTCTTTATCGTGGATATGATACTGCTTTCCGTTATAAACTATATAAAGCAGGATGGTTCCATTAGGTTTAATGACGTTTCAGTTCATAAGAGATTTATAACCACATATTCATATAAAACAGCCTCTTGTTGATAATCAGCCCAAGGCCCCTTCAAGATTAGAGTGATGCTATATGTACTAAATGGGAACCGTTAATAAGTATTCAAAAATAATTTATTAACTTCTATACTCCCCGCACTCACTTTAGATTTGTCAGGTGTAATATTTGAATTTAACTATTTTTAAGACGTCACCCAAGATAATGTTGAGAATATCAGCAAGAAAACAGCATGAACAAAGTTTGAATTTTAAACCTTAATTCGCAATTGAAAAATATAAAAATTAAAACAGTGAGAAATATAAGAAATTCACGGAAATTCTGAAGTAATGTTCTGAGTCTTCGTCGTAATTTATCTGTCACTCTTCATCCCCAAAAGTTTCCAATTCCGCCTCTGTGATTAATTCCCATTTCTCCGGTTACTTGAGAGCCATGGCAGAGCAGCCAGCTTGAGGGCGAGTAGCTCGCAGTCAGCTGAACGCCTCACTGCAGTTTCCCCGCTCATAAATTGGTGACTTGTTCGCCTCCCCCCTCCGAGATGCTTATCAGCTGCATGTTGCGAGGGAGAGTAGTCTGGAGCAAATAACGATGGAGGATTATGACGATGCAGATGTGGATGTGCGGGACCCGGACGAGAAGTCCATCATGACCTATGTGGCCCAGTTCCTGCAGTACTCCAGAGACCTGCCACCCCTGGATGAAGACGTGCAGGTGGGCCTGCTGCTTTTGTTTATGAAATCACCTCCAGGTGTTCCGGAATTGCCAAAATTGTTCAAATCCAGAATTCAGCAAAACACTTTACTTTGAAAATGATTGAGAAGTTTAATAGAAAATTAGTTAGAAAACAGACAATAGTGTGTTTTTTGTTTTGTTTCTTAGCATTGTTGTGTGTTCGCTAGGGTGTGTTTGTTGTGTATGTGCTTCAATCTCTGTTTTGGTTTGTTTTTGTGTTCCGCTGGGTGTCTGCTCCATTCTATGTGTATATTCTGTATGCTGTTTGTGTGTGCGTGTGTGTGAGTGTGTGTTCTATACTTTGCTCCTCTCTCCCTCCGGATCTCAAAACCGCAAGTTGACTTTCTCCACTAGAACAGTGAGTGTATTATGGTGTCTGGATCATCTGCTGCTCCTCGTGGTCCAAACAGCCTCCTGGAGCTTCAGAACCTTTTAGGTCTTAAACCTCTGTTTCTCTGGCCAATGTCTACTGGAACGGCGGGCGAATCTGAGTCTGATCTGACGGTTAAAGGTTCCGGGCCTGAAGGGAAATGAGAATCCATCTTTCACACTAAATCAAAAAAAACAAAAAAAACAAAGGAAACTGTGTCTCCATCAAAACAGCCCTAAAATGGCAAGGGGCTCCAAGAAAAATTAAAAAATCATAAAATATATAACCTTTATTTAACAAAGAAAACCACAGTGAGATTAAAAATATCTTTTTCAAGTGTGTCCCAGCCAAATTAGGTAGCTGCAGTTAAAAAAAGTAACTACAATTATCCAGACAGACGATCAGCAGCCATACATGCTATGAAACCATAATAATCAAATAATCAGACTTCTGGGTCACAAGCATACTAATCCAAATAAACATCCACAAGTGCTTGTGTCTGGCGCAATGTGGTCCAGCATTCTCTCATAAACATCTAGCGAGACCAGGCCTTTCAGTTTCAAACTCAGTAGTTCATTCCACGCAACGGGAGCAGCAAACTTCAGAAATTCTGCCACATATGGGGTGTGGGGGCTGTGGAGAGCCGTAAACCACAGTATCATCAGCATAAGAATAAGAATCACATCGGAGACATTGGGGGCAATATTATTGGTGCAGGGTAAAAAGAAATGGTCCTAGGACCGCTTTTGTTACCCAAAGAGAGGGGTATAGCTGTCAGCCTGCAAGCACTGCTTTCTTTCTAAGTAGTTTTGAAACCAACCAACAGTTTCTCGCTAGGCTACTCTCAAGCATCAGTAGCTGTGAATGGTCCGCTTCATAAAAGGGTCTGCAAAGTTTTGTTTATTGTCAATAGAATCAATAAAATCATTAAAAACTTCAAGCTCTACTGCTATTGTGCAATGTATTTTTCTAAAACCAGTCCAGTGCAATTATATAATGTCCCACTAAATCATATAATGTCAGAGTATGCTTATTAATATATGACAAAAAATTACATTTAATCCATAAAACCAACCTACTTCACTGAAAATGACATTTGTTATTTACATGTTCACGACCTTGATTGCCCATGTAGTTTCATCCCGCCCCTCCCAAGCGCTGGTTATGTGACCACTGGTCCCAGAAGATGTAGAATTTCCAGATTTTAAAATGTATTTTTGATGTGATTTTTAAAGGTTATTTTTTTCCAACTGTTTGTTTCAGCGTATCCATTTCTAACATCCATGTTGAATCACTGCCAAATTACCAACAACAAATCATCTCTTTCTCTCAGTCTTGAACTTCCCTCTTTCCTCAGACTCAGTATATGACTCCACCCAAAGCTCCTTTTCCCGTCACACTTCCTGTCCACTACACTCCCGCCATCTCCACTTCTCCTTTCAGACAGGTAGCCATGATATCACCGACCACCTGCTGTGATATCAGCAACCGCTTGCTGTGATACGCATGGTGGTGTAATTTGACATCACTAATCTCCTGCTGTGATATCACTGACTGCTTGTGATAACACAACTAACCCCCTTCTATGACGTCACTAATCGAGGGTGCAGACATCACTGATTATGCGATGTAACATCACTGACCACCTGATTTGATGTCACTGGTCTTTGACATCATTGACCACTTGCTGTGATACCCCCATGCCGAAAAATGATTTAAATCTAATCTAAAATTCCAAGAATTTAAATAGCTTATAAACGATTGAAAATTTCAAGATGTCACTTGGAAGGCTGGAGATCCCGCTTATGATTTTCTCAAAGATCCCCTTAAAGGTCAAGAAAGACTTCATACACTATTAAGAAATTGCGTTCAAACTAAACAGAAATGACGGAAAAACGATGAAAATATTTTTAAAAAGCAGATGTCACAGATGTCACAACATCGGGGATCTTGAGCTGAGCTCCGACCCAGTTAAACATTCCTTGTAGCGAATAGACTCTGGGTGACCCCCTCTCTTCTTTAACAGGCAACGCCGGACCAGAAGATGCAGGAGGTGACACGCTGGCTGGTTCAGGCATTTGAGGAGCTGCTGGAGGGCTGGAGCTCCACGGAGGGCGAAACATATTCAGAGAGATATCATGTAAGTCCAGAGCTACTGTGCTCAATTTGAAAATCAAACAAAATGATAAAAACAGCCTTCTTGGCTGTTAGTTAATGATTTATGAGATTTTAATAAAAATGTAACGCTTCTTCTCAGGTGTTCCAGACCTTCCTGGTTTCTTTCAACGAGCAGCGGCATCCCATCATGCCCCTGTTGACGGCCATGAAGCGGAGTGCAATGCTGAGTGAGGAGCAGCGGGGCCTGAGGGAGGCCTGGGATGCCCTTAGCAACAAGGTAGGGAGGCGGGGCGGTACCAGGCAGAGACAGACCCTTTCGCTCAAAGATCAACTTGAAAACGTTAAAGATCCCCCTTAAGATCACCTCACAGATAACCTTTAATATTCCATTAAAGATCAATCGAGTGAGGGATTCCATCTCGGCTGGGTTTTGTCCACAGCATTGCCAAGAGAAGCTGAATATTGCCCTTCTTGTCTCTTAATGATCCCTGTCGAGATCACCTTAACCACACTCTAAAGATTACTTAAAAGATCAACTTTAGAATTCCCTTCCACGTTCCCTGAGGGATCCCTCTCAGTGAGTATTTGAGTCTCACAATACCTGCTTGTGTCCACAGCTGAGGGAGTACCGTCTGGAACTGGACATAGGCCTCCCAGCCCCCCTGGACTTGGTGGCCCGCTGGTTGCTGGGTGCTGAGGGGATTCTCACTGAAGAAGGAGGGGGATGTGGGGACCACGGCGGGGCTGCTGCCAACGCCAGAGAGAAGCAGGAGTTGCTCAAAGTAAGTCCTTAAAAAATCTGAATGGATGAAAATAACATAAAAGATACGATAATAATATCTAAAAATGGGAAATATAAAAAAGCCCCTTGATAGGCATATTGGACATTATTTCTATGAAAAACAAGAAATATAATTTGAATAACAAAATCATGCATGGTGTGGTTTGGGGGTTAGAGTGGTCATCCTTCGAATCAAACATTCCTGGTTCGATTGCCGTGCTTCTCAAAGCTTGTCGATGTGTTGTTGAACAAGACACTGGACCCCTAACTGCTCCTTTGGCACTGCTAAGTGACTGCTCTTCCATGGTAGGTTTAATGCAGAGAAATTATTTCATGAAAGGCATGAATTAATTAAAATAACATTAATAATATCTTTAAGAACAGTTAAATATCAAATAAAGAACTATGACAGGGTAATTATATCACTGTATAAATATAAACCCCGATAAATTGAGCAAAAATGTAATTTAAATCATTTGAAAAAAAACTATGACTGTTGAGAACAGTAAAAATATATTTTTATTGTTCTGATAAATATTGTGGACAGGATTAGACCCAAACATAGGATTTGTCAATATTGAATTATGTCCAGCAGTGAGAGGGTTAATGCTCGGAGCTGCCCGTGTTTCTAGGTTTGCCTGGAAGAAATGCCCGAACACTTCAGGACCTTCCAGGCCTTTCAGAACCTGGACCAGGATGGACACCCACTGGTCCCAAATGAAAAGATGGAGGAATTGAAGAGGAGGTAAGGTAGCTTGGTTGCGTCCTCTGGTTTATTCTTCCACAAAACAAAAAAAAAGGGCTTCCTGTCTGGGTTCAACCATAGGGCCAGGTCTATTGTTTTTTAAGTCAACAGCTAAAAAAATTATTTTTTGAAAATAACCTGGATGAAGTGGATCAGATTTTATTGTACCTAATTGTTCACCTGGACATCAAGTAATCAGCAAAAACAAAAAACAAAAGAGACAAGCTGAATATTTCAAAATGAATTACCTGAAAGTCAGGAAAAAATACTTCAAAGTAAAATAAATATGATATGGGAAAATTACTTTGCATTCTTTTCCTTTCGTCTTTTCCCTTCATGGGTTGCCACACAGAATCAGTCTTCTCCATCTAACCCTATTCTCTGTATCCTCCACTCTCACACCAACTACGGTCATATCCTCTGTCACTACGTCCAACCTGTGGCTCCCAAGCCACATGCGGCTGTTACGTTCATGTCAATTTTTGTGTTTTTTTTTGCTGTGCGCGGAAAACGCTGGAGCGGCATGTGATTGCACAAGTAAAAAACACACAAACATGAACATGAACTAAAGAGCCGCTTGTGGCTAAGGAGCCACAGGTTAAGAAAATTACTTAGCATATTTATAAAATTATCACTTATAAAATATAAAAAATAAAATGTATAAAATAATCACTATCAGATTGTTGAAGAGGATGTTTGCTGACTTATTTCAAAATGCATATTTGTCTTTTTTTAAGTGTAATTTTATAATTTATCTTTATGAATGTATTTTTCATTTATTTATTTATTTTCTGTCTATTTAAATTCATATATAAATATGTTTATATTTATTTACATCATTTTTCAAGATATTTAAAGTCATTTATTTATTTATAGTTATTTTCTTGTCGCCTTCATGCACCCTTATAGCGCTGCAAAAGTTTTGAAATTGACAAGTATTTGAAAGTCAAAGCATTTCTCAAAAAAATAACTCAACAAGCAAATTTTAGATTTTTCATCACCATCATATGATGTGTGTGGACCAGGTTCACGGGCGTGCGAGTGTCAGCCAAATACCACAGCATCAAACTGGAATACCAGGAGCACTGGCATGCTGTGCTGGACCTGTTGGCTCAGATACAAACCAGACTGCGGGCCTGGAGGGGGCCGTACCTTTCCCCAGAGGCCTTGCGGGTTCTGCTGCAGGAGTGGAACGTGAGTGATGTCATTTTAGAAAATATTTCAAGAAAATACATTAGGAAGCTGGAGCAAATTCAGGAGTTTAGCAAGGATAGAAGATTACGTGGGGGGTTTATTGGTGTGTGTGTGTGTGTGTGTGTGTCGTTGTGCACCAGGAGCTGGTGAACACACAGGAGTTGCCTGTCATGCTGGAAGCAGCCCTTCACAAGTTGAAGCGGGTTTCAGAGAAATATTCTAGCAAATCTGCTCTGGGTGAGTTCTTCATGATTTATTATCCCTTCATTAACTCTTTACTAACTGTTTATTAACATCTCACAAGATTTTGACTGAAAGCAAAAGGAACCAAAAAAAAATGTCCTCAATTGTTTCCTGTGGTTAATAATGACCTTCTTGATGCCTGTGTTGGGTTAAACTGCCCAAAGGTACGTAGCGTGAAAGCTTCAGAACTGAATATAAATATGAAAATTTAAAACAAACACATAAATAGTACTGATTCAAATTGATTCACTAAAATCTAAAGCAATAAAGGGCTTGAAAGAAAGGTCCAAATGAAATATGTCAGATTTATTATATCATTCATAAAAATCTAATGAGCATTTCAATGAATAGCAATGTATGCATGGACATTTCTTATCATGTCCTCATCCATCATTGAAAGTTTATTGCTTCCATTTTTGTTTTCCAGGTATCCTTGGACATATTTATTTTGAAAAAAAGGAAATATAAATCTCCACATAAATTGATAATTTCCAATAAATACTGAAAAAAAGGAGGAACTCATTTATCAGAAATTTTGTGAAAAACTATATATACCTTAATATGTTTAACTGATGTATTTTTATATTTTTAAAACCTTCTGTTCATTGTCAGATTCAGAAGAGCTTACTTCATCTGTTATGGCATTCAAAGACCTCCACATTCAAAGAATAACTGAGTAGTGCTTTGCCCCCTTAGCTACAGACTACCAACACGTCAGTCAGCAGGTGAAGCAGCTGGAGGAGGATATTGCTGCGATCCTGGAGGAGGTCACCTCCTCCAAGACGACGATGAGCCGAGTTTTGAGCGCCTGGGACTCCTACAGTGATGGGCTGAGCTCCATGCAGGCCTGGCTGCTTCAAGGTGCCGCTGCACACGGCTATGCCCGCGGACCAGAGGTGTGTTCAAACAATATGAGGATATAGAATTCTAAAAAGTTTTATCAGCTACAAAACAACCAACGTATGGCTGACTTGCATGTTTTTAAAGAAATGATGTCATCTTTGCTGACAGGACGCAAGAAAAATGTAATTTATATGTTCGAAATCTTTATTGCCCATTAACGAACAACAACGATTTCGGCTGTTCCATCCACAGAACAAACAAGGGCTTCTGAAGATTTTCCCTAGAAAGTTCCCTATATAGGATAACGTTTTCCTTTTCTATGTTGTTCTGAAGGAGCCGCCCGAGTCGGTGGCTGAGTGGGGGTCCCAGCAGGCCCGTCTCAATGAGCTTGGCAACTTCCTGGTTGAGATCATGGACACCCAGACCAGCAAGGTTCTGACTGAGGAGCTGCAAAGGCTCAACACACACTGGGCCGAGTTCCTCAAGAGGAACTCGTTTGTAAGTTCAGTGTTCTCTTCTTTGACAGTCGCTACAGTTAGTCCCGGGCCTCTAAGGTCTGGACTCGCTCGGTGGGCACCCAGACTCCTCGGTCTTTGTGTCCAAAGAAGGGCTACCAAGTCATATTGTCATGATACACTGATATGGACTCCTAGAGCTTTGTGTGATCAAATCGACCTTTTCCCCTTTTTTTTTGGTTGCAACCCTCTCGCCTACATGGACATGGACTTGTGGAGAGATCGACAGCTCGGTCTTTGTGGATTTAGATGAACCCTTTTGTCCAAGGGAGTCAAACTCAAATACACAGTGGACCAAATTTTGAAAAATTGTACAAGTTAGGGGCTGGACTGATCCGATGGTTGTGGAAAACATATTGAATATTATCTTATTGCACATATTGAACCTGGAACTAACAAAGCCTATAAGTTATGGCCTGTAAACCAACATTAATCATCAAATAATGGAGTTTAATGGAGTTTGACACATGCTCTCGTGTTCGTTGACCAAGACCTACCCTCTAGTATCTGTCTGCCAACAATAGACTCCATTGCTCTTCCTCAAAAAAATAGATCACTTTGTCTTTGAATACCCACATCTACTTCACTCTATTTTCATCCCTAGACCCTCTAGTCTTTGTGGACTTAGACCAACCCTCTCACCTTTGTGGACCAAGATGGACCCTCTTGACCTTGTGGACTTCTGTCAAACAAGGATGCTGCACTCCTAGTAGTTTGGGACTAATTTATTGGTCAAATAGCCAGCCAGGCATTCAGAGATTATATTTTTCATTGGAAATTTGGGACAGCAGAAAGTGAAAAGAGGGATTGTACTGAGTTCTCCATGGTACCGAAAAAACCAACTTGTGAAGGCCAAAATAGGTTTTGGCTGGAATGTATTTTGTAAGTCATTCCAGGCCCAGAGAAGGATGTTGCATCTGACTGACAATCAGTCTGACGGACCACCTGTCTTCCAGTTTGACGGGACCCTGCCTTTACTTTTTACCAATTTAATGTTGATCAAATTTTAACTTTAAGTTTGTTGGAGGTGTTTCATCATATAGCTTTGTGTTCTCTGCATGCTGCATACTCAAACCATATTGTACGCCAGTTACAAAGTGGTTGAAAAAACATCCATTTTTATTTTAACTCAAAAATCATCACAAACACATGCTGATCTGTTGGTTTGACGTCTTGTTTTTTCCCTCCACGGCTCATTTCAGGACACGCTAGCAGAGTCTGGTGCTGGGGCGCGGGCTGGACCTCTGGACCTCCAGGCTCTTATCAGAGAGGCCACTCTTATTTTGAAGGAGCCTCTCGAGACAATGGCCAGCCCTATACGCATCTACAGGAAAAGACTGCAGGTGAGAATCAGGGATAAGTCAAGTAATGTAAGAGGAACCAAATACAGAGGAGTCAAACTGACATCACAAATAAAATACATACATTAACATTTACAACTCTTTTAAAGACATATATCAATAAAAAGCTTAAAACATCAAGTACATTCGGCCTTAAATGGGAAAATCAATATTCAAAAAAATACATTGTATTAATCTTTTAATCTGATGAATATAATCAACATTTATTGATTTGTCTTTGTCTCATCAATGTTCTGATCCTGTGAATCATTTCCAAAATGTGTGTTTTTTTTATTATTTTTATGTTTCAGTTTTTATCTGTTTCCCTAGATACTAGTTTATTTTCTTTTTTAGAATATAAAAATATAATTTCATAAAAATCTAAGCTCAAAAGACCCAGTTTTAAAGCACACCTGTACCGAATAAAACCACCAAGGCCACAATGAAAAGTGAAGATAGAATTATAAGCAAACCGTTTTGAAGAGTCTGGATTCAAATCTGTGAATTAATAAATACAGAAATAACTATATCTTGTATGTTTGCATTTGAATTTCTGTTCATATGTTGTATTTGTTTTCTGGTTTCATCTGTTTTGTTTTGTTTTGTTTTTTTTATGAGTTCGTCATGGCCGTTTTGGTCTTTCATAGTCAATTATTCTGACGCATGAATCTCTGATTCAATATGTATTATTACATCTGAAATACTTAGGAGCAAGAGCTCTGTTATTGTTGCCAATATTGATGTCAAGACAAGGATTTGAGTTGTCAAGATATAATACGGATTTGAGTCTGTGTTCATTTTGTACGTATGCCTTTACTTTGAGGGGTCAGTGATATGTGCACTTCTTTCGACAGCTGATCATGAGGAGGATAAAAGAGGTGGATCTCGAGGCACTTGTTTCCTCCCCTGAATGTCCAGCAGATCAACTGCAGAGACTTAAGCAGGCAATTCCCGAAGTAAGGACCCTGCATTCTATTGTCTGTCCTTGCAGTATAAACTGTTATTACCCAGTTAAAGGCTGAGCTGCACCTTAATTCATTTGTAGTGTTTTAGTGAACCTTTTTAAACTGTCAAAACACTCCCCTATATATTAAAAAAATAGAAAAGGGCATTTCCAGCTTCACTATGACATTTCTCGGATATAACACTGCTACTTCTCCCAAATAACGGGACAGTCTGGTAATCTCGCTGCTAGCCTTGTGGTCATTGCTAGTAACCATGATGTCACAGGCTCTGTGCACACATCCATTACATTACATTACATTACAGTCATTTGGCAGACGTTTTATCCAAAGCAACTTACAAGAAGTACAATTCAGACAAAAAGTGCTATTAACATCCAGATGACTGATGGCAGATGTGGAAACATTCCAGTCAGTACAGTCCAAGCATGCATGAATTTCCCCTACAGCTTCGCGGATTTACTTTTTTGATGTCCTCTCAACAGGTTTAAAGGGCGATTATTTCTGCCTGTATGCAGGATCAGTTGGACCAAGATGGGGTCAGAGTGTCCCAGCAAAGTATTGGGAGTGGCATGTGTTGTAACAGTGATCCAAAATATTCCCCAATCTGATTGGATGTTTAATTACTATTTGGGAAGTTCAAGGTTAAGGTTTCCTTTGTAAAAGTCATAGTGGACATTAACTAAGGTGTCCTGGTATTTCTGCTTGGCACGTAGCATCATGTCTCAGGTTGGACTGTGATGGAATGTAAACACCATCATAATGTATGAGGCAAACTCAAGGGGGAAAAGGGTTTACAGTTCATGGAGAAAAAAAAAATCATCTTTGGATAATCTTACTTTAAGATTCCTGTAACCTTGGTTCACCAGCCACTGTTGATATAAAACCGGATACTGCCACATTTCACTTTGCCTTAAAGGTGTCACAATCTGCTCTGAGGAGCTGGAAGTCGGTCAGCAGCAGTAAAGATTCCAGTATGGAATGTCTGTGGAATACAATGAGGGGGATGTAGAAAGTCAGTTTTTTCCTACCAGTAGTTGACTTTTTCCCAGTTTATTGCACAGTGAATACAGGTTGGAAGGAAATATTCCTGGTAGTGGGGTGAAATTTCCACGCCAAAGGTGGGTGCACCTTTGACCAGAATGTCCAATTACACCAACGATGAGCACAGAAATGTTAGAAATAAATCGACTGGAGTTGTGCCTTTAGTGTCTGTGAGCGCTTCTCTGCTGAAAGACAATGATGTCCTGAAAAATGTCATTTTTAGACCGATGAGGTTTAATGTTCTTATGGTATTTGATTGTTGTAAGTCTCTTGAATCTCCACCGGTCTGTAGCCATGGTTTACCATTTGTTCTCAGGTCCTGCAGACGCTGGGCGAGGCTGAGCAAGTGTGTGCGGAGCTGCAGCACAGTGTGTCGGGTCTAGATGGTCGTCTGGCTGAGCTTCTGTACTGGGAGGCCGAGGCCAGGGAGCTATACCAGCTGCTGAGGGCTGCTGACCGGCAGCGGCAGCGGGGCCAAGACCCTCGAGCTCGGGTGAGATAGGAAAATTTTCCTGGCACAGGGACAGTGAGTCTCTGTGTTAACAAGTATGAAACACTTAAGGACTGATTACAAACACATTGTTTTATTAAGCAACAGTTTGGTCTCCACAGATCCTGATTTCTCGCGGTCTTCAGCTGGAGGGTCAGGTCGTGACAGAGGAACAGGACCTTCAGATGATGGTCATGACCAATCAGAAGAACTCTCCTATCCAGTACCTCCATGTATCTGCCATGCAGGAACGAGTCCGAGCGGCTGTCGCTCAGTCCCAGGTCAGGGGTGACTTTATTCTGACATGCAACTGACTTTTAAGCTTTATATCTCGTAATTACAAGTAAATAATGTTTCGGGGAAGAAGAGGGAAATTCTATCCTTGCAGTGCTGGTGATTGTTACGATTCACACACACACTTTCCTTGGAAATTCGTGCTAATGCAGGTTTCCAAAGACACAAGTATTATGTTGGTTTTTTTTTTTCTGGGTGTTGTTCATTCACTTATCTTTCATTAGGAAAGAAAAGCTGGAAAAGCTGTATTACATATTAACAGCCAGGTTGCTATGCATTATTAAAAGCTTTGCCCCTTTTGTGACTGCGATTCCAGGAGGTGGTCGGCACTCTTAGCAGCCTGGGAGCGAGGAGAGACAGGAGCAGAAGCCCCGTAGAAGAACCCCCATCGAAACTCTTTATCCCTGCTAAAGAACAGCCCCAAGATAAGCATCTCATTCCAGACTTACCGACAATGTCCCAGTCATCTTCCAAGGCCGTCGTGCCACAGATAATTGTACAGGAATACAGGGAGGAGAAGATGACTTCTCCAGAAATGTCATATTCCTACACACATGAGGTAATGCAGACAAGCTTGGAGTCGCCACCACAAGAGGAGGCCCAGGCACAGACATTGACATCAGAGCTGGATGCCCACGACACTAAGGAGCAAGTAGTTATACACCAACTACAGCAAAAACAATTGACAAGAACATTGAAACAACAAGAACCAGGCCAACGGCAATTGCAAGCAGAGGTGGAAAAGCTGGAGCCAAAACAACTTAGACAGCAGCAGAAACGAGAAGGGGAGGTGGAGCAAGTGCAGGTCAAAATGCATCAGAATGAAGATCAGAAGTGTGTGGTGACACAAACACGTTCACAACAAGTCAAACAGATGTCTGAGGTCAGTGAGCAGGCCTCACCCCAACAACCAGCTGGGAAGAAAACTCTCAGCTCCCAGGAACTCAAAACAAGGAAGGCTCAGGCTGCTAAGAACCGACCATGGCTTCAGAAACAAGGCTCTGGTGAGAAGAAATCTTCAAAACCCAAGGAGGATTCCATTCAAAAGCAAGTGCAGGCCACAAAGCCACCACTAGACAAAGAAACAGCATCGTCCAGTCAAGCTAGTCCTCAGCCTGAGCTAAAACAGCAACAAGAGAAAAAATCCAAACAACCTCAGGGTCTTAACAGGCAGCAACACAAACAAGGACAGCAGAAGATAGAGATGCAGAGGCAGCAAGGGAAGCACAAACAGCAGGAACAATCACTGCCGCAGCAGCAACAAAGAAAACAGAAACAGCAACAGAAACAAGAAGATCCAGGCAGTGGGAATAAACCCCAGACTGAGACTCAGTCTCTAGCACCCATGAAGGCTGAAGCCCAGTCAGAGACCCAAACTGTGGTTCAGTCTCAGAGTAATATCCACACTGTAATACATGGACAAGCTGTGGCTCATGTGCCAGCTTGGTCTCAAATCAGACCATCATCCCCAATGCAGGCTTCTCTGCAAAACCAAATTCAGGCACCCGTCCCCTCTCACTTTCAACTTGGCCCTCATCCACAGTCATGGGCCCCTGTGAGGCCACCTTCTCCCAACCTACCTGCACATATAGTCCAGACTGAAACCCATCCCAAGTCTTTGGTCCAGTCTCAAACCACTCCTCAGTCAGTTGCACATGGTGCGCCCCGTCCTCTGTCCCAACCTCAAACTCATTATCAACCACCAGATCACGTAATGTCTCAGACTCAAAGCTATGATCAGTCAATGGTGCAGCCACAGATCCCCCATCAGTCAGAGGCCCAATTCCAGATAGAACCTGAGAAAATGCCCCAAATCCATGTACAATCTCAGTCACAGACCCAAACTCTAATCCATGCTAAATTGACAACTCAAGCACAGATGAAAGTTCTGCCCCAGGTCCAACCACAAAACAATATGGGACCGATGGGACCGTCAGTAATGCACACCCAGCAAATAGCTAAAACGCAGTTCAATAGTGAGGTCGCACCGCGGACTCAAACCCTTGTTCACCAAATAACCTTGCCAGGTCCCCCACAAGCTTCTCTTCAACATCAGACCCAACCTCATCCAACTCATCCAGTCCAGCCTCAGGGGCATCCTCTGACACAATATCCTGTGCCTGCTCAGGCAGCGGTCCATCACTCAGGGTATGTTCCTCAGGAGCAACTGCAGGCTTGGAGTCAAGTTAGAACCTCATCTCCAATGGCCATACAACACCCACAGGCCATCACACAACCCCACATTTACCCCCAGAGTTTTACTCAAGCTAAATCCCCATCTCAACAATGGACATCCAACCAGGAGCTTCAAAATCAAGCCACTCCCGCCCAGGGGCATCTTATCCCCCAACCGTTCCCTCAGCAAAGAGATCTAAGCTCACCAAATCAGGGCTGTCCTGCAGTTCAGGCTCTCCCTCATTGGCACCAAATAGGAAACCTGCCAAGGGGCCCCAGTGGGTATTCTGACATGATGCAGCCACAAATCTGGCCTCAAACACAATCTGAAATTGGGCCCCAGGGATCCATTCAACAGCAGTCTCAGATAGGAGCTTACGAAATGGTTCATATCCAGACCCAACAAAGCCCAGCACAGCAACATACATGGGGACAGGCACCCCCTCATCTCCAGTCCCTTCCTTACCCCCACCCTCAACCATTGCAGTATTCTGTGGTTGACCAGCAGCTCCAAACTCAGGATCAACGTCAGACTCAAATTCAACCTCAAATTCCTCAGTCACATCAAATCAGTCCTCAGTTTCCTTCACAGCCTCAGCCCCGCCCCCAGGTGCAGACACAGTCTCCAATGCAAATTCTGGCACAGGCATCTGTGTCAGGTCTGATGGCAGAACCTCAGCAACCACAGCTCAAGCTTCAGATTCAGCAGCCACCACAACAACCCAAGCCCATGGCGCCTTCAGCACCACAGCTTGAGGTAAACTCACCAGTCCAACTGAAGGATTCATTGCCAACTCAACCAAAACTTGAATCATTGCCACAAACGAAACCTGTGTTACCACCGCAACCTGAGGTCAAATCCCCATCCCAGGAAAAAACGGAATCACTGCTCAAACCTTTACCTGAGTCCCTACAACAACCCCCACAGTTTCAAGATCAGCTGCCAACTCAATCCAAGTCAGAATCGCTTCAACAAACCATGCCTCCGCCCAAGTTACCATCTCAGCCAGAGGTATTGTCATCAGCCAAGCCTGAGGTGGAGTCATCTGAACAGCCGAAGTCTCAGGGTGAGACAACCCCTCAATCTGAGCCCCTGTCCTTGGCTGAGTCCCAGATGGAGTCAACAACAAAACCCAAGGCTCAATCGCTGCCACAGTCTCAGATTCAGTTGTCACAGCAGACCAAGGTGCGGAGCCAAGAAAAAACTCAAACCCAGTCGCCTCCACAACCTGAACGTACCCAAATCGCCATTCTCTCCCAGGTCAGTGTGCTACCTCAATCCCAAGCCGAGTCTCCCGACATCCTGCCGGTCCTGGCTCAGGCTCCTCCCCAGGCCTACTCAGAGGCTTATGCCAAGGCCCAGGCTTTGGCCAGGAATGGGTTTGAGGAGGCAAAGCACTGCTTACAGGAACACATCCTGGAAGCTATCAGCATCTTCAAGGACAGATGTACTTCATCTGAGCAAGTGTCAATGAAGGAGGTAAATGTAATCGCTGATCACATTTATACCTTAAGTAACAGTAAAAAAAATGATATGAGTTTCCAATTTGGGGCTAGTTGACACATTAACTTCATATTTTTACACATCGGTAACTTCCAATACCGGTTTATTAGTTTATCTTGTTGGCTAACTGTAGCCAACTAATCAGCTGATCAAATACTCCCCAATCCCTAAGGAAACCCTGAGGACTCTGGACCCAGAGTTGCTGGAGGAGTTTCTGAGAGCGGCCAAAGGCATGGAGGCTTTCTGTATTCCATCACAGCTCCATGACATGCAGTACTTCACCCAATCTGTCAGGTCTCAGTGGGAGGTAGGAAATAAACTGAATGTAAATCCTGTTAATCAATTGTGTCTGTCAGAATTTTTGAAATATGGTTGTGTAAAACCTCATTCTCTGTAATGTCAGGCATACTGTGTTCTGTGTTCTAATGTTTCTTGTGTGTTTTGTCCAATATTTATGTCACTCAGGCCCTAAGAGCTGAGACCTCAGGCTTTGTCCAACAATTGCAGTTTGAAGTAACAAGGAAGCACTTTAATTCAGCTGCCCTGCGGTGTGAAATGCACTTAATGTCCCATTTAGAAAATCAAGTCGAGGTAGTTCTTCTCCTAGAGCTCTTGGCAGTTGTGCTTTAGTAGATGTTCCTTCTCTGAGGGTCGCTGTTTTTATCAGAATAGTTTTGTTGTACAATCTATTCTGCACTCTACTTTTAACAGCTGAAAACAGCAGAAACATTATAAAAAAATGTACACCAAAGCAGTGGCATTGTCTGGTCAAAAACAAATGAATAGAAACAGCACTCTTTCATCTGCATGCATTAAATCTGCTCACTGCTGTCATTTGGTGATTGGGGCTGTCCTGTCCATCTAGACGTATGTATGGGGGTTTGGCCTCACCTGCTGAGGTTAGCATGCTATCCTGTTAGCTTTGACCTGCTCTCCTCCAATCTCCTACAATCTCAGCTCAAAGGGAACTTTGGTTCAAATAATACACTTCAGCCATGACAAAGACAAACAACAATTATGAGCATTGTCAATGTATGAGGGTTGGTGATTTGATGTTTTAGAACTGAAGGGTTTCTGCCTTTCCTCCTTCAGCTAACGTTTTGAATAAACTGCTCATTAGACAACCAAATGCAAAGGGTGGAGTTATGTCAAGTTTATGAAAAATGTGAAATCATGAAAATAAGAAGAGATCGGACAAAAACCCGGAAAAGAACATTA
The DNA here is from genome assembly GCF_037954325.1 of Fistularia commersonii. Classification (NCBI taxonomy): domain Eukaryota; kingdom Metazoa; phylum Chordata; class Actinopteri; order Syngnathiformes; family Fistulariidae; genus Fistularia; species Fistularia commersonii. The sequence goes on along the minus strand of NC_141284.1, from coordinate 16,737,090 downwards.
TAGATAGTATAGCTATTACACTAGTTTTTAGTAAATCTACTCAAATGCAGAATTGTCAGGACCTCTGAAAATAAAGGCATCAAAGCAGGGAACGGCACCCGAAGGTGGAAATACATATACACACACACACACGCACACGCACGCACCTCCCTGTTGGTGAATGGGTGAAGGGATAAATGGGCTTGACAGCTGCCGATGGAGACGGTAGAGTTCATGGGCCGGTGGCTGGGAGAGCAAGAGCTCAAATTGGATTCATCAACCTCCCCTTTCTCTCTCTTCTGTGACCCCAACAGGCCTGCTTTGCGGCAGACGCTGGCCTCGCCCAGGCAGGGCGGGACCTGGAAGCCCTGAGGGAGCTGTGTGACATGCTGAGCCCTGAGGACGCCCATCGCCTGGCCCAGACCCAGCTCCAGGAGTGCGAGACCAGGCTGGCTGCCATCCAGCGCCAGTTCAGTGGGGAGCAAGAGGCAGCACCCGCTGATCCGAGGTACCGTTTTTGTCTTCTAGAGTATCTGACAGTCACTGATCAATTGTCACATGCCTGGGCAGTGTGTTTGTGACATTATCATCCTTTCACTTCGTGTCAGTTATTTAAAAGTACTATCCCTGCTGCAGAACACAGTAGTAACGATACCGTGGAGGGGAGTGCTGGTGCTTTGGGTATTGTCATTTTGCCTCTTGTAGTAGTCCAGGCCGCCAACTCAGCCTAGAATGGTCTAGACTATTTCTGGGACGCAGCTGTAACTGCGGAGAATCCCATGCCTCAGGACAGAAACAAAGCCTCATGTTTTTGTTTTTCCTGCTTCTTTTTTTTTTAACCAATCTGTAATTTCAAATAGTGCTTTTGCTCATCCAGATCTAGATTCTGACTTGGCTAGATTTGTTTTCACAAGGATTCCGGCTCCCATCGCAGAAGACAAGATGGCAGAAAAGGAGCCAACAGGACCGGGTGACAAACCTGCGGTATCAGCTGAGGTGTGCCCCCCCCCCCCCCCCCCAAATTTCTTCCAAATATGACATATCTCCTATGCGCCAGGAGACTAATTTCATGGTAATGTCCTTGTACAGGTGTCGCAAATGTCCATACAAACTGTCACCGTTGAGAGGCAGGAGGTTGAGAAACCGTTTCCTGTGGAGGATATGGCCAATAAAAAGGAGGCTCTTGAAAGGTATGATAAAACGCTGCTTTAACAAAGTGATGTTGCTCTTTTTTAATTTAATTTTAATATTCAGAGCATTTGCTTGTCTGATCATTAGATATGAAAACTGCAGGAAGACTCTTCAGGCTCAGCTGGCTAAGAATGAACAGAGCATCAAAGACGTTCCCTCGGATTCTATCTCACTCAAAGATCTCCACAGCCGGCTCCAGGAAATACAGGTGGGCTGTAGTTGCTCGGAGGGGATGGGAGGCTGGGGGTGGCGATAAAATGTTTTATTTGAATTTAATTAATTTAGAAAATATTTTAAATTGTGTATTGATCAGAGTATTTGCTCTACATTTCGGATTTTTTTAAATTTAAAATAAGATTTGGGATTATTTCAAAATCTGTTAAAATTCACGTAAAATGTTTTTATTTTATTCCAAAATGTGTTTTCTTTCACTTCTACATTTATAAATTTTTAAAAGTATTTATTACAGGACACATATGGTAAGGGATATGACGCCTTAATTTATTTGGCTTCATGCTGTCCACTACCAATATTTTTAGACACCGTAAACACAGTCTTTCCTCATCTTCCACCCTCGTCACAATGAAGCCAAACGCAACATGTCATATTGTCATTCCCCATCTCAGCTTTCGGGTGACTTTCGTTTGTCTCATTATCTCCGTCTCTCACCGCATTTCTTATCATCCCCACAAGGGTGTTTGAGGATTTTTTTCGCTGCACTTCATATTTCCTGCTGTACTGTGTCTGTGCGTGCTCAGTGCAAAAAACCCTCTATATATACAGGATATATATATATGTGTGTGTATACATATATACATATATATATGTATATATATATGTGTGTGTATGTATATATATACATATATATGTATATATATATATATATCCTATATATATATATGTGTGTGTGTGTATATATATATATATATATATATATATATATATATATAGTGTGTGAATCATTTGAAATTCTCCCTGCAGTTCCTGCGGCAGGAGACAGAGTCCTTGTGGTCGGACTACACCCTCCACTGCTCCCAACTTGGCCTGGAGCAGGAGATGCAGAAGCAGGAGCTGCAGGAGCAGTGGCACCAGCAGCAGGCCAGTTTCCAGAAGAGGGGAAATTCACTGGGCGCTGCCCTCCGGCAGATCGATTCGACAGAGAACCACATGGTGGACTTCACCGAACGGTTGGACCGGTACCTGAGGCAGCCCAAGGACGTGACTGCCTTCAGCCTGGCCAACACCAACATCCTGCGGGACATCAAGGTCAGACCACGCATCATTTTGGGCAATGTTGGCATTCTAGGTTAAACCAAAGAGAAGAGCAGCGCAGTGAATGCCACACCCTACTTCCACCTACGCACTTGTCTAAAATACAGTAGTGCTCCTGAGGTCCCCCTGTGGGTTCTTGTCTGTTTCTACCCAGGTTATTCGCTTATTTTATTCTAAATTTATTGGTACTTCCATTTTGTTTTACCAGGTGTTGTCCTTCGTGTTGAAAGAATTGAAGTGATTTTTCTCTGAGGGATTTGTTTTTTACTGAAAAATCAATTAATCAAAATCATATTTGAGCAAATTTAGTAATATGCAAATAAGGATGTTTTCAGTCATGGATTAATCTGGTCTATAAACATGACAATTTTACATCGCAGGAGCTTGATGACAACATCCAGAGCGAGCTTGACCAGCTGTCCCGCTTGGAGCTGGACTCAAGCAGCCTGGACCCGCGGGACTGTTTCCCTTTGACCTGCGAGGTGGAGACGCACAGAACAAGCCTCGATCAGCTCCGCCAACAGGTGAGGAAGAGCGAGGCTGCCGCCCGGGCCCTCGACCGCTTCCTTATGTCCCTGCGTGCAGTGGACGAGGACATCTCTGGGGTCCAAGGTGCCCCCTGCTGCGAGGCGGCAGTGTTGCAGGAGCGCCGCTCCAAGCTGGGCATGATCAGGCAAAGCATCGACAGCCTGAAGGAGAAGGCGCCACAGCTGGACTTGCTCCTGCAGGGGGCACGGCTCACTGTCACCAGGGATGGGGTACCGGCCTCGTGCCTGGACATGGTGAGTGCCCTCCTGAGGCGGCAGGAGGAGGCAGACAGCGGGCTGGCAGGGCAGCAGCAGAGCCTGAAGAAGGAAACCCAGAACAAGTCTGCAGGCCTGAGGAGGAGGGCACTGCTGGGGGAGCTGAGGAAGCTGCAGGAGGCCACAGAGAAGACTGGCCTGAAGGAGCCCACCATGCCGGCGCTGCAACACAGGTAGGAGGTGTCTTTGTGCAGGGTCTGTTTGTTTTGTCTTGTTTGTTTTCATACAAATGTAAACAAATATCTTTGTTAGGTAATTACCTGCACCCACCCCTGAAAAAATGTGATTTTTGAAAGTGAATTATCCCACAGAAGATGTTTTAATCCTAGAGGAGATGTAGTTTAAATCCTGGGAGGAAACTTGAATCCAGATTCTGACAAATCCACTGGGTGGTGAGCTTTCAATGAGTGTAGTACGCTTGTAAGATTGCTCAGTGAGGACCTTGTGTGTCCCCAAGACTTCGTGCTCTGTCAGACCTGGAGGAGCAACTGCAGGCCCAGAGCTCTGAGCTCCAGGACCTATGTGACCTTCAGGGGAAGCAGGGAGGTGATGATGTCCTGCAGGATGCAGAGGCTCAGTTTAACGCAATGCAAAGAACTTTGACTGACGGGTATGTAACCACTCCATCCCATGGCAGCCGAAACCGTCTCCTCACCATCCCCAGCCCCAGCACATTGCTCCTCCCCTGACAGGAAGCAGCAGTGCAGCGACCTGCTGGAGCTCCTTAAGCGGTTCCAGAGCGGTCGCAGCCAATTAGGCGCCATCTTGCAGCGAGCAGAACAGACAATTGGAGACCGGGCCTCCTACATGGGCAAGGAGAATCTACAGAGGAGCATTAGCAAGGTGGGACACCTCTTCCTTCTCCTCACTTCACTGTTGCTTCTTCTCCTTTTTCATCTCTTCCTACCTTTCCCATCCCTCACCTTCCTCCTGGGCAAGAAGAACCTGCAGAGGAGCTTTGGCAAGATGAGTCACTCCTTCTCCTAATCCAAATTCTACCCCTACACCTACTGTTCTTGCTGCTGCTCCTCCTTCCACTCCTCCTGTTCCTACTCCACCTGCTATTTCTCTTCCTGCTTCTGTTAGATTATGAACTAGGAGGTTCTCATATCTGGTTCCGTCACCCTGCAGGATTGATCTAATGCCGTATATGGCTTTTCCGGTGACCGTATATGGCTCCCAGACAATTTTGAGTTAAAAAAAAAAAAAAATCAGTTTGGAACTGATTTTAAAATACTTTTGATATTTCTTCATAATACTGTGTCATTTTAAAGTAAACAGAAATTAGTTTTGAAGATAAATTTCACAGGTCACCCGTCGGTCGGGTCGGGAACCAATGGCTTCCGAGCATGTCCGGGTCGTTGTAAAGGTGAAGAAATCAATTTTATCAGATAGCAAATTAGTTTATCTGCCTCAACCCTTGTAACGGAAAAGATGGCGAAAAGAAAAAAAAATACGATGATTACAGTGCATTCCAGGCTGTGTGGACAGAGGAATTTGCATTTGGATCTGCTGTATGACTATAATAATAATAATAATAATAATAAAATTGCATCGATGAAATGGTCAAATATCAAGCGGCACTTCGAAAAAATCCATGCAGCACCAGAGGTTGCATTAAAATACATATTTAATTTATTATACATTAAAAATACTGTATGGCTTTCAGTGAAATATATTTAGAAATATTTGGCTTTTACGGCTCTCACAGTCAAAAAGGTCCCTGACCCCTGATATAATGGATAGAAAATGTAATTTTATGACCCATAACTTTATATGTGTTTGTGAATTTGTGTTCAGGTCCATGACATCAAGGAAGAGCTAGGGGGTCTTGGTCAGAGGATGGAGGACTTCAGGGGGGTCTGCAGGCAGCTTCAGTCCCAGCTGAAGGCCTTCCCCGACTGCAGCAACTCACCTTTCGAAGCCGAGGCTGATACACTGATGGACAGCTGGCTGGATGTGAGTAACCATTCAGCACACAGCAAGAGAGGAGGTCCAAGCTGCAGCGGGGAGCTGAACTAAATGGCAGCTGCTGACCCTGTCCCTATGTCTGGACTCCCAGGTAACAGAGAAGACAGATGCCTACGCGGACAACCTGCGGGTGGCGCTGGAGTTGTGGGAGAAGCAGCTGATGCTGGGCATCGAGATGGAGGGCTGGGTGACAGCCAAACTGGCGCTGTTTGCTGAGGGTCACCCTTTTCACAATGAGCAGCAGGTCCTCGCAATGAGGGTGAGACACAGGCAGCCTGGAGCAACTGCTGGGTTGACTGACCAACAGAGTCTGTTTGCTGTCATTAGAACAAATCCATGGGAAATTGCCTGGATAAAAAAAGACAGGATGTTGATTAGGACATCCAACTTATTTCAGCAACTTGAGTCGAGCACAGGAATATTTTGAGGTCTTATCTAGGTGACATATTTATTTGTACATTATAGATATATTTATATGTCATGTATTGGCGGCACGGTGGCGCAGTGGTTAGCGCTTCGGTCTCACAGCACTATGGGAGGAAATAGGAGAACCCATTTCCTGACAAAGTCCAAAAACATGTGGCAGGTTAATTGGAAAAAAATTGGGAAAATTGCCCCAAATGATTGAGTGAGTGAATGTTGTCTGTCAACTGTATTTGGCCCTGCAATTGACTGGCGACTGGTCCAGGGTGAACCCCTCCTCTCGCCCAATGACAGCTGGGATAGGCTCCAGCATCCCACGCCACCCTGAGTGCAGGATAAGCGGGAGAAGATGGATGGATGGATATCTCATGAATAAATATAATTAAGTTCAGCAATTTTGTTTCCCTGAATTTGACGCTGGAGTCAGAGGGCCCCCGGATAGTTTTTGGAACTGCTGAAAAGGAGTGTTTGACGGAGGCGAACATCCTGGTGTTTTATAGGACGAGATCCAGGCCCATGAGGAGAACCTGCACCATTTCCAGAGGAAGTGTGCTGAGATCCAGGAGTTGCTGCAAAGTCTCGAAGCGCCGTTGGAGCTGCAGGTCAGTTGTAACACCCATCCCTCTTCCTTCTCCTCCTCCTCCTGCCTTAGCTTGAGTGAACCTTAGCTTGGGTGAATGCTTGTTGTGTGATATGACATGGTTACGTCAACAGTTTAGTACTGTGTTTTTTTTTTTTTGGGGGGGGGGGGGGGGTTCTTGGTTTTTACTTTCTCTGCCGGTCAAATGTTGTCTGGACAGTCGTCATCTTCAGATGGCATAGCTAGCAATAAGTTGGCCTTCACATTGACTTGGAAACACACCATCGGGGTGGGAGCTGATGGATCTCTGTGCAGTGTGGAAGAAGTGGCTTTTGCCATGGGAAACCTAATTGGCCACGGATCAGTCAAATCTGATGCGTATGTAAATAGTGCTGTGGTTTTGCTTTTGGAGAAAGTGGAGCAGGCTCACTGACTGGTGGAGTTTGGGATTTTGGTGAATCAAACAATAGTGCCGGTACTACTGCCTAGTCATCCGGCGAGTAAGATCACCCAGTTGATGTGCACTCATTCATTATTGAAGAATTTCTTTGTAGAGAGCTGTCTAGACACGTTTGGGTGGTGACACCAATTTGGAAAGTCATTTCTGGATGTAAGTCTCCACTATTAAAAGTCTCCACTTTCGCCAAACACAACAGCTTCTGAGTTGTTGGTGTTTATCTCCCATTGTGGATGACAAGAAGCAATAAAGGTGAGACTGGGTTTGATGAGACAAAACAGGTGAATGAAGCTTGTAATCTGAGACAGAACTAGTAGAATGAGGTGCTGAGGTTGCATCATACAGTGAAAGATAGGTTATGGATTTATTATTTTATCTGCCTAGGCTGAAGATGCAGATATTTGACTTAAGGATCAGGAAGATGTTGACTCATTAGCAAGAATGACCGAAATGTTTTCTATTGTGTCCTTTGCCAAGATCAGCAGGGACAAAAGTGAAGTGCTTGCTGTTGGTGAGTGCAATAGAGGCCTCCTTGTTGTCCTTTGGAAACTGCCCTCAAAGCAAGATTTATTGAAATATCTTGGCCTGTTATTGGGGCATGGAAAATTGATTAAAAAAAAATTGGCAAAGTCGAAGTGACTACGCTCCCAAATGTCGTATAGAAGCACTGTTGGTATTAAATAAGATAAGATAAGAAACGTTATTGATCCTGATAGTGGAAATTTCTGTACAGTAGTGTAACATTTATGAAAAATATGAGATGAATATGAATATGAATATAAATAGCAAGCGGAGGACAAAAGATAGCAAGACAAAAATCCACAAATACATAGCAGCAGATAAATAGACAGCAGACAGCAACAACAACAACATCAGGGATGACAATGGGCAACATCAAGGAACAGTGAAGGTGAAAAATACACAACTAGAACTAAGAAGCAATATAAATAGAGTGTCAAAATAAATAGAAATGGATAAAACACTGAAACAAAAATAAGCAGGATGTCTCCGGGCTGGGACCAACAAGGACAAGAGAGACAGCAGTGATAGGACATGACATGAATGGGTGAGGAAGTGAATGGGGTATGGATGAGATTGTGGAATTGTGGAAGCAGCACAGGTGCACTCACTGAGTTGTGTGCCAGTTGTGAGAGATGAAACAGAACCCACGTAAGGGTTGAGATGGCACAGTAAACAGAAACAAGGGCGAGCGATGACATAGTCATCCGTGAGGACCAACAGAAAAGACAAGAGCAAGAGTGATACAAGAGACGGAGAGTGTGGGGGAGGAGCAAATTGCGAAACAGAATGACCCGGTCCCACACAGACCCAGTGACCCTCCTCCTCACGGACTATCATCCGCAAGGGGACACAGCAGTTCCCCTGTTGCTGGAACCTCAGTGGAGGCCAGAGTCCTCCCAAAACCGATGCCGCAGCTCAGCATCCAGCTGCTCACCAGTTCTCCGAGCAGCTCAGCCCATCGGTTCGCCTACAGCCGCAACCTCAGTTGGAGTTCTCCTGTTGCCAATTCCTTTTGTCAGTAATATTCCTTTGCAACCAGACTCATAGTCAACTTGCCTTCATTGAGCACTATCTGCTCTGGTGATGAGTCTTGTGTCTGTGTGTGGATCCAACAACAAAACCGTAACGGACCGAACCCCACAGATGCTCTACCTGATCTCCACCTGAGACCTAGATTTAAAGCCATAAACTGGCCGCTCTGACAGACAACATCAAAGTGAAATTAACACTGCAAAACATGGGAAAAAAAAGTCTCTCCAAATAAACCATATGAATGCTATAAACAGAGGCAGCTTGTGTGACAGAGCTGTGTGTGTATGGACAGGCATACTTCAGGGACAGTCCACCCACTGGGGGATCAGATTGGTGACCTGCAGTGGAGGATGTCACAGGGTGTTATTGCAGCAAATTTGTTTTTATCTGTGACAAATCCTGTGTGCTTTCTTCATTCTCAAGTCTTTACTGAGTGTAGGCGACTCACTGGTTTTCTTTTAGCCTTCTAAAGGATGATTTAATCCTATTTGGGGTTGTTTTCTCTGGCCCTGTTTTTAATTTGTGGGATCAAATGCGATAACTAAGTCATCGTCTCTGAACGAAAATATCTAAATTCAGTACAACTTGAGTTTTTTTCATTAAATTTGCGGTGCATCTCATATTATAATGTCATTATTAATCTACACTGAATCTTACTCTAAAAGAATCAAAAATATTTTTCTTCTTTTACTTCTGTGACTTTTTCTACATTGGTAATATATGTAAAACAAGGGCGTCACAAGGGGTCAGAGGTCATAACTAATCCATGATGGCAAGATTCCGCCCAGTGGTTCTCTCTGAGTTTACTCTCCATGTTCTCCTGCTAGGATTATTCCCATGCTCCCATCTTCTTCTTCTTCCCAGAGTACCAAAACAATCACTAGGTTAATTGAAGACTGAATTATTTATGGGTGTGAATCAGAGTGAATGGTCTGTATCTGACACCGACCCACCCGGGTTAAACGCTGACCCTCACTTCAAATGCAGCTAGCGTTGGCTCAAGTTCCAATCCTTTCCCTGTGCCTGTGGTAACAAATGAATGGATCATCAAATGACGGTAGCATCATCTGACACTATCAGGTGATGAAGACCCAGCTGAAGAAGAGGATGGAACAGGTGATGGAACTCTTCACAGACTGCACCGATGTGTTTGAAGAGCTGATGGCTGTCAAGAAACACCTTGCCGAAAAGATTCAGGAGTGTCAAGTTGCTGTGGAGAACATCCAGACGTCAGTCAGCCAGGTGGAGATTTCTGAGCCAGAGGTGGAGACTCGCATTCAGGTATGACTACATACCTCACCCATGAATTTTACAGTTTAAGTAAGATAGACCCATGGGAGAAATTACACACTGAATCTCGAACTCCGGCCTTTCCTCGAGTCTTCTTTTAGTTCACTAACTGTCTGGTTTCACGCCCGAACCCATCGCCAACAGGAACTGTGTGAAGACCTAGAAGCGCAGGAGGAGCAGGCAGAGGCGATATTGAGGGAGATGGGTCTGGTGTCCAGCGTGGCCAACCCCCAGGTGCTGGAGGCGCTCGAGCTGGACTGCAACCGGCTGAGAGACGCCATCACCCGCACAAGGGACATGTTCCACCTGAAGAGAGAGGAGCGGGACAGGGGGCTGCTGGAGGTCCTCAGAGGTCAGAGGTCACACAGCCATAATGGATGGTGGGATGTAACAGTCTTTCCTATGCTTTAGACAGAAATCTGCTGAGAGTGATTGATGGCCCTGTTACTTTCTGTGTTCCTGCAGATGAAAAGCAGTCATTCCAGGACTGGTTCCAGGACCTGCAGCTGCTGGTCAACGAGTGTTTTGAAAATCCAGAGAGCAGACTGGATGTTGAAACGTCTCTGCAGAGACTTGCTGTAAGAGGGCATTCGCCGCAACTAGACTCGCACATTTTGCTTTGACGAACTCATGCAGATCTTCTTGTCTACCCAAAAGGGTTTTCTGAAGTCAAACGACGTGGAGCGGCGCCTGGAGCAGCTGCATGTCCAGCTGGAGCGAGGCGGCCTGCAGGTCGGTGCCCAGCAGCTGTTGGAGCTCTCTGATTGGCTGAGGGAGCAGCAGGAGGAGATGGCAACCTTCAGGACCCACTGCCTCAACAGGCAGACCCAGATGGAAAGTCTCCTCAGCGACCTCGACAGGCGAGGAATCCCTTGCTCTTTTAATGGTTGCAATTTTGTGCCAATGATCCACCTGTTCTTGTTCACAAAAATTTAATCATATTCCTCAGAGAAGGACGAGGTCAGACCACCCCATCTGTGCTGGCAGTCCAATGATAAATAATCTCATAACTGTTACAGCAGGATTCATTGAGCCTATGGGACAAAAAAATCATTATTAAACACGAAGAAGTCAAGAAGCCAATATTTAAAGAACCAGTATTGAGAAAAAAGTTATTAAAAAAACTGTACATCATGAAGAAAAGTGAAAATGATCACCTGAGTTTTGTGGATTGGAACAGTGAGGCAGAGTAAACGATTCCTCGGTGGTTTGACCCCCTCTGTGTCATTTTTTCAGCAAACCAGTTTAGAAGCCAACCTGGGTTTTTCTAGTGAGGTTAGCATGTTCCTTTTTCACAGTAACGCAACCACTTATACAAACTGAATGGAAAGCAAGCAACACGTGTTCCGACAGCCCAGCAAACCATTTAAACAAACCTTAAACTGTCATTTGCTTTCACCGATGTTGTGTTAGGATGGTTTATATCAGCAACACGTATCGGTGAAGAACCAGCACTTGATCTTTTCAAATTTGGAGAATTTACTGTAATTTGACCACACCCGACTAAAGCTGCACCTGCTAAATTTGAAAAGAAAAAAAAATTGTACATATATCGGCCGCACTTGTCTATAAGCCTCAAGTGTCCATTTATAGTATGAGATATTTACACAGAAAGATGTGGCACAAAGAAAAAAAATTTGAACTTCTTTTGAATCAAATACCCAGCATAAATGCTTTTTTTCCGAGCAGCGCCTGTAAATCGTCTGGTTAAAAAACTAAATAACACCGCAGGCTACCAGGAAAAGTCATTGATCGCTATCTTCACCCTTATCATGCACACTAAAACCACTAAAGTTGTCTTCTTCAGTGTCGTAATTAAGCAGCCTCAGAACTCCTCCATCACACACTTCCTTAGTCTCTCTTTCGTTGTCGCTCACAATATCACTTGTGTAAACCACACGTGTGTGTTCTGCAGTGTCCATATGTCATATAATTGCTCTGATGTGATGAGGCTAAATATTTTGGCGCCATGAATCTCGTAAGTCCGTAAAAATCCATAAATTATCATATCATTGTTCAAGCTGCAGTGTTCAAAGCAGGTGAAAAAAATAGCAGTTAATAATCCTGAAATTACCGTAAATATGTTTCTTACATTTTCCTTGACTTCTGTAGTCTCCAGAAGCATCACGACAGCTTCCGTGATTGGCTGCAGAGCAAGGAGAAGCTGTCAGCAGAACCCAGCCAAGTCCAGCGTCTTCTTAAGGAACTTCAGGAAGAAAGGTGACCTCAGATGTTCTGCACCTGGGTTTTTTTTTTCCTTTTTTTTTTTTTTTTTTAAATGCAAGTGTTTTCATTAAATGATCAAAGTGGTATAAACTACGTGACCATTTTGGTCAATCTCATTAAAGCATAACACATTGTCTTGGTCACCTATGTCCCAGTCAAAGAGCAGAGACCCTTGGAGAGCTGCTGCTGTCCGTCCGTCAGCAGGGGGTCCGAGCCGATGAGATCCTAAAGGACGGGGACATCCTGTTGCAGCGACATCGGAACATGCTGGTCCGCTTGCAGGACCAAGCGGCAGCCCGAAATGTTCTGGAGGGGGAGCTGGACCAGTTCAGAATCCAAGTTGAGGGCATCAGGAGCTGGATCACTGAGCTTCTGCAGCCGCTTTCATCCTCAGGGCAAGACACCGCAATTGAAAAAGTGACGCTAAAATCGCAGGTCAGTTTCCAAATCCAGAGCAAAGAGACCTTCAGGCCCGAAATTTTGCATTGGAGTTCCAGCGTAGCTAACAGCTGGCTAGCACCATCTTCTGTTGCTAGCCAGAAGATGGCTAGAAGTATGATAAGAACGGACCAGAATTATGATAAGAATTTGAAAACAAGAACATTAGCTTCATAGCATGGGAACAAATAAACCAGTGACAATTAAGAAACAAATATGAAACCAGTGAACCAGTACAAAAAAACATTCATGAGAGGGATGCTCAATATATTGAGAGCTACAGTGGAATGGGGAACAGGTGGAGACAATCAATACAACAAACATTCATGACAAAATCCAGTAAATCAAAACTCCTTTGCTCTTAAACAGCTCTTACTTAAACCTGTATCAACCCAAAAAATAGATTTCAAAACCAAACAAATAAAGCATAAAAACATAAAAGCATAAAATATCAAAACTTGAACGCCTGAGAAATTTAGACTGACATAAAGTTCTTAACTGACAAAAATCTAAAATAATTCTCTTTGATTTAAAAAAGGTTCTCAACCTGTTATGAACATGAACAGAAAGAAATAGTGTTGTTTCGATTCTATTCTTTATGTTTGTGAAACTAGTTATAAGCCCTCTATAGAACTCAATTGTCTGTTAGTAACAGAAAACCCAAATCTTTCCAAAGTTTTTTTGACCTCCTTCTTATCCACCAGTCAATTCTGAGCTCCAGAACCGAGGGTGACTCAAGGGTGGGCGACCTGCGGCGAGAGGGCAGGACATTGAGGGAGCGGGAGTACCTGGACCAGGAGCAGAGGCAAGAAGTCGAGCGATTGGTCCGGGAGGTGGAGATCCAGTGGCGCGGGGCCCTGAAGGAGGCGCAGGATGTTCTCAGTGAGGCGGAGATGCAAGCCTGTCTGGACCAGGAAGTGGACGCCTTCAGAGCCCAGAGTGAAAGTGCCCAGTCCTGGATCAGGGGCTTGGACCAGAGCCTCCAGGCTATCAAGGGTCACATGGAGGCGGCGGAAAAACGACAAATCGCACAAGTGAGTGAGACGTACTGTGGTCGTTTATGAATAACGGAAACCTGAGGTCTATATTTACCTGCTTGATGTTCCCAGGTGCTTCTGAGCTCCAGGCCCAGCGGGGAGTCGAAGCTTCAGGAGCTGAGGGCACAATGCATGTCCCTCTGTGACAACCAAAACCTTGGTGAGACACTGAGGCGAGAGTTCAAGGAAGCGTTGGGCATCACTGAGCGGCAGTGGGAAGGGGTGATGGAGGCCTCTCGGGAGGTGCTCGCCAGAGCCAATGATGAGGATGCTGCGGAGACAGAACTCATTGCCTTTAAAGAGCAGAGCGAGCAGACACAGACCTGGATCAGGGAGAAGAGGAAGGAGCTGCTGTCGCTTGGGAGTCATATGACCTATGATGAGAGGCTGCTAATCATACAGGTGAGAAAGCAAACCATGTAGATCTAAGGTGAGAATTTGGAAATATGGGAAGATAAGATAAGATGAGATCAGATAAGATATCTCTTTTTTTAGTCCCACAAAAGGGAAATTCCATGGCAGAAAGTCATCAGCAAACATGTGAATCATTGTAAACAAAACTTATTTTATGTTGGTTCACACTAGAATTCTACAGCTTCCACGTAGTCTGTTGTTTTTTGGGGTCATCTTTCCCTGCGATGGAACCAGACAACGACACTGACTGCAACAAACAGGAAAGTATCTTGTTTTTTTTCATACAGACTTAACTTGTCTGCCTCTAACTTCAGGCAGTGATGTCACTGAAGCCCGAATGTGAGGCCCGGTGTCTGGAGCTGAAGACCCGAGCCAAACGTCTGGGAGGTCAGCTGGATGAAGGCAGGAGGCTGCAAGTCCAAGGACAGCTGGAGGAGATGGAGCATCAGTGGATGGCTGTCCTGCAGGCTTGCGTGCAGGCAGAAGTCAAAAGTCTGTCCGACGACTTCGACACCCAGAACGCAAACACCGGAATCTGGATCAGGAACCAGCTGCAGCAGCTTCAAGCGGTCGGGTCCTTGGTTCCCCCGGAGGAAAGACAAGCAGCCGCCCAGGTCTGTTCTTGAGTCAGGAAAATGACTCTGAGGTTTCTAAACTTCATCTTGAAATATTTCATAATACATTGAAATCAATGTTCCTCAAACTCATGTTTAGGCCGGAAGGCTGCGGAGCAACTAGAATCACTGAAACAATTTCTAGGATCTTGAGGGCAATTTCTGGCTGAGCTATTGGTTTTTTGTAACAGTTTTCAAATTTTAATTGAGTTTTCTAAGTTAATTATTTAAGATATTTCATCGCAAGTGAATTGGGTCTGATTGAAGGAGGTCAACATACTACTTCTCATAATGTCAAAGATTTTAACAGACATTAATCACGTTATAAGGCATTTTCCTAAAGTCTAGATTGGTTTATTTCCATTTTTATGTCAGTATACAGTGACGTTCCCTCCTCTTCTTTAAGGTCCATTTTGTTTTCTTTGTTCTTCAGACTGTCCTGAGCTCCAAACCTGACGGCGACTGCCAGGTGAACAACCTGCGGCGGCGAGGCCAGAGCTTGTGTGACAGGGTTGATGTGGACGAAGCCCGGAAGGTCAGGGTACAACAGCAGGTCAAAGACATGGAGGAGCAGTGGAGGAGAGTCGTACAGGAGGCGCTGAGGATGGAGGAGGCTGCGGAGGCCCAGGTAGTCCAGGAGGCGGAGAGGGGGGCAGCGGAGGTGAGATATCTAGGGTTGTTTCTGAAAACGTCAGTGAAAAAGCTTTTTATCAAACCGGTCAATATTAGTCTGAGTTTCCAGCTTAGGGATTTAAATTTGACTTTGAAAATCAGTAGATTCTCAGTAATATATTTTTTAGATTTTTCAATAAATAGTCCATCCATCCATCGTCTGCTGCTTATCCTGCACTCAGGATATCAGCACTCAGGGAAGCTGGAGCCTATCCCAGCTGTCATCGAGCGAGAGGCGGGGTACATCATGGACTGGTTACCAGTCAATCGCAGGGCCACATACTGTATACAGACAAACAGCAGTTGAATCACTCTCTCATTCGGGCAATTTTTCCAAGTTTTTCCCCAATTAACCTGCTGCATGTGTTTGACTGAGGGAGGAAACCAGAAAACCTGGAGGAAACCCATGCAGAAGCAGGTAGAACATATAAACTGCACGTGCTGTGAGGTCAAAGCGCTAATAGCAACACCATCGTGCTGTGCTTTTTTAATATTTTGAAATTATGTAATTAAAAAAGACTTATATCATCATAGTTTTTTACAAATGCCCTCACTTTAAAGTTCTGGATTGTTTTGGACTAAAATTGCAAAATGAGACGTAAATCTATGCACATTTTCATTTGATGTATTGTAAACATGTTTTTTGGAATTACTGGTATGCTATTGACATTTTTTTCTCTTTTTATTTACTTTTTACATTTTTTTCTAGAATATTTTTTCCTTCAATCAAGGCTACTTTATTAGCATTATTTCTCCAATGTTCTTTTTTTGTCAGAATCTGAACATTTATTTTCAGGAGGCGGCAATTTCTTTTTTTAATTATCTTATTCTAAGGCAATGGAGGAGAACTAAGTCTGCAAGCATACAGCACCTGTGTCACCTACACCTTTTAGACAAGGACAATTCCCATTCGTTCAAGTCTGAGGATGCACCTCCTTTTTTTTCCCCTCCAGCTGAAAGAGTTTGACAAGCTTCTGCACGAAACCAGCCTCTGGCTCTCGGATCTCCAGCTGCGACTAGACTCATTGGCCGACCAGCCCGAAGCCCAGGAGAGGCTGCAGGCTGCCCAGGTGAGCCAGAGTGCCCAACTCATGGGATGGGCCCTAACAAGTACTAACAAGCTAACCACATTTTTATTGCAACAATTAGTTTGGGTTTGTCAGTGAAGCACAGCATTCTCTCTCAGCTTGAAGTCAGATTGAGTAATCTGCTAACTTTCAGACACAAACTTTCCTCCAAAATACAAACAACAGCAACAAATCAGCTCCAGACTCGAGTCCTCTAGCATCCAACACAAGCAGATGCACTTCTTAATGGGTGGATCTGGAGGTGCCTGGAGTCCGGGTGAAATTTGTCTTGATTCCCTTAATTTGCTCAATCATTACGGAAATAGCCTGGTTGTGGTTCTGCCACTCATTTTTGCTAGGAAGCTCTGCACATATATCTTAGAATGCTAACAGATTAGCATGAAGAATCGTGGAGTTTCATCAGCAAGTGACGGAGGTTCCAAAAGGACTGAGTGGATGTCCCATTCACATTCTGTAACACAGCCGCAAAGAAACACAACATATGTCTCAAAATCCCATGATATGCAAGAAAGAGTATTTCTTTACGGATGAGCCAAAATGCCACCTGAAACCACAATGGAGAGGCTGTTTTTTGATGTGAAATGTAAACACTGTTTGCAATTTCACAACTTTCTTTGCCAGCAAAGTCATAACATCATCATGAAATCCAGGTATATGAACGAGTACACAAAGCAAAAATGTGATATATTCGATGTGATCCCACCCTCCAGTGTTCAACACAGATAACTGCATGTTGTTGAGGATCAATCTGAGCATCTGACTTCATCGCTTGGAGGCAAATGTGTTCTATTTGGAAACTTGAACCCGTCACGAACAACCGAAGAAAGTAGCCCATTAACCTGATTTGCTAGTACACCCGCCAGAGATCATGGAGTCTGGTAGGAGAGCATTTATCTTGATGTGCCTCGTGTACTTGGACTAAGCTACAAGGACCCATGTTGCACGTGTGGCGTCCATAACTCGAAGAGCTATGCAGATGTCGCACTCTTCTGAAGAGCATGAGGAAATGCATTTCCTTATGGATTCAGGTTAGGCTCATGTTGCATGTGTTGCAGAGCGTTTTTTTCCTGTTTTTTTGCCAGTTGAATTGAATTTGCCAAAGTATTAACATTGGCAACCCAATAAAAGAAACTGATTGCTTATTAGCATGCTAGCTGATGAGCATGTCTGATATTCTGATTTGTACATGCATGAGGTGTATAACGAAAATAAAAACAGAGGTGGGACGGAGGTTCTCATAAGAATAAAATTACTAGATGCCGTAATCATGCATGTACACTGCAGTAGGTAGAAAGCAACCGTAGCAACAGTTCTGTGATAACAACCTCAGGTGAGGCCATAGGTCAGAGGCAGAAAAACCCAGAGAATGGTTCTCCATGTGCAGAGCTGTTGGACACAGTTGTCCCTCTATCTCCAGGATATTTTGAGCTCAAGGCCCGAGGGGGAGTCTAGGCTGAGGGAGCTGAAGACACGAACACGCCGTCTGTCAGACTTGAACCTCCAGCAGCACAAGAAGGACGAATTCCAGGAGAAGGTGCAGAATGCAGAGGAGCAGCTGGGAAAGAAGTTTCAGGATGCTAAGGAGGCTTTGGAGAAGACAGAGAAGCAGTTGGTTCTGGAGGTTCTTCTAAGGGATCATGAAGCCTTGAGGGAAAGCACCAGTGCCTGGATGGAAGAGAAGCAGCAGCTCCTGGACTCTCTGGACCATCAGAAAGACTCGGAGATGATAATAGAAGTGGCACAGGTCCGTTTGATTGCGGTTTGATGACCTGAAGGTAAAACAGCTGGTTAATCCCTTAACCTGAGTAAATGAATCCCTTCATCTGAGGGAAACTACAAATGAATTCAAAGATTCAGCTGGAGTGTTTGGCTAAAAAAAAAAATACTAAAAAAATTGATGTTCCAAAGAGTGTGTGTCATATGGGTGGTTATCACACAAAAAGAGGAATTCTAACAAGTGTAATACATCTTGATTACAAACATATCAAACTTGTTGCATGAGAAAGCCTTTTACATAATTTTCGATTTCAAAAAATGTGACACGGCATAAATATTCCATCAGTGTTTTCTTCATTAATGACATATTTATTTTCTTTCATTTTTTTTCTGTTTTGCTATTATTTCTGGTCAATCGTAGTCACAACCCCTCTCTTGACTTCATCATTCAAAATTCAGAATTTTTCCTAATGATATTAGTTATACTTTGGTTCTCTCTTTGCTTACGTTACCTACTCTCCATCAGAGGATTTACAAGGTCTGTTATGCAAGGGCATCTGGGACAGATTTGTGTTTCAAACATGCTCATAGAACACTGCCCACCCATACACACCCGC
The DNA here is from genome assembly GCF_037954325.1 of Fistularia commersonii. Lineage (NCBI taxonomy): Eukaryota > Metazoa > Chordata > Actinopteri > Syngnathiformes > Fistulariidae > Fistularia > Fistularia commersonii. Next base: position 16,718,748 of record NC_141284.1, on the reverse strand, counting down.
ACATTTTTCTTTTAAAGAACTCCATTAATCATTTATATTGAGAGTTACTCATAAAACCGAATCACGATTTACTGGTTTCTACAAGTAACCATGAATTCTTGCTGACGTTTTCCGAGTGTTAGCCGAAGACATCAGATGGAAATGATCAGATAACCGGCAGCTGTGAGACGTCAGGCTCATTTCGCGGCCTTCATGCCAGCTTTTCCAAACCCTCCTACTCCATCAGCTGATCGATCAATCGTCAAAGTATCAGTTGTTGGAGCCATCACAGTTCCACAAAGCCCCCATTCTGCTGGAGAACGGTGGAACAAAGATGTGACTATATTCTATTTCTGTGAAGGCAATCCTGAGCTGCAGGCCTGAAGGCGACTCCCGGCTGGCCAAGCTCAGGAGCCAGAACCAAAGCATGAGCCGGATGGACCAGGAGCAGGAGCAGGAGCAGGAGCATGCAGCTTCCCAGCTGACGGAGGCGGACCTGGAGAAACAGTGGGGGAGGATCCTACAGGGAGCCGAGGACGCCCTGGAGAGAGCCGAGGTCCGGTATTCACTCAGCAGGGAGATGGAGTTGTTCGGCGCACAGGAGGCGAGTGTCAAGAGCTGGGTGGAGGAGCTGAGGGAGCAGCTGGACTCCAAGGGGACAGGAAGTCGAGGCAGCTGGGATGAGATAAAGGACCGGTTTCACACTGCCCAGGTATCACGCCACTGATGCTCCAGGTTTTTTTAAATTCCCTGTGATTTGAGGTCTGTCATTCAAGAATCTGGATTTATTTTTCATAAAAAGAAACATGTTCTTCAAAGGAATTTTCAAAACAAAGGTGGAGCTTGCAAGTGGCTCACAGGGATCCCCTTGTCACCAAGATTGAAAATACATGTGGAGATTTTTGCCTTATCTCACGTAAAATTCGTACAAATATTGTCTTTCCTTCCACTTCTTTCTCTTTGATATCTGTATCTACTAATTACATTATACTTATCGCTATGTGGATAGAAATAAAAAAAGATGTGCATATTCAGTGCCAGATGGTTTGTAACCGTGGGGGCTTTCCTGTCGACAGAACATCCTGAACTGCAAGTCCTCTGGCGAGTCCCGGCTGACGGAGCTGCAGAGACGTGCCCAGATCCTGTTCCAGAACCAGGACTTTGACCATGATTTGGACCAGGATCAGAGACTGGAGGTAGAGATGAAGCTGCGACAGACAGAGGAGCAGTGGAGGGGATTGCTGCAGTCTGCTGAGGACACACACAGGTACACAAATTAACACACACAAACAAGTTTACAGTGTATACATGAGTCTTCATGTCATCCATGCCCCCGACCCTCCTGCCCCTCGCCCTCACCAGTTGTCTGCAGGGCATCCTGGAACAACTGTCCTCCTGTCACCAGCAGCAGGTTCTGGCCGATGCCCACCTGGCAGAGCTTCAGAGCCGGGCCTCCGCTCTGCCGCAGCTTTTCCCCTGGCCTGGCCTGGGGGAACGCAGACAGACGCTAGAGGAAGCCCAAGATCTGCGAGAGCAGGCCGCCGCCCTCAGCCCCACCCTGACACGCCTCCGCAAACAGGTGGGGGCGCCAGAGGTCTTCTAGGATTTTGAGCTGCTCCATTGTTCCGACGTATGGTGTTTGCGAAGTTAAAACTTTTTTTTGTGGGAACTAGTTGATGAGTGGAGCTTTGTTTACAATCGCCGGTTGTAGGCCATATTGGATTTTGATACTTTAGTTTTAATGATAATCCTTTATTAATACCTCGTGGGGAAATTCATTCCCTGCAATTAACCCATCATGGATAAACTATGAGCATTAGGCTGCCGTCCATCAGCACCTCCTGCGCCATGCCACCCCTAGTTGGTTTGTGTTATTTTTTTGGAAACGTTTTGCCCTTCAACTTCTTGCCTGTACGTGAGTTCCTACTCAAGGTGAAAATCCTGTTACCATATCGTGCCATATCGTATATGTCATATGTATGTATCATCATTATTATTATTATTATGTTTTAATTCTCACCTGCAGGCTGAGGAGCTCTTTCAGACCACTGAGGACCCCTGCTGGTCAGATTCTTCCTGGCGTGGCAGGGAGGACGCCATCCCTGTTCTTCTCAGTGAACTGACAGTAAGTTCACAACAAATTTTTTTGTTGTTGTTTTTTTGAAACATTGTTTATCGTTGATCATTGATTTATAGAAGCGATTGGCTGACAGGCATGTTTGTATTTTGTCAAACTAAAATCACTCCCATGGAAGGTTTCAAATCAAAACAAATTTATTTAATGTTAATAGACAACAGTGTTTTTAGATACTTTACGAAAAACTAAATGCAATCACGGTGGCGCAGTGGTTAGCGCTTTGTCCTTACAGCTTGAAGGACGCTTGAATCCAACAAGGGGACCTTTCTGTGTGTTGTACTGCTGGAATTGGAGCTTCCAGGCAGGAGGTCTAGAGGACGACCGTAGAGAAGATTTATGGACATAGTGAGAGAGGATATGATGGTAGTTGGTGTGAGAGAGGAGGACACAGAGAATAGTGTTAGGTGGAGAAGGTTGATTCGCTGTGGCGACCCCTGAGGGGAAAAGCCAGAAGGAGAAGAAGAATTTAATTGGTTTTAATCTAACTCATTATTTGATTATAACTTTTTTTTTAATACCTTTTAACATTTGTTGCTTATTTAGATTTGGGAACATATTTATTTATATGCATTGTTTTTTTAATATGTAAAATCTACAAGACCAATAATTGGACAAATATGAAAATAAATCAATATTTTGAAAACAAGCCCAGCATCCCATACTGAAAATGTTTGATCGTGTGATTCCGACAAATATCCAGTGTCATGTGATTTATGGTGTCTGAATGTGATGAGGCGTTCACTGTCCCTCAGGACTCTGTGTCACGCCTGGACCGGGGAATCCTGGTGGAGCGGACTTTCACCCAGCTGATGGAACAACATGAGATGGCTCAGGATTGGCTGAGGGAGCAGCTCAAAGGCCTCGGGCCTCCACCCGAAGACCACCAAGGTCTGCAAGGGGTCATCAATACGCTGAAGGTGTGAAAAAGCTTGTCACATCAGAAAAACCCCAATGCTTTTATTTGCATTGTTACACAAAGTTAGGAAGCCACACTTTGTAGGTCAAAATAATAATTAAACTGAATAGCGCAATTAAATAATGTTAAAACTTGGCTCTGGCTTTTGGTTTGCTTTGAGGCTGACAGATGTCTATTTGGGACCAGAGAGTGGGAACACGTATGCATGAATAATACAGTCAATATTCTATTATTTGAAGATATTCTGAGTTATAACCATGCAGTAATGTAATAATGAATGATAGGGAGCTGTTTTTGCTAACCAGAGTGTATTCAGCTGCGTTTCTACAGGCCAAAATAATCTCATAAACTAAACCATACCAGGCTTTTATTTAAGACCAGCCTTTTTTGCCCTAAACTGCAGCATTGAAGTTTTTACTATGATCTGATCAGAATTTCACAAAGGAACACACTGAAGCTCTGAGGCGGTTCTGATGGGTCTGTTCCCTCCAGGCTCTGCTGCTGACGGTCAACCGCGAGCAGCGAGAGATGACGGAGCTGGACGCTGCTAAGGATGAGCTGCTCCCCCTCTGCACCCCTGGGGGGCAAGACACCCTGACCCTAGGTATCAGCCATTTGCACAACCTCTGCTCCACCTCCGGGAGCGATGCCAGGGAGCAGCTGGCTGCCTGCGAGGCCCGGCTGGAGGAGGTGGAGCAGCAACAAGCCAAGCGGGCAGCGGACCTGAAGGAGCGTGTGGCAGTGCTGCAGTGGGAGCTCCGGTCTCTGGACCAGGCGCTCACTTACTGTGAGTTGCGGAACAACATGGCCCAGCTGCGGCCACACTGGAACAGCCTGAGGGTAGGACTGGAAATGCGAGCTGGTTCCTCCATACTTCTTCCTCACCTTTTCGATAAAAGTACGGTGGTTATGCAGATCTCCATGATGACAGGTTTTAAAAACTTGTCTGCTACTGATTCTGTTGAATGGTTCGACTCCTTGCCACTGTGGAGTTTGTCAGCCTCATCTGAGAACGATGAACACGGCCTTTCTATTTGGTAATGAACAGATGGCTGTCAAACCTTGTCTTTCTTCATCTACCAGACATGTGAAAAGACCCTTGGGGATCTGGGATCCAAGGTCCAGCAGCTCCAAGAGGAAGTGACATCAATAGCCGCCACCTGGGAACTTCCTGCTGAAATCATTGTTGCAGTTGACGCTCTGCAGCAGCAGCATGACAGGTGACACCCACTCATTTCTTATAGTTTTTTTTTATTCACTTTTCTCTGATAAATAAAAGTGTGATTAAAAAATTCAATCACATCCCGTAAGAAAAATAAAAGTTTTGCAACTTAGAGGTTTGGTTTTCTTTGAAATTCTGCATCTGTGTTTTCTTTTAAAACAAAAATGCACCAAGGAAACTTGAGTCAAAATATTTATTAATTTTCGTTAAGTACCACGATATGGGTTTCATGTCAGATTGCTTTTCTTTATCTGAGTTTGGAAATGTTCACATACAGTGTAATACAATTTTAAACGTTACCACTGGACTCTGAGGAACTTCAAACACGACTGTCACAGCATTACCCCCCAATGCGCTATAAACATGTGAATAAATAGTGAATGTGTGGTGATTCCTCCTACAGCTTGAAATCCAGGCTGATTGAGCACCAGGCAGCCTGTTCCATGGATGTGACCCATTGTTTGGCCAACCTGCTGCAGGCTATGCAGGAGTGGAACCATGTAAACCCTTCAGGCCCTGTAGAGTCTGTGCAGGTTTGATTTCTCATTTTGTTTGTCAGGCACCTGCCAACACACTGTTGAATGTGAAGTTTCCCACACTTGGTTCTCCCCGGCTGATATTGTAGGTGACACTGGATGAGGGCAACAGGCTGCAGGTAGCCCTCCAGGAGGCACTGTCTGACCATCAGTTTCTGTCTGATTGCCTGACGGTGAACATGTTGGACAAACTGACAAGAGACGGTTCAGATGCGCTCAAAGATGCAGAGGCACAGAAGACATCTCTCAGCGGGACTTTGGAGGTATTTAAATCAGACATGTTTGGACTGACCCAGAAAACACCTAGACTGGGGAACACCTGGACTGGGGGTTCTTTTAGACCTGATCTGAAAAGACAAGGACCTTTGAAACCACCTGAGAACTTAATAAATGTTCAAATATTTGGATACAAAATGATGAAAATTCCCATGTTTCCTTTGGAAATTCATGCAGTCCAGTGAGACCAAGTATTACAAATGGGAGGATAAGTTTGTCAAAAAGGAGAAATCAGAACAAATCATAACCTTTATTAATGATTCTTCAATGCGTGGGTTCCTTCTATAAGGTTAAATCTAAAAGTTTCTTTGTCATACGGCTGGTATAATTACCTTTATGCTTTTATTATAGGAATTAAATGAGAGGAGCAAACAAATATCTACAGAAAAATCTTCCGTTGATCTCAAACCTGGTCATCTAGGGGAGTCCAAGACGCCTCTGGTAGCCCCTCCACGCAAAAATAAGCGCTTGACTGAGAAAAAATCAGTTGAAGTCCAGGGATCATTTCCCTCGATCATAAAACCTCCATTCAATGAGGATGAAAACCCAGAACCAGCAAAAACTAAATCTGGGAGTCCAACAAAACTTCTGGGAGATTTAACTTCTGAAGAAGCTCAGCTTACCAGTCTCCTTACACACTCTGCCGAGCTCATTGAGCCTGTCACGGAGGAAATTATTCAGAGGGTCATCGAGGAGTCTATTTCTTTTGTCGGCCAAGACACCACATCAGTACCATCTAGGAGAAGGTCCAGCGGTTCCTCCACTGATACAGAACCTGTTCAAACTCCGTTGGAACATGAAGTAGTAAAAGGTACTCTCAAAAAAGGGTCACCCAGTCAGACAAGAGCTGTTTCTATGGAAGAAACAAAAAACACAAAAACAATTATCTTAGATGTATCAATGCAGGTCCCACCTGAAAACATGGCTGAAAGAAGGAAATCAGAGCTTAATTCCACTGAGCTGGTTCAACCTGCTGCTGAAGAACTGGTCCAAAGAGTCATTGAGGAGTCTGTTTCTGTTGTTAGTCAAGAAACTACACCTGTTCCATCCAGGAGAAAGATCCGGGGTTCAACCACTGATACAGAGCCCGAAATAGCAAAAGGAATTCTTAAGAGTGCATCGCCCAAAAATACAAGAGCCATTTCTATGGAAAAAAATGAGCCCGAATCAACAATTGTTCTCGACGTATCAAAACCAATTGTTTCTGCAACTGTGTCTGACTTAGAATCTGCAGCAGCTGAGGGACTGATCCAAAAAGTCATGGAAGAGTCCGTTTCCATTGTAAGTCAAGAAACTATGCCGGTACCTTGTCGGAGAAAGTCCAAGGGTCCATGCACGGATACAGAACCTGCTCAAGTTAACGGCGAACCTGTAGTAGCAAAAAGTATTCTTAAAAAAGGGTCACCCACAAAGAGAAAAAACGTTTCCCTGGAAGAACCAAAGAATATATCTACAATTATTTTAGATATATCAGAACCACTCATGTCTGATGATTTGGCTGAGCATATTGAGCCTGCTGTGGAAGCATTGATCGAAACAGTCATTCAGGACTCTATTTCTATTGTTAATCAAGAACAACCACCATTACAATCCAGGGGGGGGTCCATGGGCTCTCCCGGAAATACAGAACCTGTCCAGAAAAAGAGGGAGACAGAAATAGCAAAAGGTAATCTTAAAACAAGGTCACCCAAGCAGACAAGAATTGTTTCTGTGAATGAAATGAAGAATGTAACAGTTACCATGAATGTATCAGAACCGTTTAACTCTGATGATGTGTCTGAAATTGTGGACTCAGTAGAACATATTATACCAACTGCTAAGGACATTGTCCAAAAAGTGATCGAGGAGTCTCTTACTGCTGTTGTCCAAGAAACTACACCGGTACCTTCCAGGAGAAGGTCCAGGAGTTCCTCCATTGATATCGAGACCAAAGTGGAGCATGAAACATCTAAAAATAATCTTTCTTTGGAAGAAATGAAGAATATATCAACAATTGTACTGGATTTACCTGAGCCTGCATCTATGTCGCAAAGTGGTACAGCGTCTTCAACCACAGAGGTTGTCACAAGAGAACCTGCAGCTGTTTTCAAGGAGGACGGTAAGACTTCACCGGCCAAAAGAGTGTCAAAGACGTCCAAGGATTCTCCCAATGTTCCTAAGAGGGGAACGGCCGGTATGTTGAGGCAACCTGCTGCTCAGAAGACCTCTCCAATTTCAGGTTCGGGTCCTGGACGTAAACTGTCACTTCCAAAAAGAAAGTCAAAGAGCACATCGGTTTCTCAAGATCTAACGCAAATGGAAGACCCTGACAAGCAGAGGCCTTCAACTTCAGAAACGCCCAGAGGAACTAATGAAGAAGACTTGCCCTCGCTGACCAATAGAAAGGCAGAAGATCTTACTCTTTTCCCAGAACTTTCTGCTGGCAGTCAGAAGGCGTATGATTCTAGAGATGAACCTGAAGAAAGTGCCATGGAAGTAACACTTCAAATTCCATCCTCAAGCAAGTCTGAGGGCTTCATTGATGGAAACATTGATTCTAAATCTAAGGTAGTAATGCAAGACACTGAAGGTGTGGAAGCCCCTTCTCCTGTGCAAATAGAACCAGGAAGTACTGAGGCTGTTGTTGTTGAGGAGGGAAAAATTTCCCCACCCAAAAGGAAGCCAAAGAGTTCAAAAACTAGACCACAATTTCCTGTAAAAGGAGTGGAAGGGATGGATAAAGAACCTGGCAGTCCAAAGCCTCCAGATATGGCCAAAGGACATTCTGGAATGGCTACTGGGAATGAAGGCAAAGTTTCCCCACCCAAAAGAACATCAAAGAATACAAAAATTGCTCCAGATCTTTCTAAAAAGGAACCTAAAAAAACAAAGAAAGAAGGTGACAGTCCGAAGTTGTCCGCAGCAAAAACAAAGTTTGAGGATAGATCACCTTCTCCGGAACTTGCTGCCAAGGAAACGCCAAGAACAAACCAAGAGCCCAACATACTGGTGTCATCTGAATCAAGAGAGCAAACTGAGGTGACGAAGGCTGTACTGGTCAGGAGGAAGTCAAAAGGTCCTGACTTTGAAGAACCTTCAGGAAAAACTGACAAGCTTGATAGGCCAGGATACATGGAAAGTTTAGTGACCAACAAAACAGAAAAACAGAAGAGGTATCTGGTCCTTGACATCCCTGAGACAGGTGCGACGATAAACCGAGACCAAGCAGAATGTGTGTCTGAGCACGCCCATCAACACAAACCAAATACAGGCTCACAGGCAGATTTTAGATCATGTGAGACAGACAAAAGGAAATCAAGTCAAACAGCTGATGAATTCATGCTCTTAAAATCCACAGAGGCAAGAGCTACTGAAGACTTCGAGGATGATACACAGGAACCTGCTCACAAACAACATGACACAGTAGAGGCCCCTGCCAAAATTCAAACAATCCAAAAGGTGGTGAAGATGAATCCTTACTGGTCCTGTAGACAAACTGATGCAGAACCACAAAGCATGGATGTCCCTGATGTTCTGCCAGAGGCAGTCACGGTGGAGATGACCACAGTGAAAGTGCCAGAAAGCAGATTTGAAATGCAAGAAAATGAGGTTGAAAGTCAAGCCATGTCCACTGATTCCACCCAACCTGCCTTTGCTGTTTTTGCTGCCATTCAGCCGCATGATGCGGAAGCTTTAATAGAAATTAGCTTATCTAAAAAGGACAACGTGGAGCCAGCCCAGTCTCAGGTGGAGCATCAGGAAACCACAGTGGAAAAAGGGGAAAAGGTCCGAGATTGTGATGTGGAGGATGATGCATTGAGGATCGGAGAGGAAATGGTTGTACGAAAAGACAGGGTTGAAAAGGGAACAGAAGAGGTGTGTGACTTACAAATCATCATTCAGAATCAAGAGGAAGATGTAAAGGAAGGGATACTGTCCTTTGTGGTGGCAAAAGACTCAAGGATAGATATCATTCAAACAAGGGTTCAGAGTGAATCCGTTTCTGGAAGCAAAGATGGGACTGCTTTGGAAGAGATGGTTAAGACTGAATGCCATGAAAATCCAGCTCCAGGAGACTCAGCTGAGCCCTGCTCTGTAGTTACCACAAAATTGCAGCCAGACGAAATGGAATTTATAGAGATTAACTTACAGACGCACGACATGAAAGAGATGGACCAGACTGTTTCCATGAAAGGGCTGTTGGAAACAGCAGAGGAAAGACCAGATTCAACACCTTGTCTGGAGGAACATCAGAACAAGCAAGTTACAACCATGGAAGTGAGACAGAATGTGGTAGGATGCGACTCCACTCAGATCCCAGACAATGAGAAAGAAAATAATGCACTTCAAGAAGATAGAGAGCCCGCTATAAACAAAATTCAACAACACAGAACCACAGATGGAATGAGCATGGGGGCAGGACCATGCGCTGTGGATTTGTCACAGGTAAGAGCAGAGTCAAGTCCACTCAAATATCAATTAACTGTCAAATTATAAGGTTTTGTAGTAGTCAAGCAAAATCCTTTCCTGTCTCTCAGAAATAGTACAAATCTTTTGTCATTGCATTTCAACAAAATTTGACCCATAAGGTTAATGTACACAAAAATTAGCAAATTAGCCCCGTGTCTCGGAAACGCGAAAACTGCCAACCCAGTCTGTTCTATTTTCTGGTTTCCCAAAAGAATGTAAAGATAATATTACATACTGGAGCCAGGTTGAGGGCAAAAGAACCCTCAGAGGCAGAGGTGGATAAATATTATGTTTCATTTGGGGCCCTGATGTGTCCTGCTGTCCAACAAGTCACATTCACACGTGCATGAGTGGATTTAAAACGTCCACAAAGGCTGCATCCTGTCAGTTATTACTTTACTTTCGGTGACATACAAATGCAAAATGGAGAATGCAAGGTTTCAGTTCCTGGGGGCAGAACTTGAGCTAACACACTCAGCTTTCCTCTGATGACAAGTTAATTATCCTTCTATCTCTTTTTGGAAACCACCGTTATCATAATTTCAATACTTGACATCCCGAGGAAAAAAAAAAACAAGATTCTGGAATAACATAGTAAATTTAATATATAAATATTTGTCCTTTTCAGGCATCTGTGACCAGGCAAAAATTCTATTTGTTTATCATCAAGGTTATCAGACAAGCGAGCAATATCTCAAATGTACTTGAGAGTTTTAAGAACTGATGATGTTATTTTGGTCCTGCTCTTTAAGTGAGCACTGAACATGAATTTTCTGCTAACTGTGATGTTTTCGGTCAATGGCAGCCACTGGCACACGACCCCGGCCAGTCTGCAAACCTACTGGATGAGGAAGCTGCAGAGGGAGAACTGGCCTTTGAGGAGAAACAGGCCAAAGAATTGAGTGCCGTAGAAACTGTAACAATGGTTCTTGCAGAACCAAAAGAGTCTCCAATGAAAAACATCTTCTCTGAGATACTGGCAGGGTTGGAACCCATAGGTCATCTCATCGAGGTACGAGGATCTCTTTCTTTAATGGGATTTAATTGAAGAATTTTACCTCTGAATTTCTTGAGAAATACATCTTATTTTCGGATATAGGACAAAGCTCTCGGGGGTTGCTCAGCGGCTCTGATCATATCTACTGTGGATCTGGAAGATCATCTGAGAGAACTGGTCTCTAAACTCCTGAGCTGCAAGAGTCGGCCGCCTGAACTCGACGTTGAACTCATGGTCCAGCAGGTGAAAGAAGCCCAGGTGAGACTTCAAATGGATTATTTTTAAAAAAAAAAAAATAGGGTTGAACTTTGTAGCCAAGACTTATATTTGGCTAATAACAAAAACACAGCAACAAATAACTCACTCATGATTGATTACTCATGATAAAGCTTGGTGAGGGGAACATGTATGAAAAATCAAGGGTTTGAATCAAGAAAACTCTCCACAGGAGTGCCAGGAGATGGCCCAGAGCCAGGTTGCCCAAATGAGGGTCTCTGAAGTGGAGAAGCCTGAAGCTCTAGAGTTAGCAGAGGACCAGTGGAACGCTGTGGCTCAGGATGCGGCTGCTCTTGTTCTGAGCAAAGAAGCTCAGTTACAGCTGGTGACAGACTTCTGTCAGCAGACTGCAGTGGTGCAGACGATGCTGAGAGAACTGACCGCAGAACTGGACACCCTGAGAATGTGAGCTCTCGTCCGGTTTCTGTTGAACAGGCAACAGAACGGAAAATATGAAGTATCAATGCCTTAGCCACGTTGATTATTCATGTCTGTGTCTGTAGATCAGACTGCAGGGCCAGAGCTCACTAATGGATGTTGGTCGCAAGAAATCCGAGGAACTACTGTAGTTTCATGTTCGCTTGATTTTTCCTTTTAATTGTGAATGCAGTGGGTTTTAAAGCCACAGCAGGGTTGCTAGCCCACCGTAATACCATTAGCTTCACAATCCAACCGGTCGTCAAGACCAAGGATGGTCCATTGTGGCAACAACATGTACTGTTTGTATCATCAGTTTACGTGCTGCTGCAGATGCTCTGTCAGACACGTGGCTTCTGCAAGTCTCTCCCCATCCTTTTACTATTTGGGCAATCTCCGAAATTGTGTACTTTTTCTTTCACCAACTTCAACATGTCTACTTCATTGTTTTTCTTTCAGTTCTCCAGCAGAAAGCAGCTGCACGGAGGCAGAGCGACTGTCCTCCATGCGGAATGATATAAAAGAGAGCAGGACAAAACTCGATGAGTTGCTTGGTACTCATGTTAAGCTCTGCTCTCACTTGAGTTACAGTCAGCAAACTACAGCAAACAGTGATCTGCAAGCTCTTCAGGGGAAGTGGCAAGAGCTGGTGCACGCTGTGGAGAATGCACTGCATTGCAATGAAGTTCATTTTCATGAGATCAGCCACCTCCTGTCAGGGATTTCAAGTCTTCAGGGACAGTTAGATTCCATCAGCAAAGACTTTGAAGCTATGTCTTCTGATGTCTCAAAGTGGAGCTGCAAAAAAGCACAGCAGTGGATGATGGCGAACGCTGAGTCCAAAGCTGCTCGGAAGAAATACCAGCAGCTTCAGGAAATGTCAGAAGTCCTCAGTCCCAGGTGGAAAGAAACCAAAGAGATACAGCAGGGTCTGCAAAAAGTCAAAGATAAGCTTAGTCAAATGGAGCAACTTATGTCTAATGAAGCCCAGAAGAGTAGTAATCCCTTAATGGACAAATTCATCATGGTAACAAAGGATGGCCTTGCCTGGGCAAAACAGACAGAGAGCGATATCGACGGCAGGAAGCAAAGGGTGGCTCTCCTCCCAGAGGATGTTCACCAACATCTTAGAGATCTGAAGAAACTCCAGTCTGAGGTCATTGTCAAACAGGGCCAGCTGGAATTATTAGTAGAGGAGGTGACTGAGCTCCTCCCACAGATGGACCAGGACGAGGAGGTGCCTGTGGTGCGGTCCTCTCTAGAATCTCTAGAAGAATTGTCAAAGTCCACCACAGAGATGCTTTCCAAGGCTGTGAGAGAGACTGAATCAAGGCTGCAGACCAGAGAAAAGCTGTCTGAGCAGCTTGCTGAATTGGACTCCTGGGTAGAGGCTCACGTGCACCGGGAGGCCTCAAGGTGTTCTGAGGTGGAAACAGGTGAACCAGATCGAAGAGACCGTCAAATTCAGGAAACGCTGGCTGAGGCCGAGAAGCTGGCCACTATGTGCGAGACCCTTATACTGACAAGTAAAGATTTTATTTCAGAGCTCAGTGTCAAAGAGAACTGCCACCTCTTCGACAAACTCACCGGGCTGCAGAATGACATCGAGGCTGTCAGCAACTGGGAAAAGGTCAAGAAAAAGGAACTGGATGATTTCATGAAGTCCATTAATTCAAGCCAAAGGGATGTGGTTGCTATTGAAAAGAGCATGAGGCAGATGCTAGTAGATCTGAGCAAACGCCCATTCCCCATACTGACTGAATCCCTACGAGCATTGAACCCTTTGAAGCACATGATTTTGGAGCACCAATCCAGAGTGGACCAACTCCAACCCTGGATCACAGCTGACAAGTCCAGGGAGTTGTATTTAGTCATTTCTGAAATTCACAGAAAGATGGATACCTTATACCTGAAGGCCCAAGAACATAAGAAATACCTAGACACGAGGCAGGGTCTGGAGGACCTCAAGGAGGGTCTCCAAAAGAGAATTTGTCACACCAAAGATGATAGCAGAAGTGTGGAAGAGAAGTTTAAAATCTGTCATAAGCTCCTTCTCCAGTTCCCGCTGATAAGGCACCTTTGTGAGGAGGCCAGCTCCCAACTCCAGATGATCTCTGCTGACCTCTCCCCTTCACAGCTCACAGCTGAACAAAAGAGACTCAAGCAGAATGAAGGCAGTCTTCAAACCTCTGAGATAACCATCTACAATAACCTCAGCATCATTGAATGGGATGTTCTCAAGGATCTAGACCTGGACATGGAAAGGAGATCAGTTCAAACTTTCCTCGGCGAGACTCTGCAGGAGCTTCAGGGGCTTCCACTGCTGGAACCAAAAGAAGCATCCATTGAAAAAACATTTCAGAGAATAATGACTTTTAATTGGATGATTAAATCGCGGATAAGAGGATGGGAGATTCTGGAGCAAAAGAAAGCCCATGGATCCCAAGACCTGGTGGACTTGAAGAAGGCAGTCCTCAGTGAATGTGAATCAAAAACGGTAAGTCACCTCTTTTGTGTTTTCAGACAGCTGATTTGAGGAGCTTTTCAGGGTAGATTCTTGAAGATTTGCCTCTAATCCTAGACGGTCTTGACCTCAGAACCAGATATTTAGCCTTTTTGGGATCTTTAGTTAAACTGATCACTGATGTTGCTTTTTGGGATTTCTCACTCGTCACCTTGGACTTCCTTGTTACTTAGAATTGAAGACACGCCTTAGTGGCTAAATGCACTTTTTTTTCCAATGAGCTCTTTGGTCACTGAACATGTTAGTACTTCTAATCAAACCACAAACAGGAATTCATGAAAACAGCCGACTACATCAGCTGTCTGTACATGTGACACAAATGGCAGCTACTTTGACTGAATATCTGTAGCCACTGTTTTGTTTTGGTGAAACAAAGGTTACTGGAAAATCTCATCAATGATGAAGAGCTTTTGCGTCATAAATGACAGAACATCTTCCCCGGGATGAATAATGTTATGTACACCATTTGTTACTACATGCGAAAGGTCTGTCCTTGAAGTGATTCAACAGCAGTCACCCACTGTGTTTCAGGAGAACATCAGTCAGGCGAGAAGTTCTTTGAGGAGCTACATTTCGGTTGTGGGAGCAGCAGCGCAGTTCCTGAGGGACGCGGAGGTCTCTCTGATGTCTCCTCAGGGCTCGTCTGTCCTCTGCTGTGACAAGCTCCAAGAGATGCAGCGGGTCTCAGCCTCATTAGAGGAGAACTTCCTGACCCACGTGGACCAGTTGAAGGGAATGGTTCCTCTGCACCCTTACTTCTCCCCTCAGGAGGTAGAACAACTACAGGAGAATATCCTGGCCCGGCTCCTGGAGAAGATGTCTGTGATTCAAACCAAGGCCCAGTCACAAGTGGAGTCTCTCAAGAGGTACGAGGAAAATGGGATTTTATGATTTGATATTGATTAACATGAACATTCAAAAAAACCACTCACTCCATGAGAGAAAATTAAAGAACAAAAATCAACATTTTAAAAGAGGGGTATGCAGGATTGGGTGAATCTAATGGTGTATTTGAACGTTAGGATGCGATAAGATAAACTTCATTGATCCCCATAGGGGAAATTCTTTTGTCATAGCAGCTTAACAGTTTTACTACTGATGGACGGTGGGGAGGTGGGAAAGCGTTGGTTGCGTGTTCGTCAATGTTCCCATGGATGTAGAGGCCGTTTGGGGGGGGCTGTCTGTGGAAGCTTCCGGTTGGGCGGCGGGTAACCATGTCTGTACTCAGTGGGGTGGAATGGTGGGGTGGAGGAGGGGGGGTGTCGATGGCAGGTGCCGGTAGGCAGGGGGAGGGGGGCAGGTAGTGGTTGTGTCTGGGTTAGAAGAGATGGGGAGGCGGGGTGCGGGGGACTTTCCTTAGGAGGTGCTGCTGGTGGGCTGGAGGAGGGGGTGTTGGAAAGGTGTTGATGGGGGGGGGGGGGGGGGGCACAGCGTACAGTAGAGGTGTCGGGGGTGAGAAGGAGGAGGGATATGGGAGCCCAGAGCTCACTGGCCTGTCAAACTTATTGAAGAAAAGGTTTAGGTCCGCAGCAAATTCAGGTCCACCTTGGGTTCCAGTTGCAACCCTTCACAGTAACCAACCATTTCAAGAACCTATGATAGCTTGTAGGAACAGAACATAAAGTAGTACTTTAGATTGATATGCATATGGCCTCTTGTGTTATTACTCTAAATTCTTCTCCTGCTATGTTGATCAGGTGTGCGGAGCATCACAAGAACGTCACTGCCTGCCAGGAAGACGTGGCGCAGAGTCTGACAGGTGCCGGTAGCAGCCTCTCGCACCTGATCTTGCACAAGGTCACATGTCAGTCGGACTGCAGGAACCAGCAGGAGAAGCTGAGGGTGAATTGGAAAAGAGTCAACACCTTTACTCTGGGTTTAGCAGAACCTCATCCAGATGGCTAATCTCTGTCACTCTGATCCAGGCTCTATCTGAAGATGTGGAGGTCTTGTGGCGGCAGCTGGGCAACCTGAAGGAGTGGTGCTCAGAGCAGCGGTGCCGCGGCAGCCGGGAGACAGCGGTGGCAGCTGTCTGGAGACGTGTGGCGAGGCTTCGCCACTGCACCGAGCAGCTGATGAATCGCAGCAAGCAGAAAACCGTGGAGTGGATCGATATCGCCTGCAGCGTGGGTGGTTCTGTCTTTATCTAGATAAAAGTATCCGATTTGAAAACATGTTGACTCTGTGTCCGTGCACATGCAGGTGGAGAAGGCTTCAGATGTGCTGAGGCTGGTGGAGGCTGAGCTTCCTGTCAGCTCTGGGTCTAGCATGTCCATGGAGGAGCTCCAGGACCTGCAACAGACCTGGGAGCAGTACCAGGACAGGCTAGACTGCGAGCACCGCTCTCTTTCTGCACTTGAACTCCGTGCTGCCCGGCTGCTGGGCATCCCTGCCCACCTGGAGAAGGCTCCACCCACTCCACTCTGTCAGGAGCTCCAGGCCATGCAGGGCAGCTACAGTAGGTGAGTCAGCTTCCGATGTCTCGAGATCATTGACAGGTGACCTGTCAAGGTCAAACCACGCTTTTTGACCAATGATAGTTGGGATTTGCTGTAGTTCCATCAAATCTCAAAACAAATGAATGTATGAATTTTCTTCCCCAGCGTGAAGAAGAGGAGCAGGGAGGGTCTGGAGGCGATCAAGCTGGAGCTTGAGGAGAGGGAAAGGATGCGCCAGGAGCTGCAGGGAGTAGGGGTTTGGGTGACGGCTGCTGATTCCCTTATGTTGGAGCTGAAACAGAGCGGTGGACACCAGGGGCTCCAGGTGGGGGAGGGCGCCGAATAGACCAATTGCATGTATTCTTGGGATGGTTTTGCGTTGGTTTCATATATGTTTGGGGGAATTAAGATACTTCATCCACCAAATTTCTCACACACATACACTCTGGGAATGACCATTTAGGAGTCTTTTGGTAAAAATAAGGAAACCAAGGGAGTCTGAAACTTGAGTGCTGCAAAACCTTTTTTAAAATAGATTTGGTCTCTCCACCTAACTACTTCTTTGGTTCTAAGACTGACACATGTTTTCATCCCGTCATGCTCATTCCTGGGTCTGTTTGAATACGAAGTATCTGAACCAGTCTATTAGATTGGCCTCTGGCTCAGAGGCTATTAGAGAATCACTCTGGCCTTTGTCCTGGAACCTGAGCTGTACACACACACACACACACACACACACACACTCACTCACCTTTCCCCATGCCGAGAGTCTATTATTTCTGAAAGACTTCCACTCCCCCAGTGGCTCCACATGTCTCCTTCTCTCCCCTTAGACCGGACACCTTTGTTTCTGGCTGTAAGTAGATCTTCCAGGGGACTTCAGTTATTATCACACACACACGCACACACATACTAGAAACTTGAATTGCAAGTCCAGTTGCCACAATGAGAAGATTTCGACAAGTGGTTTGTGGAACACTTTCCCAGAGTTGTAAGGAAACATGATCAGTTTGTGGTGACGAATTGTGCTGTTGGTAAACTTATCAACTCTTACCTTATTCGCCAAAGTTACCATCGGTATGTAGTCAAACACTGGTCTCCAAACTGCGGCCCTGTAGCTGAAAGGGTTTTGTTCTTGATCCTGTTTTCACATTGATTTTCTCTTTAGGAAAACATTTCAAAACTTTGTGAGAAAATAATCCAAAAATTCAAGAAGATTCAAGAGATTCAAGGTTCAAAAAGGTTATTGTCATCCAAGAAATACAAAGTGCACATATTGTTTGCATTGCACTCTACTGCATTTTCAGAGAACAAATACTAAAAATAAAGAATGAAAAGCATAATGATAGATAAACCCCACACAAGATTAAAAAAAAAAAAAAATTTGATTTTTTTTTGTACCCATCATTTCTATCGTGTGTATCTGTTAGACACGATAAGAAAAATATAAAAGCAGTTCATTTTCCTCGTACAACCTGAAACAACTGAAGCTACTGCAGATGGATTTAATGGCAGTGCTCAGTGCGTTTGGGGGGCTTTTGTTTGAAAATCCTCCTCGGTCTCTTAAGGTGATTTGCTTCCAGATAGTCTCGCTTCAAGTGATTTTTAATAATAATAATTTATCCTTTATCAATCCCTCATGGGGAAATTTGTTCTCTGCAATTAACCCATCATGATTGAGCCATGAGCAGTAGGCTCCACAACGCAAATCTCTTTTCTCAGGAAGACACACACACACACACACACACACACACACAAAGGCTCAGTTTCAGATATAGATGCTCCTCCCTCTTTCACAGCTCTTCTGTGACTCAGGTATCCTCCCTTCCTCTTGCTCACCTGTTTTTCTTTTCTCAGAATGTTTTATTTGGTTGAATTTAGGCACTGATTCTAGTTCTTGATCAGAGGGTTCGGTCACTAATCAAATTGACCAACCACCTCAAGTTATTCAAATTGTGTCTTCTTCTCCTCCGGGGGCTTACAGGAAGTTCACAGGCAGCTCTGCATCCAGAAGTCTCTTCTCCAGCGTGTCATGGAGAGCCTGAAGTCCAAGTACTCGGACGCGGTGCTGGCTGAGTGGGAGGGCCAGTTTGAGGAGGTTCAACAGGCCCTGCAGCAGGTGGAACACAAGGTAAAACCCTGTTCGCTTCCAGCATGGAACTGAAATTGCATAGATTAGAAAACCTAAAAAAAATTGTTTACATGGAAACTGGGGCAAACTGTCACCTCACCATTGCCGCATTTTTGCTTTTTTTTGCGGTTCACTTCTTAATTACACCATTGATCAAAAGAATTTCTTGCCCTTCTTACTCATAACGTAAGCCAGATGCACCTTCCGTCAGTGCACATGGATCTACAGGAACTCAATCCGGCCATGGTGTTTGAATATTGGTCTTCACGAGGTTTCATGGATGAGCTTATAAAAATAAATAGGATAACGGTCTGTGAATACCGTCTTTCAACGTTTTTGCTGCCTTTTCTATCCATTCTCTATAAAGAGAACTGGATACAGAGTTAGAGGTGAAGCCTGGCTCATTGCAGTTAACCTGCGTAGTGATACAGGGTTAAATTAGCCCTTCAGTTAGCAGGGGATAATACGATTTAATAATGCAGAACTTGTAGACTTTCAAAACGTCATGGATCGATTTGTGACTCTGAAGGACTTTTCATAAATTTTCGAAAAAAAAAAAAAAAATGCTATCTGACGGAAAAGATGTTTTCTGTTTTTTCTCTGAACAGCTACCTCAATTTATTTTAGTTCCACTCTTTGGGGAATACGTTAAATTTAAGCTTCATCCTGCTCTATTTATACAAGCCGGGGTGATTTCAGGGTTTCTGGATTGTCTTTTAATGGAATGTGGTGACCTGAGGGTTTAACCCTTTTCTTGCTGCTTCAGTAGGGCTGTCCCCTCCCATGTTACTGCATCACTGCTCTGGTTCTTTATCCAGACTCCTTTGGGGCCTGGTGTCTTTTCAAACTATCTCTGGGTTGGGTATCCATCTCTGACACTCAAAAGCTCCTCTGTTGATGTCTTTGTGCCCCATTGGTCCACCTGGGTCAGGTGAATGAGGCTGTTGAGAGCAGCGGTCCCATCCATAGGCTCGGAGCCAGACTATCCGAGATCCAGACTGGCCTGACCTCCCTCCAGAAGCAACTAAAGCAGAGGAGTCCAACCGTGACCGAGGCTAAGTTCACTCAGAAGGTCGGCAAAAAAATCTATGAATTTCTGAATGAATTAATGTAAATAATTCCTTTTTAACATTATGCAAAGAAAACTCAAACAACCGGTTTTATAGCAATTTAAAGTGACTTGCGTTGTAATGTCGGGGAGCACATTCAAAATATTTGACTATATTTTACTATTTATTTTAAACCAATAAAATTCCTACTCAATATAATTCTACTGATTTTTCCCTAAATGAAGCCAGATACTACTTTGTACTTTTTGCCGTCTGGGGAATATAAGTCAGTTAAAAGAAATAAAAGTGTGTGTGTTGCTGTGCATAAAGTTTACTTGGGACGAGCTGGACATGTGGCACTCACGTCTGGCTGCGTTGGAGGGAGAAGTGCACGACTTGGAGAAGCCAGAGGAGGCGCTGTCGGTGACAGAGAGGCTTGTAGAGGTGCAGCAGCTCCACTCCCAGCTGTCCAAGCAGGCGGAGCAGAGAACCACCCTCCTCAGCAAGGTCAGGGAACCCAATATCTGGGGAATGAAGTAAACTAAACATGTACTTTACTATATTAAAGAGAGTATATGTTTACTCAACTTGGGAGAGTAACAAGGTATGGTTGACATCAAGTGAACTTAGTAAACTAAACATTAAGGAATAAACAAATCAATCAAGGAACCCAGAGAACTGAATATCCGGTGAAGCAAGGAAACTAACATTAGAGACCTGAGTAAACTAATCAAAAGAGAAACTAGATAGAGGGAATTAGACATTTAGGTAAAAAAATTAACTGAATTTTAATGGAGATAAGTAAAATAAATAGTTAGGGAACTTTAAAGTTAGGGAATTATATAAGCTAAATGTGAAGGGAATGAAACTTTTTGATAACAGAAGGAGCTAAATTAAAGTAACTCAGTAAACTAAGGAAAAGAAGTAACCACCATGAACAGCACTTAAGACTTTGGAAATTAAGTCAAATATAACTCAGGCAGCCAAACCTTTTTACAGTTACATAAATCAAATCCTTTGGGTTTTAAGGAGACTTGATATATAGCACTAGCATTGGGGCCCTCCCCTTCCTGCCTCTGTGCTAAACTGCGCCTTCCTTTGAGATGCTGGTTGAAAATAAATGTTCTTCGAGGTTTAAACTCCTACAACCATGAGTTAGTTCAAATATGATAGATTTACATTTATAACAAGGTCAGCTTTTATAAATTGGGAGTCTTTCAGTTGTTTCAGTGTTGGTTAACTAATCTCCTCACTTCCTGCTCCCTCAGATCCAGACGTGGCTCCAGGAGCACCGGGAGATGATTGACAGCTCCAGGAGCTGGATGTCAGAAGCCCAGTCGTGGCTGGCGGCTCCCTGCACCTACAAGACTGCCAAGTGCCTCAGTAACCACGTCCAAGCACTGCAGGTGTGTTCACTGATCCAAGGAACTCGAAAAATCGAAAATCCTCCACAATATTTTTTTGTCATTTGAATTTTATTAGTCTTGTTATTAAAAATAATACCATTTTGTTATTGCTTAAATTGTTTTCTGTAATTAACAGATTTTTTTTTTAATTTCTTTTTTTAACTCCACAACTTTATTTAAAGATTCATGTTACTGATCTATTTTGGAAAAAATAGACGCCTCAATAAAACATTGCGTTGTTTCTAACCGGAAAATGCACACATTTACAGGGAAGGGAAGATTTAAACTTACCAGTCAGTCAGTCAGTCAATCACTTAGTCATTATTTCTTTTTCCGTTGTCACTTCAGACGGTTCTGGGCGACTCGGCTCAGATCCGGGTCACCCTGCAGGGCTTCAGCTCCGTCTTGGACCAAATGTCGCAGGTCTGCGACGTGACAGCCCTGCGGGAGCAGCTAGCTGATGCTGACCAGCAGGTGGCGATGGTGCAGGACAACTTCACCGCCCCTCTGTCACAGCTGGAGCATGTTGCAGCCGTGAGTCTGACACCCGCTGGCCTCTTTTAAAATCCTCAACAGTAAAAAAATTCTGTAAATCCTTTATTTAATATTACTCATGCTTGATTTTGTAAGGCAGAGGGGAAAAATTAAGAGAAATTCGGAAATGTACTCAGAGTAAATTGAAATGAATGAAATTACCATTATAAAATTCCAAATAAGAATATAAAAAAATATATATATTTAATGAAGTTCAATGAAGTGAATGAAAAAGGAGGCATCCATCCATCCATCCATCCATCTTCCCCCGCTTATCTGGAGTTGGCTCACGGGGGCTGCAGCCGGAGCAGTGAGGCCCAGACCGCCCTCTCCCCTGCCGCATGCTCTACCTATTCTGGGGGACCCCAAGGCGTTCCCAGGCCAGCCTGGAGACATTGTCTCTCCAGCATATCCTGTGTCTTCCCCGTGGTCTCTTCCCAGATTAACGTGCTCGTAATACCTCCCATTGACGGCATCCAGGAGGCATCCTGACCAGATGCCCGAACTTCTCACCCTATCTCCAAGGGAGAGTCCGGCCACCCTGCAGAGAAAACTCATTTTGGCCACTTGTATCCGCGATCTTGTTCTTTCGGTCACTACCCACAGTTCGTGACCATAAGTGGGAGTGGGAAAGTTGATCGACCAGTAAATTGAGAACTTCATCTTCTGCCTCAGCTCGCCCTTCACCACAACAGACTGCAACACTGCAGACACTGCACCGATCCGCCTGTCGATCTCCCGCTCCATCCTTCCTCCATCCCTCACTTGTGAACAAGGCCTTGAGATACTTGAACTCCTCTACTTGGGGCAGGACCTCTTCCCTGGGGGCACTCCTCCTCTCTCTGGTTGAGCACCATGGTCTTGGACTTGGAGGTGCTGATCCTCATCCTGGCTGCTTCACACTTGGCTGCGAACCGCTCCAGTGAGAGCTGGAATTCATGGCCTGATGAAGCGAAAAGAACCACATCATCTTCCAAAAGCAGACTCGATCCACCGAACCGGATCCCCTCGATACCCTGGCTGCACCTGGATATTCTGTCCACAAAAGTTCTGAACACAATCGGTGAAAAGGGCAGCCCCGGCGAAGTCCGACTCTCACTGAAAACGGGTCTAACTTACAACTGGCAATGTGGTCCAAGCTCCAACACCCATCATACAGGGACCGAACAGCCCGTATAACGGGGTTCGGTACACCATACTCCCAGAGCACCCCCCTTGGGATTGCCTGCAGGACATGGTCGAATGCCTTCTCCAGATCCACAAAACACATGTAGACTGGTTGGGCAAACGCCCATGCCTAAAGGAGGGTTCTTAAGTGTAAATTGATTTTCCAGTCAAATGAAAAAGTGTAAATATATGTAAATACAAAGTGGACAGATATGCCCGCTCACCTCTGCTCCCTGCAGGAAGTGGAGGTCATTGAACGTGAGGTCCGTAGGATGGAGAGCGATGTGGGAGAGATCAGAAACTTCCTGTGTTCTCCAGAGGGCGTCTCCAGCTCAAAGAGCGAACTCCTGAAGGTGCTGAGCTTCTGGTTATTTTTTTTTAATTACATATGATAATTTAATTGCTCTGATTCACTTACGTATCTGTATATTTATCTATTTACCTATACTTGTATAGGTGTCCTGAAAACATTCTTTACATGTGATCAAAAACACGATCTACTTGTGTTTTAAGTACATGGGCCAGATGTGGCCGTCAAACAGGTCAGGGGGTATGGTGCTGGGTAGTTCCAGGAGTTCATACTTTACACGTAAAACACTCACAGCACGCTTTGGTGGTTCTGAACATCTCACAGAGTAACGTAGTCTCACTGCTGCCCATTCTGTACATATCCAGACACTGGAGAAGAAAATCTGCTCTATCAGGACAACCATCACTGAGGTCCAGAGCAGAAAAGCCAACCTCCGTTTGCCTGAGAACGCTGAGGAGAGTTTGACCGTCTTCAGCATCATCACCGAGATCCAGAATCTTCTATTGGGGCTGGAAAAGGTCTGAGAATCGATAAGCATTCATAACAATCAATAACCGATCAGGTACTTCATGCACAGTTTGTCACTGCAGACGGTCCCGGCACTCTTTGTCCAGCAGCCGCCGACCACCGTCCAGGTGGAACCGTCTCAGCAGGTGACCCCTGAACCACCATCTCTGACCTCTGCAGCAAAGAAACCCCAGGTGAGAGCTTGAGGGGCCGCTTACTTTTTTGTCAGAGGTGCAGTCTAGGAATCTATGCTCATCTCAACTTGGCTTCAGTGGAGATTAGTGAAGCCCCGCCCCTTCCAGCAGTGTTTGAGTCATCTTAGAGCATCCTCAGACAGGTCCTCTGAGGGAACTGTGGGATTCTGTCATCTAAAACGCCACCTCCTGACCTTTCAGGACCATGGAGTAGAAGTGAAGTGCTATGTACAAAATGCAGTATTTTTGTTGCAGACACACAACTTAGTTCTATCCATCAGTCCTCCCTCCATCGAGTCTGTGTATAATGACTGCGTTTCGCTAGGAGGGAGAGGAGCGGGTTCGGATCGAGATTGCACACGTCAAGGAAGGCGTCCTGACCGAAACCGCGGCCTCCATGCAAACAGAGGGGCTTTCCCCCTCCGAGCCGCAACTGCCATCGACCCTCGGGGTCATCCAGGTGAGGACAGGCGTATCAGTACCCAGGCTGGATGGGACTGGATGCCAAAGGAAGGTGGAGTTTGTCTGTCTTCACTGCAAATTAAGCGTCTCTGTATTTGAATATGAAATCCAGAGATGGAACCAATGTTTGTTACCTTGTTCTTAATTCCAGACTGTGAATGACATCCCTTGGACATGCGTCATTAACTGATTATTAATTATCATCTAACATTGTCTTTTGTGTTCTAACACATGCTTGATACTAATAATTTCCCTGCCAGGTTCTTTGTTTGTTTGTGTGAGGAGAGAAGGGTAGGACTATTTCTTGGCAAAATTGAACAAAATCTACCACCCTGGCTTAAGAAAAAAGTTCCTGGCTGGTAGAGCCTGGGCTGCAGAGGGGAAATGCTGCATTTTTTAGGAAAAACAACTTAAAAAAAAAAAAAACTTCAGGCAATGGGATAGTCTTCTCATGTCATCTGTCTAAAAATTCAGACTAAAGACTACTTTCACTTGGACTCAAAGACGTTGTCTTGGAGTTTACATGAAAGAGTGCATTTTTGGTATCTATTGAAGGAAGGCATTGAAATTTGACACAAATTTAAAATGAGATTCAAGATTTAGTGTGTCAAATATCAAGTTAACTTTACGACTTTACGATAGAGAGTACCTGTACAGGGAATAGACCAGGATTGTTTAGGGTTCTGATATTTAAGTGGGCAGATATTTTCCATGCTATTACGATAATGAAATGGAATATTGAAAGGGATTTTATTAAATTTAAAACAAATATTTGTCTCAGGCTCTTGGATGTTCCAAAAGAGTATCGATCGCCAAAGGTTACTGCTAATACTAGACAAAACACTCTTTAACCCAAAGCCAATTTTAATATCTCATGAAAGGCTGAACAGAGCTCCTTCAAGGTGAAAATCCTCAGTGCACATTGATAGCGAAGTATTAAAGGCCACTTGACCTTCGTGTCTTCGTGTCAGCAGCAGGGGCATGATGCCATGCCCAGGGCCAAAAAGGGCCTGTTGGGGGCCAGTGATGTGAAACAGGAAGTGGCTGGAGGAGGTGTTTTCCAGTGGCTCTGGGATGCTTTCCTGGGCATTTCTCCAGAGGTAATGATCGTCTCTGGGCCAACACAACGCTTTCCGTCTTTTCAGCCACAGATTTTGCTGTTTCGGTTCGGGATTGACTCAGTGATCAGTCACGTCATGCTAAATTATCACTATTAAAACATAATTCTGGAATTGGAAATGGTAGATTTTATCTGACCATTGAATATAGGAAGAGACAGACTTATTTTTGACAAATGTTGGAAATGACGGGGGACACCCGCAGGAATGGATTATCCCACATCCGGGACAGACGGAATCAAACACCTTGGCTCCTGATACAAATTTCTTCCTTTAGTTCCACTTGACTGCTGAGGTAGCGTCGTCTGATGCCACGTACCATTTGCAAATACCAGAAGCAAGCAGCACAGCTCCAATAGCCCAATAATCACCAGTTCATGTTCCTTTTATTCGATGAGTTGGTTGCTTTATAAATTGTCCGAAAGCAGCGGGGAAATGAACAATGATACCTTTTTGTAATGACACAATATTCAATTTCCTTTCATAGAAAGGGCAAAGGTCAAAAGAGTTTTGTCCTCAAGCTTCATTCTTTTTTTTCATTTGACTGAGAGCTGACAATTTTTGATCAAAGTAGTTGACAACTGCATGATCCGAAAAGAAAAATAGAAAAGATATGGATTAATAATTGTTCTTCGCAGAGCTGAGACAGAAATCTCTTTCTTTTTGAAGAGCGGAGGGATTTCATTTTTTCAGAACACATTATGAGAAAGAATTTGAACAAGACTTAGTTAAATTGAGTTAAACACCTGAGACCATAACTAATAATCTTGCTGTCATTAATCCCATTAATCCAGTCCGGGCTCGCTGACTAAAATCTGACCTCCTGAGCCCGGGTCCCTCTGTTCTCACCTTCATCCCTTCATCTACCATCCTCCTCGTCCTTAAACCCCCTTCTCTGCTCCCCGAATCCATCTGTCTCCTTTCCCTCGTACCTTTGCTGTACTTGTCTTCTCCCCGTAGGGGGCAGTGTGGAACAAGGTTTTGCCTGAGAACATGTTCTCCAGTCCATTTTGCCTTCAGACTTACTCCAGCTGTTTTGCTGCTGCCATCAGGTTCCATCAATCATTGTCACCAGTGCGACAGAGTCAGCCAGCGATTTCAGCAGTGAGGAGTCCGAACAACAGCCCGTGGAGGAGACAGAGGTAATTCCAGGGGTCACATGACCACAGATGTGAGCATGGAGAGCAAGGATCTCTTGAGTTCTACAGAGGGAACATCTTGGGATTCACTGTAGTTTAAGCCACGCAAATTTGATCACAAATTCAAGATGCTTTACTGCAGGGGTGTCAAACTCGAGGCCCGTCGGTCAGATCGGGGCAACAAACAAGTTTAATCTGGCTTGCAAAGCTAAAAGATATGAGGCTTCAGGTGTGAATCGAACAGTAATTGATATGTCGTGATTTTTAACGTCCGACCCACATGAGAATAGATTTTCCTCCATGTGGCCAATGAGCTAAAATGAGTTGGACACCTGTGCTCAACTGGATCACAAATTGAAGATGTTCTACGGTGAACCGTCCTTAATACAAATGTAGTTTTAGTAGTGATTAGTTTGTTGTGTGGCAGGGATTGCATTTTCAAAACTCCTGAATGAAAACATTTTGTAATCGTATAATGGTATAGTATTAGGTAATAGTGATAACGATAAATACATGGATGAACATTCAGAACATTTATGTATAAATCACTGCTTTTAATAAAATTCCACCTTAATCACAATCAAAATGATTTGATCAAAACCCTGGAAATTCAAATCATTATTATCGGTAATTGATTGATTGCTTCCATTCAAAAAATGTGGGTTTTATTTTGTGAAAACACTAGTCAAACACAATCACTGTTAATTGGACTGCGTTGGGGGTTGCTCTACTTTTACTTCACAGTATTTGAGTCTGAATTGGTACGGCATGTCTGCATTGTTCTTGTAAAGTGTGTGTGTTTGACATGAAATACACTTCAGATGTTTTTGTGTAACTGCAAATGTCAGAGACTCAAACACGGAGGAGGGTTCAAGAGGAGTGCGTGTTTAACCAACTGACCTGACTGATCTCTCTAACCCTGTTTCCTTCAGGATATTCAGGGCATCTCTGGAACCACTGGGGCCGGTTCCTCCGAGGCTTTTTCAGAACCCCTGGCCACAGTCAGGACTCAGGTTCCGCCCGAGAACGCGGTAAACGCTGCCTCCCCCGCCTCCTCGCCCGCCACCGGGCCGCAGCAGAGATGCGTAGTATCCTAGATCTAGAGCTAGTTTACACAGAACCTTTGGCTTCTTCTCCAGCTAGGACCTCCAGTGTTGTCTAGAGCCAGGTATAGGGATGCCCCTGTGAGCAAGAGCTCCTCCAGAGTGCAATTTGGGACTTGTCATTTTCTTACAATTGTGGAATGTCAACTGACATCCAAAACCAACCAAAAAGCTCTGTGTTCTCCATTATAAAGCTATTTGCCATTCCAGAATCCTGGAACTCCTCAATAACTGTGGTAGATTTTATTTTCTAAATCAATCCTTAAAATGTTCACCTTCTGCTGGAGCCAACCCCAGATAATGAGCTTCTGCTACTAGTTGTAGACGTGCCTAAGAAGTAATCGTGCTATACAGGAACCGTGTTGAGCAATGATTATCCCCTCCAGTGCATTGAAGCTCAGTATTTGGTCCTGGATCTCGAGCAAGGACTCTTGATTTGGAGCATCATTGATATTTTCATGAAAGACAGAAAGATGTTGTCTGACTTTTAGATCAGTTCCTTTTCTCTTTTTTAAAACTTCGTCCTACAGGACTCTCAAGCGCCTTAATAATTGAGCCCCGAGATTTCTCTCAAACAAAATTCATTATCTCTACTTCTTTCACCTAGATCTAGAATGCAGTAGTGTAGCAGTGGTGCATGATTTTTTTTTCTCCATACCAAACCTTTTGACATCAACTTGTTCTGAATTACAACACAGACTGGATATTTTACTCTGAAAGTCCTGCTCTAAAATCTTAAAGACGACCCTTAAAACTCTTTCCAGAACCAGCAGTTCTTTTTGAGCATACTTCTTCTCCAAACCTATCCCAGAATTCTCTTTTCCTCTCAGAGCCAAGTCTCGATCGACAGACATATTCAAACAAGATCTCCTGAGATCTTCTGCAACCTCTAATCCTCGGAGCATTTAAATAGCATTTTTTTCCAATTACTGCCTCTTTGTTTAAGATGTATTTTTGCTATGACAAAGTATTTGAAGTATCTGCCAAAGTATTAAAGCATCCACCAATTATCTGTTTTTTCTACTCCGACGTTTACATGAAGAACTTTGGGTGCCTGAGCAAGCAGAACAGGGTTTCATAGCTCCGTTCTGCTGGACAGCTCTCGGGCGGTTCTCACGCAGACTCCTGATGCTTTAGTTTAGTTTTGTTTTTTCTTCTGTTTCTTTTTCTTTTCTAGATCAAAAGCCGGTCGTTTGTTGCTCGTTCTAAATGTACATTAAATGTACAAATAGACAGATATTGTGTTCTGCATTGTATCAACATTGGCTGAGAGATGCCAATCAGTTTCTCTGTCCCCCGATCCCTTGTCTGCTTGCTAATGTGCATCCTGTGCCAAACCCGTTGTCCGGTAAGCTAACGATAATAGAACGTCTGGAGAACTGACGTATAATTGGGTCTGGAACCTGGAAACAAATTTCTACTAAAAATAGAAATAAGATTGTTGATGGAAGGCAATGAAACTGCACTGCTTTGACCTGGTTACCAATTAACTCAGCTGACAATGGGTGAACACCACTGGACTCCAGATTTAGGAAAAGAAAAATGTATGCACCTTTTAAATTGCACTGTATTTTTGCTCCACTCGACTTAATATGCTTAAAAAAAATAGATTGATTCAAAATAAGCTTTTGTTTAGGCGGTTTTCACCCAAACGCAGCTGTACTGAGATGTCTTACGGCATGTGCTGTACTTGAACGTTGTTTCACCTTTTTTTTTAGTGTCTTTTTTTTCCTGTTCTGTCTTCAAAATGAGCACATTATTAAAAACAACAAAATACTAAAATACAAATAAACCCACATCGGTGATCCAACCCCTTCCGTCTCTCTTCTTTCTGTGTCAGGATCTCATGATGGGACAGAGGGGGCTTGCATGGCGGGGGGATGGCGGCCGGCTGGAGGGGCCGAAGACTCACGCCGCGCTTAGAGAGCACACATGGGTCGAGGAGCAGTGTAGGGGTGCTAGTGCAGGTGGCGGCGAGGCACCGAACGTCGACGGGCGCTTGTTGCAAAGGCAGGTTCGGTCTGGAGAGGGAAGGTTAGGGGAGGCCGAGTCAGCCGACCTGGAAGGAGCAGTCAGTGCAGGAGCTGAGGCCTCGGAGCCTCCCCCAGCCCCCGCCTCCTCACCTGGGCCCTGGCGCCGGGACCTCACTGAGCGCCCCCCACCCACAGGTGCCCCGGTAAGACCGAGCGTCAATGAAGATCTGGGATCTCTTGCATGAAGCGAGAGCAATGTTCTCCATCTAACCCTCTAACCTGTAGGACGGGACAGTGTTAGATTGCTGCCGTTTCAGGACCGTGGTTCTAGGACCAGTGTTCTGATCGGTGCTACATCTGGATATGCGTTACTTTTGGGTTATTTGGGCTGTTTTAGGTTTGATTTTTGCCTGCTTTAATTTGCCACGAAACAGAGGGAAAACGACAACACGGTTACCGTGACGAAAACATCAGTGATTGCATTGCCATGTCAATGCAAACAGCGGTACTTGTGGGAAGTTTACAAAGTGGCCACATGTCCTGAAAAAAAAACTGTCCCAGAGTCCCTGGATGCAGTGTCAGTGACTCACATAACTCACAGCTGGACTGAGGCCACTCTCGTCCAGCCTAATTTCCAATTAATTTATTCATTTACACTCTGATATAATCCCAGCTTGACAAAGTTCACTCATTCATAATCAAATCCAGCCAGGAAGGAGAACTGAACTACCCAGTTTTAATGTCCCCACAAACTGTAATTGTCCCTGATATATTCTTGTTCTTCCACAGGAAGTTAACGTCTCACAGGAAAGTTGCACAAAAAATAACTCGTTATTTAATTTGAGAATATTTTATTATCATTATTATATTATTTAGAGGGGTCAAGACACTAAAAACTACAAGCGCAAAAATCCAGGCAGGTGTTTTTCTTAATAAAAAAAAGACATTGAAATAAAAATAAAATTGCTTGTAAAAGAATGGATTTTACTTGCAATTCTATTAATGGAAGAGGAACGTGAATGACAGCAAATGCAGAGCGAAGCATCAAATTAAAAGCAGGTTCGTCAACTCGTTCAGTGGGAATGAAACTTTCATTTAAAGGTTATTACAGGATTGTAAACGCCACTCATCTACACACACAGACACACACACACAGTCATGCACACTTTAATTAAAGTGTGCTATGGTGCACTAATCAGAGAAAATGCACTGTTTACCTTCCAAGTACTTCTAAATTAAATTTCGTGTTTATACTGAGGCTTTCACAGATAAAATTAATAAAGATCTTATTTGGGCCTCTAATCCTATCTTCAAAGGAATATTTCAGTGTACCAAAAAACTTGTGTGCAAGTTGAACTTGAACAACTACAGAATGGTCTTATGTACCACCATTTTACAAATAGAACACAGGCAGGAAGTACTTCAGAAGTCAAGCTGCAGTGCAGGTATACAGCTTGACAAAGTCTAATCGCAGTAAAACTGGAAAAAAGTCCAGAGTGCATCCGTGCAAGCACATGTATTGACACAACATTTATACAAAGAAATTAAGAAAAACACATTGTTGCTATTTTTTTGTTGTCCAAACATATGTCAAAATAAAATGTAGCAACTGCAGCTTTCCCTTGGGCGCCAGTGTTGGTCACAGTGAATTTACAGTAAGTCTTACAGACTAATGTACAACTAAGTTATAGAATAATTCAACTTTTGGGGCCCACTGTCCTCATATAAGGACGTTGAGTTTTCCAAACCAATTTTTTCTACAATTTTATATATTTACTGTTTACTATTCATTACTATATCAGTATTACATCGAGCTCCTTTGAGCTCCCTCTGAAGGACGAGCAACTGAAACAGTATAAATAAGATAAGATGAAATGATAAATCATAAGTTCTAATGAGCAATTTCAAAAAGACACTATGGTAATGCTTATTTAGGCAGTACCTGTTTGTGGATGCTTGGTTTTAATTTTGAATCCCCCCCACAATCCCCATGTGACACAAGAGAGTTGAGACCTATAACAAACTAAAAACAGTAAAATAGGCCCATTGTCCCCTGTATGAGGACATTAATCTTTTGCAAAAAAATGTAGACATTTTTTTGCTTGATTTTGATATTTTTAAATATTTTCACAAATTTCTTAATATTTTATGGCTTCCTGAAGCTCATTTTCAATCATTTCTCACCGATGCACTGGTAATCGGTTACTGGGTCGACTCCTCAGGTCATGTGACCTGAGGGGGTCACTTATGGACCGACAACAAAGTGAAAACAAAAGGAAAAAAAAAAAAAAAACGCCACTTTACAGGTGAAGCCAGACAGGTGGATGATTGACAGTTTGTCTGTGTAAGGAAGCAGCAGGTAAGTGTTTTCTTTAGCCACACCCTTATGACTCACCTCCACCTGCAGCCTCAGGCTGTCATATGCTCTCTCTTTCTCTCTCTCGCTGCAACAAAGGTGTCACCAGAACCTGCCGTCTCTCCAGGAAGTGGTGTTTGTCACAGAAGGGGGTGGAGCTTAGGGGGCAGCAGAGTCAAGGGAGACAGAGGGGCCGTCAGTTCAGTAAATCCTCCTTGGGTTGAGGACCTCCTTGTTAACCTGCAGCAGGTGGCCTTGGTGTTGTGTTTCCATTTCAGGCTTTTGGGGGGCCACAGCCAGACCAGGACCAGGACCAGATCCTCCATGTGCGACCGGAGGACGTGGCTCTGCTGGAGCGGCGCCTACAGGAGGCCCGGAGCAGCCTCGGGTCCAACATGGTAGACGACGTAGAGCGGCAGCTGGCGGTCTGCCAGGTAAGCCCTGCCCACCGGTCACACCTGGACATGCTTGACTTGCACACTGCAAGTGTTTGTCTGGGGGGGCGGGGTTCGAGGCGAGTACAGGAGGAACCGCAGAGCCTTTTCAAATTCTGACTACAAGTCAAACGTTTGAGGCAACGGGGTTCCTTGGAAGAGGAAGAAACACACACTCATACATACAAACACAGAATTAGCCAATTCAAAGCCTTGTATACAATCAACGTTTTATCTCGCTGATATTTCTTGAGTTTTATATGATCTGCATTCATTTTTTGTGGATATTTTTTCAAGATAGTTATGTTTTTTTTCTTTGATATTTACATAACATTTGAAATACATTTGAAATACATAACGGGTTCAAGACTGTGTTAGTCTTGCTCCATGTACAGCTTATTCAGTCTGTTATCCATTTTCAGCTTATTAAAGTAAACTGCCTTTGTGACTCTGGTCAGGGGACCGGATGCAATTGTGACACCAATTTTCTCCAGAAAAAATGTTTTGCTGTGTTTTTTGTAAATACTATTTTTGGTTAATATCATTTAATGTGGTTTTCACACAGACTACTGATAAGCAGATCATATATTTTGTGTGTGTGTGTGTGTGTGTGTGTGTGTGTGTGTGTGTGTGTGTGTGTTTGTGTGCGCGTTTGTGTACCTTGCAGGAAATGTTCCAGGAAATCGAGCAAAAGGTCTCAGGCCTATCAGAGCCGGCTGGGCTGGAGGAGGCAGAGCTGCTCTCCTCCAGGCTGGAGCTGCTGAAATCCAGCCTGCTCTCCTTCCAGGAGCTCCTGCAGGAGCAGCGGGGCAGGGAAGGGGATGCGGGACAAAAGGGGGAGGCCCGCAGCTGCGTCCGGGAGATTTTCTCCTCCCAGAGGAACAAGCTGCTGAGGCAGAGCAGCCTCCAGCAGCAGAAGGTGAAGAGGAACCTTCCCCTAAAAACTCTGAAACATTTAGAAAACCTCAAGTTCATATTAAGGCTCAAAAGGCCAATGGTGTCTTCTTTGCAGGAGCTGGAGGAGCACCTGGAGGAGCAGAGGAGTTTGATCCAGGCCATTGCCAAGCAGGGTGGCGGGCATTGTCCTCCCAGCCAGGAGCCCAATAGCAGCCGCAGCTCACTATCCACACAGTAATACCGCCGCCTCACTGATATTATGGGTTATATTTGTTTGAGCACAAGTCATTTTATATTTTGCCTCCTCCATTGTCCCAACCTTTCACCCATATTTGGGGATAAACTTGATTATTTCATTTTTTTTATTAACTTTCTGTTAATTAGTAATATTTCTTATTGATTTTATATTTTTATTTATTTATTTATTTATAAAAAAATGATATGTTGCTAAGTTGGTTTCTTAATTTGAAGTATATTTCTTTTTTTTTGCTATTTACATTTCTTTCATGTTTTTAAGTTTTTGCTGGTTGTCTGGGATTTATGACCAACCTGGTTATCATTTTTTTCACATTTTCTTCAAATTAGTTTGTCTTGTTTTCTTAACAGATTTTAGAAAATTAGGGCACCTTCAGAAAACGTCTGTGGGACGTCTGATTTTTTGATAACACTTTCAGTTAATTGAGATTCAGTAGGAATAACGTCAGTAATTAATTAAAGAAAATTCTTCCCATGTGTAGCCTGTCTCATCAATCGGCCCCCAATGACACTGTCCCAACCCTTCAATTGCACAACTTTGCACAACTTGCCACTTTGCACCACCGACCACAATCGCCCTGATTTCACTCTTAATTTAATGACTGTTACATGTTGTCTGTTTAACACTATTTACCACAGTAAATTCCTTGCAGTTGAAATATTTCTTGGCAATGAAAGCAATTCTGATTCTTACGGGAAATACAGTAAAATTGAAATTTTAAATCAAATTTTTACAACTTGTCATATGCATTTTTATTGAACGAAATTAGCCTTCGTAACGTACATGTTGCATCAAATTGAATGTTTTACTTTTAATTATATTCTATTTCAAATTCGTATATACATATTTTTTTTTCTTTTTTCAGGTTTAGTTTTTAGTATTTTTTGCTTTTTTTTATTTAGGTAAAGTTCAGAAGTTCAGGAAAGAAAGTGAATCAAAGAGAGAAAGGAGGAGGGAGGGAGGGAGGGAGGGAAGAGGAAAAAGCTGTAAAAAGGTTGATAATGGAAGTGTTAATTCTTCCAGGCGGCCTCCTGCGAGGGCTGGAGGGAGGTGGGAGCGCCTCCGCGCTCGACTGCAGGCGGAGGAGGAGAAGTGGCTGCTCCCTCCTTCCAAGGTAACGACTGGAGTGCTTGATTTTCACCTTCTAATAGAAAAAAAGAGTCTCCGCTTCGGTTGATTATCACCTCCTCCTGAGCGGCGGCCATTCTGACGCCTCCTCACCGCGATGGCACCCCCTTTCCCCCCTCAGCATCTCCCTCTCATGTTGTATTTTTCGTCGTCTCTTTCTTCTTCCAAGGCGACACAACGGCGGGGGGGGACCGCCGGACGTTTGATTGACAGCCGGAGCCTGATGGAGCTTCGGAGCCTGGTTGGGAGGCTGAGCGCTGTTCAGGTGAGCGGCCAGCTGTGGGCGCCAGTTCCACACGAAGGGAACGAAAAACCACGGAGAAGCGTCAAACTCCACTAGACATAATGCGTAGTTTCTGTGAAGCAGTCTTCCCGCCATGAAACACAACGTCTTTGTCGCCTTCTTCCTCTTCTTCTTGTTCGCCACAGTGAATCGACGTCCTCCATCTCATCCCCTTCTCTGTATCCTCTTTCCTCTCACGCTACTCACTTCTTACTCCTCTTCTTCTCCTTACGGCTTTCCCTTCAGGGGTTGCCACACCAAATCGACCTTTGAATCAATCGTCGCCATCTAACCCTATTCTCTGTATCCTCCTCTCTCACACCAATTACCTTCATATCCTCTCTCGCTATGTCAATAAATCTTCTCTTTGGTCTTCCTCTAGACCTCCTACCTGGCAGCTCCAATTCCAGCATCTGTCTACCAATATATTCACTTT
Organism: Fistularia commersonii; assembly: GCF_037954325.1. Lineage (NCBI taxonomy): Eukaryota > Metazoa > Chordata > Actinopteri > Syngnathiformes > Fistulariidae > Fistularia > Fistularia commersonii. Next base: position 16,683,698 of record NC_141284.1, on the reverse strand, counting down.
TCCTCCTCTGTGTATGACCGAACCATCTCAGTCTGGCTTCTCTGACCTTCTCTCCAAAACATCTAACGTTTCCTGTTCCTCTGATAGACTCATTCCTGATCCTATTCACCCTGGTCACTCCCAAAGAGAACCGTAGCGTCTTCATCTCTGCAACCTCTAGCTTTGCCTCCTGTCTTTTCTTCATTGTAAATGTTTCTTGGCCATACAGCATTGCTGGTCTCGCCACTGTCTTGTACACTTTTCATTTTGGCTGATAGTCTTCTATCACATAGTGCCCCAGACACTTTTCTCCACCCATTCCAACTTGCTTGTACCCGTCTCTTCGCCTCTTTTCCACACTCTCTACTGGTCGGGACTGTTGACCCCGAGTACCTGAAATTCTCAACTTCTTGATCTCCACTCCCTGTAGCCTCACCATTCCAACTGGGTTCCTCTCATTCACGCACATATACTCTTTCTTGCTGCAACTAACTTTCATTCCTCTCTTTTCAAAAGCATACCTCCACCTCTCAAGATTTTCCTCAGCCTGCTCTGTGCTCTCACTACAGACCACAATGTCATCTGCAAACATCATGGTTCATGGGGATTCCTGTCTGACCTCATCTGTCAGCTTGTCCATCACCACTGTAAACATGAAGGGGCTCAAAGCTGATCCCTGATTGAGTCACATCTCCACCTTGAACTTCTCTGTTACCCCTACAGCACACCGCACCACTGTCTCACAGCTACCATACGTGTCCTGCACCAGTCTAATATACTTCTCTGCCACTCAAGACTTCCCCATACAATACCAGAGCTCCTCTCTTGGCACCCTGTCATATGCTTTTTCCAGGTCTACAAAAACACAATGCAGCTCCCTCTGGCCTTCTCTGTAATTCTCTATTAACATCCTCAAAGCAAATACTGCATCTGTAGTACTCTTTCTAGACATGAAGCCATTCTACTGTCCACAAATGCTGACTTCTGCTCTCAGTCTACTTTCCTCTACTCTTTCCCATAACATCAGTGTATGGCTCATCAACTTTATCCCTCTATAGTTGCTGCAATTCTGCATATTCCCCTTATTCTTAAAAAATTGCCACCATCACACCATTCAGGCATCTTCTCTCTCCCTAAGATCCTGAATCCTTGAATAATCTAGTCAGAAACCCTACTGCTGCCTCTCCTAGACACTTCTACACCTCCATAGGTGTATCATCAGGACCAACTGCCATTCCACTCTGCATCGTCTTCACTGCTTTCGTCACCTCACGTTTATCAATCTCTGCTACTTCGAGGTCAACAATTGTCGCGTCTTTCCTTGCCTCTCTCATTTTCATCAGCTCTTCAAAGTACTCTTTCCATCTTCCCATCACTCTTCTAGCATCTGTCAATACATTTCCCTCTCTATCCTTAATCACCCAGACCTGTTGTACATCCTTTCCATCATTATTCTTCTGCTTTGCCAACCTGTATAGATCATTCTCACCCTCCTTACTATCCAACTGAGCATCTAAGTCATCGTACGCCCTTTGTTTTGCCTTTGCCACCTCTATCTTTAACTTATATTGTATCTCCCTGTACTCCTGTTTGTACTCATCCCACTTCTTTTTTGCTAACCACTTTCTCTGTATACACTCCTGCACTTCCTCATTCCACCACCAAGTCTCCTTATCTACTTTCCTTCAAGATGACACACCAAGTACTCTCCTACCTGTCTCCCTGATAGCACGAGCTGTAGTTGTCCGATCATCTGGAAGCTCTCCCTGACCACCCAGAGCCTTTCTCAACTCCTCCTTGAAAACCATACAATACACCTCCCTTTTCAGCTTCCACCACTTCGTCCACTGCTCTGACTTTGTCCCCTTGATCTTCCTTGTCACCAGAGTCATCCTACAAACCACCATCTTATACTATTTGGTTACACTCTCACCTACAACTACTTTGCAGTCACTGATCTCTTTCAGGTTACCTCGTCTATACAAGATGTAGTCTACCTGCATGCTCCTACCTCCACTCTTTTAAGTTACCCTATCTTCCTGTCTTTTCTGGAAAAAAGTGCAAACTACAGCAATTTCCATCCTTTTTGCAAAATCTACCACCATCTGTCCTTCTGCGTTCCTATCCGGGATGCCAAACTTGCCCATCACTTTTTCATCATCTCTTTGCCTGTACCAACATGACAATTGAAGTCTGTGCCAATTGCCACTCTCTCTCATCTCTGAGTATATTCTGCATCGCTTCATCTAACATCTTCTAGAATTTCTCCTCCTCTAACTCGTATCCCACCTGTGGGGCATAGCCACAAACAACATTGAGCATCATGCTTTCAATTTCCAGTTTAGGACTCATAAGTCTATCTGACATTCTTTTCACCCCCAGAACATTCCTCACAAACTCCTCCTTTAAGTTAGCTCTACTCCATTTCTCTTCTTGTCAGTACCATGATAGTACAACTTAAGGCCTGCTCCTAAGCTTCTAGCCTTACTACCTTTCCACCTGGTCTCCTGGACACAGAGTACATCCACTTTCCTTCTCTGCATCATATCGACCAACACTCTACCTTTTCCTGTCATAGTCCAAATAATCAAAGTCCCTACTCTCAGTCCCAGACGCTTTCCTTTCCTCTTCTCTCTCTGCTTCAGAACACGCCTTCCTCCTCTCGTTCTTTGACCTGCTGTAGCCCAGTTTTCATTGGTTCCCTGTAGGTCATCGGTACCAATGACGGTCATTGTTAATCTGGGCCTTGACCAATCCGGTATGATCTGGTTATTAGGTTTGATTCGCATATTGGTTTAGGCAAAAGTTTGACACCGGATGCCCTTCCTGACGCAACCCTCTGCATTTATCTTTAGCTAACACAAGTGACATGAAATTACTGTAGTGTTTCAGCTAACCAGACATGAAGCTTTGGCTAACTGGAGTATCTCTTGAACACTCAACTAGAACAGACACCTGTCCTCATCAATTAAAAATGAGTTTGTTCAGTTTTGACAGAAAATGCGTATTTCTATCTTTCTAAATTCATTTTTGGCCAGAAACGGTTTTTTGATTAACAGAAACATTTTATCAAATTTTATCTCATTTAATTCCCTCCCCGTTTTTGATCTGTTCAGCCGCTACTTTGCAGAAAAAGCAAAGTTACTGGAACAGATCGATTTGATTTGTGTCAACGGTTTTATTTCATAAGAGAAGAGAAGAGAAGAGAGTCTTTGAATCCTCAGGTCCCCCTTTTATGGTGAGAAAGATGGACCAAATCCTTGAGAGTGACAATTAAGGTCTAAATTAATTATTTTCTGACTCAGAAGCTTCATGGCTGCCACTGTCTTTTCTTGTTGCAGCAATTTTCATTTTGACATCACATAGCAGCAAGTAGGAAAAGTATGTCGTCCCTCACGGGGATAGGACCGATGAAATTGCACTCAGGTTTCTGTGACATCACAACTCCTTTTCACAACCACCTTTGTCGACTTCTCAGGACCCTGGGGCGCTGGACGAGCTGTGGTTCCATGCGCTGAGCCAATTCTGTGTGTTCCTTAATGATGTTGGCACACTGGTGCACTCGGCTGGTGGGAACACGCCCGAGGATGATGCCCTGACTATGTCACTGCTGCAGGTGAGAGGAACTATTAACCTCTCAACTTCTTTAAAATTAATCATCTATAACTGTCAACTTGTCAAAAAGTCAAATTGTACAACCATTAAACTCTCAATACGATATTTACGTTTCAACTTTTTAAACTTTCAAACCGTCAACTTTTGTAAATGACTGATAGTTAAATGATCAAAACCTTACAATGTCAAAATATTAAACATTGAAGTTATCAGTCTGTCAAAAATTGCCACCGAATTGTCAAAATGTCCATCTATTTTTCAAATTCTTCAAAACTGTTAAACCATCATGTTAAATTGTCAAACTTTAGTACAGGATTTTTCTGTCTTTCTTTTTGCTATCTGGCTTTCTGGTTTTCCTGCATATTTTTTAAAACTTTCATAGTTTTTCAGGAAATAAATCATTAATTAAATAATTAATACATTCATTTTCTACATATTGTTTTTTAAATGATTTATTTTAGCGCTTCCTTGTTTTCCTTTTTTTTTAATCTGGTCAGATCTGTGTTTTGTTTGAGGATCGTTTTGTTGAGTCAAAACATTCATGAAGCTATGAAATATGAGCATGAGCAGACTACGCCCCCATCAATAGAACCACCCGAATCTCCTGACCTTGTTTATCTCAGTTGAGGCCCGAAGGATTCATTGCAGCTTCACTGCATTTTTAAAAAACCTCCAGACCGTGTGGATGGAAGCATCTGCCCTCCAAGAAGAGCTGGAGGCTCGTGGGTCAGACATCAGCGCCGCGCTGGGGTCGGCAGGCAGCAGGTCCTGCATGGATGCAACCATCAAGATCCTGCCGGTGGTGCAGGCAGCGGTTAAGAGCTGGGAGGAGCAGCTCCGTCAGCAGCAGAAGGAAGCATCCAGGCAGCAGGTGAGTCCTGTGACCCGTGCTCCATGAGGGTTCAGCATCAAAATAACGATTTTAAAGACAATAACAGGTAGCATAACCAGTCAGACCAGGCACTTGAGGATTTATTTCCTGGTCTTTTCTGTTATTTTACAATAATGCTGTTGCACATTTGTATTGGTGATTGCTGGTTTATTTTTGAAACATTTCTTTGTTGTTATTACTTATGAGTTTGTATTTTATTGTGTTTTCTAAAAAGTAAACCGGTAAATACTCCTATATTTCCAATTTAGCTTTTTAGCTTATTTTAACCTCTGAGGAGTTTTTTGCAGGTTTTCCAATGATATGTTTACAAATTTTGAGCTAACATTTTAAAACAAATTCTGAATTTATTTCTTTTTCATTTCAATCTTTTTTTCTATTATTCTGATCTTCACCTATTCCTTTGGTCTTCCCTTGGTGTGGCTGCATGGCGTCGGGTCACTGTTTGTCACTCTAACCTGACAGAGACTGATCTCAGAGCTGCATGCAGCCTTCACCTCTAACCAGACTGCCCTCCGGATGTTAACATGCCGTCTGGCAGGAGCCTCCAATCCGAGCCAGCGGCTGCAGGTACCCATCTATGAGATGTTCTGCCTGTTTGTCACATGACCCCAATCTTAATATCATATTCAAGCGTGTCAGCACACTCACCTGTTGGTTGACTGGGATCTGTGTGTGGGTTTAGTATGTTCTTCACGTTCTCCTTCCTGGTTTCTCTCCAGGTTCCTCATCTTTCGCCCACAATTCAAAATGGTTAGACTCTAAATTGTTTTTAGATGAGAATGAGAAAGTGAACGGTTGGATGATTGACAGCTGACCCATCCAGGTTAAGCCCCGCCCGTCATCTAAGTGACAGCCGTAATTGGCTCCAGGACACATTGATCCTGTGATGTGATGAGCAGGATGTGTAGAAAGAAAATAAATACCTTGTATTTTTCTAGTATTAGTTCTTTCGAGTGTCTCTTGATATCTATAGTTTGTTATTTTCCAGGGCTTGATAAACTTAAAGTCTATTTTTACTGAAACTGGAAAATGTACTTAGTGACAAGAACTTAAAGTAAAAAATAACCAAAGATGTTGTATCCAACCATTTTTGGTTCTTATCTTATCTTATCTTATCTTATCTTATCTTATCTTATCTTATCTTATCTTATCTAAGTTTTAATATCTGTTACTTTAATGAAAATGTTTCAGTTTGTGGTGCCAATGCAGGACGCCCTACAGCAGCAGGCCGACGTTGTGAACTCCCTGCTGGAAGAAGCGAAGCAATGTGACCTGCCCACATCCCTCATCCAGCAGGCCACACAACTGCAGGTATGCTGGTAATCAACTGGGGACTCATAGGAACCAGGATATTCAAATATTAGTTAAGATTTCTGGACTGTGCACACATTAGAGACTCCTGTTGTCTGCAGGGTGAGCTGGACGAGACCCTCCATGGTGTCCGCTCCCGCTGCCAGGAGCTGAAGAGCAGTGAGGAGCAGCTGTGTCGATACCAGCACCTCATCCTCAGCATACAGGAGCTAATCAGCCTGGGATCTGAGATTCTCTCTCGACCCCCCGCGCTTCGGAGCAGGATGCACCTGCATGAGCAGCTCGCCAGTCACACGGTCAGTGGGACATGTGATCAGGATCAATACTGACCCCTGACCTCCTGGGCCTTGGTGGTGGTAGGCATTTCCTAAATGTTATCTCAAAATGTCTTTGCAGAAGTTCTTCCAGTTCCTTGGCCAGCACTTCCACATCTTGCAGTATTTGACCAGCAGAGCCCCAGACAGTGCCCCGCAAAGCTGGGAAGCTGAAATGCAGACCCTTCAGGACAAGGAGGTCCAACTACAGACATGTGCTCTGGAGAAGAGATGCCAGATGGAAGAAACTTTACAGGTAAGTGAAGTGAGCTTGTGCTCTGTTCTGAAGTGATACCTCTATCTGTCCAACTAGCCAAAGGCTGATCCAAGTAAGATTTCCTGGTGAAAAGTCCAGCAACAGTTTGGAAGGTGAAAAAGGCAGCTGAGGTCCATTTACAATTAAAAACAGTGTTGTAATTTAGCATTGATTAACATCTATTTGTCCCCAAAGATCACCTGAATTTAGCAAAATGATCACCTCAAAATTCAAATCAATTAAGGTAAACAAAAAAGGGTAAAAAAATCACATGTGTCAAACTCAAGGCCCATGGGATATGCCCTGTGAATTAATCATCTTTGGCCTGCATGATAGTGTCTAATTACTATTAGAGGTGGCCCACCAGTAAATTGCCCGCACGACCATAATACTACTAAATCCCACAATGTGCTCCCAGTATTTTTCGCCAGCTAATCATGAATAGAGATAGAGCCATAGGAAATAAATACAACTAATTTTATTTGTTTCATTTTTTCCATCATGTCTTTGATGATTAATATTGTTTTATAGACATTAGATAATAGGTTCTGCAAGTTCCAGATTCAATATGTGCAACAAGAGAATTTCAATACATTTTCAATAAATATCTAATGGTTAGATGGTTATTGAAAACGTATTGAAATGATCTTGTCAGGCCCTCGACTTGGACCATTTTTTTTTTTTTTATTTTGGCCTGCTGTGTATTAGACTTCGACACTCCCAGTTTAAAAGGATAAATTGTTGAATTCTGAGTAGAACAGACCTCAGATACAGAGAACTGCAGCACTTGTTGGCAACTTGACTGAGGACTGTCACCCCATAGGTGCTGCAGGAATCCAAAACTGTCAAACCTTGGTTAAGACTGTCAGGGGCAAAGGACCCCCTTGAACAAGGTCTTGCTGTTTTTAGTAAATTCGTGCTAAACTTAAAGACAGATCCTAAAATGCTTGATACCAATTCTGTTCCACCTCCTTCAGGCTTGGAACATTTGAGGAGAATCTACAAAACCTTTGGTTGAATCTCAGATGGAGGTAGACTTTACAAATTAGAAGACCTTCCTTTAACTCCGTGATCTGCGCCCTCCGCTTTCGCTTCTTTAGATGTGGATGCAGTGGGACGACGACAGGAACTGGTTCGACTCCCTCCTCAGAGGCGTCGAAGCCTCTCTTCCTAAACCGGGACAGGATCCAGAACCACTGTTTTTGAAGAGCCTCTCAATCTACCAGGTAAGTCCTATTAATGTGTATGTCCCGTCCCGCTGTCAAAGGAATATTAAACATTTCTGACGCTCTGTTCCTCTCATTCATACTGGACCATTAGCAGTTCACTCTGTGTTCTACTCTGTCTATTCCACTCAAAACATAATTGTTTCAATTACACGGGAGCCAAAAGGTTGTTCTCCATCGGGGTACATGATGTACCTGGGGTTTTTCAGCGGTTATTAGCTACAGCTCATAGCTCATTTGGGCTTCCCAACGTCACTGCCGTGGGACTGAAGTCTGTCTCTTATTGAAAAGGTGGTGCTTAACTAAATTGGCGTAATGGAGAGGAGAAGGAGTAGGACAGAGCGTAAAAAACATCTTGGGTGGTCCAACTTTTTTTTTTTACATTTTTCAAGCATTCTGCCTGAAACATTGATTATCTGATTTTTACTGCAATGCTAGCTGGAAATATGCCTTAATTTATCTGCAAAAAAAAAAAAACAGAGAAATAAAAATTGATAGTTTCAGTTGCAGTCTTTTGATTTGTGTGGCTTGAGAAATATCTTAATATCTTATCTATAAAAAATGTCGTAGTTTGAAAATTACCCTGTTATTAGCATAGGATTACACTTTTAATTTACGTTCATCTGATGTGTATATATTAACCAGCCTGTTTATTTGTAAAGATTTACACGTTTTGATTCGATGTAAGATTTCAATCTATTTACAATTATGTTGTTAGCAGTTAGCAGTTGCCTACCATCCTCATATACTTGCTTAGTCTGTGGCAACTATTATCGAATGATAAAATTGAATATGATTTCCAAAAAATCCTATATAAAGAGTTTGAACTGTGATTATGTTCACGTGGTTTTATGACCATGACGCTGTTGAGAAATTATCATTTTTTTCCAGCTAGTACCAGTTGAGTTAACGAAGGTTGTTAGCTTAATTGACAGCTAATTTTACTGAGCAAACATGCATATTTGATTGAAGTGTAAAAACTTTTATTTAAGACTTTACAAGATATTAGCGTGTATTACAAAATATCCTGCTTGCTGCTATCCATCTCATGGCACGACCGTTTTGTAATATTTCAGAAAGCTAAAGGTCAGTTCTAAATTATTTTGCTGGCAGCTAGCTAGCTTGTGAAGACAGGTTATTTCTGCATGTTCCAATAGTGTTTAAAAATGGATGTTTCTACTTTAACTAGATCCGGTTACCACCTGAGTGTCCTGTATCATTACAGGTTGCTAGTCTTTGACGTTGCATCATTTCTACACACACTAAAGATATTTAGCTGAATAAACACAATGCTGTGTTGTTTTGAAGTTGTGTTTTGCCTTTTTTCAGGAGCAGTTTGACATTCTTGAGTCGAGTACCGCAAGGGCTGGTCGGCTGCTGGAGACGGGCCTTCAACTGCAGAGGGCGGGCTGTGGAGAGGCGGTTGATGCCAGTGGCAAGCTAGAGATGCGTTGGAAAAGTCTGCAGCAGAGGGTAAAAGAAGAACGAAGTAATGTGGAAAAGAAAAGGAAGCTGCAGAAAAGGTGATGGAAATTTCAAATACTAATATTCTATGTTTAAAACTTTTAATCTCGCGGTGGTTTGATTATACTTTTGTAAAATTTTGTCTTTTTAAGGATATTTTTACAATCAGATTTAGATATTTTTTTACATGTACTAAATGCTATTTATTATAGTTTCAAGATGTTTGAAACAGATAATTCAACGAACAAATGTTGGCTTGAAATAATACAGCCAAATTAAAAGCACGGGATAACAATCATTGTAAGATTTTAAATACAGGTCATTTTTTAATGCATTTTGGGGGATTTTTGAAACGTTTAAAAATTATTTTCATAAATAACCAGATTTGCTAGGGACTTTACCGTCCTGACTGACTGGATGGGTGGAGCCAGAGAGGTGATCGACAAATTGAGCCTCCTCTCAAACCCTGCCGATGAAGAGGTACCAGATCGTGAGCAGAGACGAGAGAACTACTCCAACTTTGTGGTGAGTTCACAAACCCAGGAGGACAACAGTAGAGTCTGTGAACTGGGTTTGGACCGAAATTGGCATCGAGTTACTTAAGATTTAGCAAGTAATTACTTAAAAAGTGCTACTAACAATGGAGTAACCATTTGAGCACATTTGAACCTAATAGTAGGTTCAATATAAACATTTTGACAGGTTGGTGGTATGATCATAAATTAAAAGACATCCCATTGTCCCCATGTAAGGACACATGCCCAAATAGCTAGAAGACATGAAAAATGCATTCTAAAAAGCAAATGTCTGGTGGCTGTGAAACACAGCTACTCCATAGTTTGTGTGTGCGTGTTTGAGTGCGTGCGCTTCAGCCGGAAATCTGTTGTGTGTTTGATGTCAGACGAAAAACTTAAACCGTATCGTCACTCTTTTCAGACGTTCATGAAACAGCTGGAGGACAAAACTAGTCTGAAGGTTTCTGTGATGGGTGCTGGTTGGCAGCTGGTCCAGCTCCAAGAGGTGGAAGGAGAACCTGGGAAACTGGATCTGGATTCAGTCCAGACACAGATCAGACAGCTGGAGCTAGACTGGACAGATATACTGGCCAAGGTTCCCAATCTCCAACACAATCTGCATCAGGTGAGGAAGTTCTCCATGAAATCCAGGATGTTCCAGAGGTGGCCTGTTTTTCAAGTGATTAGTTCAGGAGCATTTAGATCATAGGGAATTTCACCAGCATCTAAAAATATTAGTCCCACAGGGCAGCCACTGCTCTCTCTGCTTGTCTCGGTGCATTCTTCTTCTACACTTGAGCTCTGGTCAAGACCTTTGTTTTGACTTCCATTCTCCCCTCTAGCGCTGGATGGAGGCCGTCAGCCAGCAGGAGACACTGAATGAACTCCGGGTTTTGCTCACAGAAACTGAGTCACAGCTGGAAGAGCAGCCTGATGTCAGCAGTCAGGTGCTGCCCACAAGCAATGAGCTGGCGCTGCTACGGAAACACTGCCAGGTGACCTCCTGTTCCTGTTCCAATAATCTATTTTCAAATTTAAATTTGACTGTATTATTTATATTTTTTTCTTGACTCTGTAGCTGCTGGACTTAACAGGATAATATACAGTATTTGATCAATCCTATCATATTAGTTATTTGACTCTGTGCTCTCCATTTTGCAGTAGCAGTGTTTTAACCTTCAGCACAGAGCTGGCAAGTCAATTGGCTGCCCCCTACCAAGGCTATGTGTCACACTTTGCTAATCGCCAACTCATGGTAGGGGGTCGGCGGGAAATTCTGGTTCTAGGAGAATATTTTCACGATCATATATGGACTTCTCACAAATTGAATATTATACTATGAGATGTACCAATTTAACAGATGCAAAATGATCCCATGAAAGAATTTCAATATCACTTGAAATCATTTGTCAGCCTTCTTGCTGTGTCAGCCAGCTACAGTGGTGTCAGCATTTTGAGGAGTTAAGTTATTTGAAAACTTTTTTTCAATGTCTTTCGACTTTAAGATCTTCTTGATTCCGTCTTTGCAATTTGACACACTTCATAATTCAATCTTTTTGTCATCTTATCTCAATTTGTTTTTCCATCCCAGGAGCATCAGACAGAGCTGTCCTCTCGCCACCCCACACTGGACTACGTCAACCAGCCACTGCAGGCTTGCACTGCCAATTGGGACCACAAGGAGCGCTGTGAGCATAACCAGTTTGCAGAGCAGCAGGGGCAGATCAACCACTCCTGGCTGCATTTGGAAGGTGCTCTCAGCTCACAGGTCAGTTAGAGGTGTGACATCGTGTGACATCATTGATACTGTTACCCACGCTAATGCTAATGCCAGTGGATACTTGGGATAGACTTTGTAGATGGATTGATTGATTGATTGATTGTCACATGTGAAGCTAAGGGAAACACCTGCCTAACTTCAAGAGGTTGGTTACAAAAGCAAAAGAAATTCCTCTCGAAGGATTGTGATACAAAATGGTAGTCGTGTCTGATGACAATTCTAATGCACATGAAGATAAAGATCTCCTTTATGTGTGTCTGACAAGGTTGTCTGGTGTGTGTGTGTTTATGCTCATGCGCTCCTGTTCAGATCCAACAGGTGGAGGAGCTGCTCAAGATCAGGACAGAGAAAGACATCCAGCTGGAGCAGCTCCTGCACTGGATCTCAGACAAGAAGGTCTGGATGGAGTCGACTCAGCGACCCAGGAGTCTGTTGGAGCTGGAAAGTAACATCATCAGATGTCAGGTCCGTGGGGGGTAGTACAGGGATGGAAGGAAGCAAGGATGTAGGAATGGGTAGATGGATGTATTTATGGACCTGATATTCAGATGGACTGTTTGACTGAAGAACAACCAATGGTTTAACTCTGAGTTGTATTTTTGTCGACCAGGAGCTGGAGGAGAAGCTTCAGCTGAAATTTGAAGTTCTTCAGGGGTTCCAAGGAAAGCATGGTACTGAGGGAGGAGATGGATTTGCCCCGCGCATTGAAGAATCTCTGCAGACATTCTCGGAAGTCCACCTTCAGGTGAGTGAAAAAAACTGGCGCTTACCTCACTCTTTATCTCTGCAGACACCAATGTTGGTCGTGAGGAGAACTCTGGTAGGAATGAAGATTCACTCCACTTCACTCCAATAAAAATGCTCCAGTGTTTACAAAATACATTGTTTCTTTCACAAAACCATACAAGTACCTACAGAAGGCAAAACACACAAAAAACAGCATTAGAAATAAATGTTTGTACATATGCATGAAGACATATTTGCTCTGTATATATAAATACAACAATAATAACAATAATACTAATCACAGGACGGCGCTGTGGCAAAGTGGTTAGCCCTTTGGCCTCGCAGCACAAAGGGCCCTGTTTTGATTCCGACAAGGGGACCTGTCTATGTGGAGTTTGCATGGGTTCTGCGTGTTCTCTGCGGCTTCTCCAGTTGCCTCCCACATTTCCAAAAACATGCAGCAGGTTAATTGGGGAAAATTGCCCTGAATGAGTGAGTGGGTGCATGTTGTCTGTATTTGTATGTGGCGACCAGTCCAGGGTGTACTTGCCTCTTGCCAGCTGGGGTAGGCTCCAGCATCCCCTGCAACCCTGAATGTAGGATAAGCGGCAGAAGATGGATGGATGCATAATAATCACAGTGGACATCTCGGATCACGTTTTCCTTCAAGTTCACTGGGGCCTCCAGAGGGCACCTGTTCTCCAGGATCTGAGAACAGAGTTCTAATTTCTTTCAGGCTCAATCCGTGAAGCGGCATCTGGCAGAGATACGGCAGCTGTGGCGTCACGCCAACAATAATCTGAAGCGCCTGGCAACTGCCACGGTCCGAACTTCTGGGTCCCTGGATATCCTGGCCGGCCCCTGCCTGTCCCTGACCGCACACAGAGAGCGGCACCGCCACCTGCAGGTGTGGAAAGAGCAACCCTTCTTTCTTGGAATATTCAGTCTCACTTGGAATGCTTTTGTCGGCCTAAGAAACGGAAAGAGTCCCCTAGTGCCCACAACTGGAAGTACACTTGACTGCATAACAATAATAATAATAATAATAATAATAATGCGTTTTATTTGAAGGCGCTTTCCTTTACACTCAAGGACACCGTACACAAAGCCGCATACAAGGAGTACTATGGTCACAGGTATTTTATACAACAAAAAATTACCAAAAAAATACAGATTTTTTTTTTTTTAATTTTGTCTTATTTTTATAATTTTATAACTTATCATTTATTCCATATACTGTGCAAATCTTACACATATCTATTGCACTATATCTGTATCACTGCTACTGGCTGTCTACCAGGCATCTTGAAACCGATTTCATTCCATTCTCCTAGGGTAGAATGACATTAAAAAAACTTTCAATCCCCTTGAATCCCTTGAGATAATTTGAAAACTATTAAATTTTCTAAAGAACTGACAAGAATTTCCAATAATTCCCAACCGATCTTCAAAAAATTATCAGTTTCCAGGGTTGATCTTCGGAAAACAAGCCATGACTTGTGTTTCAGCTTCTCCATAAGGAGGTGGAGCCTTTGGAAGCTGACTGGGCCGACTTGGACCAAACCCTCATGTCCCTGGGGGATGCCATTAGCCCTCATGCCGCTGGGCTCCTTACTGAGCAATGTGATGGACAGAGAGGCAGGTGAGACAGAGAGGCAGGGCACACACACACACACACACACACACACACACACACACACACACACGCACACAAACACACATGGGCCAATAAGCAGACCCCTGGCTCCATCCTGCAGGTGGGCCCAGGTGACCTCTGCACTGAAGCTGCTGCTCCATCGGAGTGGAACCGTCCTGGCAGTATGGGATGTCTTCGGCCATCGGGAGGCATTGTTCTCTCACAGGCTGCAGGAGCTGCAGGATGACATCGACTCCGACCCGGACCAGGACAAGGACCAGGACCAGGGTGGCGAGCCAGTTGACCCTGAGCTGCAGACAGAGGTCAGGATCCGGCGAATCAAGGTGAGAACCCGAAGTCATCCCCTCACATGCGGAGACTCAAAGACGCCAAAAACCATCATTCAAAAACAGCCCGCGAAAAGGTTTTATTTACATAGTATGTACAGAGTACATTTGAGTAAAAACAATGTAACCCATGACAAGGATAAACAAATCGGGTTCATGGAGGAAGATGAAGAATTATATTCTTCTTTTAATTTGTGTGAATTTTTTGAATCACAATTATCAAGAAACTAAACAGGAAAGAGTGATTCAGAAAATTAGCGAGAAATTACATCAGAATTATTTCAGAACATATTTTAGATATCTGGAAGGAAGAAATTGAGCTAAAATTGAGTGACATTGGATAAAATTTGCAGAAATACCAGAATGAAAGAAGAAGAATGAAAGAATAAGGGACAAAAAGACTGAAAAAAAAAGAAAAATCAACCTACACATCAAAAAATCCATATCAATATTTGCAGGCCAAAAATTTGGAATAAAAGAATAAAAGTCAAGAAATTAATCTGCAAAGTGTGTTGGCACATGCACGTGTGTACGTGTGTGTTTTCCCCGTCGTCTTCAGAGCCTCTTGGAACAAGCTGATAATCTGCAGTCCGACATGCTGGGAGTACTGGACGCCTCCAAGGAGCTGACAGCCCTCCTGGATCCCCTGGCGTCCAGTCTGGTCCAGTCACATAGCAGGATGATGGCATGCCACCTCACACAACTAACTGATGGGCTGTCGGCCAGGCGGCGTCGCCTGCAGGTATAAAAACACCACAATAAAAACTAAAGGTTTTGATTTTGTGTTCTTTTTTTTTGGAACACATTTACAACACATGGTTCACAATGTAATCATTCATCAGCACAGATGAGAGTGTCTTTAGAGATAGCCACAGGTTAGTGTTTATTTTTAGATTTTTCCTCTTCATCATCTTGTTTGTTTCCACTGCCAGCGACACACTGACCTACTAATTAACAGACATATGTTCCTGTGCGTGCGTGTGTGCATGTGCGTGAACGTGTGTGTGTAGGAGGAGCTCAAGTGTCTGCAGGAGGTAAGCAGACTCCTGGAGGCCCTGGAGTCCAGTCTGGATCACTGTCTGGAGTGTCTGGAGGCTCCCATTGAAGAGCAGGTCAGTTCATCAATATTCTATAGATTGACAGCTTGTGTAAATAAATTTCCTGGTTTGACATGCTGGTTGTTTGTTGAGATTTTCCTTTTTTTTTTTTACTTTGTCCAGATTTTTTTCTTTGCTTTCAGCAAATATGTATGGTCTGGAGGTATTTGTCTTGCAACATGTTTTTGTATTTCTTTTGCATTGCTATTTTAATTACGATCAAAATTGTGAAAAATTACAATCATTTGGTTTATTTATATTAATTTTATATATCATGAACAAAACATGAAAGTATGACATGGGTAAAAATTATATTGAAGGACTTTTTTCATACAGTTTTCCAGGAGAGTCCTTTAAAAAATATGAGTTTGATTCAAATTAAAAACACAAAGAGAGGTAACAATGTGGTTTTGAATTTAGCATTTGAATTTTAAAAAGCAATGTATGTTAAAGATAACAAATTGAATTTCCTCAACCATTGAGTGACTAAAATCTCCCGCCTGAGAGCATAAACTCAACGCATGTGTTTGTATTTGTGTGCATGCGTGTGTCTGATCTTCTGCCCTCCTGCGGTCAGTCCGACCTGCATCAAGGCGCCGCCCTGTCTGCTGACCTGGACATCCTGAACGAGTTGAGCTGTTGCGTGGCGCTAGGTGACGTGCGGGCTGGCCGATTGCAGCGTCTCAACCTCCGTTGGGCCGCCGCCTCCGCCAGGGCAGAGGAGATCTGCAGGTGTGTGTTTACATGTGTGTGTGTGTGTGGGTGTGGGTGTGATTACAATACTGGAGTAAATATTACATGATTACGGACTTAAGCAAGAGGGGTCAGAGCTGTCACAGCGGAATGGTTCTAGTTCTAATCCTGTGGTAGATGGGGTTCTCACTGGGTTCACCTGGATTCTCTCAAGGATCTTCGTCTTTCTCCTACAGTCCAAAAATATTCAATAGGTTAATTGAAGACTCGTCCATAGGTGGGAGTAAGAAAGTGAATGGTTTGATGTCTCTACATGTGGCTCTGTGATCGGTTTAAAAAAAACTTTATCTAAAAATAACCAGACATTTTATGATCAGGAAAACAAACGAACATGAAGAGTCAAAAAAAAATTACAACTTTTCTTGGATTTAGAAATATCTCTTTGCCATTGTGGAGTGGCGTCATGGGTCTATAGTGATTTAATTTTGGTGGTTGGACTGGGGGTGTTCTATTGCCATGGCAGCGAGCGGCAGGCTGAGGCATTGCGGCAGCAGGACTTCCAGCAGCAGTGCCAGAGCTGGATGTCCTTTCTGCAGAGGATGGAGGAGAGTCTCATCGTTGACCTGGCAGGAAGTTACTCTGGCCTCAGGCAGCAGTTGTGCACGCACAAGGTATGTGCCCAAACGCGCACTCTCTCTCACACACACGTGGTTGGGTTTCTGATTCCTGGGTGTTTTGTAGCGCTTCCAGGCCGAGCTAGCGGCAGGACACCAGATCCTGCATTCGGTGGTGAGGGAGGCGCTGCACCTGCTGCAGAGGGGGGAGGTGGAGGACAGGTGATGCATCATTTTATTCTGAAAATACGTGTGATTTTATTTTTTCTGTTCTATTTTATTTGTCGTTCTGGTTCAAATCAGTGATGCTAATCGTGTTGAAAACATTTAACCATACCAAATATCTTTCAAAATAAAAGACACATAAAATGAATCAGACCATAATTATGTTTTCATGTGTTCCTAAATCCACTCGCCCTCTCCATACTCATCATCGGTGATGAAAAATGGAGAGATAAAGAGAACTTTCCTTTTTAAGTTTGATGACAAACTGATGATAGTTTATTAGTTCATTTTCCTCTCATGATGCCCCGTGTCATCATGGAAACATAAATTGGTTACGTGTCCTTCCAAGTCAATTCTCTTTTTGTTCTTGAAGAATTGCTCATAGCTCAATCATTATAGACATCTTATATTGTTCACACAAGATCAGAACGCAGAGGAAGTTAGGAAGCATAGCTCCAATAACTCTAGACCAAAAAGTAGCTCTGCAAACAAAAGAAAAAGAACATCTGTCCTCATATGGGGACAATTGGTTTGAATGTTGTCAAAGTAAATGAAAAAGAACTAGAGGTCTCACATGAGGACACTGTGTTGCGAAAATCCTTTATTTTGCAGTTTTCAGATTTTATCGGAAAACTACCCAAGTTTCTTCACACTAAGAGATAAATAGTAGAAATATGTTCTTGTGATTTCCTGTTCTATTGCCAGGAGCGACTTCATCCTAACGCTATCCCAGCTGCAGGAGTGCTGGCAGGGTGCCGTGCAGCGTGCAGACCAGCAGCGCTCCCTGGTGGATGGCCTGGTTAGACGCTGGCACCTCTACCACCGCAGCCTCAGGAAACTGCAACGCTTCTTGTCAGACACCCAAGACTTGCTGCCCCCTGCCGGCCCGCCCAGGGGCAGCCTGCTGCAACTGCAGCGCTCCCTACAGGATCTCCAGGTACTGCAATCTTTCGGCCCCCTCAATCACGTCAATCCACTCTTCTTTTCCCTACATGAAAAAAAAGACATTGCAAGACAATTCTTGGTGATTCGTCAGTCGTTCATTGTTCAATATTTTATACTCCTAGATTTCCTCTTGTATCTTTGGGTGAATACCTTTCTTTTTAAATTTCAGCTTTTTTCCCTTTCATTTTCATGACTTTTTAACAGTGGTAGGTCGTGCATATCAAGCCTTGGCCAACAGTACTGCTCTATTTATCAATCCACCCCTCAAAAAGTGTTTTATGGCTATATAAACTATCTTATGCAGAAATGCAGTTTAAAGAGAAGTTACATCACCGAAGTAATTCGTGATCCAGCACTTTCATCATGTTCCCGCTGTAACAGGCCTTCTAGCTTGAAAAGTCCGTCTGGAAAATGGCTTTGTTTATAAATTTTCAACCACATCAATTTATTCTGTGTTGGGTTGACAAATAGCTATTACTGTATATCAATAGCTATTATACCGATATTTGTGTTTGTGCTGCACGTTACAGATGCAGCCAGCTAGCTCTTGCCAGTACACTCTCTGACTATCCAATCAGATTGTGTTTGACACGCTGATGTTACTGTACCCTTCGAGAAGGCCTTGCTGTTGCAACTCAAGATCTGATTGGTTGAAGCAACAGTTTCATTGACACTTTGCAAGAGCGCCTGTGAATCTGATTCAGCAGGCCTCCTTGCAGAGTTCTTTGACCCTGTCTGGCAACAAATAATGGCTGAAATGTGATTGGTTCAATGCTTTGATATGAAAATACATGTCTAGAAGCAGCACAGCCAGAGAAAAAGCTATGAAAGGAAGTAGATGGACCATTTGGAATTATTCAATAAGTATTCATTGACAAAATGTCATTCAAATCAGTCTGTGATTCAAATATTTTTTAGGCCAGCAGAGAAGGCCTTGCAGGACCTGACGGCCCATCACTGCTTTTTAACAATCTCTGTTGCTAGAATTTCAATCAAATGACTGCCGACCTTTTCAGCTCAACTTTTGGTGGAGTAGGCATGTCATTTCTCTTAACATTTTTATTGGTTGGTTATTGGTTTCGTCAAATTTTCCTTAATTTTTCGCACGCCTTGATCCAGTGAAGAATTAAAAAAAAAACGGGCGGCATATTAATAACATGGTAATAACAGCACAATTAAGCGTTAACTTGATGTCACTTCCTCTGTGCGGTGATAAATTGTAGAATTTACCTGGAAAAGTTTTCAATCTGCTATTTTTGTTCTTTTTATTCACACCTGAGAAGCCTGATGAAGGTTATTGGAAGTCTATCAGGCGGATGATGGGATTTAAGGTGGATGGAGAGGAAGTAGCTGATTGTATCTGACAACAAAGGAGAGAAGGAATCGTCAGATGTGGAGAACCTTTCCTTTCTATTTTTCTAGAATTGTCCTGTTGCAATTTCTGACAGGGTCGAATTTGAAGTGGGGGTTTTCTTGTTCCTGATTTAAAGGGATTTTTGCCGGCAGTTACAGTAAAGTCCAGGAAAGATACTTCAAATGTATTTCTTTTTTTTTTGCATATGTATTTTTTATGTTTTATTTATATTTCTATTAAAATTGAGTAATCAGTTTTGTATATATTTTTAATTAATTATCTTAATTAATTCTCACATTTTTCATTTTTTTTGCAATTCTTAAATGGATACCTTTTGCATTTTTTTTTCTTTTTTATTACTTTTACTTATTTTTCTTGATGTCTCAGTCTAATTCCATTCTTATATCTTGCTAAGTTTTAAGGTGATTTTCCTGCTGATTCAATCAATGTTGTTCTTATCTCAAGGTCATTTCCTCACAGTTTTTAAGTGTTGTTTGACCCTTTGATTTCTGAGTTGATTCATCCTTATTTCATGAAATTGTTTCTTTGAAAATACAATTTTCATCTCAAGTTAAAGCCAAATTTTACAAGTTATTTTTCTTCTTTCTTTTACATTGCACTTTTTCCTTTTTCTTTTTTCCACATCAATTTGCGTCTCCTTCCACAGCCACAAGGGACTTCAGTGAGAATCCCGCCAGTTCTGGATACTGATGAGAAATCACTGTTATCTAATACTTTCTAATTGCTTTTTCCACAATTTTTCAGGAGGAGCATTAACTTCATCCCACCTGATTCCTTGGCTTTTTCAAATATAAGGAGAGATTTGTTTGTTTCATTTAAATTGATTTGATTCCTCTGTCCTCCTCGGCCAACTGGTAATTTCTTTGCTCCTCTGATTGGTTCTTGCTGTTTGAACTGATTTCTCCCTCGTTTTAAAACCTTTCCTTTGAAACCTTTCTTTGTGAACAGGAATTCTTTTTACTCTTTCATTTAATTTCTAGCATTTATTTGATGATTTTATACTGATTTCCAAGTCCTTTCCCTGAATAGTCCCTTGAAATGTTGTTTTCATGCTCAATTACGTTTGGTCGCAGATTAACTGTCAACCATCAAAAGGGGGGGAGGAAGGAAAAGACACGATGGCGTCACTAACCTCTCTGATCAAACCCTCCTCTTCCACCTCCTGCTCCAGCGCACCAAACTGCTTTTCCAGAGGTACCAGAGCAGCTTTATCCACACCCTGGAGATCGGCCGCCAACTCTTCTCCATGTCGGAGCAGGAGGCCCAGGTCCAGCTGCAGGAGGAGCTGGGGACACTGCAGGAGGAGTGGGAGCAGCTTCACAGCCTTCTGGGCCGACGTCTGGACCTGACCCAGGTCATCATTAAGGTAACCAGCCCACCATAGTGGGCTCATTGTGGGCCCATTGAAAATACACATCTGTAGTTTCCTGTCTTTGGGCTCATTTCCTGGAGAACTGTGTTTTTTTTCACCAAGTTAAATATAATTATTTTCTAGAAAATTTCCTATCATAAAATATTTTCTTGCAAAAATTGGATGCAATTTTCATCTGAGGTTAAGAAGAAATTTTACTGGATTTTTTTCCCCCCTCTTTCCTTCAAAATCCATTGATCTCCTCTATTTATTTAGAATTACAGAAAAAGGGGTGATTTGGTTATGGATCTGTCTCTTGTTCTTTGTCAGAACATTCATGATTGCTTCTCTTTGAATCTCCTCAAAGGTCAGGAGCAAATAAAGACTCTAAAACAACTACTCATAAACATTTTAAACGTCACACAATGATCTGAGAATGAAATATTAAAACTTAGATACTTAATAAAACTTAATATTTACGAAAGAAATGCACAAAGGAAAAACAATAGTTAAAATTCAACAATAATTCATAGATAGATAGATAGATAGATAGATAGATAGATAGATAGATAGATAGATAGATAGATAGATAGATAGATAGATAGAAATGATGGAAATATCAGTAAGAAAATTCCCTTAAGATCTGATCTGCACAGAGGAGTGATGTGAAATTGAAAAAAAATTACAGAAAACTAAAAAACAGAAACTGACACAGAAACATTCTGATTGGATCAGAAACGTATGTGAGTGTTCTGATTGGATCAGAGAGGTGTGTCTTGTGACTGGCAGTCTGGGGTTTGTTTATTCCTCCTGGACCGACGTCTTGATCCTTCCTCCTCCATCTGTCCCGAGACATGCCTGCTAATCCAATCTGCGCTGATTGATGACGCCGTCCTCGGTTTTCTTGCCTCCCTACCGCCCTTGGTTCTCACGCTTCCACTCCACCTTGACCAAGGGTCTGTCTCCCACCTGCCAGGACTTGGAGCGCTACGAGGCTGGCCTGGCCGATGGCGTGCTGCAGCTGAAGGAGGTTAAGACCAGACTCAACCGCTCTATGCCGGAGAGCGACGATGAGCTGTCAGACGCGCAGAGCTACTGCGAGGTAGGGTGGCTGGAATCTTCGAAACTAATGCCATCTACCCTAAAAGGCTCCTTCGCTAAGAGTCCTGGAGGGAGTAAGAATCCCAGCGGCTCGTACCCAAACTGTGGGATCCAAAAGATTGAGGACTCTCTTTGCTATGTGACAAAGTTCTCTTTGGATTAAAAGCCTCTGGCACAGTATTCACCTTCCCTAAATAAATGGATGTATAAATAGGAGAGGATACCGAGTCAGCGGTTTTAGCTGTCAATCACGCCGATGGTTTTGAAATAATTTAATCAGATGTATCTTCTCTATCAAAATGATAGCGGAACAAAAAAATCAAACTAACCTCGTAGTTTCATTTTCCAGATATGGGGTGGCAAATGTACAAAGGGGAAATCTTTTTGGGGTCAAAACAGTAAAGTTGCAGTTCCCCCATTTGTTTACAGACAAAGAACATTTGCATCAACACCCGGCTCTTCTGTCACCATATTTTCAAAAAAAATCAGGGGGAAAAAAAAAAGCCATGACATTAGCAATAAATCCAAAAGTTAGCTTCGAGTCATGACAATGTCACTTAAAAGTCAACTACATTTAGGAGTAGCTCAACATCACATGATTTATGTCATATGGCAGAAAGTCATGTAGTGGGTAGTCACTTTGCCAACCACTAGATTTCACCTGAATAATGAAGATAAGAGTGGCCTAGGGGAAGACCAAAGTGGAGAATTATGCATAGAGTGAAAGAGGACATGAAGTTAGCTGGTGTGAGAGATAAGGATGCAGAGGAAAGGGTTAGATGGAGGCAGGTGATTTGCTGTGGTGACCCCTGGATGGAAAAGCCAAAAGGAGAAGAAAAAGAATGAGCACAAATGTCTAAACATTGGCTATTTGTCACTTAATAGTTAGCCAGTCACAGAAGCCTTAGCCTGACAAAAAAAGAGAAAATTCAAAGGATTTTTATAAAAGTAAAACTAATTGTCATAGTAAAAAAGTAAATCAGGTGGAACTTCATTCAACATTTTCAAAAAAGGACAGTTAAAATTACTATTTCAGGGCGATATGGGGGTCCTGGCAAGAAGGTCCCTGATTTGATTCTGACACTGGGCCTTTCTGTGTCGATGGTTTGGATACTCCGTGTCTGCATGTGTTTCCTCCGACAGTCCAAAAAACATGTTGCAGTCTGACTGTGAGAATTTGTGGTTATTTGTCTCTATATGTGGCCCTGTGATGGGCTGATCCAAGGTGACCCCCCTGTAATCTGAGTGCAGGATAGGTGGAATAGATTATTAATGAATAAATAAATGCATAATTATATTAGAAAAGTGACCTAAATACGAATAAGAAATCTAATAAACGCGATCTAAACAGAAGCAAAGTGTCACATAAATATCAGCTGGATCTCTCCAGGGGAGGAAACAGTGGAAGTAACATTTGACTCGTCCTCTCCTCTGAGGCCCCTCCTCTCTCCGGTCACCGGGCTCTGCGACCTGGCGGCCCTTAATCGGCCGGCCCACCCCCTTCCCTCGGGGCGGGACGAGGCCGACGGCGGTCAGATCGCGGACCCGGGATCCGGGTGTAGGGGAGGGGGGGGAGGAGGAGGAGGAAGTTGCGCTGCCCGGCTGACCCGCAGTGTTCTGGTATGCAGGGGGACGAGCGCGCTCTGGAGGACTGGGCCGGTGGCCTGGCGGCGCTGCGCGGCCTGAGGACCGACCTCTCCCAGTACATCATGGCGGACGACGCGCTGCTGCTGCGGGAGCAGGCCGAGCACCTGCACGGCCAGTGGGACGAACTCTGCTTGAAGGTCAGAACCAGAACCGGAACCGGAACCGCCGTGCATGTACGTGTTTTCCCCGGGCCACGAGAGGATGCGCTCCGCTGAGTCGGCCGGTGTCTTATCTCGTTTTATTGTCCAACCTGGATGGAAGTCACATTACCTGTTTTTTAAAACCTCGCGAGAAGTGACTTTACTGTGACTTCGTTTAAAAACAAAACCAACGCTGTAGTTTTTTAAACTTTCTAACCCCACGCACAGGCACACAAGCGATCCTCTCTCTTCGCCGCTGCTGCCCTGATTATTATTATTATTTCCACTCACAGCCCGTCCGTGTGAAGTTCTTCCGTGGAAACAGCGGGGAGGTTTTAAAAATGTCTCCACTGCAGGTTTTAAATGATGTAAAATCCAAATGAATGAATAAATAAATAAGTGAAACAACTAACGTCACAAACATTAACTTTATATAAATAATATATCTATAAATGTAATATATATGAACAGTTGAGTTGGCCCTGCTTTCACTTGCTGTCCGAAAATTATGGATTATCTGATGATAAGACCTGCTTTCAAAATGTTAATAGAAATAATAATAATAATTATCAGTAGTAGTAGTGGTGATAGTAATAGTATTAATAATAATATTAACATAACTGGTAGTACAAAGTGTTTTCTGTGAAATATACAAATTTGACTCTCAAGATTTGTTTAGATTTTATTTATCCTTGGGCTGAATACACAAATCATCATGAAAACGCTTCCAAGATTTTCATTTTATGGTTGAGGTGGTGGTGGGTGTGTTGGGGGTGGGGTGGGGGGGTCAATATTCAGCTGCTCTGTCTGTGAAATTGCCTTCCCCCCCATTGTTGCGAGTGCAGAGGGACACATCTCACAGAGAGGAGGTGGCTCATTGGGTTGTGTTTTTGTCTTTTGTTGTGTGTGTGTGTGTGTGTGTGTGTGTGTGTGTGTGTGAGAGAGAGAGAGAGAGAGAGCATGCTCGCTTGCCTCTGCCTTGTGGCTAGCTGTATGACTTTACAGCTGCGCGACTAAGAGAAAGAACCTCCTTTTTTAGTCTTTTGAATCAAGGGAGTTTATTGGTCATGGTTTTGGTGCTTTTGTGTCCAAGGGTCACCTGATGCGTTGGAGGTTCACAGCAGGCTGCCGTCCAGCTTGGGGACTATTTTTTATTTTTTTTTGTCACCAGTCTTAAAACTCTGGGCCTCTAATGTGCAATGGCATTGGATAATCTGAGGGGTCCATAAAGAGGCTAAAGAGACCAACAGGTCTGGAGTGGGGGACGCAAGGGGGGTGGAGGGGGTTATGATGGTGGGGGATGGAGTGAACAGATGGTGTCAGAGAGAACAGCTGAAATGAGCTTCAAGAAGGAGAGCTTTTATATTTAAATGAGGGGAGCAAACTTTCACTTCCTGCTACTGCTCAGCTCCCTCCATCCAGACAGTGGCTAGAGTCGCTAGGCAGTGACTTGTCTCAGTCAGTGGTCGGGTTGGACAGGCAGTTTGCAGTAAAGTACTGCATTTCCTGCTGCTCCTTAATTACCGTCTGAGTACAAAGTTCGGCGGTGTCTAACATTGTTGTTACACCTAAATTACAGTAATATCGTCACCAGTTCATTCTATTGCCAGTGGTGACTAGGGGTAGAAAATTCACGAGACTGAAAAGGAATTGTCAGAATGTGTTTTTCTGCCAGAATGGTATAGTTGCAGGGGAACATCTAACATCAGAGACACTTCCCAGGATTGCAAAACCAAAGTCCCATCCCTCAGCCAGCTGTTACATGACCTCACAAGATGGCATCACCATTTTGAACATTCAGCACGAATATGACGTCACATTTGCTTTCAAGCAGCAGGCCAGCCAACTGTGCTATTACAGTTGTATAGCTTGTGGTGCTTGTTTCTCAACTTTTCACTTGAAGTTCAAAGTTATATCTCATGAAGTAGAGATACCAAAGTCCCACCTACTGCAAGATTTGATCGGTAGTTTTACTTTGTTTTGAATCTTGTGTTGGTGCTGGCCATCTATAACAGGAATCAACAGGCCAATCAGAATCCTGGATTGGCTTTATTTTCCCTGGCAGCCAAATGGCCTGGGACTCATTTATTTCTTGTTCATTTATTTAAAGCCTCTATATTCCTGCACAAACTGGCCAGTCAGGTCAAACAAGATTATTTAAGGAGTCAAATTTTGGTTCGATGTGGAATTTCAATTTATTTGTTTATCTCCTCTGCTTGTCCTTCCCATAAGGAGGCAGGGGGTCTAATACTAGCAGACGCTGGGGTGAGAGGCTAGGTTTAACCTGGACTGGTGACCTGTCAATTACAATGCCACATATAGTCAAACCATTCTACCTGTCCAGATGAAATCCTGCCTCCCACCCCAAAGGAAGCTGAGATTGAATGAATGAATGTCTTCATTTTCAATGTGATACACAGAGAATGATAAAAGAGCATCTGTAAATATATTTATTTGTATTGATGCCGATCGTCTTGTTGGAGCTGTCAATCAGAGCCACAGCCAAAATCCTAGATGGGGTTAAGTAAAGTAAATCTCATCAAATGTAATCTGGAGGTACACGCAAGGTTTAACCCTCACCACACACACACACACATCCGCAAAAACACACACACACGTTCTCTGCTCCGCAGTTGCCATTCAATCCGTCAATTCAATCATCCTATCAGAGACATTCAAGCTAACCTATTGGGTGTCTTAAAAGATGACTTCTGTTTTTCTCTCTGTCACCGCCCCCTCCCTGCCACCCACCCTCCCGCTCAGGTGTCTCTTCGGAAACAGGAGATCGCCGACCGCCTCAACGCCTGGATCATCTTCAACGAGAAGAACAAGGAGCTGTGCGAGTGGCTGACGCAGATGGAGAACAAGGTGGCGCACAACTCCGACCTCAACATCGAGGAGATGGTGGAGAAGCTGAAGAAGGTGGGAGAGGCATTCGCCGTCTGTCTTAGATTTTGATGATCAGGGTGGAGGAAGTGTTGTTGGCAAAGAGTAACAGTTTGGTGGAGTGATATCTGGATGGTCGGTTAAGTGGAGAGACCATAGATCATTGGAATTATTGGATGGAAGATCAGATAAATGAAGTCAGTTGGAGGGTACTATGTGGATGGAGGAACGGTTTTGCGAATAGGACATTCAAGATGAGAGTATAGCATGTGAGGAGGAACATTTTGGGGGAAGAAGAGTCCTATTGAGGGAGTATTTGATGGAGCAAGAGGAACAAAAGTGTAGAGGAACGGGTCAATTCTTTGGTTGTTCGGGAGCTTCCAGCTGTTTTAGGCCCAGCATTTGTCCCGGTGTGTGTATGTGTATATGTGTGCATATTTTTTTCGTGTATTTGTGTGTGTGCGTGCATGCGTGTGCAAATTGCGCTGGCCCCTCTTTGCTGTCTGGTGAACATCCAGAGTGATCTTCATTCTGATAAAACGGGTTTTATGCCTCCATCGCCTTCTGTGACCATCAACTGCAGAAACGCCGTCAGACGGAACCTTAAATACAAATAAAGGATTTTTGCAGAGTTTTATTTGTCTTTGATATTTACATTTTTCCCCAGAGTTTATTTTGGTAGAAGTCTTTCACAAACATTTAAAACAATGGAAACAAAGTGAATTTTTCACTTTGTTATTATTTTGTAAGTGTGTCAACTATCTATATGACCTTTCTTTTTACATATTTTAATGTTTAGCCACTGAATAGTCGTTCTCTTTCTTTTTACCCCCCTCCAGGACTGCATGGAGGAGATCAACTTGTTCAGCGAGAACAAGACTCACCTGAAACAGCTGGGGGAGCAGCTGATCACCGCCAGCAACAAGACCAAAGAGGCAGAGATCAACGACAAGCTGAAGGACGTCAATGAGCGCTGGCGGCATCTATTCGACCACATCGAGGCCAGGTAGGCTGCAGGCCGTGCTTTTAGCACATTTCGAAAGCTGCAGATTTCAATAACCGCTTTCTACAACATCCAGACAAATTTACCTCTGGGTCCACATCAGGGGCCTCCTTCACCACATCATAAAACTAGCATTAGAATTTGCTGATTTTGTTTCCTCTCTTTTTTCATCCCTCCTCTTACTCAGATTTCTTTCTTTTATGATTATTAATATTTCTAATTGTAGTTTACTGTTTTACTCCTCTTTCTCTTACCCTTATCTTTGCTCATCTCTCACTCCCAGCTCATTATTTACGCCCCATCTCTCATCAGAAATGCAATATTTTGTTCGACGGTTGAGGAGTTTGACCTGTTTCAGTCAATGGAGGGGAGTGATGTCATCACTGCAATGGCACAGATTCAACTGGGTGGGGGCTGGGAGGGGTGCCTCAATTTGAGGTCTTCTGCCATTGACTCTCGGGTGAGACGAACCTTGAGGGCAAAACTTGAACTCATCAGCTCTGAGAATGAAAGGAAAAACTTTGCCCTTAAATGGGCAGGTGTTAAGTCATTTTTGGCACAAGGACAATGAAGTGAGTTGTTTGTCACAGTTGGCTGATTGATTGTTTTGGGAAATTTCATGCTCCCCCTCACAAATAAACTAGAATAAAAACTGCCAGATTGGGAATCTGATAGATTGTGGAACACAGCATAGAACCCACTCTAGGTCTTTTCCTTTGGTCAAGATAAGAGCTAAGATAATACTTTATTAATCCCCATAAGGGAAGTTTGGGTGTGGCAGCAGCACAGGGCAGGTAACAAAGGACATTAAACAATAGCATTAAATGCAAATAGAGGCATTTAAAAAGACATAGACAGCAACAGTAGAAAAATAAAAATAGATAAACTGCTTAGCGATGACAGGAGCAAAGTGACAAAGTGGTCAGTGAACATTTTGGAGAAAACAGCAGTTGTAATACATTTTGTCGCATTAGGATGTTGGTGAAGTCATGTGACCCAGGAATGTCTGCGATTAAACACGTGTTTTCTTGACTATTGGTAAATGGGCATAGTAGTTGCCTGGCTGCTGTGGCTACTTGCTTTTGCGTGCAACTGAGGATGCTGATCCTCAATGTTGACCTTTGACTTGTCCTAAAGCCGACGGCAGCTTTATCTGCAGGTTTGTAGGTTCCCTCTTGGGCCCAGCTGTTGCCCCGCAGGGGATTAGCGCTTGAAGAGCTGACTGATGCTATTAATCCGTTCATATAAATCTGGGCGCGTCGCTCAGAGCGAGTGCCTCCTCCAACATGTCCAGCAGCCTCACTGTCTGTTCGCCATGTGGATGTAAATGAGAAGACGACCATGAGTCACTCTTGTGGTTGGTGGAAGAATCAACAGGTGAAATAGTCCTCCTGTTTGGGCTTTCCTTGTGTTGGTTCACCATGTTCTCCCTCATTTCCATCTTCCTCCCAGTAGTTAGTAGGTAGGTATGAATGAGAGTGAATTTTCGGATGTCTCTGTATGTGGCCTTGTAAATGATAGCTAAGAGGTCAAACTCTGCCTCTCAGCCCAGTGACATCTGTCCCCAACCCCCAACCCCGCTGGCCTTGTAAGCAGAATGTGTCGGGGACTGTGAATAATTGAATGAATATTCACCCTCTTCATTCTCTGCATCTCTCCAGAGATCAGAGATATTTTTGCTCGGCAGTTGGCTCTGCTGATTCTACTGATTCTAATCATATGTTCCTTTGGCTTCTATGATGATTGATTTGAATTTTCAAAAACTGGTGACTTCCTTTGGTATTTCTATCACAAATGAAACAGGTTTTGATGTTTTGTTCTTTTTTTTTTACCCCAGAAATAAACATTTTTTTTTCCTTAGCACCATTACCAAAGTATCCCTCAAAGTAAATCACAATCCTACATTGTGTTCTGGCTGCTCTCGGTTTGACTCTCTGGCTCCACAGGACAATGAGTGCTGGAGTGCAGAACAATTACTATCCAGTCTCTGGAAATCTCTCAACAGCAGGGAGGTGGGGTCTAAAATTGTAGTTCCTTATAATTATCTGCTCAATTAGTGGGAGGCCGGTTCATGAAGTCTGTGTTGCTAACAGCTGCAGAACACAGTTGAAACAGAACCCTGAGGTGAATGAACTGGCCACAAGGGGTGGAGCTGAAGTGACTTATTCTCCATGTATAACATGGTTGCAGTGTGGTGTCTCCATGGCTACAGAGTGGGACTGTGTTACTCCTGGTCATAAACAAAACATCATTTTGTTTTATTTTTTTGGTAGCAGCCAAGATATTTTCTGCAATCACATCATCATGTTTGAGGTTCTGGAGACCTAAGATTGATTCAAGAGTGACTTCGTCAGGCAAGTTCTGCGATAATCAATGCAAAATGTAATCCTGTATGAGTTGTTGGAGGCAGAGCGTTTAGGTCACATGATGTTAAAATCAAAAAATGGAAAACATCGGTTTGCTACCCAGGTTTTGTCTTTCAAGTTGTGGGCGCAAACGTAATCTTACCCCCCGATAATACCAGCTAACATCCCCTGGCCTTCTCAGATGATAATAACTTTGCTAATCTCTGCTAACATCTTTCAGCTACTTGAATTGAGATGAAAGTAATTTAACAAAACAAGTCCTTTCCCAGTTTTGATTCTTAGCAATTAATTTCTTACTACGATGTGGTACTAGTCTGGTCCGATGACAGAATCTACACATGTAGTAAGTGGAACGAATGATCCAGTCACAAGCGATGGATTCAAGTTCACCTGAAATTGAACTTGGCTCATGAGGCAGAAACACAAGTTGTTCATGCCTCCTCTTTGAACAAAAACTTACGAGTGCTTTATGGACGGCACTTTGCACTGTTTTGTTCACCACAGGTTGATTGGAGTAAGGGGCCAAAAACAAAAACATTTCGTGTTCTGTTCGACTGTCAAGATAGAACCCACAAGACTGAATCATAGGTGGTGTTTCCTTGTAAGCTGTAACCCCTGAAGATGTAGAAACACAAACGGCTCAACTAAAATTACACTGATCTGTCAATGCACAAAAAGGAAATGACCACTATTTTTTAAACATTTGACTAACAGTGAGTGAAACCGTGGAATTCAGGCTAGAGTTGTTCAATCAGACAATTTTTTTCAGGCCATTCGCCACCTCAGAAACCTTGAAGGTGGGCTTAGATGTGGCGGCAGTGACGGAAAGTCAAAGGGGCGTCGGCACAACCCAAGGACGCCCAGTGTCAGAAGCCTCCAGCGCTCGGTGGAAGAAGGGGCAGGGGTGGGGAAATGGTAGAAGTATCGGTTAAATTAGTTCAGTTGGTTCACAAACCCCCCTTTGTCCTCACTGTTGGGTTTTGAGAGCAGCAGCGTGGCTTCCATTTTCCATAATAGAAGGGGAGGAGGGGCAGCAGGAGTGGAGACCCCCCCCCCCCTCCAGACTGACCAGCATAACCAAGCTATTGTTAATGATCCAAAGTTCTGAGACCCATAATACATAGCTTCTTATGCTAAAACATGCAAAAGTAATCTATACCCAGTGATGTCAAACTATTCAAGGACACCTGAATGCATCATCATGGTCAAAGATTGTATGACTAGCTGTCACATATTTTTATGTCATCATTGTTGCTTGGTGTTAGCCCTCCGGTCATTCCTTTGCTTATCCAGTCTTGTCACCTGCTGAACCAATCCTTTATAAGATAGCGAGGGAAGAGAAACCAACCAATCGTGTTTCTTCCTTAAACTTTAATGTCAAAGTAAATTTACACTTTGATCGTCTCTGAGTTTGCTGTCAGTGGGCAAACAATGATCCCTTTACTCAGCAATGTTCAATCATCTCGTTGGGGCTCAAAAATTAGCAGATGCTTGTCTGTTGTCTGAGTTATATCTGCTGTGTCTTGTTGCTGCAACAACCCAAATGTTGAGAACAATATCTCAATAATTTTAAACACTATAGCAAAATACTGAAAACGGCAAGATCTTT
Source organism: Fistularia commersonii (assembly GCF_037954325.1). Taxonomy (NCBI): domain Eukaryota; kingdom Metazoa; phylum Chordata; class Actinopteri; order Syngnathiformes; family Fistulariidae; genus Fistularia; species Fistularia commersonii. Next base: position 16,652,585 of record NC_141284.1, on the reverse strand, counting down.
GAGTTTCCCCATGGTTTTCTTTTTTTTTCTATTGTTTTGCCATTGCATTTTCTTATTCACTCCTGGATTATATTTCTATTTGTGAAATTTTGTGCCAGATTCTGGGCCTAAACATCCACTGTATCCTCCCTGTGCTTAGGGCATGGTGTGGGGGAGGGGTCGAGACGAAGTTCAGGAAATACAGCAGCTTGAAGTCAAATATAAGACTATCTAATTCAGATTTGACCAAAGTAGCATCAGACAGCTAACATGATCTGCTTGGAGTTTTCAGACCTACAGTATTTTGTAGCTCAGACACTGTCCAGGGAGTTAAATGACTGCTAATCAGATAAAGACCCATGGAAGGGGGGGGGGTCTGATGGTGCTGTTTTTCAAAAGCTCCTTAAAACCTCTCAGGAGATCCTCATGGTAGTCAGAGCTCATTGTATCTCACTCATGACCTCATTCAAGTCTCAGGTGTGATGTTTGATGTCCAGGCAAACTTCTAAACCTCCAGAATCTTCCTGGCTCATGGTGTGAACCAGTGCCACCCTTCCCCACTGCCCCCCTTGGATGTGAGCTCAGACAGGGTAGCATCAGGCACATTGGAGGGCAAGACACAGACCGAACAGCAGCTAAAAGTAGCCTCAGGACTTATTTAACCTTCCCGAGGGATGGGGGGAGAAGCTAATCCAAACAGGCTTCGCACGCCGTCTGAGGAAACGCCCCCACCAGCTAAGGGAGCCGATAAGACAGTTTTCTCAGGTTTGGATGCAGAGGTTTAGGAATGAAGAATCAAAATGCACTGATAGATTTGTTTCCATTTGGCCGTTTGTAACATCAAAATGACATCACTGCTCTAAAACCACTATTGGACATCGCCCCTTTAGAAATTAAACTTCTTCAAAGGTCTCATAGCACAACTAGCTGGGGCTTCGCAGAAGTTTCATGAGATCGGACAAGAGTTTCGTAAAGACTTGAGAAAAAGTTAACGGGGAATATCGATTACGTTATACTGGAACCAACTCAGCAAACGTCTCATGACATTTTTCTAGAGATCCAGCAAATGTCTTGCGTGTCTTGAGAGTTTTACAAGATGTAGCATGACATCTTTTAAAATCATATGTCGGGTGATGTCATCAAAATGTCGGATGACCCCTCTCCAGAACTGACACACTTTTTGTTAATTTTTACAAGTTTCACAACATTTCAGAATGATTTATGTTTATTTTGGCATCTAGAAAACTGTCCTCCAGATTGCACTGCATAGTTTTCATTGGCTGCAGGAGACGGACTGGTGTCACATGATAAGACAGCTGTGACACAGGTCAGCGGTTTGAGGGATGAGACTGCAGCCAACCACGCCTCGCTACGTCCCGACAGACGACTGCCAGCCGTCTTTGTTAGATGTGCATGCGCGTGTGTTTGGGGAGTGGAATAGATGTGTTGACACTTGCCTTTGTCCCCCCCTAAACAAACCGGGTGCTTCGTCACTGGGCCCAGCAGCTACTGCCTGCTGGCTATTGTGGCCTCCAGGGGCTTGGTGGGGAGTTTTCCCTTTGGGCCTTGAGGGAGGTTGTCAGACGGGGGAAGTTTGGGTGGGGGAGGAGTGGGGTTCCTCATTTTAGACTGAAGACGAAGATGCAGTGAGGCAAATGTTTGTTCCACAAAGACCAGCTCCTTATACCTGTGGTGCCTTTGCCGTCACTTAGTATTTATCTGTGCCGCGTTAAAAGAGACTTTCACAAAGAAGGGTCCAGCAGAGTATCCCGTGATTAAACGATGCAGCTTTAACGCGATTCCTCTGACAGTTAATGTTCACTTAATGATTTTTGATGTATTGTGTCTAAAAACGTAACTCCTAAAATTGTATCCAAAAATAACTCGGGCCAAAAAAAATCTAGAATCACTAGAAATCTTTCAATAATCTCCAAGCAGAAGTAAATTCAAGATCATCCCCAAATTATGAATAAATGCATTTAATCATAGATCAGAATCAGAATAAATTTTGTTTATTTTGGATGAATTGTAAGATTTAGCAAATTAGCTAAAATCCACCAGTCAACCACCACATTCTGGCTGCTATTCAGGAGTCAAGTGTCATAGGTCATGTGACTTTAATGGCTGTTGCCCGAATGAAACTGTGAAGCACCTTGAAACAAAAAAAGGAGACATTGAAGACGATTAATGTCTACACAATAACAACAAGATAGAATTGCAACATAATTTTGTCTCTTTCCGACTCTTTTCATAAAGGTTCTCCAACCCCTCATCCATTGTCTCATCAGGGCTCTGCTCAGCCTTTAACCCCAGTAGATGGCCAGCTGGCCCAGTAACCTGAATGATTCAGTATGGCTTCACTTGTGGGTAATTGTAATACTAATTGCCCTGGTACTGACGTGCAGTACTGGATGACATCATGACAAAAAGTGTAAACAATTGTCAGCATTTGAACATTGGTTCTCCTCAAAGTCGTAGGCAGCTCAAGTCAATTTCCGGGCTGCAGCACTTCTGATATGCAGATCTGTATTGATATTGATCATGCATTTTCATTAGCAATTGAACGTGAATGTTGGATATGATGGGGAGGGGCGATGTTTCCTCTCTAGGAGGAGGAGGAGGAAAGAGGGAGGGGGCAGAGTGGCAGAGGAAGCAGAAGAGGAGGACAAGGAAGGGGGCAGAGTGGTGGGGGAAGCAGAGGATGAAGATCTGGAGGGGTATGGGGGGGCTGGGGTAGCGATTGCTAATGGATCGGCGAGGACTCGCCTCCTCTCTGAAGTAACCCGTCGGGTCCAGCCCCCCCCCCACCAGCTGGCCCACATTGGTGAGTTGGGGGGGGGGGGGGTTGCATGCAGGTCGCATGTTTTATTTTGCTGGAGGAAGGAGTGGGGGGGTGCTCTGGGCTGTGAGCAGCAGCTCATTGTGAGTCAACAGAATGAAAGCATCATTGTGTGGCGGTGTGCCGCTGTATTTAGACGCGGAGGTGAACAGAGAGCAACCACATGCGAACATGTTTATATGTGTGTGTATGAGTGCATTTGTGTGTGTGTGTGTACGTGTGTGTCTTGTGTCCTTCCATCATGGCTGCCATGTGTTCTCACTCTGCCATCTGCCTCCACGTCATCAAGCTGATGCTGTACACGCCGCAAACACACACACACACACATACACACAAAGTGGTTTATTTTCATGTTTTTTTTGGAAACCTATTTCTATTTCCAAGGACTCATCTACTTGATTCAAGAGTTATAGATATCCCAGTTCCCAAGCAATTGTATTATTGAATCAAAAATTGTACCGGCTCCTTAAACATTATAATAATAAATGTTAACATATCTTAGTTTGTATTAAATTGTTAAAAATAATTTTCACTCATAGACCACCATTGTTGTTTACATTGCAATACTGTTAGGGAGGGTAGTGCTGTGATGAGATGGGCTTGTCACAATGATTTTACCCTATGGTTGAAAAATATGTCATCTCGGCAATCCTTACCATTTGAACTTGCTGAACGCTGAAGACAGAAGTCATAATGAGTTTCAAAATGAAGATGAACAATTATGAAGAGGCAGGAGGTGGCAAAGGTCGCTGGTGTGGCAACAGTGTTGTGATGCTCCATTTTTTATTGTCCTCTGTTCACTGTATACTTCCGGACCGCTGTGCTGACTGACCGGGTGACTAGTCGTCAGCGCCTTTTGTGATCGTGCAGATGTCCGATCTTTCATCATCAGATGCTACTTCTGCAGTCGTTTTTTTATCCATCCATCCATCCATCCATCCATCCATCCATCCATCCATCCATCCATCCATCCATCCATCCATCCATCCATCCATCTTCTCCCACTTATCTGTAGTCGGGTCGCAGGGGCAGCAGCCGGAGCAGTGAGGCCCAGACCTACCTCTCCCCCCGCCTCATGGTTCAGCTCCTGTGGGGGTACCCTGAGGACTTCCCAGGCCAGCCTGGAGACATAGCCTCTCCAGCGTGTCCTGGGTCTTCCCTGTGGTCTCCTCCCAGATGGACATGCCTAGAATACCTCCCCTGGGAGGTGTCCAGGAGGCATCCTGGCCAGATGCCCAAGCCACCTCCTCTGACTCTTCTCTATGCGGAGGAGCAGTGGCTCTACTCCGAGCTTCTCCTGGATGACCGAACTTCCCACCCTATATTACATTACATTACATTACATTGCATTTGGCAGACGCTTTTATCCAAAGCGACTTACAATAGAGGACATAGGGATTGCAAATACACTTGCAAATACACGATGCACAGGAAATATACAGAACAGTAAGCTTGGGTTAGTGAGTTGTTTTTTTTTTTTTTTGACAAAGACATACACAAATGTACACACACACTATGCATAGCCTAACTTGCTGCCTAACCTGATCTGGGGCATCAGCGCGGTAAAAAGTCCTGAAAGAGAACAGTTTTTACCTGTTTCTTGAAGGTTGAGATAGATGATGCTTGTCTTGTTGCTTCTGGAAGTTTGTTGATGATGACAGTTCGGAGAGGCAGGCTGTGATGCAAGTCGAAACCGTGGCATCATCTGGGTGGAAGGACTCTCCAAGGGAGAGTCCGGCCATCCTGTGGAGGAAACTCATTTTGGCCGCCTGTATTCGCGGTCACTACCCACAGCTTATGACCGTAGGTGAGGGCGGGAACGTGGATCGACCGGTAAATTGATGGCTTCGCCTTTTGGCTAGCTCCTTCTTTACCGCAACAGACCGGTACAGAGTCCACATTGCCGCAGACGTCACACCAATCCACCTGTCGATCTCCTGTGCCATCACCCCTCACCCGTGAAGAAGACCCCGAGATACTTGAACTCATTCGCCGACCTGGAGTTGGCATTCCACCCGTTTCCAGTTGGGCATCATGGTTTCGTATTTGGAGGAGCTGATTCTCATTCTGGCCGCTTCACACCGGCTGCAAAATGCTCAGGTGAGAGCTGGAGATCATGGCCTGATGAAGCCAACAGAACCACATCACCACTTGCGCAAAATGCAGAGACTCAATCCTGTGGCCACCAAACCGGATCCCCATGACGCCTTGGCTGCGCCATAAAAGTTAGATACAGAATCGGGGACAAAGGGCAGCCCTGGCGGAGTCCAGCTCTCACTGGAAATGGATCCGACTTACAACTGGCAATGCAGACCAAGCTCCGGTACCCCATATGCCCAAAGCATCCCTCACAGGATTGCCTGCAGGACACATTTGAATGCCTTCTCCAGGTCCACAAAACAAATGTAAACTGGTTTGGCAAACTCCCATGCCTTCTCGAGGACCCTGCCAAGGGTACAGAGCTGGTCCACTGTTCCACGACCAGGACGAAAACAACACGGCTCCTCCTGAATCCGAAGTTTAACGACCCAGCGAGCCCTCCTCTCCAGCACCACTGAATAGACCTTACCAGGGAGGCTTAGGAGTGCGATACCCTGTAGTTGGGGCGCAACCTCCAATCCCCCTTTTTAAAAAGGGGGATCACCAACCTGGTCTGCCAGTCCAGCGGCACTGTCCCCGACATCCATGCAATGTGGCAGAGGCGTGTCAGCCAGGACAGCCCTACAGCATCCAGAGCCTCGAGGAACCCAGGGCGGACCTCATCCAGCCCGGGGCCCCGCTACCAAAGAGCTTTTTGACTGCCTCAGCAACTTCAGCCCCGGAAATGGGCGTGTCCGCTCCAGAGTCCCCTGGCTCTGCTTCCTCATTGGAAGGTGTTTCAACTGGGTCAGGAGGTCTCGGAGGTATTCCGGCCACTTATCTACAACGTCTTGCGTTGAGGTGACCCTTGTCTGGGAAAGGGAAAACTGGGTCCAAAGATTGTCTTCATGGGAAGTATTCTGGGCCACACTTTGTCTGGTCCCTCACCTGGGACTTGTTTTCCTTGGGTGACCCTTCCAGGGGCATAAAGCCCGCGATAACATAGCTCCCAGGATCACTGGGACACGAAAATCCCTCTACCACGGTAAGGTGGCAGCTCACGGAGGGGGATTTTTAGTTATCTAAAAATTGATGGATGATATTCTGTTACATTATTTAATTAATTTACAAAGGCAATAAAGCACATCGGTGAGGTTTTAGTCTTTTAAATAAAGTCAAACTTTATCCATTGAAACATTGGCAGATTATATACAGGTGTATTTGATAAGTTGCTGCTTTTTGATCCCCTCTGACCAGGGTGAGGAAGCTGAAGGAGACTCTGGTGACGGTGCAGCAGCTGGATAAGAACATGAGCAACCTGAGGACGTGGTTGTCACGAGTGGAGGCGGAGCTCGCCAAGCCGCTGGTCTACGGCATCTGCCACGCTGAGGAGATCCACAGGAAGCTGGCTGAGCAGCAGGTGACCTCTGACCCCTTTTATCCCTTCAACTAACTGACAGACTCTCCTTTCAGTCTCCGTGACAGAAAACATAGCCATGTGGTCAAAATGAAAACTACAACAACAAACAACCAAGGCCAAAACTATGACCTCTGAATGAATGAAACTACTCTCTTAATACTCTTACTGAATGTGTGTGTGTGTGTGTGTGTGTGTGTGTGTGAGAACCTTTATTTGTTAAAATCTGTAGGTGTCTGTCTGTGTATGATTTAGAAAGATGGTGAGTGTGTTCGTCTTTGTGTCTAAGTCTGAGTGTGTGTGTGTTTGTGTCTCAGTATATGAGTCTGCATGAGAGGGAGAGTAGAGATAAAGGTTGTGTGTCAGTTTCCTTACCCATTTATGTGTTTGAATATGGTTGTGTATGAGAGAGTATGGGTGTGTCTCTGTGTACTTGTAAGTGTGTGTATGTTTGTTCATGTGCGAGTGTGTTTTTCAGAGAATATGAGATTGTGTGTGTGTAATTTGGCAGTCCCACGGCTTGTTCAGCAGCGTGTTCTCGTGCTGATGATGGTGTCCAGCAGCGTTCCACCTTGAACGTCTGCAGGAGATGAGGAGAAACTGCCCCAGAGGTCATAGACTGGCGTACCTGTGAGCTTGTCTCGTCTCCATAGCAACAGCATCCAAGCCCCATCGCAAAATTGGTAGAACCCAGCAGATACCTGGGAGAACTTTTCAGGCAGAAAGGCTCTTTGTCTCCTCAGAGGAGACAAAGAAAAAGGGTTGGAATGAAAAAGAGTTCTAGTGGCACCCCCAGCTGGGCTGAGAGCTGCCACATGTACGAAGAGGTGGGCCTCTTAGGAATAAGAGGGTAATAATTGAGGTACAGAGAGAGGCGCGGGGGGAGTGCGGGGGCCGGTAACTGATTATTCTGATTTAACATGTGGTTCGTTCCCAGTACTCCTTTTTCATGAGAACGTGGGGAACACACAGAAGTAGAACCAAATCCGTTGCTGGATTAGAACCTGTAACCTCCCTGGCAGGAGGCCTGTAGGGTTGGCTTCTGACCGAGTGTGAGGCCCACAGAACAAACCAAGAAAATTTGAAAATGACCCACACGGTTTTGCTTGAAGGAGGTTTGGAACATGTGACGCAGGGCCGGATGATAGAAAGGTAAGGGAGGGAAACGAGCAAAGAAGGATGGGGGCAGGGGGTGAGGCAGCGGGGATGTCCATTTGTGAATTGAGGCATAGCTATGACTCCTGCATTGAGGGGTTTTGACATTTTTGCGTGTCACCGTGGCAATTTGGGAAAATACCAACTTTTAGCAGATACTTGGCCAGGTAGACGTTTCGGGGGGGTTGTAGTTCCAAATACAGGTTTGAAAAAGTAGCATTGTTTAGGCGAATATGCTTCAAAAATATTTTGAAGATATTAAAGAAAAACATTCTTATTTTAATTCTTTCATTTATGTTGTGACTGAGAGACTCTCCAGTTGTAGTTACACTACACTTCCTTTCTGGTGGAATTTGGAGCGGCTGCAAATTATACAAAGATTCTCTGAAGTGAATGGAAACAATGATCTGATCTCAGAGTAACCTGTGTGACCTCTGATCGACCTGAGTTTGACCCCTCTGTGACCCGTGTTTGTTTGACCCCTGCAGGATCTTCAGCGGGACATCGAGCAGCACTCGGAGGGTGTGGCGTCCGTGCTGACGCTGTGTGATGTGTTGCTACATGACGCCGATGCCTGCAGTAGTGACTTGGAGAGTGACTCCATCCAGCAGACAACCCGTAGCCTTGACCGGCGCTGGAGGAACATCTGCGCCATGTCCATGGAGAGACGCATGAGGTGAGCAGGGAGTATATGTGTCTGATTACCATCTCACTGGGGTTAAATCAATTTTCTTAAGTCTAGCTTCATCAGCCATTGCTTCATTATCTGGGACCCTGAACGCAGCTTTTTCACCTCGGAGTCAATGGGCTGGTGCTTTTGGCCCTTAGCCATAACCGCTCAGCCTCTAAACTCTTCATGTCATGAAGTGGGACATCACTGCCTGTGGATCAGCGAGCGTTTTGAAAATTTCTTCAACTTTATAAAGTTCGGTCGTGACAACTTGTACTGCCCCCCGTCACCCCATTCCAGGATCGAGGAGACCTGGCGACTCTGGTGTAAGTTCCTGGACGATTACTCCCGCTTCGAGGACTGGCTGAAGACTGCCGAGGTCACTGCCGCCAACCCAGACTCGGCAGACATCCTGTACACGTGCGCCAAAGAGGCGCTGAAGAAGTTCGAGGTAGAACCCGGACACTCTGTTGCCCCAAAATAAGTTTGCAGTTAATATGAGACTACAAACTCTGTTGCCTAGAAATGAAAGAGTAGTAAATCTGTTATGAAAAGAATTCAAATCGTTGTCAACAAATTACATAATATTTAAGTTGTTATGACAAGACAGGGTTTTTCATTAAATCCGGAAAATACAGGTAACTCGAAAAGCAAACTAGGCCACGAGAAGGCCGTTATTTTTATTTCACAAAGAATTTCTGATTTTTTTTTTTTTAATTTTAGAAAATCGTTATTTCATAGTCATCGTATTTTTAGAAACCACTATTTTACTATTTCCAAACACCAAAATTATTACAATTGTTATTACAAATAACAAAATTGTTTAAAGTTGTTGTCTTAAATTGGATATGTAATTACATTCTTATTACAACAATCGTTTTAATCCAGAGGAACATTAATAAAGTTAGCATGATTTGAGTGACTAGAAAGCTTGAGAATGGGTTAGCATGATAACACACCTACACACACACACATGTATGTATGTATGTATGTATGTATGTATGTATGCATGCATGTATGTATGTATGTATGTATGCATGTATGCATGTATGTATGTATGTATGTTTGTATGTATGTATGTGTGTGCAAGCTCTCAACCACGCAGAGATTTTAATAACAACACAGAATAGTTATAATTGTGATAAAGAGCAACGTGGTGCTTAACTACTGCATGCTTCGTCCTAATGATCTGTGAAAAACCATCAGTGAACCACTGATGCGTCCCAGGATTAGTCTCAGATTATTAGATGGTAATCTGTGACTCTGCTGGTCACTGGTGGGAGTCGATGTCTGAACTGGTGACCAGTGACCTACATACTGTTGGCGGGCTGGGTTAGGAGGGGGTGGCGTGAGCCATCTCATGCTGAGGGTATTCTGACTTCTTAACTGGAAAAGTTTGTTAATCCTCGCGGCTGCTGGATTAAAGTGAATAACCAAGGGCCACTCATCGATTTTGTCCAGTGACGAGTGGAATATTGAGAATATCTTCACCCTTTACCCCAAAACTAAAAGAATGTCACAGAAATAAAAAGCCGTTCAAAAGCAAGTTAAACAATTTCAAAAAAGACATTTCTTCTTTGGGGGTTTAGATTTTGTAAAGCCAATCAATTTACCAGCACTTCTGGACATTAATTTCCCTCACAAAGCAGGAGGGTTTTTTAAATAAAGAAAAGAAAAGAATAGGTACAAAGAAAAGAATAGGTAAAAAAAATTGAAATAAACAAAAACAAAACTTTTATTTGTAAATATATAAAAATACAAAAAAATCTATTAAAGAAATAAATACAGTAGAAATTCTTCTTTCTTTCGTCTCCTTTTGGCTTTTCTCTTCAGGGTTCACCACAGCGAATCAGCCTTCATCAGCCTTCTGTATCCTCCTCTCGCACACCAACTACCTTCATATCTTCTCTCACTACATCCATAAATCTTCATTTTGGTCTTCCTCTAGACCTCCTTCTTAGCAGCTCCAATCCCAGCATCTGTCTACCAATATATTCACTATCCCTCTTCTGTACCTGACCAAACCATCTCAGTCTGGCTTTTCTGACCTTCTCGCCAAAACATCTAACATGTGCCGTTCCTCTGATGGACTCATTCCTGATCCTATCCATCCCGGTCACTCCCAAAGAGAAGCTTAGCATCTTCATCTCTCCTGTTTTTTCGTCATTGTAACTATTTCTAGGCCATACAGCATCGCTGGTCTCACCACTGTCTTGTACACCTTTCCTTTCATTCTGGCCAATAGTCCTCTATCACACAGTACCCCTGACACTTTTCTCCATCCATTCCAACCTGCTCGAACCCGTCTCTTCATCTCTTTTCCACACTCTCTGTTGCTCTGTACTGTTGACCCTGAGTACCTGAAATCCTCCAACTGCTTGATCTCCACTTCCTGTAGCCTCACCGTGCCACCTGAGTTCCTCTCATTCACACACATATACTCTGTCTTGCTACGACTAAATACAGTACAGCCACGGTTTACAAATTTAATAAATTTTTTGTGTCCGTTTGCAAACCAAAATATTCGCGAAGTGAATCAATGTTTCCCACTGAATTCATTTTAAATCCCATTGATGCGTTCTCCAGCTCCAAAATGAGCACTGTACTCTTTTTTAATTTATTATGGGTTTATTTGTTGCAAAAATATAAAAAGGAATTAAAGACGACTTTAATTATTACTGCATTCTTTCTCTTTTTGCCAGCACTTTTACTCAGCGTTTCCTTCACTAAATCAGCATCGAAAAATGAGGCCCTCTCGCATATGAGACCCTCGCTAATGCTATCTTCAGCAGGCTGGCTTTCATTAATCCAGATGTGCTCTGTAACACGATCATCACTCTCACGTTTAGCTATTACGTCCCACTAGAGATCGACTGTAATTCTTAACTTCTTCTTAACACCATTATCATTAGCACTTTTAACTATTTTAGTGAGGGCTAACTAACTGAAAAAATCTCAAAAAAGAGTTATAACAGGAGTACACAACGATGAACATAAACAATGTGGAGTACCACTTATCCTGCAGTGAATTTACAACCATTTTAATGTATTTATCTCCCAGGCCTTTCAGCGGCAGGTCCACGAGCGTCTGACTCAGCTGGAGCTGGTCAACAAGCAGTACCGCCGCCTGGCCCGCGAGAATCGGACCGACGCCGCCAGCCGACTGCGGACGATGGTGTCCGAGGGGAACCAGCGATGGGACAGCCTACAGCGCCGGGTCGCTGCCATTCTACGCCGCCTCAAGGTAAGAGCCACCACCTCATTCCTGGCAGCTGTTGCCACCGGGCCTGGCTAACCATGAATGGACGAGCGAAATACCTGCCCCAAGAGAGCATCGATTGGCTCAGCATTTGTGATACCGCATGCACTTCAGGAAACCACTGCGTCATTTTACTTTAAATTTGAAATAGACATTGATAATCTACCTGGTGAGATGAACCCCACGCTCAGACAAGGCAATGACACAAAATTTTCTAGTTTGTTGAAAGTGGTAATCCTGCATGGTTACTTGTTGATGGAAGTATCTGGTTGGTCACAGGTCATAAACTTACTGGTTTGGTGGTGGTAGAATTACCTTGTTAATTTCACATTATAAATCAACCATTTTTGGGGGGTCATGTGACAGCCTAGTGTGTTTATATAAACCTACTTTGTCAATTGCAGGTGCAAACTGCCTGTTTCATTGGTAATAAACCTACCTGGTGAGTGCGGTAAAGCTACTTGGTTAGTCACCTTTATTGTCAATTTCTCCACATGTACTAGACATACAGGGGAGACGAAGACGTTTCTCATTTTCCCACGATGACATGAAATGATTGAAAACAACCTAACAATAATAAAGTGAACTATTAAAAGTGCAATATTAAAGTGTAAAGTATACAGTGCATGCAGATGCAGTGTACAGGTACTGAGGTGAAGGATGGCAGAGATTTAACAGCACAAAACCTGAAATGTATAAATATATGTAATTTCAATGTAGAGAGTAGCAAAAACCAGGCAGTAAGTAATACCATACAATAGCAGCATGACGATAGCAGGTGGGGAAATGAAGCGGATTTAAAGGCATAAAAAAGTCTGTATATACAGTAGTATATAACACAAAAGCAGCCTGACGGATTGTACTGTAACCATGCAAAAAAAGCAATCATGCAAAGTGCAGAATAGTGGAGGAAGCTTGTGGGTGATGCTGTTAACCATATGGTTAGTTGACATTAATAAACTACCTGGTTAGTTGAGGTCAATACAGATAACTTGTCATCACACAGCAACGCCTCAATACTTCCTAGTTTCTCAAAAGTGATAAAACTCCCTGGTTAGTGATCAAACATACCGTTATTGGGAATAAAACTACCTATCTTGTAAATTTACTGTTAGTTGGAGGTGTTAAATTTCCTGGTTAGGTTGTGATAAAACTACCTGGTTAGTGGATATTAAATCTACCTTTTCATTTGTTTCATTTCATTTGCTTAACTACCCGGTTGGTATTAAAACTGCCTGGTTAATTTTCTTTGAGAAAATGTGCCGTTAGATGTTCGGTTTAACATTTTGATCCAGGTATCAAACGTCACTGTCCATCTCGCTGCCCCCCCCCCCTCCCGCTGAACTCCCCCAGAATGTCTCCGCCCCCCTGACCTCGTATCCTGGGACCCCGCCCCCTTTAAACCCAGAGATTAAGGTCGCCGGTCAGACGGTGACGAGGCATGAGGCGAGGGTATCGGCACGTGGCGGCATGTTACAGCGAGTAGATGGGGGATGTCTGCATTGCTGCGCTGCTGTAATCTATGAACTCTTGCCAGCATCGCCTGTCCTCCGCCTGCTCCATCCATATAATCTGGGTCCTTGTCATCCGGGAAGGGTCAGAGGTGTTCCATCAGTGTCTGAAAACAGCCACTGGATATGGTTATTACAAGATATTACACAGTAACAAAGCTTAGACCTCATGCTTGCCGTTGCCAGGAACATTTTCCCTGGTCCTGATGGGTAAAAATCGTGACCCAGTGTGTTTTATTGTTGCTTTTAACAGTTTCCTGAAAGTCTACTTTGCATTGTTTTCATCATTTTATGAAAAAACAAATACAAAATATTGATCTGAATGGATTTTACGCTCCCTTGTTGAAGTGATTTTTTTTTTTTTTATTGATTCATCCATGTTTTCATTTTTTACAATTTCCTTTTAATGAATTTATCTTTTTATAATACAAAGATTAACCTTTTCCCTGTATATGTTTTCCTTAGGATATTCCAGTATATCATCTCACATTCCAGGAAAATTGAAAAAGTTTGAAATTAATCTTTACTGGAAATACATCACAATTTTAAAATGTGAAAAAATGTGGACAATTTTGTTTTTTAATGACATCATAGTATTAGAATTTCATCTTCATAAATTGAAGCCAGTTTTTTTTCTATGTATTTGAAAGGAAATACAAATACACAAAGAAACATTTTTGGGCAACTGCATTTATTCATTCATTTATTTTTCATTTACAAAAGGCAATAGCTGTGTTGTAAATGGTCTCGCTCCTGAACGAAATGGAAAGAACCCATATCTAGATTTCCATGCACCTTCTGGGTTGAGTCCAAGGGTGCGTGATTGAGTGAGTAAGAGAGTGAGCGTGCATTTGTGTGCGTCTGACACTAATGAGATCCTGTTATCCGACCCCCCCCCCCCCCCCCCCCCCCGCAGCACTTCACCTCCCAGCGGGAGGACTTCGAGGGGACCCGTGAGGGGATCCTGGTCTGGCTGACGGAGATGGACCTCCAGCTTACCAACGTGGAACACTTCTCTGAGAGTGACGCTGAGGACAAGATGAGACAGCTAAAGGTGACCGTCTTCGCTTTTACGATACAAACTGACACATACACAGTAATATGCAAGAATTGGTATGTAAAAATCAGAACAGAATTTCAGTTTTGACCACTAATAATAACAAGAGAGAACAGGGATAACAAGGATCAATAATAAACACAGTTTTTGTCAAAAACCTGTCCGTGCTCTAATTTAACATAGTTTGCACATGAGAATTGCACTATAAAGTACGTGTTGAATTTGTATTTATCTATTTATCTTTTCCTTCTAGTTTCAGATAGTTAAAAAAAATTGCTTTTATATCATTACTACAATCATTATATTTACTGTGAGCCTACCTTTCAAGAATTAAAAGATTGGTTTGCATGTAATGTGGTAATCAGAAATGACATATCGGGCGCCTGCATGGCACAGGAGTGATCGTCCTTGGAACAACCATTCCTGGTTCCCGGCTCCTTCTAGTGTGTCGATGTGTTGTTGAGCAAGACACTGAACCACTAACTGCTCCCCTGGCGCTGATGGACGGCAGCCTACTGCTCATGATTCATCCATGATGGGTTAAATGCAGAGAAGGAATTTCACCATGGGGGATTAACAAAGTATAAATTTTTTTTATTATATTATGAACAATTCAAAATATAATTCAAGAATCAGTGTAATTCTTCTGTGCCTGTTATGACAAAAGAGATTATTAATATTTATTAAGTATAAGATAATACAATAATGATTAACATTGATCGATACTGTTCCTTATAGAATATTATTTGTCTTGTACATTAAGAAAAATCTCAGCTACCTCCAGCTCAACACCCTGTCTTTTCCGTAGTGCCACTGCCACTAAACCTTCACATTACTGGTCTCACCATCGTCTATTCCACCTTTCCTTTCTTTCTGGCTACTCACACTTGACACTTTTCTCCGCCCATCCCGACCTACTTGCACATGTTTCTTCACCCCTTTTCCCAAATTCTACAGCTCTGGACAGTTGAACACAGGTTCTTAAAATCCTCCACCTTCTTTGTCTCCACTCTCTATAACCTCACTGCTTCACTTGGGTCCTTCTCATTCACTCACATGTATTTTATCGTATGCTTTTTCCAGATCTACAAAAGCACGGTGCAGCTCAGTCGGTCTTTCTCTCGACTTCGCTACTCACACTGCTGCTAATATTTGATATAAAAACACAAAGATGAGGATTCTCAGAAACTGAGAATTATTTCCAAAATTAATGCCTAAACCTAGTGGTCAGATAATGTGTGTCTCCTCCCTCAGGCCTTTCAGCAGGAAATCACCCTAAATGCCAACAAGATCGATGCACTAATTGTCTTCGGGGAGAACCTGATCCAGAAGAGCTCGCCGCTGGACGCCGTGCTGATCGAGGATGAACTGGAGGAGCTGCACTCGTACTGCCAAGAGGTCTTTGGCAGGGTGGCCCGCTTCCACCACCGCCTGGTCAACAGACGACCGATCAGTGCTGCAAGATCAGTGCAGGTCAGTGTTGTAATAACGTAATCACAATTCTTCTTCTTCTTCTTCTTTCGGCTTTTCCCGTCAGGGGTCGCCACAGCGAGTCAACTTTCTCCGTCTAACCCTATTCTCTGTGTCCTCCTCTCTCACGCCAACTAATAACGTAATCATAATAACACATGATAATAGCAGGAACTGAAGGTGAACATTTGCTTGTAGGTGTTGAGGGGACTGCTAGACTAAATTAAAATGTTCTTTCTTCCATTTTACTTTAATTTTTTCTAACTCTGATGATCCCTGATGTCTGAAAAAATTGGGATTATTATGAAAGGATGTATATATGCATGTAAGTATATAAGTATGTAATTCATTTATCCTAAAGACTGGCATTGCACCTGGAGCTTTCAATGCTTAACAGCGCAGTTGAAGATAAAACCAAACAAAAGCAGAATAAATATTGAAAAATAAAAGAGACTAAGGAAAATAAAAGAGAATAAATGGAAATATACAAAAATGTTTCAATTTTAAAATTAGTTTCACTATGAGAATTAACCGATTGAAAAATGAAAAAAATGTAAGAGGCACTTGATAAATCTATTCCAGTGTCAAAATAAGGCTTCTGGCTGCATTTCTCTTTTTCTTCACAAGTCGCAATCTTCAAACTGATCCTACCTACTTTTCCAAAATAAAGAGTTTATTCTCAGAGATTTTTTTTTTTTTTTTTTGTGACACTCAGCTGTTCTGCTCTCCTCTCCTCTCTGGGGTCCAGATTCTGGAAGAGGAGGACCAGCAACCGCCGGACCTGGACAACTCCCCGGAGCTGGTGGTCGGGGCTTCGTGGAGGGAGAGCTACAAGAAGGAGGAAGAGGAAGCTCCAGTGGCCGTCGGGGGGTTGATGGGGCGGCAAGCCGTGTGCCACCTGCTGGCGCCCCCCCTGGAGAGGTCCGGAAGGGAGACCCCGGTCAGCGTGGACTCTATCCCGCTGGAGTGGGACCACACGGTGGATGTGGGAGGGTCGTCCTCACATGAGGACGATGAGGATGCCAGCTTCTTCAGTGCTCTGTCAGGTAGCACCTCCCTTCTTCTGCAGGCGGCACTGTAGCCCCCGCTGCTGCCTGAATTTAACAGCGTATATTTTTACTTCCGCTTGACCGTCGTCATTTGACGCTGTCAAATGTTGTTTCCATCATCCATCTGTTGTTTGTAGGTATGAGATTATATCTTCCTCTTGTGTTCTCCCCAGTCAAGTCTGTGACCGACCCTCCCAGCTGGCACCAGCCAGTATCGCCGGAGAGGAAGCAGGGTCAATCACGTGGTGCCAGCACCCCCTTCCACCTGCAGGGATATGTAAGGAACACCAAGTGTTTATGTTTTTCCATTTCCGGCGCAAACATTGCATGGAAAAACTGAAGCCGTTGGTGATTCTCTAGGTGAAGCTAATGTCAGAGTGTGCTGACGGCGCTGAGAGCATCAAGCGGGTGAAGCTGATCCTGAACGACGAGGTGGAGCTGGATGGACCGGGTCTAACCAGCAGCACTGTCGACAAGCAGACCAGCATAGGTAGAGTACAGAGCCACTTAAGGAGCAACCTAGTGCATCATTAGCGATGACAAATCAAATCTTTTTCAGACAGCAGTTTCCTCTCCGCAGGTGTGATCGAGCGCTGGGAGTTGTTGCGGGCACAGGGCCTGGACAAGGAGGCGGACGTTAGCCAGGACCTGGAGCAGTGGCAGAAGCTGAATGCTGACCTCTGCCATATCACCTCCTGGCTGGGTAGGGTACTGCCTGAGCTGGAGAGGCAGCAGCGGGTCGTTCCGACTGCCGGCATCTTGGACATCGAGGCCAACATCCGGTCGCTCAAGGTAAGCTAAAGAATGGAAGTAATCAATATGACTTTGGAAGATAAAGTGTATTGCCTCGTATCATCGTCCGACTGCAGCTCCTCCTAGAACCTGGGCGCCCAACAGAGAGAACTAACATGAAATAATGAAAACTTTTAACAGGTGCTGTTGTAAAAGGGAATCATTGAAAAGCAAATTTGAATTTGATTTAAATCCAGGTAGCGAAGTTCCAAGCTGGTTGAATGTAAAACTGTGACACATCTTGTTGCATCGCAATAACCCTGTACATGTATCATTGGTTTATTAACCTGTCATGTCTTTTCCAAAAGTACCTCATTATATTGAATCATCCGTTTTATACTTTTGACTTGTAGTATTTTTGTTTCATATCTTACTTTACTGTGAAATACAGTACTTTATCCTGAAGTATCTTGGTTGTCATGGCTCCCACAACCCTGTCCAGGAGATTCAGCACACATTCAACAGCTACAAGTGTTTGATGATCTCCGTCAACCTGAGCAGCCGTAACTTCCTGCGGGGTGACAGCACCGAGCTGCGGGAGCTGCACGAGGCCCTGAGCTCGGCCAATCACAGCTGGACGCAGGCCTGCAGTGGCCTGGAGGGCTGGGAGAGGAGACTGCGTTCCACGCTGATGCAGTGCCAGGTAGCCTCAAGAATGTAGCTCGGCCTGTCTTGCAGGATCTTCTCGTCTGGTGTCTTATCGTATCCGTGCTGCAAAAAGGTGTCTGGTTCATTTCCAACTAGGTTCCCTCAGTGTGTTCTCTCCCTGTTCTCCCGACGTGGTTCTCTCCAGGTTCTGCGCAGTTCAAAACAGTCAGCAGAGCTCATTGAACGCTTGAAATTGTCCGTCGTGTGAATGAGAGAGTGACTAGTGTCTGTGATTGACAGCTGATCTTTCCCGGTTAAACCCGCCCCTTTCACCTAAAGCCAGCTGAGATTGGCTCCAGCCTCACATAACCCTGAGAGCTGAATGAATCGACGAACATCAAAACAGCTGCTGTAGATAAAAGTGAATGAAAGGGTTAAGGGGTAAGAAAATCATAACTAAAAAAAAATAAAAATCGCTGACTTGTTGTAAAAGTTGATAAATAAGTCAGTGATTTTATCGAGTTCTGGCTTGGTTTCTGCCCAGACACTCTAATGGTCATACACAACCAATGTTGTAAATTACACATGATCTCCTTCCAAAACGACTTTGCGCCGAGAGGGAAATTACTTCTGACCTTTTTTTATTTTCCCCTCAAATGATAATTTTCTGTAGGAATTCCAGGAGACGCTCCACTCCCTGCTGCTGTGGCTCGCCCAGGCTGAGAACAGACTGCGGGCTGTCGCCGTCAGCCATCTGTCAACATCGCCGTCCGCTCTGCTGGAGCACCAGAAGGTGCTGACGGTGAGGACATGGCCGATGCCGTATATCGCTCTCCAGAATCCACGCTTTGGATTCGCGGGACGACGGAAATTTCTGAACCGCGATAAGCGACAGCGGGAGGAGAGTCGGGGTGGGTGGGGGGGTCGATTCCGACGAGGGGGACCTTTCTGTGTGGAGCTCGCATGTTCTCCCTGTGTCTGTGTGGGTTACGTTCGGGTCCTCCCGGTTCCTCTCACAGTCCAAAAACATGCAGCAGGTTTATCGAAAAAAAATGGGAAAATTGCCCCGAATGAGTGAGCGAATGGGTGTCTGTCTGTATATGTGGCACTGCGATTGACTTGCGACCAGTCCAGGGTGTACCCCGCCTCTCGTCCAATGACAGCTGGGATAGGCTCCCCCAGCATCTCCCACAACCCTCAGGATAAGTGACAAATGATGGATGGATGGATGGATGGATGGATGGATGGATGGATGGATGGATGAAACGTCTTTAACAGAATTTTGGTTTGGTCAGTTTTTTTTTTCATCTCTAGAGAAATTAGTTAGATTAATAGATATTTTGAAAAATCAAACCTTATTTTGGTGGGCCGCCAAGTGAGGAACGTTTTACAGGTGGTCCTCATAAAACGACATACTCGGTTAACGACAACTTGGAGTTACGACGGGCTTTGCGATGATATTAAAATAAG
This sequence comes from Fistularia commersonii, assembly GCF_037954325.1. Taxonomy (NCBI): domain Eukaryota; kingdom Metazoa; phylum Chordata; class Actinopteri; order Syngnathiformes; family Fistulariidae; genus Fistularia; species Fistularia commersonii. Next base: position 16,633,250 of record NC_141284.1, on the reverse strand, counting down.
CACTGGCAGTGGAGTTGCAAGTGAGTTTGTATTGTATGCTCTTATAATGGGCCTATATTCATGCAAATGTAAACATTAAAAGGAAAAGAAAAGGTAAAATAGCGCGTTACAAATGGCCAATATGTATGGAAATACTGTACAGTAGTATGTTAGAAATGGTGTTTCGCCTGACAACGAACTCGCATAACGACAGACCCCTTGTAACGTAACCTCGTCTTTAAGTGAGGATCGCCCTGTATTTGGTCAATGGTTCGAGGCTGATGTTGCCCTGGTTCTGTAAAGACTTGACGCTCTGCTGAATACCAGCGTCATAACCTGCTGTTCTTCAAATCTAGATATACATACAGTCATTACCTAGCCCAGCCCATGCTAGCCACGAGATCTGCGGCACAACCGTCGCTATGGTTTCCTCACTAGCCTTTGCTGTCAACAGGAGGCGCTCGTAGCATCAGGTTTGCGGGTAGGGAGAGCAAAGAGCCGAGCAGAGAGCCAAGAACCCAAAGGCGTAACATGGCCATGTAAGGACTCGGGACTGAGTCAGATTGGAGAACAGCCCGATAGAACAGTCAAAATATCTCATCTTAAAAATCACTTTATAGAAAGAGAACAAGTCATAGCTGGGAAGGACGAGCCTTTAGGTGCAGCAAATGAAAATATCCTCATGTGAGGGCAGGGGTCACAAAGAGGATAATTAAGAGTATAAACCATTGTCCAATTCTTCAAGTGCACTGCTTTTTTTTTTTTTTTGTTGCTTGTCAGGTGACCCTTCTGTTTTAGCAGAATCCGGATCGACGGCATGTAACGGTCAGCTCATTTTAATGTTTTGTAGATGCTGGATTCAGTTTGAATCCAAAATTGGATTTTTCTCAAGGACATTTCTTCTTCCTCTTCTTCTTCTTTCGGCTTTTCCCGTCAGGGGTCGCCATAGCGAGTCAACTTTCTCCATCTAACCCTATTCTCTGTATCTTCCTCTCTCACACCAACAACCTTCATGTCCTCTCTCGCAACGTCCATAAATCTTCTCTTTGGTCTTCCTCGAGATCTCTTGCCTGGCAGCTCCAATTCCAGCATCCGTCTACCAATATATTCACTATCCCTTCTCTGTACATGCCCGAACCATCTCAGTCTGGCTTCTCTGACCTTCTCTCCAAAACATCGAACATGTGCCGTCCCTCTGATAGACTCATTCCTGATCCTATCCATCCTGGTCACTCCCAAAGAGAACCTCAACATCTTCATCTCTGCAACCTCTCTCAAGGACATTTACAAATGCTTATCTTTAGTTCTCACAGGTTCCGGTTCCGGGAAGCAGCACAGTAAAACTGTGACTTCAAAATCCCACCTCAATTGAGATGTTGAGATCTAGGATTTTGTCCTTGGGAATTATTGGATGTTCAGCCTGCTCTGATGAAGTGTATACTGTTATTTCTAAACAACAGCCCTGAGCTCTCTACCACCCTCTCGCTGCAGGCGCTGCAGGAGGAGCTGCTGGCCCGCCAGCACCAGGTATCTTCACTGCAGGAAATCTCTGCCCACCTGCTAATGGAGGCCAACATGGAGGACAGCATAGAGGCCAAGGAGAAAGTCCACGTCATTGGCAACAAACTGCGCCTCCTGCTGCGACAGGTGGCGTCACACCTACACGGGCTTCGAACGCTGGTGAGCGTTTCATTGGTATAGCAAGCACATTAGCATTTATCTCCAAGGATGAGGAAACTAGCTTTTTTTTTTTTTTTAACATGAAGAACATATGATCTGAGCAAAGGGTAAGATTCATAACCACGATTCACTGTAGAACTGAGAACGACCATGTTTAGGCACTGATATGCTGTGACGTGGTTGGCTGGTTCACTCCAGCCGTGGACAGGTATTCAGTCTGGTGTTCTAACATGAAGGTCATTGATTGTGGGAGCTGTTTTTTTGATTTTGAATTTTTTTGTTTGATATATTTGTCCTGGGAGCTGAATTGATCCCGGCCAGTTTAATCTGAGGGTTCGTTTCTTTACTGTTTTCCCAGGAACCTCGGCTGAGTGGCTTGGAGAACATTGGACCTGAATCTGTAAGCTCCCCTTTGGAATGTTGCAAGGTGACTTCACACTGGAACGTCGACACCCAGAACCATAAAGGCTATTATGAAGTCTTTACTTCCCCTGTGAAGGGTTCAGAAAACACACCCTGAAATTTATGTACTTAAGATTCATTCTGGCCTCAATAATCAAGAAGTTTGCTTTTGTTGAAACAAAATTGGGAGGAGGTGTGTTTTGATGTTAATATCATCTCTACCCCTTCAGACCTCCAGCAGACGAGCAGCCGCCATTAGACCACCAGTGAGCGGAAGGTACGTTTCATCCCTTAATTTAAAAGTTTTTAATAACCTTTATTCTTCATCCAAACTCAAACAGAACTGTATCCCACTTGAAATTGTCTTAAACCTTTATGCATTTTTTTCTTCTTAATGTCTCAGTTTGATAAGTTAGAAATAAAGTTTTTCATAGAGTTGCTCATGAGGGGACACAGGTCTTCCACCTCAGACTCCCTCAGTCGTTCTACTTGCAGCGTTTCTAGCTGCGTGTCTTTTTTTTTCACAATCACCACAAAAAATGTTATATTTCATTTTCAGGAAAGTCTCGACCCCAAAATCCCCTAAAAAAATTTTCTTGAATATTAAGTTTCTAGATTGTGCGTCTCCTCTGATATTCACTGAGAGGCGGCGCTGGAAACCCCAGGCACAGTACGAAATGTAGAACCCGGGAGAAAGAGCGAGTCGTGCCGAGTAAGGTTTGGATATTCTGGCACATTCCTTCGCAGTGACGCATGCAAGACAGGAGACCTCAAAAGATGTGGACGTTATTGAAAATATGCAGTACAAAAACCCTCAAAGAAACACGGGGCTCTTATTTATCAAAGCAAAAGAAGTTAGAACCGAAGCCTCACAGCAGGAAGGTTCTCAGCTAGTGGTTGACTGGGTTCTCCAGGCACGCCATCTTCCTCCTCCAGTCCAAAACAGACATCGGGGCTTTTAAGGAAGATTATATGTTGTCCGCGGGTGTGAAGGAGAGAGCAGGCAGTTGGTGTCCTTATGGTTGACCTGGCCAGGTTAAGCTCTGCCTCTAATACATGAATGAATGAGTACTGGAACATCTTTTCCATTAACCACTTCCATGAAATGCCTTTTGTAACAACATAAACGCTCAACCAACCTGATCTTCTCCCCCCCCCCGGCCAGGGAGGAGCGGCGGGATTCGGCCCCGCGCCGTCCCTTCCTGTACCGGCTCCTGAGGGCGGCGTTTCCCCTCCACCTGCTGTTCTTGCTGCTGCTCGTCCTGGCCTGCCTGGTCCCGTTCGCAGAGGACGACTCCAGCTGCACTCTGTCCAACAACTTCGCCCGCTCCTTCTACCCCATGTTGCATTACACCAATGGACCCCCACCCACGTGAGCGTTGCCTCGGTGACGAGGTTGGAGGCTTCCACCTGAAGAACCACCACCCTTCCTATCTGAAGACAATTTTTCTTTTTTTTTTTTTTTTTTTTTTTTTTTTTTTGATTTTTGTAATTTAAGGTATTTATTTATTCTTCAGGAGCTCAGAAAGCCATATGCAACCAGTTTGGATTCTTTAATTTATCTTTTCAAACCAACCTGGACACATGGTGACCCCGTCTGCCTGAAGGAGGAATGCTGAGGATTTTTTTTTTTATTACCGACTTGACGTTTCCTAATTTTTTTTACAGTGCTTTCAAGGCAGTTAGAACCTGCAGCTGCCAGTGATTACCAAAACATATCCCAAGGAGAGAACCGGTGGCTATTTTCTACCTGGTTCTGTTCTCTGGGTGGCGAGGGGCTGGGGTCGTTGTCTGCTGCATGTTTCCTACACAGCAAAGATCACACTTTGGGTTTGTTGTTGTGTTAAAAAAAATCTGCACATCAAAAACGCTCCAAAAGGAAAAGATGATTTATTTTACACAAAACACAAAAAACTTTATCTCGCATGCATGATGTTTCGAGCAAAGACTAGACTCTTCCTCAGATGCTTACCGGAGAAATGTGCATTTTTGTGTGCGGATATTTTCAAAACTCAACTAAGTCGATTTTTTTTATTATTTTTTTTTATCCAGCACAAAATCCAGCCAAAAGAAAAACACACACCCATCCCTAACTGGGCAGCGGATGTGCGTGTGTTTTTCTTTTCTGGCTCTTAGTTGTGATTTTAAAATTAAAAAAAAAAAAAAATTGAAATTGAAAATTTTCTCAAAATTTTCTAAGATCTGACATTGTTTTGTTATTCAGTGGCGGGAGTTTGCAGGCACACCTTGTTGGTTCACAACAATATCAGATGACCCTTAACTTTTTAAAATGATTTTATTGAATTTTGTACATAATATTGAATCCTCAGAGCCTAGGCAAAGCTTATTGTTATTATATAAGTTTTTTTTAATGAATTTTGTGTGAAACCTGTGACACCTGGTCGCTCCCGGGCTTCTTCCTCCACCGACCGGTGTGTTTTCTAATAGTGATCGTGGAAACATAACGCCAAAAAAAAAGATTTATTTCAACTTTTATCTTTTCACTGCACGAGTTGTTTGAAGCTATGTTTGTTTTTAGTCACATTTTTTTCTTGTCAAAATGTTTGGCTTGTTTTTTTTTTCAAAGAGTTTTAACAGTGTTCCAAACCAAAACAGACATTTTTGTCTGATCCGTGTCACATTTTACACAGACCGTGTAAAATGTAAAACCAGAGAGATTTGTGAGATTATGTGCCCTAGTGGCCAAAATGTGCAAATACATGACAGACAGCAGACCTCAATATTTTGACCTCCCTAACTAGAGTATCATCCATCCATAAAGCCAACAATCCATAAACGTAATGAATCTGTTTTGGTACTTTAGCTTTTGTGAAGTTTTAGACTGTTACTTCATCACCATTCGCATTCTCCAGGATGACAGTCATGAAGTTATGACACAAAAAAAATCTAGCATAAAAGTTTATCCATCAGGCCTTGGTGCAAATGTTTTCCTGCCTTCTTTTAAGTTGAATTTTTCGCTCTCCTCAAATGGATGGTCAATGTGATTTGGCCTTCGGACCAAACCTCTTCTCTGCAACATCAAGTGTATCATTTCAACATAGCTAACGTTAGGAAAATATATAGTTTATATATCATGTAGTGAACATCGTCCTCTCTGCTCCACCTGGCCTCTGACGTTGGTCGTCTTCATCGCCCGCTGCTTACAGTGTCTTCTGCTGAAATGAGTTCGAGGTTCTTAAACCCGAACGCGACAGTCAGCTCAAACTGATTGGCTAAACCAGCTAGCAGTGATTTGACAGGTGGCACTGGGCATTTTAAGTCAGAACCAAACCTCGGGGGCTCAGAAGCTGCTGGGATCAATTTAAAATCAACCTTTCACAACTTTCTACTCAGTGCAGTATTTTTTAAAAAAAAAATAACATGGAAAGGAGCTTTTATGTTCAGAAGCCATTTTCACTCCAGCGTCTAGTACTCAACAACGAATTTATCCTTTGCGGACTTTTTTAAAGATCTTTCTTTCCTTAGACCTAACTTTTTAACTATTGTCAAGAGTTGTCATAGAGGTTTAAAAAGTATATTCTAAAAGTATTGTTGTCACTTGTCACATGAAGTGTTGATTTTTTTACCCTAACTGCTGCTTTGAAATGCTCTTTCCACTTGCAGTTACCATGAAGAATTAACAATAAAAGGCAAAGGACCAATTCAGAGAATCGAACATGAATGTGAGAAATCCTACGGGCAATGAATGTATGTCGACATGCACAATCAGTCAGCGTAGCAGCGCTGCAAACCCTGTAAATAAAGCTCTGGTTCTCCGCCGTCTGTCCTGAGACCTGACAGAAAACAAAACCACACAGCAAGAGCGTGTAAAGTTTGATTTATTTTTGTGAACATGTATTTATGGGATGTAGCGATTGTCTTTTTTTTTCGGACTGACAATAAACAGCATTTTTACCATCAGTTTGCCATCGTTATGTTTTTCTGTTGCTGCGATACAGAGAGAAAACAAAACAAACCAGACATTGGCTTTTACATGCATATTTTAAAAAAATGTGTTTGTGTGTGTGTGTGTGTGTGTGTGTGGGTGGGTGGGTGGGTGTTTAGGCATGCACAAAACCTCAGAGTTCAGGAAGGAGAACTGTGAACATATATCTGTCCGCTATCAGCATTAGTGTTGCCTGGCTCAGAGGCTGCTTTTACACTCGGGAATAAAATGAAGAAAGTCCTGCTCTGGCCGGGAAGGGGTTCAAAACCAATAGAAGGACAATTTGAAGTAACTTGTCCACCACACAGGAGGATGGACATATCAGGAGGCAAATGTGTGTGTCTGTTAGTTTTCCATCAGCGTTTTTTTTTTTTTTTTTTTTTTTTTTTAACATCGATAGAAATGAAGCTCTGTCAAAAAACCAAGACCATCCAAGCGCAGAAGAACTCATGAAAATCTCATCGTGCCTAGAAAAACCCAAGAGATGATGGAAAGTGCTGCACATGAAGTTATGCAGCGAATTAAAAAACAGCTTGAAATAGCAAAAACAAAATAAAAAAATAAAAAATAAAAAATTGCCGATAGATTTTTAACAGTATTAGTCCAACACACAGTCTGTTTCAAGGGCAAAAGAAAAACGATGCTCTTAATTTTCCCAAGTTTTAAAAATTACAGCCTCAGTGCTCGTACAATTACTGGGCTCTATTTTCCAGGTTTTCGCATGAATGCAAATTGTTAAGCTTTTACACTGAATTTTTTTTTTTTAGCCCTTTACTTCTACTGCTGGGAACAAGTCACATGAACTGACAGATTTTCTTTATCCAAAAAGGGGGTACACTTTTCTCTTCCATTATCTTGAGCTGTGAATTCGCAACCGGCCAAACTGGTAATACTGACAGTCGTTGACAACTCACTTTTTACACGTCCCAAAAATTGTTAAATTTGGTGAACTGGCTAGGTTAGTACATTTAACGACGTGTGCAATAACTCAGTTTGACTTGGGAAGCATAAAGTGGCAGATGTTTTTTTCCAGTATTTCTTCCTGCACTTGTTAATGCATTAGGACTGGCGTCCGGTCCATTTTGTTAGTTTAGTATGTTGCTAACATGTGCAAATGATATACTTAACACAATCAAACTAGCATCAGCTTGCTGCGTACACTTGCAAACAACCCATCTGGGCTATCAGGATGCTAATATAAATTAAGTGTTGAAAATGTAAAAAAAAAAAAAAAAAAAAGTGTTTTCACAGTTTGAATTTTAGCATTCGCTTTTTCGTGAATGCTAATTCAACACTTCCGATGTGTCCGAAATCAAAAACTCTCCAAGCGCCTCATTTTTCCATGTAACGGCAGCCTCAGTGTGGCCAGACAGGACAGAAGAATTAGCGAATTCAGAGATTCTTTTTTGTTGTGTTGTGAGAAAATGTGACCTCAATGCTGCCACCTGGTGGTTTGTACAAAGAGTAGAAATATGAAAAGTCCCGGACAAACAGGTCAAAACACTGGAGCTACAACCGAGCAGAGAAAACAACGTGACAAGAAACTGCCTTTTTCTTTTACCTTTTTTTTTTTTTTTTTTTTTTTTTGAAGGTGTATTATTACCTTCGTCAGTCTTCCTTAATAGAGAACAATTTTTGATCCAGATCTTTTACATCCAGGTGAAAAACAAAAAACAAAAACAAACACTATATCAAAACCAAGCGGACGGGCGGTGGTGAACCTCACTGGCGCCGGCTGTAGTGCACATTTACAAAGAAATACCAATTGATGCACAATAAAATATACATTCTGATCCAAAAGTTGTTTTTGTAAATCCAAGAAAAACATCGGAAACATCTCAACAAGAGACGATAGGAAGGTTTGACAGGGACGGCACCGTTCTCTTTTTTTGTCTTTTTGATTTTGAATCGTTGGGTGAAGAGGAAAGCGTCAAGTTTCAGTCCACTCGGCCCTCCAGAGGGGTTTCCATGATGACCCGCCCTGGGAGGATGAAGTCGTTTGGTTCAGTCGGATCGAGTGACCAATTCTCTGGATGGATGAAGCTGCGGGGGGAGAACATTGGAGAAAATCAATAGCAGGAATAGGAGTAATTTCTTTTGAAAGGATGGTTGCAGGAGAAAATTGAAGGTCATTTTTATTGAATTTAGAAATGAATAAATAAGTTGTTTTTTTCCGCGAAAATTATTCTGATGAGAAAACTTAATTTACGAGAGATGACCTCTGAAACAGGAAATGCATTACTAAGACTCACTCAGCGGTTTCTGTGGGCGGCTGAGCAGCGGCGAGACCCTGCGTCGGCGGTGTGCAGCGGTGGGGCAACATCTGCAGCTGTCGGTCCAAGATTAAGGCCTGGGCAGGGCCGGCGTCCTGGTCCGGGGGCTGAGAGGGGAACTGGTACTGGTCACAGTAGGAGTCGGAGCCCGGCGAGGAGGAGGCGGCGTGGCTGCTGGCCGACGTGTTAGCGTCCAGCATCTCCAGCAGGAGGTCATAGACAAGCACCACGTTCTTCCTCTTCATGGTGGACAGGTGGTCCATGCCCTTGTTGCTGCCAGAGAAATAAAAAAAAACAAAAAAAAGGTTTTTTTGCCCATCCATTCCCCTGGGAATGTTCTGCTAAAGGAAGCGTCTTCAGAGAGCCGCTGTCAACATCGAATGAGAAAAAGAAGCAGAATGAAAATGAATCTCTGGCCTTTTGTTTTAAGTTTACAATAAAAAACTGTACTCTGGTGTTCCTGTGCTTCCAAGCTTCTGAAGGAAATCCTTTGTCCATAAGATCTAGACAGAATGCTGGATCTGCTTCTCTTGACTTGTTTGATGTTGCCCTGATGTCAACAAGGATCTTCTGCAGACCTCTATCAGACCTACCTTACATGGCGGATGTGCGACAGCAGCATGGTCAGGTGACCGAGTCGCAGAGTCTGCTGCTGGCTGGACAGGCCCATCTTGGAAATGGCCCAGACCAGCGCATCGATCACAGAGTCCAGGAGGCGCAGCAGCTTGTTCCTGCTCTCCAGCTGCTCGGCCGTCTGCGGGGAGCTGCTGCACAGATCTGACACACAAAATGTTCCACAGCAAAGTTTTTCAGGCGTCGTTGGTCGTTGTACTTATTACCGTGACAACCAGACTTGTCCGCTTATTGTGTTATTTTTAAATGAAGAGGTGTCGTTCTTACAACTAGATTTTACAATAAACAGCAAAGAATCTGCATGAGAACCTCTCTTACTGGGGAAACGAGCATAAAGGGAAGAAGAATTAGCACTCTTCTAATTTCATTTTGTTTGTTTTGTTTTTTTTTTCTTCTCTCTGCCTGAAAGGCAAATTGATGCCTTGACATTTGCTCCAGTCAAATACGGCTTTATTAAACCTGCCGGAGTCAGACATCTGGTCTGGACCCGATGAGGAACATCTAATCCTGGAGCTGGTGGAGGGGGAGGGAGTCCACAGTTCTGTCCCACAGAACAGAATCATAAATTTACTTCCAGTCTTTTCTGGATTCTCTGCTATCATGTCTTGCGCAATTTGGACTTTTTCACTGCAGATGAGCGAAATCAGGCGGGGTTGTGTGTTTCCAGCGCTGAGTGTTATCAGCTGAAAAACGGTCTGAAAATGGAAATGGATTAATAACGAAGTAAATGTAAAAAAAAAAAAAAATCTGATATTTAAAAGATTGATGAAGAAAAACAATACATCTCATGAAAAAACTGAAAATTTGAAATAAGAACTGATTATTTCTAGAATTATATAAAACTAATCAAGGATACTTGATAGGAAAAAATTGCCTTCCAAATAAGGAAGACCTCTAAAACAGGTTTAAAATTGATTTTGAAAGAAATGCATCAAAATCAAAAACAGCAACCTGATAATCAAAATCTTAAAAGAAAATCCCCCAAAAGTAAAGTGATTAATCTATAGTTGAGGAAATGTGAAAAAAACATAGAAATTAAAAATGAATTAACAAAAACGAAAGAAATCACAACAAAATGTAGAAATATGGTATAAAAATGAAGTTATCTCTATTAAAAAGGAAAAGAAGACCAAAACAAAAATGTGAAAAAAATTCAGAAGAAATGATCATTTTTCCCCACTAAGAAAGGGTTGTAAATTAAACATTAGGCAGAAATCAACAGATTAAATTCCTCAAAATTTTCCCCAAATTGTTTCTCAAATTTTGGGAAAAACTTAACACAGTGACACAAAAAATGAAAGAAATTACATACAAAATTGAAAATCAATTAAATTGAAACATGTATAGCCCGTAAAAAATTGCAGATTTTTACAATGGAGTTATATAGAATTATTATAAAAGTCTAAATAATATTTTTAATAAACGGCTTGTAATCCTTTGAAGAAAAAAAAAATTGGGATGAAATAAAAACAGTTGAATACATTTCCTAAAACTAATTATACTTTGGATGAAAAACGTAATAATCAATTAATAGAAATAAATGACCTACCTAAATATTACAAGAAAGTAAATACAAATTGGAATAAGAATATCAGAAAAAAATACAGAAATGCTAGTAACTTAAAATGAAAAAAATGTTTTTAACGTATTTGAAAATTATCAAATACATATTTGAAATAATATGGTGCAAGATAATAGATTTATATCACTACCCCCCCAAAAATTAAAAGGAATTGACATAAAATTGCGAACAAATTCCACAACAAGCTACCTAAGAGAAAATTCCTGAAAAGCAGGTAGTATCCATCTGCTTCCTGCAGGAGGCGCTCTGTGTTCTTGAAACGAACATATCTTTGAATTAGCAAAACGACATTGGGTTTTTATTGGATTTAAAATCAATTGAGACGATGAAGCCGTGTGGATGTTCCCCCCCTCTAGGTGGAGGCTAAAGGTCAACGGTCAGGGCAGTGGGATTTACCCCGGCCTTAAGTACACAGAACGGCCAGTAAAGAAACCAAAAAAAAATGCAAAAAAAAAAAAAACCTACAAACATGATGGAACTGAAAATCAGCCTGAACATGATCCTTGTTTTATATCATTTTTTAATGTAATTTCACTGTTCGAATAGTGAAAATATATAAGTAAAATTTTGTAAAATGTCTTGAATGAAGCCCCCCATCTACCCCTCAATCTACTCCCTCTTGTGTTAACGTGAGGTGGCAAAACGTCAATAACAGATTTTTATCTTCAATTCAAAATTATGTTTATCATGTAGTCGTGTATTTATTCAAATATTCATCAGTGTCGTATTGACTCCCTCTACCTATTCCTTAATTATTCTAATACATAATAAAACCAAGTTTGTCCTTAAAGTTGCTGATTCTACACTAGAGTGAGTGTGTGTGTGTGTGTGAGTGTGTGTGTGTGTCTCTCACTGGAGTTGAGCAGAATCATGGCCTTCAGACAGACGTACTCCTCTCTCTGCAGCTTCAGCTCCCTGAATCGAGACGTGGCGGCGAGCAGCATGTCAAAGATCTCCATGATACCCTCAACACACTGACCCTCCTCCCTGCAGATTACACACACACACACACACACACAAACACACACACACAGCTCAGCATCCTTCTACCAATATATACCTGTACATTACCAAACTATCAAACCATCTCAGCTCTGACCTTCTCTCCAGAACATCTAACATATGCTGTCCCTCTGATGGACTCATTCCTGATCCTATCCCTGCTCCACACTCCCAAAGAAAACCTCACCATGTTCATGTCTGCTCCCTCCACAGCTCTGCTTCCTGTCCTTTCCTCGATGCCACAGTCTCTAAACCATACAACATCACTGGTCTCACCACCTTTCCTTTCATTCTGGCTGATACTCTTTTATCACACATTTATTTAAAAACAGTACATATAAACAAACTTTTTTTTTATACACACACACACACACACACACATAAAGCCTGCTCCCGGAAGAAAACAGCTCCTCTGCCACTTCACTGACTACGGGCGCTTGCTAGTGGTCTCAAATGACACTGATCAGAAAAATGAGGGGTGGTGAATAATAAGAAACATCCATCCATCATCTAGCACCTATCCTACAGATCCTACAGTTAGTGTCACAGGAGTGCTGGAGCCTATCCCAGGGGTCATCGTGCCAGAGGCAGGGTACACCCTGCGCCGCTCGCCAGTCAATCGCAGGACCATATATAGACAAACAACCATTCACACATCTGAGCACATCAATGTACTCCACTTAACCTCCAGCACGTTTTTGGACTGTAGGAGGAAACTGGAGAAAACCTGCATGGAAACGGAACATGCGAACCGCACGCAGAAAGGCCTCCCCGTCGGGAATCGAACCAGGGGACCTTCGTGCTGTGAGACGGCAGCACTTACCACTGCACCTCCATGCTGTGGAGTATTTTTCTCTCAATCTTAAGTAGTTTTTTTTTTTTTAATGACTTTCCCGTCACCGCTCTTAAATATTGTCTGAAATTTTGTACTAGATGTTCTGTTTATTTCCATGTTAATACAGGACAATTCTTAAGCAAAATTTTCAATGATTTTGGGTTATTTTTTTAGAATCATTACTGGTTCATAGTATTGTGTCCAGCGGGTTTGTAACAACCATTCAGGAAAGATCCGGTTCCCCCTCAGGTTCTGCTACTCAGATTAGTGAACTGAATTGTCGTACGGTTGGGATTTGTCCCCCGTTAATCTCCCAAAGTCACCCACAGGATGTTTTCCTGGTGTGTCCAAGGAGAAAAGAGCTGACCGGCTAATGGACAAGGCTGAGTTCAGTGCATCATGACGGTTTCCACTGTTATGGAAGCTGAGAAACGCTGCTGTCAGCCTGCCCGACTGGCAGGTCGACAGGAAGAAGCAGCTGCTGGTGCTTTGTTGATTTACAATAAAAAAAGAAAGGAAAAGAAAAAGCTGCTTTTTTTTTAAAAAAACAAAATATACTGGAAAAATTACTTGGAAAAAATTCTCATTTGAGCAAGAAAATTTGAAGTAAAAATCATGTGAAATCCTAAAATAAAATGACATTATTTACTTTATAACTTTACTTGTGTGATGACAACTTTATCATCATGTTATTATATATTTTTCCCATTACTGAGACATAATTTTCAAGATAATGCCTCACATTATAATCAAAATATTGAGGTGAATTTTTACGTCTGCTTTTTACTATATTATCTTAAAATTTGGAAATATTCACTGCCAAATATTACAACTTGTTTCCTCATATAACAATGATTTTATGAGATTTTTCAAAAGATAATTCGGGATTAATTGATCAGAATATTAAAATTTATTTTCCTTCAAACTATCTAGAATTCAGTTCCTTAAATACTCTATATTTTCATGCTAATTTGAGGTCATTTAGGTTCATTTCAATATACATTAGCCCAATTTAAAGGTAAATTAATCAAAGAATCAAAGTCTAAGTTCTTTTTCTTCTTCTTCTTCTTCTTATTATTATTATTATGTATATTGTGATACACCTTTCTCTGTCATTTCTAACTTTTTTCCAGGCATTTTATCCATGTAAAAGACATTAGTTCCGACACAGAGTTCGTTCATTTTAATGTCTTTTTTTTTTTTTTTTAATCTGCAGCCATTCTTCATCATCAAACCCTCATTTTCTGAAATAAAAAAATTACCTTTTTGGATGCGTGAAAACATGAAATAGTGAAATTTGAGGTGGTGGATGTTTGGATCTTAAAGAACTCATTTCAGGTGGATTCTGAGGCTCTTTAAAATAAGGCAAACTTTTTATTTGTTACTTGATTTTAATTTTTTTTGTAAAACATCTGGGTGGGTGTGATAGTGTGTATAGGTCCTCCTCACCGGTTGAGCTTGAAGTCTGGGGAGAAGATGAGTTTTCCCGGGTGGTCGACGGACCTCCACATCAAGCCCAGCATCAGTATCTCCAGCCAGCAGCATTTCAACAGGTGGATCTGGTCAGCCAGGCTCAGCTCCACAAAGCCTGAGGGAACACGGCACCTTAGAGCCCGATGTGCAACATTGGCTACTTATTGAATGTTTTGTGATACACTGCATGTTTGGCAAAAGTTAATATGCTCACAAGAGGAAAAAAAAAAAAGGCATTTTTTTTCAAGAAATCAAGGGCATTATGAAAATGATATCATCTGCATAGATTAGCACAGAAAAAAAAACTAATTCTATACAAACCTTAAATAAAATGTATGGATAAGAAAATTAAATTTAGTAAAATATAAATTTATTTTACTTAGTGTATCATATTAGGCTATAAATTCTTGTTTCTGCCTCATTCCAGTCAAAACACGAGCCAAAAATCGCAGCATTGTTGGCACTGAATCCTGCTGCATTCAACAAGTTGAGGTCAAATCAAAAAAGATATAGGGCTCATGTTTCTTAGACGGTTCGATGGCTCTTCCTTCCTATTTGTCCGGTATATATAACTTGCGGTTTAAGGCAGCAAATTAGTTCCGCCAGGTAGTTTAAGTTGACTATTGATTGATATTTAATCACAATTTTGATTAAATTACAGCAAGCTACCAGCCAAATCCAAGTTTATTCTTTAACTGTGCTGAAGTCATACAGATATGAGTGATATTAGATAACTAACTGAGTGTAGCTAAGTGCAATTAAAGGTATGATACAAAAAAAACAATCATATTGAAGGTCGTAACATCCAAATTTTCTCGGATGGTGAGAAACCTACCATGTGAAGTAATTATAGTACAATAACTTTGTAATAAAAGTTCTGGTTTACTTTCAATATGTCGATGTGGAGATAGTATATCTTGCTGTTGCCAGGCTCTTCGCTCGACTGTCGGTGCTCATGGAAATCATACAACGCGCGTTCATTTTCACCTGCCTGAGCGCAGAAAAAGATGGATAATGGTCTTTTTTTTGGGCTACTTCAAAACAGCGAGTCTTTGTGAGCCCTCTCCCTTTAACACCTCTCCTGATAAGTTACCTGCTGGGCCGAACAAGGCCCCCGTGGTGAGGAAGAGGAGGAGAGAAGAGGGAAGGAGCCGCATGAAAAGGAGAAACGAAAGTAAGGGGAACGCCACAGGAGGGCGGGTTATTATTTGGGACGTGAACCCCTCTCACCGAGGTTTCTCCACTTCATTCATTCTGTCACTGTTTCTTTTCGGGGTTTGTTTTTCCAGACACGACGGACCTGAGTGCAAGGCAGACAGCGCCTTCAAAGACTGGCGGACGCGGTCCTGCCTTCAACCTTCTGTCCATTTCCGTTGGCAAACGTGACTTTGATGCCAGTTGTGCGTTTCCTCGAATCCGCCAGCGAGGAATGTTTATCCTGGCCTTCACCTTGGAATGGTTCTTTCACCCAGAAGTAGTCACTGTTTTGAATAAATAATGTAGATATGCCGATAGATCTCTGCTAAGCAAGTGGCGAGAGTTAACCCCTTGCTGAGAAGAAATGAATGCGAGAAATCGCTTTTTTCATTTTTAAATTTTGGAAAAAAAAAAAAAATTTCAAGATAATGAATACATTTGTCTAGAATCAGTTCCTAAAATAAATAAAAAAATCCTTTATTGTTTCCACTGCCTATGCTGCACAGAGGGTCACAACGGGACTGAAGCCAATCTCAGCTGTCGCTGAGCTGAGAGATGGGCTTTTACATGAACAATTCAGCTGTCAATCATTCAGCCATTCACTCCCTCATTTACACCTACTTCCATGAATCTACTGACTGTTTTTGGACTGTCGGAGGAAGATGAAGAACCTGGTGAGAATGCACAGAGAAACTAGCCTGGAGGCGGGAGAACATGCAAATTCACATCGAAACCGTGAAACTGCAAATTTGCCTCTAGATCTTTCGGGTCCAGTCGGCTTTTTCTGTGCACTGCGTTTTAATGAAATAAGGCTACCTTTGAAATGTCATGTACATTCACATATAACTTTAGAGTAAAATGACCAAGAGGGATATTTTGCGCAAAGATGTAGAACTGCACGTAAGGCGTTTATCATCAGTCCTGGCCTCACCTGGAATCTTCTTGGCCCAACTGATCATGAGGACCAGCTCCTTGTCGGCGAGGTTGGTAAGCGACATCATCATGCTGGCCTCGGTGAAGGGTTTCTTTAGATCCTCCATGAGGTAGATCTCTGGCGGCTCCGCCTCCATGATGCGGGAGATGAACTCCTCGGCGCTCATTGCCGACGGGTGGACTTGGTCGGCCTGCGAGAGCGGAGCCAAGGGCGCCTCCAGGTGCAGGTGCCGCTGGGCCCGGGAGCCCAAACCCAGCCGAACCAAACCCCTTCCCGTGGAGTCTCGAGACTGGAGTCCACCCTGGCGATGGTGGCGGGCTCCGCGGTAACTGCGGCGTTCACGCCTGACACCTGTTTGACGAAAAAGAACAATGGGTTTCTATCTATACATACAGCAAAATATTATATAGAATTTCTTTTTCTACAGTTACACTGTTGTTCATCAGTACAAGCAGTACTGTATATATGTATATATGTATATAGTATATAGTATATGTATATAGTATATATGACAACTATGTGATTCAATTCCATCCAAAACAGCCTTTCCATTTGTGTCTTGGAGGAATTTTGGGCACCGTCTCTCCATCGACACTGATATCGCCAGGTGTCATCGGGAACCATTTTTCCCATCACCAGGGAAAGAGAGGAAAAGACTGCCACTCTCGGAGTCATCAGCCTTACTCTGAGTTTCTTTCCACTGCACTTTTCTTTATCAAACTTGAATACCCCCTCCGGATGTGAAAAAAACGTCAGATATTTGAAAATACATTTAAAATCAGGCAGATGGAAACTGAATAAAGACCATGTCAGTAAAGACCAATTTTTATAAACGCAACATTAAACATGAATCATCCCATTGTTCTTCCTCACTTGGTACCACCTACAGCTCCCAGAATGGAGCTGAAAGTTTTGAGATTTTTTTTTTTTTTTAGGTAAAATCAGGTAAAATAAATAACCCAAGATATGAAAAAGCAGTTGCATTTTAAAATGTTAAGATATAAAAGACGTAGATAAATATATTTCTAAAAAGTAAATAAACTGGACTGAGCTCCTTCAGTTTTTTCTACAAACCCAGAAGGACTTCCCTAGTGGCTGTTAGATTCCTCTTCAATACGGTGAAGGCTCTTTCAACACAAAAGACTGACACCCCCCACTCCCGAACCACTAACCCTCCTGGCAGGACTGGCAAAGTCCCTGGTTCCCAGAATGACAGAATGCAGAATGACAAAATGGAGCAGATCGTCCTAGTTAAGAAAATATTGTTTATGTCCATGTCCCTTAAAAAAAATCCAGCAGCTTGAAACTTGTACGATCCCACTAGCAAAACCTTGGATCCTGTACGACAGACTGGATAAGACGGTTTGAAATGTCAGTTTCATTCTTGCTATTCAAGGAAAGACACTTGACCTGCTTTCCTTTCGGGTCAAGCTGGTGTCATCAGACATTTGTTCAACGGGGTGTTCTACAGCAGACATGACTGTCTTAAGGGGATTTGACAGATTTAATATTGATGTGCATTTATAAAATTCAGATCTGACTCCAGGAACCAACATATCGGTATTTTATTTGGTTTTTGCTCAAATTTCTGCATGTTTGGTCTTGGGATTGAAAACAAGCTCTTGGTTTTTAACCCAAAGTGAACTGCACATTTCCTGTAGTCAAGTAAATGAATGAATGAATGAATGAATGAATGAATGAATGAATACAGGCTCAGCTCACAAACACTAGTTTTCCGATTTGGAAAAAAGAATCAGAGATCTGTCACTTACCCACAAATTACTGAGCATCTTTGTTCCAAAATGCCTCTTGCATTGCCTGGTACATGAACCTGGTAACTACAACCCATCAGGCAACAAGACACAGTCAAGGCCAGGCTTCATACACAAACCAGCCTTCTAGGAAGTAAATCTGTAAACACTGGTTTTCTACCATCGACTGAAAACCCTGGATTAACTTTGAAAAGAAGCATAAATACCCTCGAAATACCCCTTTCTTTCCCCTTTCTCGGGGCAGGGACCCAGCCCAGAGCAACATTTCCTGACAATCTTGAGTTAATAAAGTTCCAACACTGCAATTGTGACTAAGGCTTCTGTCACTGGGTTTACCCTTTCAAATCATATTGAAGTGAGGACTATAAAAGACTATAAAGGACTATCAAAGACTCTTGAAATGACCCCTTTAAGGTGAATGGATCGATTCATCTGCTCTGATTGGATTTTGGTAAACACTGATAGTGTTTAACATCTATTTTAGTCTCTCTCCTTAAGGTGAATGCAGACTGAAGGCTTTCAATAAGAAAAGTTATTGAAAGTTTGACACAAGCTGACAAAATATTTGACAAAAGTGGAAACCAAAACAAGACACTCAGGAATGTTCTTGGGGTATAAACTGATGTTCTGAATATTAATACTGTGAATATACTGAGACTGACCATTAATTAGTTGCTATTAGCTCCAAGGCCTCAGCTAACCCTTTTTACACCCAGATTAGTGCCAAATCATTGTTATTGTGACGGACAGTCATTCAAAAAGATAATCCAATTCAGGTAATTCAACAAAACCAACAGGGTCAATCTGTGAAATGCTGCAAGCAAAACCTATTCTAATGATAATACTGTGATGAAATAAATAGTTGAAACAAGTTTGCAGACTAGGTGACACAGTGGCACAATGCTTAGCGGTTCCACCTCACACCAAGAAGGCCCCTGGTTTAAAACTGTGCAGAATCTCCAGGTTCATCCCACGTCTGCGTGGATTTCCTCCAGTTTCGAGTGAAAGAGTTAATGGTTGTTTCTTGATGCGGCCCTGTGATCGACTTGGGACTGGTCCAAGGTGAACCCTGCCAGTGACAGCTGGGATGGGCCCCTATGACCCTGAGTGCAATATTGTGCTATAGATAGTGAATGAATAAATATATGTTTGAAGACGGTTCCTAAAAAGGCAGTACGTTTTTCTATACAGCGTTTCCACTGTTCAGCTAACTACTCTCCTGGAACTAATGTGGTAGCACGTGACACTGGGGGGTTTTCCATCCTTGAATGGAGCAAACTTAGAAGATTTCCATGTTAAAATAATTGAAAAACTCATTAAGGTAGATCTGCATCTGCATCAAAAACCAATCAAGGTACCGTTAGCTTGTAACAGTGACCCAGACCTTTATCATTAAGTGTTTTACAGAATATTTACAGTAAGGACTCACCACACTTCATCATCCCGACTTCATAGCATTTGCGTAGGCGGCAGGCTTGGCAGCTTTTGCGCCGGTTCTTATCTATTGTGCACTGATTGGTAGCAGGGCAGATGTAGTCATTGTGTCCTGGCAAGTAAAGGAAAACAACCGTGTTGATGGAGGACGAGAACTTAAAAAAAAAAAAAAAAAGTCAGAAACATCTCATACCTTGGATGCTCCTTTTGAAGAATGCCTTGCAACCCTCACAGGACCAGACGCCATAGTGATACCCTGAGGCGTAGTCATGGCAAACAGCACAGAAGTGCATGTCGGATTTACCGGCGGCAGACAGACAGGGGGGATTGACTCCGCCCTCAACCCTTTCCTCTGATCTCTTCCCTGTTAGCTTGTTACAGCTGATGATGGAGCTGTGGGAGGTGACAGGGACAGCAAGGGAAAAAGAACGGTGTGACATTCGGGATTTTTCAATCTGTCATTCTTCGGTAGTTCAACCCTCGAAAGGGACGAGTGAAATTTGAACAGAGATCCAGAGATAACGGTCTTGTGCATCATGTCGACTGTCACTCACTGCTCACAACGTTACAATAAGCGACTAGCATTAAACATGACTTGTTGAAGGGCAGAGTACCTCTCTTATTTTAAGTTTTCTTGACAAAAGAATAAACTTGAAAAGTTCAGTTCTTGTTCGAAAAAGTAAAGCTTTTAGCTTTAGCTACAGTAAAGTTCTAAATAATTAGAGCTGGCGGCAGAGCAGTGACGTGCAGTTAGTAGAGGCAGGGGAGGCCGGGCCTCCCCTGTCATCATGGAAAGAAAAAAAATGCAAAATGAAAAAATAAATTAAATGGTTATATTTATTCAGTGATTTATTCTATAAAGTTATTTTCCACTTACCTTCACCATTTTTAGTTATTTTTTTCAAAATCGCTGAAAAAACAATTCACATGTACCGTTCAAATATGAAGAAGAGACGTGCGGTGACAAGGCAACCAGCTGAACCCACTGTGGATTGCGCAATGATTCCGCTAACTGTGCTGCCATGCTATGCGCTGAGACCGTATTGCTGTCTCTTTGGATGTCACTATTAAAAAAACACTTCAATACATGCACTAAATTTCTATAGCCTAGCTGATGTGTCTAATGTTTTTCGTCAACAACTGTAACGTGTTTCTCGTAATCATTGACGACAAAGAGACATGAAGTGAGGCACGCAGTGACGGTGCCTCACGGTAGGGGGCAATTGTGAGCCCAAGGATCCTTCTTACTACCCGGCTACAGAATAATAGAATAAGCAATAGCAAGCTACAGTAAACAGCTAGCAAGTCCAATGCAGCTATCCAGTTATTTTTGCCGATCTCAGCGGGCTGTATAGGTCACAAACGGTGAGGGATGAATGTAAATCTCCTGGGCAGCTTCTCAACTTTTTGGCTCAGAAGGATCTCATTCAAACTGTTCCTGAGGCGAAAAAGTTGCTCCGGCTGGTGGTCACCGTTCCAGCTACGACAGCATCGGTGGAGCGCTCATTCTCAGGACTGAAAAGTCTTAAAATATGCAGTCGGAACAGGACCGATCAAGGACGACTGTCTTCACTGGCAATGATTTCCATTAAGACAAAGACTTTTAAAACTGAAGAAAGATAAGGCAGACTTCTACGAGCAAGTTATCGATACTTGTCTTCAGAAGGAGCGGCACATGGACTTCATTTATAAGTAAAGGTAAGGGATAATAACGTTTTTTTTAAATGTGCTTTTTTTCTATGCTACAGTTTGTATATGTAAAGAATGCTGATATTTTAAAAAAACACGTCAACTGCTGCCAATAAATTGTGAATAAGCTAGCTACTCTGTAGGGTTCATATGTTTGTAAATCTGACTGTGATGATGACAGTGCCTCACCAGCCATGAACCTCACCTCACATCACTGCTGCGGAGATGGATATGGCTTCAAATTTATGTTTCTTAAAATCAGCTCAGTGGCACATGATACAGAAAACTGTAGACATTCATGTTCAGTTTTCCACATTGTTTGTTCATTGACCAGGGACACTGTAAACTTCCCCCAGCCAACATCTGATTTATGCCCTAGATACTTCAGGGTCCATAAAATGTTACCTACACATGTTTGAAATGCAACTTATAAATGGTCAAATTTCAAAGTACCTTAATTCTATTTCAATTAGAGCAGAGAAGGGTTGACCAAACCAAAATTTCATGTGCCCTGAGAAGGAGTCGGCTATATTCGGTATTCGAAAATCTGGAGGTGTTGGAAGGTAACATGCTTTGCCCTTTCAGGGTGTTCGTCGGGTTGTCACCTGGCACGTACCTGCTGGCGTGGGGTTTGGCCTCCAGCCACGGGGCGTGAGGGCTGGGCTCATTGTAGACCAGAGGCTGGGGGCAGCGCAGGGACAGGGGAGGTGGCTCAGCAGGGTGACCGTGGGATGGCCAGAAGGTCGAGGGGCTCAGAGACGGGCACAGAGAAGAAGGGCTGTCATTGATGGCCGGGCGGGTGTAGCTCAGCACAGAGGGGCCAAAGAAGGCAAGGGGCCCGTGTCCAAAATCTTGGCTATTGTCCGTGTAGGGGGAGGTGATGCAAATAGCATGAGTGTCCACACCCGGGGGGGGGCTGTACACGCTTGGTACGAGGCCCGGCAGACTCAGTCTCTCGGAGGCCTTGATGGAGTCCACCTCCTGGAGCTGGAGCATTGGCATGGGGGCGAGGTCCATCCTGGGGGATGAGGACATCTCAAGGCTATCTCCTGTGCAGTGGCGGTAGCAGTGAGGAATCAGATGGTCCAACACATGTTCCACTGGTGACGTCTTATGTCTAAAAATAGAAAAAGGAATTAAACCTATCCATTAGTTATCAAGCATTTTCTTTCTTCCGCACCTCTTTTTTTGCTTGTTTTTTTTTGAGTTTTGTCTTCCACACACGTTTCCTCCAACAAGCTAAGTGTGAGAGATGAGACTACATGCGTTACTAGAATATCAGAACAAAAAAGATGTTCAACAACACTGTTGTTTTTTGAAACATTCAACCAAAAAATAGCTAATACTTCACCATGAGGTGTCAAAAAGACACACAATTACGTTCAATGATCCCTAATTAAACCATGGCAACCGTGGCCATTGTGCTTTACAGATCAAGACTACAGCTCAGAAAGACTTTACAAAGCATGTTTGTATAGCATACAGAAGGCGATAAAATGTTTTTGCCCTGTCGTGATAAAGGTTCCCAGAATTGAATGTCAGATATGGTGCTGCTTGAACCATACAGTCCATGTGGCTGCAAAGCCGATATGCATCACTTTGCGAAGTGCTAACATCAGGTGTCATTATACAAAACCTTTTTACCATATTAGATATTTCTCATTTATTAGATTTTTCTCATTTATGAGATCGAAAAATGTGGATACACGTTGTAACGTCTCTCTGAGTATGATTCCAATAAGTCTGAATATCATGGAACAAAATCTATTCTGCATTGTTCTGAAGCTGAGGGGTTCTTCACGGTCTCCCCATGTCTGCCTGGGTTTTCTCCAGGTTCTCAGTCGTCCTCCCAAAGTCCAAAAACAGTCTACAATTTCATTAAAAAGACTATAAATTGCCCAAAAGAGTGGATGAGAGATTGGATATACCTATGATTGACAGCTGGCTGAGTCCAGGCTAGACCCTGCCCCGCGCTACAATGACAGCTGTGATTTCCCATTCACAGATTCCCGTTTGGAAAAGAATGTCTCTGTTTATCCGATTGTGTCAGTGATTGACACCGATTTTCTAAAGCAGATCCTATTGACTGGCATCAGAAAAAACAAGATAGAGGTGTGAGATTTTGTTTATTGCAAACGTGATCACTCTGTGGATGTTCATGTTTCCTTCACAGTTGGACCTTTGAACATTGCATGGTGGCTCTGTTGATATTTTTTGGTGGTTCATCATTTACGCGGTCGGTCACCTGACCATGACTACTTCCTTGATGAGCTCATGCCTTTAAGGAGGCAGGGACTAAACTTGTAAAAGTTCTTTAGCCTACAGAAACTAATGGTTGTGCCTTATTTAAATGCATCATTTCTTGGAGACATCTGGACAACTCTGCTGACATCTGATGAGGGCGGTGTAGCTGCTGCCATTCCATTATTATTACCCTCCAAGGTCAATCATGAAGCAACAGAGAAAATAGCAGATAAAGGGTTGACTTTTTTTCTCTCGTAGTCAGAGGAGAAAAACCCGCTGCTGAGACTTCCCCAACACAAGGGATAGAAAATTACCTGCATTTCAGATCCTGGTCTCAAGAAGGCCTAAAAAATCTTTTGAATTCCTGTTGTTTCTTCCCACAAATAAGTACTGAATAATTTAATTTACAGAGTAAAAAGGAGCTGATTATTTCTGAGCCTTTTGTTGTCCTTTGGTGTCATTTTGACCCCTTTTTTTTTTTTTTTTTTAATATCAGAAATACAATTTTGGTCCGTTTCATTATCATGGCAAAAAGATGACTGTTACTGTTTAACAACAAATTAATATTATAGTAATATTATAGTACTTTTAAAAAAAGCACACATTTAGAAAAATACTGAAAGGCCAATAAAATGTGTCTTTAGCACACAATAACACCTGCATTGCATTGCATGATATAGTTCTTTGAATGTTGATAACATGAAGAATGGAGTTAGTTCTTTGGGTGTTGAGAGCCAATCCAAGCTGTCACTGTGGCAAGAGGTGGGATTAATCACAGGATCACTTGTCAATCACTTCACCTCACAAACAGACATCCGAGAACTTATTCACAACTTCAGACACCTTCAATATACCTACTGAATGTTTTTGGACTGTGGAAGGAAGACAGAGAACCTGCAGAGAACCCAAAGAAAGAGTGTGGTCCACCAATGGATAACAACCTGGAATCTTCTTGTTGATAGGTGGCAGAGAACCCATAGAGAACCTAGGCTGGCCAAATTAGAACATGGAACCTACCAGCTGAGAGCTGACAGTTCTTAACCTCCGTGCCATCACCATGGAATGGAGAGAAGTCGCCACTCAGACAAAGTAATCGTAAGTTCCTGTCAGAAAGGTCCTGTTCTGTTGTACACAAGAGTTCTACCCTTGGACATTCACGCTGCGTGTCAGACAGCAGACAAAAATAACACCAACCCCCACATGACCAGGAACGTGTTCTACCAGGAGTAGCTGGTTAATGAGTGGCAGAATTAACAGCAGCTGCCATTAAGTGTCTGGGCGAGGAGGCCGCTATCAGTTCAAAGGAAAAAAACTTCAACCCTTTACTGCCCTGCAAAAGAGAACAAAAACACTAATCAGTACAAGTAAAAATATGTATATATTGCTATATATACTGTAGCCTTTTGGTCAAAGAAACACCTGGGTGACGGTAAAACGTCTGTTTAATGAGCAATAGCTGTCGTTGGCCACAGCCACGCCTCAAGAGCCTGCAATACAACTAACTGTTCCTGCTCAATTCCAGTAAAAAAAAAAAAAAACAGAATTCATTGCACCCCAAACCTCTCCCACATCACACCCCCAAAATCACACAGAAAACAAGCATCAACATAAACCCCAACATTCCTGACTCACTGCAGTATGTATGACACACACACACACACACCTGTGTGAGCTGTACACATACAAACACCTGTTATAAATGAATGATAAATTCATATATGTGCACACACAGTGTACACAGACACATATACCGCATGCATACAATGTTAAGTACACAAAATGTGTGTATAATTCATACAACTAACATGTAAAATGCACAACACATACACACACACACACACTACTGAAATGTTTCTTCAGAGTCATGGACAAAACCTTATATCTAATGATATATAGTTTGATTTACTTTTAACAATTATATCATCAGCTCTCTCTGTCTGTCTTGATGTTTTGTCTTCTGCAAATAGAATAACTAGTTCAGTATAAGTATAATAATACACTATTTAACACACACACACACATATATATATATATATATATATAATATTATATAGATAATAATACGCTGTATAAAATTCTGTGACTGCAAACGTTCAATTAAGTAAATTCAGCAACGTAATGCTAAAATTATGGTATAAAATGGTGCTGAATTCAACCAACATATTTATTTGATTACAGTGAGCTTAGCTCAGTTTTTAGAGAAAAAAAAGTGAACTAGCTTATTGGAGGATATAGCAAATGCCTGGTCTAGTTAAGTTAAGTTTAAATCAAAGTCACTTTCTATAATTGAGATCTTAGCAAGAATTCTGAGTTGCCATCACTGAGTTTAAGCAAGAAAACAAAGGCAGGTTAGCTCAAATCAATCAAGAAAATCTTGATTAGCCTAGTTTGTATTTATCGAATAATAGATTAGTTTAGTTCAAGTAGGAAAAGACACTAAAGATTTCAATTTTAAAATTACAATAAGAAGTATCTGACTCCGGCTCCTGTGGCATTGCTTGCTTCATCGATTATCCAGCGCTTCTGCATTTACTTTTCCTGAAGTCTGCCGACACGGCCCGGACCAAGCTGGACTTTAGTAAACCAGCAGCCAGTTTAGACCGAGGTTTGAACCCCAGCTGTCACAGAATGTCCATCGCAAACAGTCGGAGGGTCAATCACATGAACAGTCAATAAGCCTCTCACAGGTCAGGTCGAAGCGGCCTTTAGTGAAGCCTCTTCCTGCCAGCTCACGGACTTCTGGACGACAGACAGGGGGTCTTTTTCTCCTTGAAAAGCCCTTCCCATTCAGGAAGTAAGAGATTTCAAAGCAGCTGATCATGTCATCATCCATGTTGGCAAATTAAATAAATATTACACTCTGCAATTGCCTTCGAAAAAAAAAAAAAAAAAAAAAAAATTATCACACGAATTGAATCAATTTTGTAATCAAAACATATTAGTTGACCGAAATATTGGAAATATTATTTCCGATATCTTTCAACTAGCGGACTTAGATGTGTTTTACACCACATTTTGTTTCTTTCTACTTCCCCATCATGTGTAAACGGTAAACAATAAGTGTTTGTACTGTAAACTAAGGTTTCCTGGAACTGGTTTCATTTTAAATTCCCAGCTTAGAAACCAGTGGGCGCATCAATCATTCCGGTCTCTGCCAGGATGGACCATCCGGAAGCACCTTGACCAGCCAGTTTGATGGCCCGGATGAGCGCGACGCTTCATCTCCTCTGGTTCTTTTCAATACCCGAGTCTTGACTCCCGCACTGGTTTTCGATAAAGGATCATGTGACGGGAAGAAGTTCCGATAAAGCGTCTAAGTTAACACGAAAATGGAGAATTAAACAAACCTGATTCTACAAATAAAGAAGTCAAGATTTTAGTCCGCAAATACTCATTCATTCACTCAGCCATCTGTACCACATATCCTGCTCAAAGGGTCGGGGTGGCAAGCCAATCCCAGCTGACGCTGCAGTGAGAGGCAGGGTTAAACTGGGATGGGTCGGCTGTCAGTCACAAGGTCACATTCGGAGACATCCCACCATTCCCTCTGATTCACACCACTGACAATTTAGACTCTTCAACCAATCTACTGACAGTGGGAATAACAGAGAACCTACAGAGAATCCAGGTACGAGAACATGGGAGACCTGATTTTAACCCTGCTGACCACTAAATCAGGAGCAGGAAGCTACTCCTTGTGAGGTGACAGTGCTGACCTCTAACCCACTGGAGGCGGTCAGATAATTACAAGCTTTGTTTCGCAGTTTTTCAATTAAAGTCAGACGACAACGGGACCAAAGTCGAGGTCGAGACAAATAACCATTCATGGTTTGATGCTATTTGGCTGCCGAGACCTTTGGTCATCTGGATATAACCTGGTCTCTCAGAACCTAAAGACCAAACACTGCTATAGCAACTGACAGTGGCGCCTTCAATAGAGGAAACAAATAATGAAAGCTATAACCAACAGGAGGCAGAGCAAAAAAGTGGTCTGCTGCCGATTCTGAATGTCAAAAGAACTTTCATTTTCTTCATAACAAAACACAATTGTGGCGGGATTTTGTTCATCTTTCGAATTAAATCAGGCAAAGTCGTCAGACAGACCGGTGAAACGCGAATATTGCATTAGGCATCAGTGTTTGGTGCTCCCCCTGTGATATTGAGTTATTCATTGGCTTGTTATTAACAGAGCTGCTGATCTGGTTGCCAGGCTGTAAAACAAGTGCACAGGTTTGGTTTCTCTGAAAGGAACCATGTTATAAACCCATCAACCCTAAGTGTTGCTCAGAAGTTTTTCCCTCACCGAGTATCTGAAATGAGAAGTATAGCCACCAAAATAAGAACATATAGCGTTGTGATTGGAAAGGTATATCTAGCCTTTAGCATCAACAATCACCAGGTGGACTGAAATGAAAATCACTAGCAACAGTGAGGAGAAACCAGAAATGAGCAGGCAACAAAAGTAAAACCAGACATCTCAATATCGATTGGCATCGAACAGAGACATTTGCAAGTTATTTGTTAGTAAATCGGCAAAGAAAAAAAAAAATCTGTTCAAAATTTTAGAAATGTAATGACAGCCAATAGGACAATATCTAAAGGGCAGGAAACAAATACAAAATACATAAAAAATGAGAAATAAATGAATAAAAAGTTACCAAAAAATGAGCACTTAAAACTCAACAAAAAAAGGAGTCCATATAAAACTAAATGAGACAGAAATGAACACCCCCATCCATCCATCCATCTATCCATCCATCTATCCATCCTGCACTCAGGATCTCAGGGGATGCTGGAGACTCTCCCAGCTGTCATCGAGTGAGAGGCAAGGTGCACCCTGGATTGGTCGCCAGTCAATCGCAGGGCCGCATATGACTTTCCCCGACTAAAGATATAAATCTCTGCCTGCATTTCATGTAAAAGTCAATAGGGGGCGACCCAAAAAACCAAGGCCAGCTGGATATTTTTAGCTGTGAGATCCGGAGGGTTAACAATCAAATCAGTCATCTCAAGCAGAGGAAATAAACAAAGGACTTCAATGTCAGACAGTTTTTATACTTGACGGTAAAATTGTTGAAATAAGCCAGACTAACTTTCCGTCTCTCGCCTAAAATTGCGGGACTTTTCTCCAACATGCACGCCATCCATCGCCGCGATTCAGAAAATCCTGGTGCGAAAGCAGCTGCAGGGGGTTCAGAGGCAGCAGCGAGCGAAGACTTACGTCTGGACTCCAAGCCGCCGGCCGACTGCAGCTGTTTTGTTCGAACCGTCACTGCCGAAGTTTGAGCTTTGGCCGGACTGGCAGTGATGGCAGGCGTCCACGGCAAACCGGCGCAAACGCGGCAGGGTCAAAGGTCGCAGCTCTGGCACAGCTCAGCTCAGTTTTCTTCTAACTGGAGGGGTTGGGGGGTTGAGTTCACTGACCATTCATTTTTACATAAAGTAAAAGAAGTCAGTTGACTGTTTAGGAAAACAGATAGCCATTTAACGTTTATGTTCCACCAAACATGGTATAAGGATCTATATATTTATATATTTTTAATATATTATATATATTTTTTTAATTATCATAATTATCATCGAAGTATTTATTCTCCTAAATTCAGCCAGGGATCACATACATATTTTTTTTAGATTCTATCATAGAATAATTTTTTTGAGAGGGGAAAAAAAAAAAAAAGGTCAAAGGATTCTCTGTGTGTGTTCTCTCCATGTTTTTCAGCCTTGGTTCTCTCCAGGTTCTCTGTCTTTCTCCCACATTCAAAAAACAGGCAGTATATTCATTGTCCTCTTACTCTGTAGGTATGAATGACAGACTAAATGGTGGAATGACTGACAGCTGAACCATCCAGGTTAAGCCATGCCCCTCATACCGGTGACAGCTGGGACTGATTTCTTCGTAGGGTTCCCGCTTATCAAGTTTGCGGTTCTCACCCGATCACATTCGACTCCTGAGAACGTTTCACCTTCCTTCCGGAGTATTGCTCAGTCCTCACAGTTTTAGCCTGAAGGGGTAGAGCCTGAGGAGCCATGTCACCGTCCTCAGGACATTTGAGCTCACGGTGAACATCTGCCGTAGCAGGCTGGGTCACATGACTGAATGCTTGAACAGAAGTTAAGGTCACCTGTTAAGTTGGCGAGTCATGTGACCCCCATCCAGGTGTAAACCCCAAACACCTGAGGAAGACTGTGGGATGGAGGCAGGATGTCTGGAGATCAATAAGTCATCTATCCTGTTTTTCTTTCCCTGGTTTTATTGAAAGAGGAATTAAAACTTTATTTTGTTTTGGAAAAAGGAACATCTTGATAGAACGTAAAGAAGTATGGTACTTCTCCACTGGCTGTGGCACCTTTTCATCTCCAGAGAACAAAAAAGAAAAAAAATTAAATATAATTGGTTGAATGAAAAGGGGAAGCAATAACTTTGAAAAAGTATGGTTTTAAATAAATTAAAGGACAATATTTAAGAAAAATAGGTTTGAAAAGCCAAAAAATCATTTTTTAATATCACTCAATTTTAAATTTGTGATTCGAAAAATGGGAATGTAAACACAAATTAAAAAATGTGAGGTCAAATTAAAAAAAATGAATATATATATGTAAAGAAAGAAAATCAGAGAAATACTTCAGCCATGAACAATCAAAATGTATATATTTTTGAACATAGTTCAACTCAAATTGAGATAAGCAGTATAGATAATACAAAATTAATGAAAGAATTATTCTTTTTAACACCAGACCTCAAAGAGATTTAAAATTCATTTCTCTCTTGTCTTTATGTTTTATATGATGTAAATCACATTAACAGGCCTACTTGTTTATAAATCTACCAGTCAGTCTATGCTCAAATTATTTTTTTTCCTTTTCTTTTTTTTTAAATCAAGCCTCTAAAGAAATTGTGTGTTTCTCACAGTTCTGGGTCGGAACATGAGGTTGTAGCCTCTTCTGAAAGATTCCAATAACAACAAAAACAACAACAACAACCAGACAGGGTTGAAAATAAAATGGAAAAAAAAAAAAAAAAAACTCTTTGGTTTTCAAAACGGCAGTGAATCACAAAAAAAAAAAAAAGTTTGTTTTAATACTGTGTTATAAAGGAGGCCCTGCCAGCTCCCAGCCAGTGCAATGTACCGTTCCACAAAGATCCTCAAGGAAACCATTACAAACCCTCCCCCCCTTCACCCATTCACTCACTGACACAAAGCCAAGAGTCTGAGAAGGAAGAATGAGATGGAGGGGGGCAAAAGGAGGAAGAGGAAGAGGAGCACAAGAATGAGGAGGAGATGGAGGAAGAGATGAGTATATCCAGGGTGACAACAAGCAAAAAAAGGCATAGAAGGAAAAGGAGATCAAGGACTGGCAAGAAACCAGTTAGAGGAGGAGGAGGAGGAGAGAGAAGACAAGAATGAGGAGACCAGGAGGGAGTGTGCGGCGTTGGGAGAGTGAGGGAGGTGAGGTAGAGGAGGAGGGGAAGAATGAGAAGGTGGAACATGAGGAGGAAACAGAGCAGAAGGATGAGGGGGAGAGAGAAAGATAGAGGACGAGGCAGAAGAAGAGAAGGAAAAGAAAAAACGTGAGGAAAATGAGGTGGAAGTAGATTACGAGGAAGAGGGGGAGATGAGCCAGCTTCAACAGGTGAAAGAGGACATGAGTAAGCGTAGAAGGATGACGTGATGGGCTGAGTAAATTTATCGATCACTGATATGGTGACGGAGGAGGCCGGAGTTCCTCTGGTCTGTCAATCGATCAAATGTCGAAAGTGACAGGGAAGTAGGACTTTAACGGTTTAAACTCAACCATTAAAATAAATAATCATTTAATGATACAAAAAAAATCATGTATTTCTTTAGTCTACCATTTGCAGAATGAATTTGCAGATGAAACACATTCTGAAATAATGTGATGACTAAATCTTTCTTTAATCTCCTTTCCTGTCTATTTCTCCTGACAATAGAAAATGTACCTGCAATGACCACCTGACCACCAGGAGATCCTTAGGCTGAAGCCTGAAAGAGTTTATCAAAGTTTTCTGTCTTAACTTTCTGTTTGACTGTTAAAAGATATTACACTCATTCATTAAACACATCCCTCGGGGCAAATCACAACTGTCACTGAACTGAGAGGTGGGGTGTAACATGGACAGGTCACCTGTCAATCATCCAGCCATTCTCTTGCATTCCCTCCTATAGACTAGTTAGTCGTCAGTGAACTGACTGACAGAGGAAGAAGGAGAACACAGTTAATTCCCACTTGAACAGGACGAGGAAGCCTCTCACTGATTTTTTTCCTACTACAAAACTCATGACAATTATTTAGGTTTTCCTGTGTAAATGATTTTATTCTGATGGTTCACTGTTTAACTGAGACAAATGAGGCTGCCTTTATATGAAATTGCTTTTATTTTGCAGTATTTTAATTCCATACTATGATGTTATTTGATTTTCGTTATCATTTGAAATGAATATAAAAATCTGTTTTTTATCTTTGTCCCTTTCAAGTGTTTCAATTCTACTGGGGTTTTTTCTCATTATATTATTATTTTTAATGTTTCCTGTTCCCTGTGGTTTTATGCCTGTATTTTTATTATGCAGAGTCCTTATTTGGCTCATTGACTGATTTATTTTTCAAGATGGGGAAGAAAAAAAAAAAAAAAAAAAAAAAAAAGAGAAAACGTTTTCGGTGGTTCAGTTTGTCTCTTCTTCGTCTATCTTGGATTGTACTTTTTCCTTTTGTTTTCTAGTTATTTTCCCCTTCAACTGTTTATCAACCTCATTTTAGATTTCCTCTTGAAAGAAAACAGAACTCTAAGAAATGCCAGATTCAATGGCTGCTCATCTGATTTACATTTAATTCTAACAATCCACACTGAGAAAAAAATGACTGAAACAAATAAATAGCAAATAAATTCCAAATGTATTGATAAGAGAAACATAAAATTTGTGGAGAATGATGGACCAAACAGGAAACTACAGCCGTTTGAGTTTGTTGGTTTGACCTCACTTTATGCCTTGTTTGGGCACAAAAGTTCCATATGATAGGCAAACGTGATAATTTCACCTTATGGCACAGTGATGCTGTTGAGAGTCGGATACCGAGAGCATCTTGCTGACTATCAGGCTGTATGATTCTGATATTTGGTGATTCCTGATCATTTGCCTGGTGAAACAGGGTATTTAGCACCTGCAGAACCTTTAGGAATGATTGGATTTCAGACTTTCACCCTTTGGGTGAAACAGCAGGAACAGACTCCTAAAGGTGAACCATCTGCATCAGGGCAGGCTAGTAGTTCTGTTATGGAGTGATTCTTTGGAAAAGCTCTTTGGTGTGACAGATCCGATTGGAGAAGCCCTCGTGCAGACTCCAAGCAAAGGGCGATTCAAAAGAGTTCAACTCGCTGAATAAGTAGAGTCACCAGTCGTTTTTTGAACGGGTCTTTAGTTCGAAAGGCAGGGCAGTAAAACATTTGGTATAAATCCCTTGATTCTTAAAGATTCATTTCGGGAACCAGGATTTTCAACAACAAAGTTATTTTCATGAATGATCAAGGTCTTTTGAATGACTCTTTGGTTTACAGGCCATAAAAAAGCTCCTACTTGAAGGTGGAACATCCAACTACAGTCCATATCACATTATTTTGAATGGATCTCATCCCCCCTGTGCACTAAATTTGTCAATGGTTCATTCTGGCTCTTTAAAATTAATCTTTGGTGTGGACGGCAGAAAGCATCTCCTCACAGGAAGCCCCCCCCCCCTTGATCCTGGAGACTAGATATCGAATTATTCAAGGTCTGCTACCCCTGATCGGTCTAACCTACTGAGAAAGGGTTTCTCATGTTACGTTCATGAACAATGTGAACACAACTGTCGTGTGAGGCGAGGAAGAGATACCAGTTTGACCCCTGCCACCAGACATAAATACGATTCCTTTGAACAGCAGGAATGACTCCCAAAGTCAAAATTCGCTAAAAGCCTCAAGTTTAACGTGCCGTTGTTTTATCAAAGATCATAGGGGACTGAAGATTCCTACCAGTTATTCCACATTTGGGGAAAAAGCAAAAACCCGACCTCTGACAAAGACGGAACATTGCCGTTACCCCGAGCTTCACTCGCCTGAATTCCAGAGTGACTCGAGTGTGTAAAACATCAAGGATTCAAGGTCGAGCCAAAAGAAAATAAAAAGGAAACTGGAATAAGGGCAGTTGGAGCTGCTTTTGTTTGAGTACCAACACCAGTTCTTGCCTAGTTCTTTGAGATTCTTAAGTTCTTGGGATTTTTGAAGATTCCAGGTCATTTAACGCAAATTTTTTTGCTTAATTTCCATAAATTTTTCAAAGGAATTTTTTTCTAAAAGGTACATTCGAAAATAGTGGAAAATTTTAAAAAATCTGCTTTATTCTTTAAAGCAATTTCTTCTAATTTAAGGATTTCACCTACTGATTTATTTTTCAAGTTCTGGATTCATTTCATTCATGGCTGGTTCCCTGAGAGTGGAACTCTTGACCAGAGGTTCTATCCCACTTTCATTTACTCATTCTTAAGGTCAGAAACCAAACGCAGGCTAATAAGACCCAATGTTGTTTTTAACACTAAGATTTCAAATTGAAATGATGAAAAAAAAAAGAACAACATTTTGAAAGAGACACAAAAATTAAATTTTGTAAAAAGAAAGATTTCAGAATCTTCTATTTCACAGTTCAACAAGTTAAAAGGGGGTGTTGATGGGAATTCTGGTCAGATTCCAAGCATGGAAAGATTTTCAACTCAAATATAAAAATAAATAGATCTAATCATAAATTTTAAAAGGAATTTTCTGGGAAAAAAAAAACAAAAAAAAAACGACAGATTTATTAAAAATCAGCTGAAAAAATGTCCATAAAAGGGAAAAAAAAAAACAAAAAACAAAATAAAGAGCAAAATTACAATGAATCACATAAAAACAGAAAACACATGAACGGGGCAAAAAGAACCCCCCAGGCTGTAGTCACACACCTCCAGGGTGTAGTCACATTGGCCCGCGGGTGACGGACAGCCCGTGGGAGTCGGGGGGGGGAGCTGCACCCGTCGAACGGCGTGACCTTGAAGGGATTTCTTTTGGCGCCGACTTGAAGCTCAGCGAGGAAAAAAAGCCGGATAACAGAAAAGTCAAGTTATTTGTGGAAGCGACGGCAGGATCCCCCCCACCAGCCCGCCCCCACCGTCGACTCCCCCGCCGCCCCGGACGGAGGATACTGGGACTTACAGCAACAGGCGCGTTATTATTTGCACAGTTAGATCGCGTTCAAGGCTGGGTGGGGCGTGGGGGGGGGCATCTTCTCAGCTGGGAAACGGATAAAACTATCAGCATCGTAAAGATTAAAATGAAAAACCTTCGGCTTTATATTTTATATTCAGTGCGGCGGAGAGTGCAATAAACATCCCAGAAATAAAGAAGAGTTTCATATGTACAGATGAGCACATGGGGGAAGGGGGGGCGACCTTTTTCTCTCAGTGAAAATTGTGAAAAGTAGATTTTGACAGAATAAAGGCAAAAACAAGGTGAAAAATGAGCAGAGAATTTGTTCACATTTAAGAATCTACAACTAGAAAATGTAAATAATAAAAGTAATGATAATTTGAAAATAGTAATAATTAATATACGAAAAAATCTGCGGGTTACGAGGAAGGGGAAATTGACAAGATTAATAATTCAGTGAAAATGAATCTATTTTTTTGTCTCAAATTTCCCTTGCACTTAAAAATGACTTATCAGCTTCATTGATTAACTCATATTCGACATGGTCCATAAAACTGGGAAGACCCGTGTCCACGTCCGAGCTCATTCCATATTTCATATTCACTTACAGTTCACTCTGCCACACATTTGCAATCTAACCAGGAATTATGGGGAAATGTCGACAACTGAATCAAACTACCGCACTGTTCGTCAGGATGTATCTGTTTGAGAAGCCCAACTGAGGTAAAAAAAACAATAATACTTTTGCAGTATTTGCGTAACTGTTATTCAGTAAAATAAAGCCAGTGCCCCTTCTTTCAGTATTTCTCCATTATTTCTCAAATAAAAAAAATTTGATGATGTGAAACTCTTGTGATCCTTTTTCGTCGTACAAGGATGTTCCTGCTGTTGTACCCTGTGCGTTGTTCTCAGTAATAATAACGTGTTGCTCTCACGTCCGCATTTGAAAATTTTCAAAAACACACAACGGCGTTTGAGAACAGCGGGACTTCTTCAGGTCAAACCTGTGATCCCAAACTAAGGGTGTAACTAAGGAGGTCGAGAAAAAAAAAAAAGTTTTGCTTAAATAATGTACTAAAGAAGCCCACCAAATAAATCTGGCATACGCTGTTCTGACATGACTTACTTAAGAAGTATTCGTTTCAGGAAATGGGGACATTTGACCTTCCACCCTCGACTATCGAAGACCCAGCAGGCCACACGCAAAGCTCCAGAGGTCTTGTTAAACACTTTTTTTTGGGTGTAAGTTTTACAAAAAAAAAAAAAAAAAACACAACACACACTGTCCACATATGAGGACACTTTTTAGAGCAAATGCTGCGACTGGTTTAAAGGCAATTAGTAGTTCATGGGAGTTAATGTGCCGACTATCTCTCACTCAAATTTATTTTTCACACACTTTGCCAAGAACAGAAATGTTCAATGATGTTCAACTTTTTTATACCCAGCTCCCACCCTCCAGAATATTCCAGGCGGTGTTACCCTAATTTTCAACGCACTAAATTTTACTTCATTCAAATCAGGGGCCTCATTTACAGACCCTACCCCCTCCTGGAAACACACAAAATGGACCAATAAGGCTCAATGTTAAATGCGATATTAATTGAATTAAATGAGGCCGGTGTCCTCATACAAGGACATGAGATTGGCTTTAACTTATATTCACATCTCTTTGACCGCAAACCATCAGGAGACGAAAAAAAGAAAAGCTTCAAAACCCGATAACTGGAATTGTTTTCATTCCTGAGAGAAAGCTCCCGCCAGGCTCCACCGGAACCCGGAATGTCAAAGTTTTACTTTCCCGTTATTTCTTGGAAATAATGGGGTTCATTTTCCTGAACGCTTTTGAGAGAATTTTTCTTTGGTTTAAGAGTAATTTATAAAGTTTCTATTTTTCTATATAAAGTCGACAGACATTTATCAGGTGATTTGTAAAGTAGTTCAGATGTCAATTTTATCTTTTATTTTACTCTCCAGCTGATTTTTAGGTGATTTCACATTGCAGTCAGATCTCTGCTGTCTAAGATTGTTGCTTGTTGGTTTGTTTGTTTTTGAGGAAAATTTCACCAACTTTTTTTTTTCCAGGTATTGTTCTTACAAAATGTCTTTTTCTGCAACGAATTTCTTACTTCCAGTCCGGCAAATCATTTCTGAATAATAAACGGTCTTGATATTTTGTTGCAAACTACAAATGTCACACAAACCTGCCGCGGGTCCCGCAGAAGATCCGCCGACTCCACCGGAGTTCACCGAGTCCCTTCCTCCTCCCCGTTCCCGCAGTCACACCGGCGGCGGAGGAACCGGTGCGTGTGGACGCGAAACCGCACAGGTTCGAGTATAATTCCTCTGCGTTAAAATCCCGCACAGAACTTCTCCTTTTCTTTACAACCCCCCCCCCACCCCCCAAAACACACACACCTACCGTGCGCGTGCGCGCACCCGCGTCGTTCCCCTCCTCCAAGTACAGGTTTAAGCTTTAACTGTGATGACGTCATGAGCCCCGCCCCCGCAGAGGGGAGAGGGGGAGGACTTTACGCCGGCTAATTCAAAATTTATCTGATATGACGTCACCGGATTGACCTTCGAAACCGGAACAAAAGAAAAAAAACATTATCAAGATTTATTAAGATTTTATACTCTTGATTGTGCAAATTACTGAACTAATTGATTTCCTGATCTTCGAGAAACTTCAAGATGATTTGAAGGCATTTTCCCACAAACTTTCCGGTTCATTCAGGCCTGATTTTCGAGGGTATCTTTGTATTATTCTTGATTGTAATGTTTTGGCTTTTTTTTAGCAACTTCATCATTAAACCTTTGGGGACATTTCTGATCACATTTTATTTCAATGCACAGTTCGTCTATTATTTTATTTGATTTGATTTCATTAATTCACTCTCGTTTTACCTCATTCAAAACTTGCTGATTCTTTAGTGTTTATTTAATTGGATTATTTTGTTTCTTGGAAATCAATCAGTAAACTTTTCCAGTAGGAGGATGATGCTGTCGTTCTTAGTTGAGTGTTATTCAAGTGTTATAACTCCCAGGGAATCAAGAATATTTTATTTACATTTTATCTATATTTACATACTTTCTCCAAGTGTTATGTAATTTAAGTGCAATCTATCTACCTCAGCCTGCCTATAAAAGCATTCCTTTTCAAAGCACATTTCACTGTATTTTCTCATACAATTTCCCTCATTATTTATTATACAGTGTTGTACATTGCTGTGCTTTTTCTTGCTTTCACTTTTCTGAACCAAAAGGTTTAGATTGTATTCAAATCTGTTGCCTGCAATGACAATAAAGGCTATTCTGATTCTGATTCTGATTAATGTTTGAAAGAAGTGTCTCCTTTGACCCCTTACCCAATGGCCTCACCTTTTCATACTTCCCCCTACCGTTCGCTTCCGCAATGTAATAGTTTGTAATAATTATAAATAAAGGCTCATCTGTCTCCCAGATATTTCTTTCTACAGCACTTTTTTTTTCTTTTTTGGTTTTAGTCATTGATATTTCTCATTTTTCATTAAAAATGCTATTCCTGCCTTTACATTTCTTGTGGACAAAAACAATGACAGATGGAGGAGAACCAGAGAGAAAATACTCACAGAATTTCCGTGAGAACAATAATGATAAAACCAAGAGTTAATGTTTCAGAATCAGATTCAGAGAAACTTCATTTGTCCCCGAGAGGCAATTTGAGTGGCAGAAATAGCAGAAAGTTGTGGGAGTTACAGGAGCGACAAGCTTCGGCATGTTGCAGCCATGGTTTGAATTCACCTGAAAAGGATGACGGAACTTGACAGAACACAGTAGAACCATGCAGAACCCAGGGGGATCTTCATCAGATGCTCCCCTCTCTGAGCTCTTCACCACCCTTGAAAATAACCAGAAATAACCCAATACGATAACTATTTGAAATAGGAAGGAAATAGGAAAGAAAAAATAACTCAATAAAATACCAAGGGTCTGAAATATGAAAGAAAAACAAATCATGATAGAATAATTTATATGTCCACTCAAATGTTTTTATTGAACGTTTTTAGTGATGCTTCTTTTTTTGTCCATCTTAATCAAAGGAAATGGAAGTTGAATCAGGTGGTTATGCCATAAGTAATAGTGTATTTTATTTGACTGATATAAAGGTTCCCATTTTTCATTGAATTTCAAACAGATTATGTGATGAGATAAAAATGTAGCAAAATTAATTGAGGTACGGTAATATAACCTGTCTATCAGAAAATGATGGCCTCTACTGCATTAGTGGTCACAACCAAAATAGTGCAGGTACTGCTGAAACATAGATTATTTTGTCAAAAATAAAATATCTCTGACTTTTTATGATAATCATTGTTTAGGTGAATGTCTAATTTCAATAATCAACAAATCTGAAGGGGACATAATCAGATTCTGCATAGATGAAGATAACCATGTAACATAACAATGTAACATTAAACATCTGAGCAAACATAATTCAAATACACTTTTCTGTGAAATCTTTTTACATGTAATTTGAGAAAAAAGAATGTATAGCAGGGGATAAAGCAAAATATGCAAAGGTAAAACAATGATTTCTATTCTGAATGGAACTCGATATTTTTAATGAGAAATTTTGGATGGATGGAGGGATGGATGGATGGATGGATGGATGAAAAGCCAACCACATTTTAATCAGATTCCAACTTTAAATTCTAACCAATTTCAGTAGAATGGTCCATATATAAAATGTATGTGTGACTGGGGCAAATTTGGAAATTTTGAACCTGAACATGAACCGAGGAGCTGTCCAATAAATGGTCCCCCCGCTCGTTTTCAGATATCTAATCTGTATATTTTTCATTGATCAAACTGTTAGCCGTCAGGAAGATTAATCTAAAATGGAATCAGTTTTATGAGTTGAAAGAAAAAGTGTCTGACTTTGTCTGAGAAGAGGCCATGGAGGTGAATCTGGACGATTTACCAGTTTTATTTGGTGTTGAAATTCAATAATGACTGAGACCAAGGGTTTTACAGAGACAAGAAACCAGGCAGTTTTGCCCACTAGCAAACTTAGTTTACAAAAAGCCAAAGGATTTTTTTAATAAAAACATCACCTGACTATCAGCAAGAACTCAGCAAAATTCTGTGAGAAATAGTTTAAAAATGAACAAGAATAAACCTTACAGTGACAAGAGGTGAACCTTAGCAAACATGAAAACTAGTGAGATATCAAAAGAGAATCAGCAGGAAACAAGGTAAAATAATAAAGCGAGAAATTATCCCCTAAATTAGCAGCAAAATCAACTGAAAATCATTTTGCTAATTTAAAATGCTAAACAAGGAATCATTTAGAAAATCAGTAACAAAGTACCTGACGATAGGCAGAAATGAAAAACAAAACAAAAAAAATTTGGCAAGAAATAAAAACAAAATGAATATTTATTACTTGGACAGAAATTGCATGAGAATTAATGTTTATGTTATGTAATTTGACTAATTTTAATAATGCTTCTGCTCAGCTGACCTATAGCTATTTGACCTAATTTTGTGCACTGTCAAATTAGCGCTAAACTATCCACAGTTTACTAGCAACCTTGGAAATGATGCTCACTGTTAAGTAAGCAGGCTACCTTGATCAAACTAGAGCGTATCTTTCATTTTGCTCAAACAGATACTTTTACTTTCTTTTATTTTTACATTAGCATTGAGTTGTGATAACTACTTTTTCATTCAGTCAACTAGCAACGTTGCACTTTGGTTTTCTGCTCAGTTGTTTAGCTTGAATGAGCTAGTGTTCTATTCTGCTGAGACAGGCAGTGATGTGAACTTGTGTTTTCTTCTGCACAGTACAGGGTGTACAGTATCTACATTGTAAGTTCTGCTCAGCTAACGGCATAGATTAGAATTTTTAAACATTTGTGCCAGAAAATAAAAATTGGGAGCTGCTGAAATTTACATTTTCTATGCCTTAATGAGTTGAAATGTCTTGACACAAGCAGCTAGCCATTGCTCCGGGGTTAGTTCCAAGGAAGCCTTCATTTCTTAAAATTTTCAACAGTAACACAACAACGGGATGAAACAATGCAGGAGAAAAGCCTAAATATAAAGAAATTGCGCTCTTTATGAAACAAGCCAACTAAATCTTTCCATCAGCTACCTGTCTGCTGCTAATCCTTTTGGTTTGGCCAGCTAATCAATATGCTAATAAGCTCTGCCTCATTAGCTATTGTTTGCCACAGAGAAAATGGTCTTTCCCGCGAAAGAACTCAAAATTGACCATCCACCAGAGCCGTGCCGCATTTGTTTATGTTTGTGCAAAGTTTCAATTTTTTTTTTACTTCACAGGAAACAGGAGACAGAGGAGGAGAAGGACGGGTTGTTTCTTTTCTTTTTTTGTTGTTCTTTTTTTAAGGATCCATCTCAGTGGGTCGGCTGTGCTCTGATTCATGGGTTGGGAACTCAGGTACCTGCTCTGATTGATGGACTCTCTTCTGGCCTCTTCAATTATTTTCTGATAATTCTATTTTCCATATGAGGGGTTTTGTGAGCCAGCAGACTTTATTTCCTCTCCAGAAATACCAAGGGGGAGGAAGGAACTCTGTGTTCCCTCTCAAGCCCCCCCCAACATACACACACAGAGACTCCCGCTCTGGTTGCCGCCCTCCCCCACCTCCTCAAACCGACGTGGACTTGCTTCGTCCAAATTCTTTACAGATTCATCCTTTGCCTGTATTTTTTTCTTCTTCTACTTCTTCTTCTCTCTAATCAGGCTGCGGTCACTGCCGTGGCCCCCGAGCTTCCTATTACTCTGCTAATAGAGCCAATATTCTCTGCCGTTGAGAAGCAGGCGGGTCAGGAGACAGGGGTCCGATTGGGTCATCGGTATCGGTGCACCGTCTAAGGCACGGACCTGGATGCAGAGACATCAGGCTTTGTGTGTGTGTGTGTGTGTGTGTGTGTGTGTGTGTGTGGGGGGGGTGATCCAGAACTGAAACCAGTTAGATTGTATTTTGTTTATTTAAGGGGACCTGATGCGATCCAATAAAGGATCACGTTAAAAATCAAACCGTCTAGACACCTTTAAAAATCGTCTGTGTTGGTCTCGCAGGGCGCCCATAAGAATGTTCTGCAGTGATTGTAATGTTTTTTTTTGTTTTTGTTTTTTGTTTTTTTTCAAAATAGGGATTTGCATTCAGCTAACATTTTATCTTGCATCAAGAAGATCTCTGGTCCTGTTCCACTGAGCTCTCTCTGTGAGTTCTCTCCAGGTTCTACAACTTCTCCCTTCAGTCAAAAACAGTCAGTAGGTCCATTGAAGATTAAGTTGTCCATTTTTGTCAATGGAAGGGTGAATGGCTGGATGCCTCTACAGTATATGTAACAGCTGGCTGAAAAATGCAGAATTTTTTTCACAGGACATATTTTTTTTATCCAGTTTAGAATATAATCTATGTGACTATTTGGATTCATCCAAAAAAAAAAAAAAAAAACAATGTTAATGATAATGAAAGACAGACTTCAAACTACCAAGGCAAGGCTGTTTGTAACAAAGACAAATGAAATCATTTGATAAAAATCCCCAAAACACGCAATTAATAAATTAATAAAGATCAGACTGCAGAGAAACAAACGGCTCTGAATTTCATTATGATATTTAGCACCTGTACCTTTTTCCCTTTGAAAAAAAGGATTTACTGCAATTGCTCTTCAGAAATATGGAGAAGTCAGTGTAAATGAATGTGTCGCTATGAGATCACACGGTGAAGCTGCAATGAAATAATTGTAATTATAAAGTTGTTTGTCATGTGTGACGCTGCTGCTTCCATGCACGTGTTGGTCCTACGTCTCCAGGCGACTCCCCGGCAGGAAGGAAGTGCTGGAACCACTGCTTCCTGTCCGGCCTGGGAGTGAGTGGGAGCGTCGGGACGGGTTACCTTGAACTCCACTGGAAATCCTTCCTTGGAAATTTAAGAATTTCACCAAATTCCCTGGCAGGACATGAGCTCCCGCAGGGCCTCGACCCTGGGACCATGGCGCCCCGCTGCTGGAGGAGACCATACTCCAGACACTTTCGAGTTCCGAGTTGGCCGCCGATGCCGCTGGCTGGTTCAAATGGGAGGTTCTGTTGGGAAGAGAAGGAACCAGTATGTTTATGGGGGACAATCTCTTTGAGGCGTCATTGGGAAGAGTCGTGCAAATCTGGGAAATAGTTTATCATGAATTTTGGACACTAATTTTGCATTTGATATATTAAACAATATTTTTTAAAAGTGCTGCTGGTCTATTTTGCTAATTTTCAAGATTTTTCTTCACACATTTACGTTGATTTTCCTCTTAGAATTTTTTTTTTTAAGATATTCATCAAAATGTAGTTTCATCTTTTTTTTCGGTTTGATAGGTTTTCTTTATCCTCCGGTCAATTTTCATTGATGATTTTAAATTCTGTTCCACAGAACCTCGTCGAAAAAACACACGTCCCTCTGTGACTTTAGGCGGACACACGAAAATAAAGTAATGAATCATGTGGAACTGAGAGAACCCGGGGAACATTAACAGGCGGGATGAAGGCGCAGCTGCAGCTCTTCACTGCGACATGGCGGCAGCGGCTTGTCCTGATACACAGATCGAATTCGCGTCTCCTTCCTCATAAAAAGCTTTTCATCAGATGGGAAGCAGGAATTTGGGCTGGCGGCGCAGGCTAACGCCACCAGGAACATTAGCCTCCAGCACTCCAGAGGAGCAAAGTTACTCTCTTTTTGATAAAAAGCGGCATTGCAACTGAAAATTACCACTTTCTATTTGTGTGGAATTTGAAGATGAAGGGACAAATTGAGTCCTGAGAATGTGACCAATGAGCTTGATGAAATCTTGCTCACTTGGTGTTTTCTGGCGGTCCTGTGTTTTCACGCCATGACCTGGAATTTCAACATAAACTCAATCTTTTAAAATCATGATCTTTTTGTCAAAACATTATCCTAAATGTGCAATTATGCCCATATGGATTATGAAAATGACTTTATTTGGGGAAATTCTGCAACCCTCTGGCAGGAACCTCACACAAGGTGCAAACAATCACAGGATTATGCCAACAAATTACTTCTTCTGTCGAGCCATTGCTTTTAACGTGCACTCCTACCCAAGAGGCTGTGGCAATGGTTAAGAACCAATCCCTGGAACCAACTTCTGGATCAATTAGTAACGTCCTCCAGATTGCAGGATGGGCTCATGACTGTGACCTACAGTAACCAACCTCCCTCTGCTGCAGGGGTTGGGAAGCTTTTTACTTGGAGAGTCATAAAAGCCAAATATTTCTGAATATATTTCATCTAGAGCCATATAGTATTTTTAACATATAATAAATCAAATATGTCTTACTTTTAATGCGACCTCTGTTGCTACATGGATTTGTTCGAAGTGCCGCTTTATATTTGACCATCTCATCGATGCAATTTAATCATAGCATATTAGACATACCGCAGATCCAAATGGAATCCTCTGTCCACTCAATCATCGTCTATTTTTCTTTTCGCCTTCTTTCCGTTATGAGGGTTGACGCGGAAAAACTAGTTGGCTATCTGATAGAATTAATTTCCTCACCTTCACAATGACCCGGACATGATATGAACCCAATGGTTCCCGACCCGACTGACGGGTGACCCATGAAATATGTCTTAAAAATGAATTTCTGTGCACTTTAAAATGACACAGTATTACAAAGAAATATCACAAGTATATTAAAATCAGTTCCAAATTGATTTTTTCTTTTTCAACTCAAAATTGTCTGAAGCCATATGCCGTCACCAGAAGAATCATATATGGCTCACGAGCCAGAGGTTCCCGACCGCTGCTCTCCTGGTGTGTATTTGTGGCTAAAGATAAAAATCTGGGAATTAGGGGGAACGGGTTGGCCTTCTTTAACTCTGTCATTTGAGTCCCAACACAGATATTTACAGGAACCCACACATAGGTCAGGCCTCTATAGAACACAAGCAAGGGTGGGGTGAATGCTCCACTATTGGGCACAGACTGTCCCTACAAGATCTGCGGGAAAATTGTACAAATACACACTAGGAAACGCACTAAACCCTGAAGTTATCTCCATCAGGCCTTTATCATAAATGAAAAAAGAAACAAAAGACAAGGAGAAACTTCAAGAACCACTACATCCCTTTGCACGTCCAGCCCTGGAACCAGCTGCTGCAGCATGGAGACAGAAGCTTGTTCACTGAGATAGAACACCGAGACGCAAGTTGGAAAAGTGGACTACACCATCCGAAAGCTGTCACGTTGACA
Organism: Fistularia commersonii; assembly: GCF_037954325.1. Classification (NCBI taxonomy): domain Eukaryota; kingdom Metazoa; phylum Chordata; class Actinopteri; order Syngnathiformes; family Fistulariidae; genus Fistularia; species Fistularia commersonii. The sequence continues at coordinate 16,588,667 of NC_141284.1, read as the reverse complement.
TGTAACATCAGGGGAACCAAACCAAAGAGGAGAACCAGTACTTTAAGTCAGATCCCAGGATTCCATCACCATCAAAGTTCAAAGATTGGAGTGTTTCAGTCCTGCTCAGAGGGAGCAGATGGTTCACCAGGAGGTAAAAGTACTGCACAGACAGAAAATGTTTTCTGACATCACCTTCCCTGGTGAAATTTTGGTTCTTCCAGTGTTCCGGAGGCAGATCTACCTGGTTTCCCTCAGACTCAGGTGGCCCTAACGAATCACATGATGAAGGGGTGGATCAACAAGCTCTGCCATACAAATCCTCAGTCAGGTGACCCACCTGGCACTGAGTTCAGGGATCACATGGTTCTTCCATAAGGATTAATTTCCTGATATTCCCCATATTTAGTCAGAACCAAGGAAGGCTTGAATGAGGAGCAAACATCCATCCATCCATTATCTCTCCTGTTTCACCTGCACTCAGGGGCCACAGGGGGAGGCTATTGCAAATCGGAGGAAACCCATGCAGACACAGGGAGAACGTGCAAACTCCAAGCTGCTTCGTCTCCTACGGGGTCTTTTGAGTCCTTGTTGTGAGGTGGAAGTGCTAACTTGTACGCCACTATGCCACCTTGATATCTGCATGAAATTGAGTCAGAGAACTTCTGCAATTTTTTTTCCACGCATATCCCCAACCAATTAGTCTCATTATATGTGGAAACCATACGGTAAACACAGTTTTATTACAGTGGAGATCTGTAACTCGAGAACGCTGTGTGCTCACTTTTTAATAAACGTTCTTTTAAAACCCTGAGGGTTCTGCAGGGGGAGATGAGGAGAGACGCCGTTTGAATATTCATGCGAGCGAGTCCAAAGCCAATTCCCCTTCACCCGACCGTGGCTTTAACGGCTTTACCTCCCGTTCTAAAGGATAAGGTTTCCTTTTTCCTGTCCATCGGCGCTTTGTTTTTTACGAGACATCTTTCTTTTTTCTCTCCAAATTGCTGTCTCCCGTCTGAGCTGACAGACACTTTAATGTTCCATGAGGGGGGCTCCTGAACGCCTCACCAAAGAAATGACACTGTTCAGCTCTGGCGTTTTCTTTTTTCCCTTTTTTTTTTTTTTTTTGGTGCTGCGTGGCTCAGACTATTTGAGGGGTTGGTTTGGTGCTAATATAAGTTTGGTACTGGCATTAGTCCATCAGATGAAGGCTCAGACTCACTCTATTTCTTTCACTCAGCCATCAGGCGTTCTTTCATCTCTGTTGTCACTGCTTCACAAAGGACGTGCAGTTGTGAAGGGAAATGAAATCCAGGGTAAAATCGTGGAATACAGTCGTGTGCACGGCAAAAGGCTGGGTGGAAGGGAGGGGGGGGTAAATGAATAAGGGAGAAGTCCTCTTTCACCCCCCCTCCCCCCAACCCCACCCAACACAGATTCACAATGGTTTCCCTTTGATAAGGGGATGTGATTTGCTGTTAATGGGGAGTTTTCGATTCCGCGATGGATCAAGGGTCGGTGAATTCCAACAACAACACTCCTTAGATTATGAATCATCCATTTTAGGGAAAAAGGAGTTTCCTGTTTCACATAAGGCGGCGCTAACTTTCTAGAGTAACTTGTTTTTTAAAGCCTGAGTTGCAGTTATTGTCTTTATCGTGTCATTTCTCTTCTTGACCGACGCAAAGTCTTCCCATGACAGCCGTTCATGAGGTTCACTTTGAACATGACAACTTCCTTTATCGACTCACGGATTCCAATTATGGCATTAAAATGTTCACGTTTTGCAGCCTTCAGCCAACGGGTGGGTTGGCCACAGGGTCCGTTAACTAGTTGAGAATGTAAGGTTGACGCCACATGGAGCTAATAATTTGGCACTGCACTGCCATCTTGTGAGGAACAATGAATAATTTACATTCTTTTATTGTTTGTGAGATTTGGTGCAACAATGAGGTCTTTTAAACTATTGATATCCTGGTGCTGCATTGCAGGATCATGTTAAAAATATCAGCCATATTTTTCTCAGCTAGTTGATTATTTTTGTTTAATTTACAAAAAAAAAGCTACATCTATGGGTGTCTGTGGGCAAATTACGCTGTCGTTTTTTTTTTTTAATTAATAATTTAAAAAAATAAAAATTAGAACTGCTGCAGGTAATTTTAAATGGATTTTAAATGTATTCCTTTACTTCTCTGCCCATATGCTGTATCTATGTTTGAATTATGCCAAACATGTAATCACTACTAACAAGAATTCCACAATATATATTTGTAATATAAATATAGATATAAATATTTCATTTCTTGAAATTTAAATACAATATAAAATACACATATGGCCGAATTACAAACTGATTTATCAAAAAGATTAAAAAAATAAATAAATCAGGAATATTTCATACACGTGTTTCTCATCCGATTTTAAGCGCTATTACATTATGCTACTGGATGATCAGTGCGTCCCCTCGTGGCTCAACCCGGAAGTACTGGCAGTGTTTTGAGTTTTCCATAATTCTTTGGTATTATATCGACTTCTATAAACACGTTATAAACCAAAAATTATTGGATCAAATTATCCACCCATCCATCCATCCATCCATCGTCTTGTGAACCAACTTACAACTTTCTTCATATTGAAATCAATTGATATTCAGACAAATTTAAACAATCCTGAATGATATTCAGACGTTTTTTTTTTTCCTGGTCACAAAAATGACCAAAGATTTAAGTCTAAATCCAAATGTTTACAAAAACCAAAATGGGTCGGAAAATGTGTTTGAAATGTCACGGGGAAAATACTAGATATTTCTTTTTACAAAAGAATAAATGAAAAAATAGACCAAGAAATGTATCAGATATTCATTACTGATCCGCAACAGATTATTGTTGTGATTTAAACCAAAGTTTCTCCGTAGAAAATATTATATTATATTATATCATATTATATTATATTATATATTATATAATATGATATTATATAACAATATTAAATAATATATGATAAAATATTATATAATATTATATTATATTATAATATAATATTATATTATATATATATTATAATATTATATACATTTTAAAAATGTATTGTAAAAAAAAAAAAAACTCTTCCAGGAATGAATCCTCAAAATCTACTTCGAGGAAAAGAGTAAGAGCTGACAGTGTCAAGATAGGGGGTCGAAAAAATACAAAAACACACCGTGACGAAAATATATCTTTCTCGGTAGTTCGAACTTCTGTTCCTGCAGTTTTGGAAGAGCGCCTCTCCTGCGCCGAGGCGCGGTGACCAAGTCTGACCACATGAGGGAAGCACCGGCACATAAGCAGGAGATGCTGGCGGTCTGACCCGGGGAGAGCCCCTGTTTCTAAATACCATTTTAATTTTTTCCTCCACTTTCTCATTTTTGTGCAGCAGATTTCAAACTGCTGTACAAAACTGCTGCACTGTTTCTTTGCTGCTCCCACTTTTCTCTGACTTTTAATTAACATTTGAATTGTTTTTCGGAAGAACCCCGAGGGCCCACCGTCTGGATTCAGAGAGACACTAGACCACCAGCCTCCTGAATCACACCGGGGAGGGGGGGGGTTACGGTCTGCAGTGGTGAATTTGAGTCAGTCAGCGTGTTTGTTTTACTGTGATTAGCCCATTATACCACACAAGCCTCTGTGAGCTCACAGCGCTGAGCCGTCAGGCCGCAGTCATCATTATGGCTGCTGGCAGTGTGTGTGTGTGTGTGTGTGTGTGTGTGTGTGTGTGTGTGTGTGTGCGCAGTGGGTTGTGGTGGTGGTGGTGGGGGGAATGGTGTCGTGCTGTCGTGGAAATGGGGCCGAACAGAGGCCGGAGAGGTCCCTGAGTTCAAGCATGTGGAGGTCAGGGCAAGTCAAAGGGTGTCACTCGTGTGCGTGTGTGTGTGTGTGTGTGTGTGTGTGTGTGTGTGAGAGAGAGAGAGTATATATGCCACTGTTAAACTGCCATCCACGAATATGTGTGAGTGTGTACATGCATTTGTGCCTGAGTTAGTTTGTGTGAGCCAAGGTTGTTGAATTCCTATACACTGAGTGTGTGTATGTCTTTGGGATAGTGTGTGTGTGTGTGTGTGAAAGGGTACATGTGTTTGTTTGTCAGTATGTGTGTGTGTGTGTGTGTGTGTGTGTGTGGGAGGAGCAGTTGTTAGCTGTCATCATCTGCAATGTCTAATCTGTGGCCTCACAGACCAACGGGAACAGTCCATCAGAGCCAGCAGACATTTGGCGGATCCTTGGCTGTGTGTGTGTGTGTGTGTGTTTGTGTGTTTCATTCTCATTGTACGTCTGCACCTCTGAAAAAAAGGAGAAAGAAAAAATTGTGAAAGAGACGGAGCGGCGGTGTGTTTGGCTCCGGACAACAACGCTCCTCGCTGGATTTCCCAAAACAAACAAGCTGGCAATTTCACGGTTGGACTGGAAGCAAATGGAGTACGACGCCATTTACCTTTGAAAAAAAAGGAAAACGGAATCCATTTAAAATTAGAATGGTCTAAAAGGAGTCTGGACGTGGTCTATATTTACTGTTTCCTCATCACAGTGGTCGCTTTTCTGTTTCCTTTGCTCCCGGAGCCTCCGATAAACATTTCAAATTCAACTCTGGAGCCAATCCCGGTTGTCACTGGGGCAAGGGGCGGGGATAGACGTGGACGGGTCGGTCGTCAAATCTCGGGGGGGGGACATGGAGAGACATCCAGCCTTTCATCCTCTCATTCACCCCTTTGGACAATTAAGAATCTTCTCCTCCCGATAGTTCTTGGACTGTGGGAGGAAGACAAAGAACCTGGAGAAAACCTGGCAGACTGGGGGGGAAAACATGGGAGGGGTCAGTTGAGGGGTTCGCAAGAAGCAGGAAGTTACAGCAAAGGAAGGAGGACGGAAAAACCCATGAGAGTGAAAGCAAACAAAGACAGGAAATAGATCTGAATGCAGCACACAGGAAGCTATCAAAGTAAAACGTTTCACCGCAACGTTCTGTCAGCGGGGAGGCAGCTGGGGGCGGGGTCTCCACAAATCGACTTTTAAACACCAGCTCATTGGGTTTTATCCTGCTTCACCAGCAGATGGTTTTCCAACTTCAACCTGCCTCGCTTACGTTTTTGGTAGTAACATGAACGAAGATGGCGCTGTTTCAATAGCGAACTAGCAACGTCACTCTGATGGAAGAAACACTTAGGTTCTGGGTGACTAAAGCTTTTTGTTAATATTTTCTTTTAATTGCTCAGTGATTCAATGGGCAACTTCCAAACAGAACATCATGCACCCTCTCCACACACACATGCGTGCACGCATTCATAGACACGCTTGGGTTTCGGCAAATGCAAATCAAACGAGGACCAGAGGTGTCGAGTTAAAAAAAAGAAAAAACAATAAATATGCTCACACACAGAAGTGCAGCTGCAAATGGGTTAAATAAGGCATGTCATTCAAACATGAATGCACACAAAAACTCTCTCACAGACACACACTGTTGCAGATGTCTTCATTAAAGATCACTCCTGTGGCAGCTATAGCAACCCTAAGGGTTCATCTCCGGAGGCCCGACATGCAGCCTGACCCCCGACAGGGTAAAAGGTAAAACCAGAGGCGCAAACAACTCTCCGGTCGGACTGGGTGCCTGCATGTGTGTGTGCGTGTGGGGGGGGGGAGAGGGGGTCACGATCATCAATCAAGCCACACACACACAGACAGCACTCATGTAACTACTAACCGAATAAAGTAGGATTTTCCATGAGTTATGCACCTCGACGTTGCCGTCTCCTTGGCAAAACTGAGGAAACGGTGATGGAAGAGAAGGGAACAGGCGACCGTCTGCAACAACCCTGTCAGAGGTCAAATACTCCCCCGACCCCGGTCACATGACCTTTGACTCGCTGTTGAGACCACAATTGCAGCAGCCTAGGCAGCAAATACACTTTAATTTCCATTTTTCAAATTCTTTAAACTATCAAGTTAAAGATATTTAATCTGAGCATTTTTTTTTAATGATTGATGGCCATCAAAACACTTTTCTGTAGTTTTTAGCTGTTTCTCAATTACTGTTTTGACTTCAGTACTTTACCCGTCCACTAGGAGGTGGTCCAAGCGGGCTGGTGTCCACTGGTGGAGGTCGAGTCCATACATCCAGCCTCCGCCTCATACTTCCAGCCCAGAGAGCAAATGTGTGTTTACATCTACCCCTCCAGGCAGTGATTAGTGGCGTCGCCGGGGGAAACGCAGCCGGCAGGTGCAGGCGAGGACAGTGGGACAAAAAACAAAACAGACAAAAAATGAAAAAAGGAAAAAAGGCTGAGGGGGAGCAGCCCGGCGTCCTAAAACCAAACAAACTTTTTTTACGACTATTTCTCTCCAATCTGTTTCTTTGCCTTCTCCTTTTCCTCTGACTTTTATTTATTTTTCATTGACATAGTTTTCTTTAAATGAGGAAGTTTCATAAAACTAATGACAAAGACTTTTCAAAACGTCTGTTAACCAGGGAAAAAATACTCTAACATGCAAATAAAATCAGCAAGAAATCAATTTATTCTTCAATAAAAATCATAATTAGCAGGAAACTACAAAACACTAGACCAATTGTTTTTTATTAAAGAGTACGAAATGCCAACATTACTCGTTTCTGCAAATATAGAATGAAAATCTGTTTTTTCTTTTCAAATGTTTTCAGAAGTGCTCTTTGATGTCCATGGGTTTTCGGTGAAAATGGAGAGGGGTTCTGTTTGGAAATAGGTTTGCCGAGGTTCTTGTAAAATTCCTGTGTGCACTTCAGAAAAGATGACCTTAACACTCAAGCTGCACTCAACTTTTAAGATGTCAATCTGCACTTTCTCAACGTGCACATCCTGTGAACACAACTGTTTAATATTTCAGTTTTCACTTTTTCTTTCAACTTGCTCATCCGTTTGGTACTGTTTACCTTTTTTGCGATAAAATGCTTAATACACATTTTTTTTCTGCCTAACTGGCTGCACTGTGGACGGTAAGGACTGTGATTGTACAGGGAAACAAGTTTCCGGACTGTATATATGACAACAAGCACTTCATCACACAAAAATCCCATAGACACCTAAAAATACTGGGGGAGAAGAAGATATACAGGACTGTCTCAAAAAATTAGAATATTGTGATAAAGTTCTTTATCTTCTGAAATGCAATTAAAAAAACAAAAATTACTTTTTCATGATATTCTAATATTTTGAGATAGGATTTTTGAGTTTTCTTAAGATGTAAGCCATAATCAGCAATATTAAAATAATAAAAGGCTTGCAATATTTCAGTTGATACGTAGTAAATCCAAAATGTATGACATTTTTGTCTTTGTAATTGCATTAGAGAAGATAAAGAACCTTATCAAAATATTCTAATTTTCTGTGTTTCCTGTGTGTGTGTGTGTGCATTAACTGGTGATTAATCAACTTTTCAACTTTTAGTGGCAATAGTGTTAATACTGAAAGTCATTTTTTTTTAAAAAATCTCCTTTTCAGTTTGCGTAATTGTTTTTCTCATTGGAAAAAAAGGAAATAAAAATCAAAATTGGACACAGGGGAATCCCCAGGTCAAACATTCCTGTATAATGAGCAAGAACTCTGTAAAAGAGAGGATCAGTTCAATATTTACAATGAATTTCCTGTTGTTCTAATCACAGCATAGTGTCCCATATCCCTAATCACATTTCCCTATTTCCAATAAATGAAATGAAATACAAATGGTTTATTGAAAGGTGTTTGTCACATGACCAAAGTGTTCATTATGTCAATTTTATGCTTGTGTTTGTCTGTGGATCTCCCTGAATTTGTGTATGCATGTGTACAAATGAGTCTATGGAGACAGCACACGTCAGCACATATGTTTTTGAGAGAATGTCAGAGAAGACAGACTGAGATAGTTCGGTCATGTACAGAGGAGGGATAGTGAATATATGGTAGACGGATGCTGGAATTGGAGCTGCCAGGCAGGAGGTCTCGAGGAAGACCAAAGAGAAGATTTATGGACGTAATGAGAGGAGATATGAAGAGAGTTGGTGTGAGAGGAGGATACAGAGAATAGGGTTAGATGGAGAAGGTTCACTGTGGCGACATCTGACAGGAAAAGCCAAAGGAGAAGAAGAAGCAGATGTGTATGCGTGTGTCAATGCTGTAAAAACCCTTTTGTGTGTGTTTGTTTGTATACTGCAGGCTACAGTCAGGCAGTTGAAGCAATACACCAAGAAAAAAAAAAATGCCATTGCTCACAATATTCAGGATGAAAACACACTAACTAAAAAAATCTACGGAAGTTCATTGAGGCCAGAAAATGTTCCTATGACGAATTAAAAGCCGCAAGAATCGGTATTTTTGGTTTTGGATCAAAGCAGAACAGACAGCTGTAGTTTTTGTCTGTTTTTTACCAAATAGTAGCAGCAGAGGACCTGAAAGTGGCCTCTCTCAGTGAGACAGAAAGTTTCCCAATCCGTCATCTGTGGCCCGACTGGGGGCCACGGGGTACTTCCAGGAGGCTGTTCCTCAGCAACATGAGGAATTCCAATTTTATTTACAACTTCAACCCCTTCAAAGTGCCATGCATCTTGGATCTGATCTTATCTTTTTAGACAATATTATGCAAATAATATATAATATATATATTCTTATACATATAAAATAATATCATTACAATGTTCATCAAAAAGGTTTTTGCTACTTTTCTTTTTGTAATGTTTTGTGTTTTTTTCCCAAGAATATAGCAAAATAATCATCAGTTTTATGAATTTTTCAAAATGATTCTTTTTTTTTTGTTTCCATTTTTTTCCTTCTTATTTTTCAGCAAAAGTCTATGAATCTATAATAGCATTTATTCATTCATTATCTCCTATTGTGCCAATAAGGACAGAGCCCAGCTGTTTCTAGGGCGATGGGTGGGGTATCGCTCGGACAGGTCATCTGTTTATGACAGGGCCAAATATACAGACATTAAACCGTTCACTTTAATCTATTTCCATTTAAAACAATGAAACAGACTTTTTTGATAAAGCCAATGAATCAAAAAAACTTTTTCGTGATGTCTTATTGACTTATTGATGTTATTTAGTGGTATTATAATTACTTAAGTTTGGGTTAGACTCATGAGTCCAAAGAGGATCTTAGATTAAAATCAAATGGAAGTGCATTAAAGAAGTTTGGCATCCCCCGTCTTCCATTCCACGCCTGTTACAGGAACCCCAGTGACGCAGCAACTGCAGTTGTAAATCAGACGACGGCGGCGGTGGCCTTGCCGAATGGCAGCTGGTCGTCTGAAACCTCAAGAATTCCTGTACAGACGAAATACAGAAAAAACTCTTTTTACATGAAGGTTGAAAGTTGGAATGTAAAGACCGAAACTCCTTTTTGTTTCTGTTCCTCAGACACATGCTGTTTATATTTCTCACAGGTGTTTGTTCATTTAAAGGGCTGGCATGTACTGACACGCTTTTTTTTTTCTGAGATTTAGAAGTAATTCGCATAATCAACCCGGCGTCAGCGTCAACCCATCAGAGCACACTCAATCCCACCACATGGCATTGTGTGGTGCAATAAGTGATGAAATCAGAGATATCCTGATTATAATTAAAAAGAAAAAACAAAAACCAAGTAAAAAAAATCACCCAAACGAATTAATTTTTCTGTTTGAATAAACATATTTCTATTGCTTCATTTTCATTTGTTTTTCTGACTCAGGTGGTTAATATGCACTCTTCTCACTCTTGATTTCATATCAAAACAAAAATAACAAAATATCATGTAAAAATCTTTATTTACCCCGTTTTACTGCTTTTGTTGCTGATATTAAACAAGGACACTTTTTAATCAACACTGTTCTTTCCTCCTTTTCAACTGAAATATTTCCTATTTCTTTCAGAATTGGAGAAAGAAATACTGTAAATAGATTACATATTATGAATTTACGTATTACATAAATTACAATTAAAAATCATAAGAAAACTAAATGAAACAAAATGAATTAAAATTCTAAAATTACCCATAAAAAAATTCATTGTTCACTACTGTATGTGTTTCTGGGACGCAGCACAAATGTATGCACGTGTGCGTACATGTGCGCACACATGTGTATGTGTGTGTGTGTGTGTGTGTGTGTGTGTGTTTATCTGGGAGTGCTGGGAGCGGCCAGGATGGGAAGTCTGGGAAAGTCTTAATGACAGAGCGGTGGCGAGACAAGACTGTGAATCAGCTGGTAATTAATGAGCAGGTTCTCAGGGTCGGCGCTCGTTTGATGCTAAAACAACTGCTATCTGGACGCAGGGGCCATGTTTACTCACACATTAGGCAGATTAAGGGCTTGGCCTGTATGTGTGTGTGTGTGTGTGTGTGTGTGTGTGTGTGTGTGTATGGGGGGGGGGGGTTAACATGGTATCCTTGATAAGATATGGGCAAAAACACCAGTGGCAGGTAATGAACTAATGAGAGTCAGCGGAGTGACGGAGAGGGTTGAAGGTCAAGCTAATGATAGCCTAAGACACCCCCACCCCCTACGAACTACCCCAAGGGTCACTCAGAGGGGCAATAAAACCCAGACGGCCTGCATGAAGACGTCAGACGTTGGGCTGCTTCACACGCTGTGCTGAGCGCCTGTGTGAATTCGTGTGTTTAATGAACAAGCACACGGACACTCATGAATGCATGCATGCAGGCACGGACGCGCGCGCACACACACACACATGCTCACCCTCACACACACTCTCACGGTTAACAGAAAGGGACTTAAACACCTACTTAGTAACTTGTCTATGGATATGTACATTTGTGAAGAATGATGATGAAATTATTCTGCTGTTCAGAGGCTCGAGTGATCAATAAGGACACCAATTGTAAGTGAATGTGTGTGTGTGTGTGTGTGTGTGTGTGTCTGTGTGTGTGTCTGTGTGTTTATCTGGGAGTGCTGGGAAATCAGAGTCAACTCAATTGATTTTATTTGCCAAAAAAGAGTTATTCAGGTCAGAAGTAAATTTCATGTTCCATGTTTTTGATTAATTACCCAGTTTAAAAAAGGTTTCTCTGTTCTGGATATAAATTTTGATGAAAACCTTTAATGCATCTATTTCATTCTTTTAAAGTAAAAATCTGCCAAAAATAAAACAAATGAAGTGAAATCTTTCTTCTCTCTTGCTCTTATACCTTTCGGTTTCTTTCATATGCATCTTTCTGATGCAAAGCTCAGTTTACAGTTTTTGAAAAAAAAAAAACTTTTGCATCTTTATTTGGTTTTGTGTAACGGGTTTTTTTAAATATCTTTCTCGAAATTATGCTTCAAACGTGAGGAGAGACTACATTATCTGACTTTATGTCAATTTTATTTTGTCTTTTCTTTTTTTTTTTCCCACCCTTCTTCCTTTTCTCCCCCAAGCTCCGCCGTGAGCCAACGTATACGCCTCCTTTCAAAATAAAAGACACCACTTGAGAACCAAAACATGCCTAAGAACAGGGAAGGATAAGTTAACAACACAGAGCCATTAAGGGTGGTGGGGTGGGGGTCAATCTGACCGGGGCGAGGTAGTGAACATGAAAGACAAGGAGGAGAAGCCTGGATCCAGGAGGGATGCATCACATCCTTTGATTTTTGTCACTGTCCCATCCAAACATGTACAGAAACCACTCTGCGCTTTATATTCTCTGTGTGTGATCAGTGAATGTGTGTAGGTACGTCCGTGGGCAACAAAAATCAAAAGAATGAAAACAAGAATGGTAAGTAAAATGAAAAGAGAAAGGAAGGAATAAAACATTAAATTCTATCAAACATATCAACGTGTCCATATTTAAAGCTTGTCCGTCATCGGTGACAGGTAATCACAAAATCATTACGAGCGAACGATTTGAAATAATTAACTTCATGCCCTCCATAAATATTCTTCTCAACCTTCTAGCTGGCAGTTCCAACCTCTGCATCAGTCTACAGGACTGTCTCAGAAAATTAGAATATTGCGATAAAGTTCTTTATCTTCTGTAATGCAATTAAAAAAACAAAAATGTCATACATTCTGGATTCATTACAAATCAACTGAAATATTGCAAGCATTTTATTATTGTAATATTGCTGATTATGTCTTACATCTTAAGAAAACTCAAAAATCCTATCTCAAAATATTAGAATATCATGAAAAAGTTAAAAAATTACTTTTTCAAAATCCTATCTCAAAATATTAGAATATCGTGAAAAAGTAAAAAAAAAAAACTTTTTCATGATATTCTAATATTTTAAGATAGGATTTTTTTTCCTATTCTTATAATGTCAAATTAGACAAATATTTAATTGACATGAGTTCTGTCAAATAACATTGATAAGACAGGGCTTGTTATGGCAGTTTTTGGCTACTGGAAAGTCCCTTTGAGGCTCCGCCTCTGCACTTGATGCCATCATTCCATTTACTGTCATTGAAATCGTCCCAACGGTATACTCACAATTGAAGCCTTGTCTTTGTCAAAAAGCTAGGAATACATGATGTCAAAGTGGGAGAAATAAAAAAGTGCACACAGGAAGCAATGGGATACAGACCCTAAGCTTCAAACCTGGACCTCCCCAGTCCCAGAAGATAACTTCAACGCTTGTTGCAAGAACTGCCAAGATAAGGGGAAATTCTTTTGTCATAAAAATGACAATAAATATAAATAGAGAGAGACAGCTAGAAGAGCGAAGATGGAAGACAACCGTGAATAAATTGACAGCAGGGAGAACAACAACAACATCAGGGATAAGAATGGACAACAGAATGGAACTATAAGGGTGAAAAATAGACAACCAAAACTAAACGACAGTATAAATAAAGTGACAATAGCAATGGCAAGAATAAAATAAATAAACCAAAATAGGCAGGATGCGTGCGGGCTGGGAGTAGAGTTTGGGCATGACATGTGAATGGGGTTAGGTAGTGAGCACAGATGCACCCCAGGCCAATCAGAATTGTGTGCTGTCCAGACTGCTCTTATACAGTCTGTTGGCCTTGGGCACAGAAATCAAGTAGTTTTATTCTTTAATCATTTGTATTTTTGGCTCCTTCGATGATACATAATCCCATTGTTTACGCATTGAGTACACTTGATTGGTGTTTGACTATTTCCTTTGATATTGTGGGAGGGTTTAAAAGCTTCTCAGGCTAAGGGTGTTTCCTGTTACTTCTATTAAAGATTTATTACATTGTGATCATTGTGTTCTTGCTCCCTGAAGACTTAACATAGGATTCGTCAGTCACCCACTTCAACATCAACTACAAGCATTTAACAGTGGGCTTTGCCATGGGCTTTGCACTTTGCAAAACAGCAAGCTAAATTTTAATCTCTATTCCAACCTGACTCCAGCAGAAGGCTAATTACCGCTCTGCTCCAAAATATGGTGTTTAAAAACAATCTTGAGTGTTGGAAAATAATGAATAAAGAAATAAATTGGAGAGGTCATGCGAACCCCGACTCAAAACTTACCTGTCTGCGCATTCAAGACACTGGGGCTGGGAGGTGTCACAGTGAAATACCTCCCTGCAGAAAGGAAACTGATAAATAAGAAATTAGCTGAGTTGAGTGCATGTTGGAGCCCATGGGTAGATGACGGTGAGAGCAGAGAAACAGGTTAAAGAGAAAAAGAAATGAAAATATAAATGAAATCAAATTTAGAGAAAACAAAGTAATTTTGGTGACACAAATACACCGATTCGTCCGCATGCAATGGCATCAAAAGCTGCATTTATCACAAGAAGAGGGGGAGACAGTTATTTAACCCTTTTCCTACGATTTTCACATCCTTTTATTTCTGTGTATACCATAAATAACAATTATTGATCTGTTATTTATCAGATAATTACATTCATAAGAGTAAAGAAAATTATGTTTTCTTTGGTATATATATATATATATATATATATATATATGCTTTATTAATCCCTTGCAGGAAAATTCCTGTCTGCATTTAATCCACCAGGGGAGCAGTTAGAGGTTCAGTGTCCTTCACCAACGCTTCGACGCGCCAGGAGGGGCCGGGATTGAACCAGGAATGTTTGGTCGCAAGGATGAGTTCTCTACCCCCTGCGCGATGCCGCCCCGCTAAATATATATATATTGATATATTGTGGCAAACTGGTGTTAAGCAAAGTAACAGTCAGAGTCAAGGATACCTTGACTCTCAGGATTATGCTCTTTAGAAGATGGTTTTTAATTCATCAGTCCTCGAACAGGGAAATCCGAGAGGTGGGGCCTCTTTCTTGGCGCTAACAGTTAGATAGAGGGTCCACTGCCAATTTACGACAACTCACGGTGCAGGTTAGTGTCACACATCAAGCACGACATTGTACAGCTATTCAACAATGGAGTTTGCTAACACATAACCACGAGAAGCTCCCAACAGTCAGCATTACTCGCAAAGGACACTGGGACTCCCCTGGCCAGTCTCCCCACCACCTCCCCTACCCGCTGAGAGAGTAGGCAAAGGTCTCCTTTTACCAGTCGATCTATGTTCCCACTCTCACCAATGGTCACGAGCTGTGGGCAGTGACCGAAAGAACCAGATCGCGGAAACAAGCGTCTGAAATGAGTTTTCTCCACAGTGTGGTCGGACTCTCCTTTGGAGACAGGGTGAGAAGTTTGGTCATCCGGGAGGAGCTCAGAGTAGAGCTGCTGCTCCTTCATATAGACAGGTGTCAGATGAGGTGGCTCGGGCATCTGATCAGGATGCCTCCTGGACACCTCCCACCGGAGCTATTCCAGGCATCTAGGAGGAGACCACGGGGAAGACCCAGGACAGGCTGGAGAGACTATGTCTCCAGGCTGACCTGGGAACACCTTGGGGTCCCCCAAGAGGAGCTGGACCATGTTGTGGAGGAGAGAAAGGTCTGGGCCTCACTGCTCCAACTGAGCCCCCCCCCAACCCAACTCCGGATAAGCAAGGGAAGATGGATGGATGGATGGATGGATGGATGGATGGATGGATGGATGGATGGATGGAGTCTAGAGCAATGGAGAGCGCGAAAAAGAGGCAAGGAAACAAATGCAAGTAGGTTGTAATGGGTGGAGAAAGGTGTCATGGGTAAGCTGTGATAATTGAGTATCAGCCACAATGAAAGGAAAGGTTTACCCAGCATAGATATGTTATGTGAGTCCATAGTCCATCGAAGCAGGTTGGATGAGCTGTGCTATAGCACTGGAATATTTCTTTAAAGGATATTCCCTCCCACTCTGGCACTTCCAACCTGTTTCTGCGACCCGCCATCTTTTTGCTCAGAGTGCCGAACACTTCACACTCCGATGGGATGGAGCTATTTTCAGCCTGCGCCAATGTGAAACTGTGTGTGTGTTTGTGTGTGTGTGTGTGTTTCTGTTTGGATCTTGCAAGTGATTTGTCCAGAATAAGAGTGAGGTACCCTTGGAAAAATACCACATTGTTATCTACCAGTAGTTTTGCTAACGAATTAAAGAATAAATGTAGAGCACTAAATACATGTGAAATATAAAAAAGAATAACATTAAATTTAAAGATTGTAAAGGAATGTTAGCGATGTTTAGATTCTGGACTTGAAAATGACATTTTATATCATAGTGAAAATTAAGTTCCCAGCGGTCAACTTTATATGTATTGTATTCATATACGTGTGTGTGTGTGTGTGTGTTTGAATTTGAAGGGGAAAAGTGAGGTTACAGGCAGTGGAGATGAAGAAGGTGGTGGATTTTAAGTACTTAGGGTCAAAAGTCCAGAGCGTTAGAGCGCATGCTGAGGTTGAAACTGCCAGGCAGGAGGCGTGGCAGTTTTGTCATGACATTGCCAAACTTTCTCTTGAATGTGCTCACATGATGTGTAAGCGTGCCCCATTGTGTTTCCACGCACATTGTTTTCACGCACGGCTGCTTTGCAATTGAGTTCAGTGTAGGAGAAGACAGGTGGATGGCATCCTGATGAGGGAGGAGCTGAGTGGCAGAATGTCCGCTAGATTATATTACGCTCCTTCAGGACTTCCCCTGACATCCAGAACTATAATTTTCCACTCCATCAGACTTTACTGCTGCCTAGAGCTTCGGACAAAATGTCGAAGAGGAACCTAAAAATGTGACCGGAGGACACGCAACCTTCTGATCCCAGGTTTATGTTGATTGACAACAAATAAACTGAGATATAAAAGTTCTGATTTTAGATAGGAACTGACAACTGAGTGTGTGCCTTTTTTTCCACCATTAGACTGTTGAACCAAAATACAAAATAAATGACTCACACTGGATTTGGATCTGAAGAGGCAGGAGCCAGGATCCATCGTTTGCTGCTCTGTTCTCTTCTAGTTTGAAGGTAGGATTAAGACCCCAGTGCAGGAGAGCAGATGTGATGGCCAGGATTCAGATTCGCTAGCGAAGTGCAATCACCCACCATCTGCACTACAGTCTTCAATGAAACTATTGACTGGTTTTGGCCTTTGGGAGGAAGATGGAGATAATGGAGAGAACCTGGGCAGGAACTAGGAGAAGCTGAAAACAGAGAGCACCTAGTCAACTGGAATGGACAATGGAGCCTCCCTGCTGTGAGCTGAGAGTTGTGAACATTGAGCCACCACTAAGAACCGAATAGAACTGAAGACGAAGCTGTGAGAACAGGAAAGGAAAATGACTAAATGGACAAAACTTAAGGTCAAAGACAATATAGTAAAGCCCATGTAGCTCCAAGGATGATTAAAACCGATTAACTGACAAGACACGGCTGATCACAGTAAACAAAAAAGTGGGAAAAATAGCTGAAGAAAAGCAAACAAAGACAGGAAGTAAAAACAGGCGGTGGCACAAAAGAAACTAATTAACGAATTACCAAAGTAAAACAGGAAGGGCTCTCAACACAATGTTTTAAATCTGATATGAAAATAGTACAAAGAAAAAAACTTAACAACACTTTTGACAGTGGAACAAACGAAAACAAATAGTCCCCTTTCCATGGAATAGGATTGTTGTCTACTTTCTATCATGAGTGGCTTAAAAGCCAATCAGACTGTCCGTCTCATTGGCCGCACACCCAGTTTTTCAGATGCCCTTCCAAAAACGGGAAATGTTGCTGGAGCTGTACAGGAAAGGGATGGTATTAATAAATGGACAAATTAATGAGTTATTCATACAAATATTTATATGAATCATATTTAAATGGGAGGCATGTTAGTGCAGTAGTTAGCGTACAAGTCCCTGGGAAGATTCTTGGTTAACTGACAACCTGCTGCCTGCCTGGGTTCTCACTGTGTGTTGTCTCCATGTTCTCCTGCCGGGGTTCTCTCCAGGTTCTCTGTCTTCCTCTCAGCCCAAAAACAGTCGGTAGGCCAATGGCAGACTAAATTGCCCCCAGGTGTGAAAGAGAGGGTGAGTGATTGGATGTTCGGTTAAATGATCGGCTCTGCCCTGACCCTGAGAGCTGGAAAACTGACTTGCATACTGAGCTAATCTGCGAAGCTCGTCATGAGGCTCTTAAATTGATTACAGAATTTGATTTTCTTAAAAATATCTCGAGGTGTCAGAAGGCCAATGGAGGTTTGAAAGACAACAAAACCATTTACTTTTTTGTTTTTAGGATAAACATTAGCATTGGGTGTTCAAAGACTGCAACTTTACTTCCCCAAGGTGTCATCCCCTTCTCCTGCCGTAAATACCGTGCATACTGTGAGTGCATACTGTGAGCTTAAAGCAAGCTAGCCAGGAGCTAAGGCCAAATCACAAAAAAAAAGAAAAAAAAAAGTGGCACAAGGCGGAACCCTTGTCCAATGTGTACTTCCTGGTTTATATAAGGGGCCTACATGTCTCGCAAATCTATTAATAGCGCCGCCCGCCGATTACAACACTCCCACAACATGTACTCACCGAGGCTTTTGTGCGGCTGTTCGTTATCAACAGGAACCCAGGTCTGTATGAGGGAGGAAATGTAACTGGTTCCCACCATAACTCAATGGTGGCGAAATCAGCGGGAGTGGTAATCAGCGGCGGCAGCCCGATGAATGGAAAGCACAGGCCTCTTCTGTTGAGAGCTTTAAACAATGCGGGTGAATCTGACAATTATAAGCAACTACCAAGGACTCCCGATGCTATCCCAGTGTGGGATACCTCCTCCATCCTACTCAGCACCGATTTTGCAAAATGACGGCACCCACGTTCTCACACACAGTAAATCAGTGAACAGTAAATCATAGCTGGCATTTACTCTGACCTGCAGCAGCCTGTCAGCCAATGCCAGAGTTAGAAAGGCTGCAAATATGGAAAAAAATATCTGAAGAGAGCGTCTGCAGTTTCTCAGCAATAACCCCTGTGTTCTCACATCGAGTGCCACGTCTCCGGTTGCCCTTCAACCTGCAAATCATTTACATTTTTCACAGAATCAGACAAGAGGCAGATAAAGACGAAAAATAAATTAAAAACTATAAATAAAGGACACGTTTATCATGATGTGATGATGATGACATGAATGTCCAATAATATCAAGATCTCTACAACATGAATATGGGATGAATACTGAAGGACAGAATTTTTTGGTGGGAAATTGAAGGTTTTTACTGCAGTTTTACTAGAATTGGTATGTGACAGCTTGTATCAATCCAAGCAGTCATGGAGATTTTATGAGCGACTGATGCAGTGTCCTTGTTTGGTGCATGTGTGGAACTCAAGGCCTGTGGGCCAAACGTGGACCACCACATCGTTTTATGTGGCCCGCTTAAAAAGTCTGATTGTCTTAAAATATGGACAGTAAGTCAAATGCATGCATTGATCATAAACTACATGTCCCACAATCCATGCCAATCGTGTTACTCACGAAGTGACAGCTATTGGACTGTAATGAATCCACATCAATGCTATTTTCCACAAGTGGAATTAAGAAATACTCATGATCCCTAAATGTCCAAGAAGAGAAAAGCTGATGCAGATGGAGGAGTGTTTCAAGAAAGATGGGAAGGCAAATACATGATTGTTCTTCAAGGAGAAAAACGGTATGTCTTTTGTTATGAGGCAGTGTCAGTTGTCAAGGAGTACAATCTGTCGGCATTTTGACAACAGACACGGAGCAAAGTATGCCAAAGTTAGCCTTCCAGTAAAACAACAAAAAGTCCAAGGATTAAAAGCTGAACTATGATGGCAGTAGAATATGTTCACGAAAGCCACATCCAAACACATTGGCGCAGTGAAAGCTAGCTTTATTCTGGCTGAAGAAATCGCCCAAGCTTCTAAGTCTTTTGCAGATGCATGCTGAAGGTCTGTGAGAAGGTGTGTCCCGACCAGATACAGACTTCTAAAAATGTCAGTTTATCAAGAAACATCATCGTGGACCAAGTTACGGAACTAGCAGGAAACCTGGCAACACAGCAAGCCGAAGAGCAGCTATATAGCTTTTTCATTAGCTCTTGATGACATTTTTAATGTAGTGGAGAAGTCCATAATAAAAATGCATCGCCCTGGGAAAAGTTGGTGGGATTTACGAAAGACTGTGCACCGGCAATGTGTGGAGGAAAAGCGGGCTTGGTTTGACTAATGAGGGACAATGGAAAAAAAACAACTGTCACACACCTCTGATTATTTAACAATGCATTATCAATCAAGAAGCCGTGTGTGGGAAGGTGCTGGAGAATATCCTGACCACAGTCATAAAATCCGTGAACTTGATTGTTTTATTTTTATAGCATGATCAATGGATGAGAAAGGTGGAGAGGGGGTATGTTCAAGGACTGGCAGAATCTCCTCATCAACTTCATCTAAAAACTTGACTAGTATGGTTGTGAATTGAGACAACCCTGAATTTGAGTTTATTACATATACAACTTTATGTGTAGTGATGTATTCAGTGTTTACAGGTTTGTGTATTTATGCAATCCAATCTGGAAGGCTGTCATAATTTCGGAGGGTGTGCCTGACCCAAACACAAGGACGCCCAGGAGGTAAGGCATCTTAATGGGTTTATTTGACAGGGAAGATGAAGGGAGAGCTGTGCTGAGTCTGGGCTGTTTCTGGGGTTACAGGATCTTGCGACGAGAGGCGTTGAGTCTCAGGAACTAGTGAGGAACAACCAACAATCTGCCACTGAAAGGGTGGCAGCAGGCCTTCTTATTGTCCGTCTGACGTGCTGCAGATGTGCATGCCTCCAGCTGACATTCAAACCAGGCTCTCTGGTGAAGAACAGAGGTGAAGGGAAATGCATAGATCCCCATCCCCCTGGCGACCCAGAGAAACAAGACGGAAGGGAAGAGCGGTATTCAGATTTGAGGGACGGATCCAAGATGAAGGAACGAAGCACCCAAGAGTGGTCCTCGAGACCATAGCTCACCAAATCCACAAAATATTGCCACCGCCAACAGGAATCGGCAATCCATCAGATGAGGAGGGGGCTCAGAAGGAGGGCACAAGGTACTAGCAAGGACAAGCTTGACCTAGTACACACGGAAGGAAGGGTGAATCTAGGGGGGATGAATCTTCCAGGAGGTGGATTTCAAGGGGATGTCATGCGATGAGAGCCAGACCTTCTGCCCAGGTGGATAGATGGGTGCAGCGTGGGTGGACTCTTTTTCGTGTACAAACAGGACAAGTGAGAATGTAGTCCGTAACGTCCTTATGGATTGACAGCCACCAGAAGCAGTGGTATATTAGGGCAACGGTTCAGCGGATACCAGGATGGGCAGAGAATCTGGAAGAGTGGATCCAGTGGATGAGACGACAGTGGATCAAGGTTGGGATGCATGTCCTGCCTAGTGGATCAGTGCCAGGGTCTGGTTCTGTCTGCAGTGCCTGGTTGATGACATCATCAATGTCCCAGGAAAGAGCCCCAACGGTGCAGTTAGGAGGCAGGATAGGTGCCAGGGGTCTTGTCGTTGTTGTCTGCAGAGACCTGGCGGGACAGAGCATATGGCTTAGTGTTTTGGGCACCTGGGTGTGAGAGATTGAGGTTGAACCGGGAAAAGAGACCAACGGGACTGACGCGAATTGAGAGGCTTTGCGGACTTTAGGTACAATAGGTTCTCATCATCTGTCCAGACCAGCACAGGATGTTCAGCGTCCCTCAACCAATGCCGCCACTCCTCCAAAGCAAGTTTGATGGCTTGGAGTTCCCAATACCCCACATCATAATTTCTCTCAGCAGGGGACAACCTGCGAGAGAAAAAGGCACATGGGTGATGCTTTCCATCGGAGTCTGCGTGTTGTGATAGAACTGCATCGGGCTGTTCGGGTTGGATAACGACAGGTGCTTGGGAGAACCTCTTCTTTAGATCCAGGAAGGCTGAGTTGGTCTCAGTGGACCATCAGAAGGGCCCAGGCCCAGGTTGTTTCTGGGCTCAAAGGAACTAGTGAGGCCTAAAATACAGGGACAAGGACCAACCAACAATCTGGAGCTGAAGGGCTGGCAGCAGGCTCCTCTTATCCTCCGCCTGTCGAGGCTTGGTGAGCCGCAGGTGTGCGCTGACCCCGACTGCCATCCAAATCAGGCTCTCTGGTGAAGAACAGAGGTGAAGAGAAATGCACATAGACCCCGAGCCCTGGATCCCAAGAAAGGTTGTGTGCTACCATTTGTTTTTGTAAAATTCTACGTCTGCTACACAAGTTCTTAGCAGCTCACAGTTGTTGGTTGTACTTATTCTGTTATTCTGCCTATCTCAATTGTGACAAAAAAGGTTTTAAATAAAGTTTTTGTCATAATTAGTTTTGGATTATATTTTTGCGGTGGTGAAAATGGGTTTGGCACTCCTGTTGTATGGGGTCTTAACCTTGAGAGGACCCATGCAGGGATGGGCAGAACCTATCAGTCCCTGAGCCACAAATAGAGATACCAAACCATTTGTTTTCTCATTAAAACCTATGGGCAAATAAATCTTCAATCAACCTCTCAACTGTTTTTGAACAGTGGGAGGAAGATGGAGAACCTGGTGAGAACACACAGAGAACCAAGTCTACCATTGGAGACGCTGAAGTGCTGAAACTTTGACTCCCTGTGCAAATGAATCGCGCCATGGGATAAATAAAGTCAAATTAAAGTTGGTTCTGCTGTCAAGTGAACTCAGCTCAAGGTGAGGTGATAACAGACAGAACACGGGCCGGGAAAGTGTTTACCTTCGGCTCCTTTGCAAACACAGCAAACCTTTCCTCTCCTGGGGGGAGGGCATACAGAGCTTGCGTTTTTCCCACGCTGAGATTGAGGATTGTTTGCATTTTTTTCAATTGCACGATTTTTTTTTTTGACCTTTGATGGTTTTCTTTGATATCAAGACGTATCGTTGTTCTTCCTCTATGGCCACTGAGGACTGAACCTGTCCTCTGTTTGACAAGATGTGGAGCTTGTAATTCCACTATTTGGCCACTTGAATCAGCCTCCACATGCCCATCCCCTCCTGTACCCCCATCCTTTTTACATGCATAATTGGGGTCCCTCATGCACCAAACAATACTGGTTCCAAGACTGAAATATGGACAGTTAACCTGCTGACGCCCCCCATCTCCTCAGCCTAGTCTTCTGTCACCTTAACAGTTTTTGCTCTTAATCCTACCAAAAGGTGAACAAACAGACCAAAAAATTAGGGTGGAAGCGCCACTGTATCATTTCCTGTCACGACAGGAAGGGAAAGTCTGCTGACGCAAGCGTCATCCCAGGACGGTTGTTTTGGGAATAAAACCCAACCACCAATTAGTATTAAGCGCTGTAAGAACTTGCAGCCCCTCCACCCCTACCCGCACAGGTAAAAACGCTGGGTCGTCATAGCTCTTACACAAATGACCAGCTTTATTATCCCATAAAAACCCCACTGGAGACAGGCTGGGGGGGCGGCGGGCTTGCTTATTCACCACACACACACACACACACACACACACACACACACACACACACACACACACACACACACACACACACACACGGGTACACACATGCGTACGTGGAAGCCCAACTCATGTACCTGCAGAGCAAAGTGCATGAAACTCACACACTCGCCCTGACACACCCTCTCCTTTCCTTTCATCACCTTTACTTTGTGGTAATCCCCGCTTGATATATTTCCTTTGGGGTTTAACAGCCAATCGAAGCAGCCTCTGAATCACTCTCATCTGCCTCTAGGAGGCGCTGCACTTCCTCATATGCCAGTCAGGGGGTGGGGTTCACGCCAAAGTACAAACATGACATCTATCTACTATAAATATAGAGGGGAGGCTGGATGTGGCAAAGGCCTGCTACCCAAATTCACAGAGGAACAGAAAAAAATAATACTTACATTTGAATGTCGTATTTTTCAAGAATTTGATAATAAAATTTACAATTTCAACAATAATAACAATTTGAACAATCTTTCAGAAGAATCATCCTCGTGGCAGTCTAAGAAATGTTCCTGCCACCAGGTGGTGCTTTGAAAAAACATACACAAAGGACTGTGTGTTGTATAAAATTACCACAATTCTGCTGTAGCAACACAGTAATAACAACAAAGTGAAAATGTCAGATTCTTGGTTTGAGATAAATACATCAGTCAAACTGTAATGTCAAAATATAATTTCCTTTAATTTGATTTCAGAAGTGACTAAAACATAATTTTTGCAATTGTGGCATAATGAGCCTAGGCTCTTTGATAAGATACCTGATAATTGTGGTGGAAATGTTTACTTTTCACTTGCACGTTGATATGGAATACGCAATCTAACAGTTTCCCCCCTGAGGGAAAGCAAACAGTTCTTCTTTGAAGGTCTTGAATTTTCCAGGTTCTTTTTTTTTGCTGTTTCTCCACCATGGTCCTGTTGGAGTATTTCTCACACATTTTCACAAATTGGGGAATGGAACTACCATATCAGTGCACCTGAATGCAAGGGGTAAGGGGTCGTCGTGTATTATGATCCTTGTGGCCAAACTTCGGAACTACAAGAATATTCTCAATCATCAAAAGAAACGCTAAGAACCTTGTATTTGGATCAGCTTATGGACTGCAGAATGAAGACAGAGGATGTAGAGAGAACCCACACAAGCAAGAGGAGAACACACAGAACCCAGTCACCCACTGGGTTAGTACATTGAACCTTTTGGAGGTGACAACTTAACCATCTTGACTGGTTGGATGTCTCTGTATGTGGCTGTGTGACTGACAGGTAACCAGTTTAGGCAAAATGACAGCTCTCACTTGGTAGTCAGAAGTTTTAGAAGAAGGGGAAGAAAAACAAGAAATGTATTCTTTTAAAAAAAAAACCAAAACGCTTATTTTACAAATGGGAACATGGTATAACACCATTAATGTAACCGATAAAAACCTCAACCAATTACTTTATTGACCTTTAACAATATAAAAGCAGTTTAAAAGAGGGTAGCAACCAGCCCAAGGCTATTTATCTGCATAAAAATACAGCTGCTATACCCCTCTAGACTAAATCTGGAGGTCTTGTAAGGTGCCAATGAGCAAACTCCAAATGTGGCTGTTCTGCAGGCCTGGTGGACAAGGCTGTGAGCTCCTCATCCCAAATAGAAATCTGACTTGATTGACTGCCCGCAGTGTAAGCCTTATCAGAAAAACTTGACAATTTTGGGCTGTAATTTGGGTTAAAAGGCCTGACAGAGGGTCCAAACAAGCTGGCCAATGCCACATTGCTTTCCATAAGCTACCAGGTAATTTAAAACCAACACTGCCTATACAGCATATGACATTTGGGAATATGGCCCCTTCCTTGTGTAAGGCATTACAAGTTTTTCCCTGCAACAGTATCATGGCACAGAAACAGATATAGATATTTCAACCCATCTCATTTCCAGGGCAGATTCCAGGGAAAACCAGGGAGGCTCATGCCACTCAACAGAAAACATTTCAGTCAGTTTTGCCAATGAGTCGAAACATTCCTGATCCTTAATTCAAAAGACAATATCATCAGCATAGGCAGATATGCCTCACCCTAATTGCTCACAACAGGAGCGCGCACATCCCTCAGTTCAGCCCTCCTTCTATGGGTCGATCCAGGGATTGATGTTGGTGTGATGTTCCTCCATGTGCTTTGTCACAATGACCAAAGTATTTCATGTGAGGAGGTTGTAAACGAAATATAATCAGAATAATTGACCTTGACGTATCAGCAGATGTTGCACTCCTCATTGTGGTCATCGAGTACCATGAACAGTTGTCTATGGTGAGAGTAGAGACTTACAGTACATCCAGGAGGGAGCTGTCAACCGTTGACACAAAATTCCCGTGTTTGGACAGCTCCCTGCACAGAAACTCATAGCTGATGAACAGGGGACATTTGACAGGGTGATCTTAGTAGCCGATCGAGCCTCAAATGGCCAAAACCACTTCCTTCGGGCTGCAAAGAGAGCCACTGGCACCCACCTTGATGCCTTGCTCCCACATGACCTCGGAGAAACCATTATGTTAGCCATGGCTTGTAAAGTGGCTGCCCTCGCTGGAAAAGCAAGAAATACTTCAAAAAAACACACAGCTGAACCTCTAACAAAACTATGTCATATCATACAACAAGACAAAATTGGTAGAGAACAGACAGTTTTACTTAGGACATGATTAACTTACTCTTCTTTTCTCAACTGAGATGAAGAATGTAGGACGTGAAACCATCAGCAAAATTTGTCTTTTTTTTTAACCCGTCATGGATGAACCTTGAGCAGTTTGCAGCCAATAGCAACACCTGAGCAGTTAGGGGTTCAGTGTCGTGCTCAGCAACAGTTTGATAGGCGAGGGGAGCTTGGGTATCAAACTGGGAATTGTCATTCTAAGACAAATGCGCTCGACTCTTTCGATATGTATCTTCTTCAAAAGGTCGACCTCCAAATAGTTACGAGTCTCCAAGTAGCAGGGCTCAACGACTGGCCAGGGTGCGTCAATCGCTGTCTCTGACTTTTTACCCAGTTTTGTTAGTAAACAGCAAAGGTGTCAGTCAATTTCTGCTTCTTTTGATACAGTTTAATAAGATTTTGTTTCTCATGCAGAAATGGGCGTTGGGCGTTTCCTGCCCACCCATAAGGAAAAGCCAATATCGCCCACTCACCGCAAGGTTGTTTGCTGAGTCACAAACACACACACACACCGGTTCTGTCCTGGCAGGCATGGGGAGGCTGCAGGTCCAGGCAGGGACCGGTGCTGATGTTCTCCAACAGATTAGGAACAATTTAAACCTGAGTGAGTCAGTGGGTCGTTCCTTTCCTCTATTTTTGAAATTCCCCCATTGTAGGACAATTAATAACTAAAGGTGCATATTCTATTCTATTCTATTCCAGTGAGCGTGGAGGAGGAGAGGAGTGTGCCACATTTGGGAGGTCACAAGATGAACAAAATGTTGGGATTATTGTGATATTTTTTCTGTGTTGAGGACATGGACTGAAAATAAGAAACAGATTTTTTTTAAGGATCTTTTTTTACCCAAAAAGGAACATTCTGAGTTAAATCTCTCCTACTCTTCAATTTCCAAACACTCCAAAATCAGATGTGAGGCGGGATGAGAAAATGCCAAGTTTGTTAGCAGACAAATCCTCACGGTACCACGGCAACATGTTCTTTTTAGCCTGTTACATTGATTTGAAATCTGTCATTCAGGATGTAATTCCTAATTTTTTTAAAGGGATCAAAATATGAGTTTGGAAAAAGTAAAAAAAAAATAGCAAAAAATATGAAAGAAAAGTAAATCATTTTCAAAAATAAACAATAAAAAAGATAATTAAAACATCTTAATTTCCTTTTCAGCTGCTCTTTTCAGGGATCCTCACAATGAATCATCTGCTTCCATCCAACCTTCTGCTCTGTATCCTCTTCTCTCATACCAACTAACTTCACGTCCTCTTTCACGCCCTCCATAAATCTTCCTCTTAGCACACTGGCTGGCAGTTCCAACCTCAGCATCCGTCCATCAATATTTCACTATCCCTCTTCTGCACAGGTCCAAACCACCTCAGTCTGGCCTCTGATTTTATCTCCAAAAACTTTAACATGTGCTGTCTCTCCGATGGACCTAGCTCCCAAAGGGAGCCTCAACATTTTCATATCTGCTGCCTCCAACTTTGCTTCCTGTCTCTACCTCAGTGCCACTGCCTCTAAACCAGGGGTCTCAAACTTGTGGCTTGCGGGCCAATTACGACCCAGGGACGACAGTTTGGGGGCAACAAACTATTCTTCCCTGGGCCGCAATTGGCCCACGAGTTTGAGACCCCTGCTCTAAACCATACAGCATCTTGTAATCATTTGTTTTTATTCCGACTGATACTCTTTCATTATACATGACCCCTGACGCTTTTCTTTACCTTTTACCTTCTGATTGAATGTGTTTTCCCCTCTTTTCCCCACTCTCCATTGCTCTGGACTGTTGACCCAAAATGTTTAAAATCCTCCACCGTCTTTATCTTTACTTCCTGTAACCTCTCCTTCCTCCTTGGGTCCCCCTCATTCTGACATGTATACTGTTTTGCTACAACTAACCTCCCTCCTGTCCAGGGCATACCGTCACCGCTCTACATTTTCCTCCATTTGCTCCCTGTTCTTATCATTACATTACATTACATTGCATTTGGCAGACGCTTTTGTCCAAAGCGACTTACTATAGAGGACATAGGGACTGCAAATACACTTGCAAATACACGATGCACAGGAAATATACAGAACAGAATCACAATGACATGTGCAAACATCATAATCCATGGAGATTCCTCCCTATGTTCCATCCCCACCTCTGACTCCTCTGTTCAAACTTATAGTCCACTGTTCCCCACAACTCTTACATACTTCAGTATGGTACAGTTTCTCATGCAGTACCATAGTTACTCTCTCGACACCCTGTCGTTTGCCTTTTCTGAAGGCACAATGTAGCTCCCTTTGACTTTCTCTGTACTTCTCTATTGAAATTCTTAAGGCAAATACTGCATCCGTAGCATACTTACTTAGCATGAGAGCGTACTGGGGTTCACGAATGCTCCTTTTTCAGCTTCCACCACTTTGTCCTCTACTTTGCCTTTTTCATCTTCACCTTTCTTGTCACCTGAGTCATCCTACAAACCACCATCCTATGCTGTCTGGATATGCTGTCGATCATCTACTACTACTTTGCAGTCACTGATCTTCTGATTACATTGTCTATACAAGATATGGTTCACCTGTGTGTTCCTACCTCTGCTCTTATAGGCTACCCTATGATCCTTTTATTTGTTGTTTTGCCGGATGTCTACCTACCGAGTTTTGCGTGAATTGTGTCATATTTGAATCCAGATTTGTCATCTTAAGTCAACTCTTGTCATTTTTGTGTTTATTGTGATAATTTGTAGATGACTTTTGTCGAAACTCTGCATATTATTCGAGTAATGTGATGACAATTCTAACTGATCTTTGCTGTTTCCTTTGCTTGCACAGAAGATTGTAAATGTCATGTCCACATGTGAGGACATTAGGGGCAAAGTTCAAACTGTCCGATCCTTCAACACGGCAGGGTTGGTGGATGCTGGAACGCAATACATTCTTTGCCTCTTCCATCATGTGCATCTTTGAAGTGCAGCCTGACGGATTCCTGAAAAAGGGCTGGCTGTTTTTTCCGTGACTGGATCCAGCCGTTCTCCGGTCTGGACCACGATCCGGGGGGGGGGGGGGAATGGGGGAAGTGACATGTGCAGGAGAATCAGAAGCAGGTGCGCGTGGAACAAGAAACCTGAGCCATCAGTGTTCTCGGTTGCCAGATTATTAAGTTGCTAATCAGCCTGGAAACTGTGAGGGTTTTTTTATTGCCCCTACAGGCGTGAAACTCGAGCTGTTTAACATACTTATTGTGTGCAGAACAATGGTCCCCCCCCCCAACTCCGCATAAGCTGATTGGCTCCTCTCCTCATGATCAAACACCGCCCAATTCCCAGCCAATAGCTAGGAATGTTGCACCACTGGCCAGAATGTACATTAAAATCATGAAATCAATAATAGCAATAATAATAACCTTTGAATGTAATTTTTTTTTCTGTATAAATGTTGTAAGTCTAATTGGAATTTAAAGAAAACAAAAACAGGAGAATCACTCGAAATATCCAACCTGAAAATACAAAGCTACTGGCAGGGCATTGGTCCATCAATGTAGCCCTCTGAAGTGGTGCAATTCATCCAAGTCTCATAAGCAGGAGTATTGATAAACATCCCAGAATAATAGTTGGTGATCTAGTTTCAGTACGAAATTCATGTGGGTTTCAAATCTAATTTGTCAGGACATTCTGAAGAAACTCCTTCCCTGCTGCAGCTTCCCCCTAGTTTGTTGACAAAAATGACTGATTATCACTTACTTATAAAAATCATTGGTTGATTAGTAGAAACTCTCAGACAAAGATATGAAGAAGTGATTTCTAAAAACAAATGGAAAAAGGGTAAAAAAGGTATTTCACAAAAAAATTACCAAAATATATTAATCTGGTTAAAATCCATGATAAATAGAAACTATTTTATACTTATTCATGTTGAGGGTTCTGGTGAAGAAACATCAGACCCAATTAAAACACTAAACTTGGATCCTGGGCCTGTTGGGGGTTGGCTGGGGCTCCTGAACAAGACCAGTGGTAGATCTCATTGGTTTGCCAGCCCTGTTGTCCCCCCAGCTCAACCCCCAGCCCCGAATCCCCCCTCCAGCTCCTCCTTCCTCAAAGCAGGATCGCTGTGTTTTGCTCCGGCTCGCGGGTGGATTTCCCTCCTGAGCATCTGGGACTTGAATTCTCTCCTCGGACGTTTTGTTTTGAAAGAGGTTTTGAAGTTGGAGCCAAAGCTACGGCCCGCCGTTGCGGCTGGCCGGACAGATGCCCTGCCGAGGTCCCTTGCCCTTGCCGGAAACGGTGAGGTTCAGGTTGATTTATAGCTGCTGGATGGCGAGTGAGGGAAACGAAGAAGAAGCCTTGTCGTGTCAAGGCCCCGCCATAACGCCTGCCAGCAGCCACTGACAGGGGGCGATAAATGTCCACTGCTGTTAAGATGATGGGGTGCCTAAACAGGCTAGGACAGAATTGTGGGGTCCATTGATCATCAGAAAGGTCAATGTTTGATAAGGATGTCTTAAATCAAGAAAAACTTAAATGACCAATGTGAGAAGTTGTTTAAAGAACAAATCTGAATATTTAGAAATTGAGGATGAAGGATGAAATGGAGGAATATTTTATGGAATTATTTTTTTCAATGTTAAAGTCTCAAGCACACATAACATATGATTGTATGTTTTTTTTAAAGTGCTGTGATAAAATAAGATAGAACTAATAGTATCATGTGGTGTGGTGGTAAATGCGTCGGCCTCACCACACGAAGGAATCTTGTTCGAGTCCGACAAGGGGACCTTTCTGTGTGGAGTTTGCATGTTCTCCCGGTGTCTGCATGGATTTCCTTGGGGTTCCTCCCTGCAGGTTAATTGGATTGACTGGCTACCAAGCCAGGGTGTACCCCAACTCTCGCCCAATGACAGCTGGGATAGGCTCAGTCACCCCCCTTCTAATCCCATGGAACTGATCAGAAGCATAAGTTACTTTTGTTTTAAGGTGTCATTATTTTTTTGAAAGAAAAGCCCACTTTAACTGTGTAGAATAGAAAAAAACGGAATCAGTAAATACCCATCAAAAAGGTTTAAGGTCACGGTGAACTGATCACAGACCGGTGAAATCTGAAAATAAAGTTCAAAAATATTTTACCGAGACACTGAGAGACACCGAGACAAAAACATCTGCCTTTACCAAACAAAAATTTACAGCATGAACAGGCTTAATCTGCTGCTCAACACATCTATAAAGTTTATGACCTATTTCATTTTTATTTTTTGTTTTGCAGAAAAAAGTGAGTTATGTGCTGCTCTGATTTAAGCCTTGTTTTTATGTTTCTGGCTACAAGTGAAAGACATTTTCTCCTGTAGGGGTGGGGATGCGTCTATTATATCTGAGGTCAACAGTCAATCGCTCTGCTCTTCAGACCAGACCTATCAATTTTTTCATAGCAGCATGTAGAGAGATAGTTTGCTGCTCCTCATCCACAGGTCAGATTGATTCAAAGAAGTTTCTATGGCAATAGAGACTTCAAACACCTATCGGTGGGACCCAGACCAAAAACAAACAATCAAAACTCTGGTCACTTGTGTAGTGATGAATCTCTTGACACCGACTCAGGGATTTCAGAAAATTGTTTCCTTTTGCTGATGCCAATTCTGTGGCTTTGTTAGAAAATAAAATCCTAATGAATGAAGGATTTTAGCCCAAATCACAACAGTGGAGTTAAATAATTGAAACCTGCGAGCTGTGTTTCCTGAATTTTTTTTTCTGCTTGGAGCTGTCCATCGAGAAATTCACAGGAAAGTGTGAAAAGGTTAATTTTCGGATCCAGCGTCATACCAAAGTGAAACAAAGTGATACTCTCCTGCCTCATTTCATTGACCTAAGTGCAGAATTCGAGTTATGCCAATGTACAAATGAATCTGGAAAAAAAACGTAACATAACCTAAGCTTTGGTGGAGCTCAGCTCAGCTCAGCAATACCTGTCTGCCATTCTTTCTGACCAACAATCCTGCTGAAAGCTTTGAAGCACAGGCCCTTTTCCCCCCAAACAAACAGGTGCGTCAGCAGAAAGTGCCTCCAACCATCATCAAATCCTCATCGGTCTTCAGTTTCACTCGCAGGAGGTAGAAAAACTAGAAAAACAACCCCCCCGCCTTCTTTATTTTTTTTTCCTCCATCAAAAGCCTGGAAGCCGAGGATGTACATGTCCGCGGTCTTTCCCTGTCAGGTTGATCCATGTTTGTACTTTTTTTCTTCTTCTGCAGTTTGACAGCTGATGCGGTCAGATTATACAACAGCTTCAGCCCAGAGGATGATGGAGCCCAGTCCAGAGACAAACAAACAAGCATTCCTTGCCCCCCATGACCCCACCTTCACCATGCTTGGCACTTTCCTTGAATTGCAAAATATCCACCCAGGCCAACGATAAGAATGAGTACTGCCCCTGTCAGATGAACATCAAATTTCTAATTCTAAATTTGACTTGACCTTGACCGAATAATTTTTGCCTCTGGCATCCTTTGACCACCAATAATGGCATTGAGATTTGTGCCAATTTTTCTTTTTTTGCATCTCGGAAATAACAGACAACCTACCGGCCCGGCAAAACCCCATGGTGGCCCGTTGGTGCCTCTTAACCTCCTCAGGATCAATGACAATGATATGTGGATGTGATACTGCAACAGCTTTTGCCCCCCTTTGGCCTGGGAGAGGGAAAAACAGGAAGTAGATTATCTATATCCTACAGTGCTGGTTTGTCATTGCAAAACTGAAAGAGGCGAGTCAAGAATTAGACATGTACAGAAAATTATTCATTAATGCCTTGGCTACATTTCAATGAAAACTTAATCTTCAGAGAAAAAACGAAATCTTAAAGAAAGGCCAAGTTCAAGCTGTGGAGAGCCTCCCAAAGTATCTCACTGTACTGCGCATGTACCAGTACTGTCTGTACCTGCAGTTCTGTTAGTATTTGTCTCAGATGGAATTTAGGTCGTGTGAAACCAGGGTCTTCACAGATTGCAAAATGACTATAAGTCATCAATATAAACTGGTGTCTGTTGTCAAATGTTCTTGGCAGTGTCCTGATGTGAACCATCAGCAGGCACATCCTAGCACATTGAAGGTTACAGACCAATTCAGCAGGTAAATTCCTTGAGTAACACTATGGACTCCTTTTAGCCCTTGAAGCCTTTAAAGAATGAAAGTGAAGTGAAACAGGTCTCATATAAGTTTGTGGGCGCCACCTGTGACAACATTTAAAATACAGACAATTAGTGGAGAAGGACAGCATTTTCAAGGAGCTCCTCGCAGGATATGGACCTTCATTTCTGGACATGGTGACCGGAAACGGGTGTCTGGATGCCATAGTTCTGCACTCCTGAACTGAGGCCACATCCTGGTCAAGAAGGGTCGGGGAGCAGCAAGTGAACCGACGCATGAGAGTGCGCACAGATGTGATCCTGCCAGGGGCACTGTGGTGGGTTTTCGAGATGTTGCTTCAGTTTGAACGGGTCATCAATAAGAGTAGTGTCAGTCAAAGGGGCAAGAAGTCAGTGGCTCAAGAAGTCTAGCATTTTGTTGATATTCAAAATATAGGAGACATATTGGATGATATTGACATCACAATTCAGGGAATTTCTTCCTCTTTTTAACGGCTGATTGAAATCACTGATTTGACCAAATTTAAATCAGACCTTACCAGTAGAAAGCTCCTTTTTGGTCAATCATCGCAAGCCTGTCTGTTTCCAGTCTCCTGTTTCCCATTAACAATCATTTTTTTTAAAATACAGCTGCAAAAACAAGACATGACAAAGAACCGTTGAGGAACCAAGATGATGGAAGAGCTGTTCGACATCTTTGCTTTATTCTCCTTCAACAAAATTTGATGTGTGAGTTGAGAAAAGCAAGCTGTTCTATGTGTCATTTGTGAAAAGGACGTGGGTTTAAAAGGTTTTTGTTTGAGTCTATGTTTTTTGGGAGGTTCTTCTGTGTTCAAAGTAGGCGGACAATGTTGATCTTTTGGTCTGTCAGTCGATAGTGCAGAAGTGGGCCATATCAGCACGGAGATCCCTGGTACTTAACAATGAGGAGTCACAAAGGACCCAGAGGTTCCAAAAGACTTTCTGCTCCTATTTTCAGAGTCAACAGGATCAGCCGTCCAGCCAAAGAAAAGTCCCTTTGCTCTAAAAAGTATTGTTTTACCCTCTGACATGGTCTGACTTCATCTTAACCAAACCAGAAACAGGTTGGTGAACTCTAAGGAGGCAACTAGACATTCTCACGGGTCACTTGACTGATGGGTTCTCAGTGAACGTAACAAGGCCCTCTGGGTTTCAATGGTGAGGTGGGACTGCAGAAGTGGAAGCAAGACCATAAATCCTTTGGCAAGAGAGGAATTTATCAAGATAAAGCAGATTTACCGGCACCCATCCAGAGGCTGTCATTTCTGAGAGGTTTGGTGAGAGTCTGGAATCTGATGAAAGAATCGGGGCAAGAGTGAGGAACGCACCTTTAGGAGGCCTGGGTGGGCTTGAGGGGGGTGAGTGAACCTGAACAGAACGTGCCGAGCAGATGGGGGGTCGTAGCTTGGATCTGATGAGCGTCAGATAAAAAAACAAAGCTTTTGATGTATAAAAATAGATTAGCCTTTGGCCATCCTCACCGAGAGTGTCCAGCTGCAGGTGATCAGTCCTGAGCTTGCGTCTCATGCTCAATTTGGTCAGGGGAGTTGCCCACTCGAAAAATGTCTGCCAGGATTACGCAAGACAAAGTTATCCTCCTCCCTGAGTCAATTAATGTCAACTGCATACCTCTGGGCCCCTCACTTTGGGGCCCAGCAGGGAACTTTTCTCTTCAATTAGAGCCGTTGGCTTCCCCTCTCTGCTGCACGCCACAGTTCTTTAATGGCTGTGCCCTGCTTTTTGCCCCGGAATACACACTTCAGTGTTCCAGCCGTGGTGTTGTGCTTGGACTGCCAGCTTGATACAGCTGTGTTCTTTCATTAGGTTCCTCAACTGAATC
The DNA here is from genome assembly GCF_037954325.1 of Fistularia commersonii. Taxonomy (NCBI): domain Eukaryota; kingdom Metazoa; phylum Chordata; class Actinopteri; order Syngnathiformes; family Fistulariidae; genus Fistularia; species Fistularia commersonii. The sequence continues at coordinate 16,554,210 of NC_141284.1, read as the reverse complement.
CTCCCATGCTATTGTAAGCTTGAAAACTAAGATATGCTTTCTTCAGAGAAGGTGACCAGAGCACCGGGTCAGGTATGGGGGTTGTGATTGCAATTTCGTGAGGAAACACCAACTGGTGGCCAATGCCAGGCCTCATTTTCCAATCAGGGGCCTGGCCCAACTGGCCTTGTTCAGTTGGATTAGAGTCGCGCACAGTCGGCCTAGTTCCTTCGTGCACAAAGTACTTGATGGTCGCTTCTCTTCCTAGGTGGCTGTAAGCACCTTGAGGACTCGGTTGTGACATCAAGTTTAGCATCCTTAGGTGAGGCTGGTTTTTTGAGGGAGGCTTGTGTGGACCAAAGGGTACATGCTGGGTCTTCACCAAACCACCAGTGAAGATTTGTTGGAGATGGAAGAACATAGAACGTAGTTCTGATGGTAAAGCTTAGAGGTCTCACTTCCATGTTCCAGAGGTCCTTCCAGCTGATCCTCCTCTTCTCTACATTGTCCAATCGAGTCCACTCTCCCTGTTTACCATGGCACATTGCCCTGGCCCACTATACAACCTCCTTTCTTGACCACAAATTTCCTCAGCTTGGGTGCAATGGCCTAGCTCCAGCCTGGTCGCTTAGGAGCCAGTCTGAAGCATCCTCTTTCTTGCTGAGCATGTCCCATAATGTCAACAAGAAAGAGGACATGCTCAGTCTGAGAGCTGCTGTAGCTTCCTCTACTGCTTTTGCCGCTGACTATTTGCGCCCGGTTTTCAATGTTGCCATGTTTTTCCGCACCGCTACATCTCTGGAGAACAACAGCATCATGTGCTGTCGTATCATCGCTTGAATTCCTCTGTGAGACTTGTTAGATATGTAACATGTGCAACTTAAGGACGGTGTCTTCATAGAGGCCTATGGTGGTGAGGCCACTGTGAGACACCTCTTGATGTTACCAGTGACTCCTCTTTCCAGTCACTCCAACCTTGGAATAGAGACCTCATAAATTTCAAAAGGCCATAATATCCTCGGTAGAAGGCTGAGTTGCAAGCACCAGGCTTTTAGGTTTCCTGGAAGCTGGGTTCCGTCGGTGGTATGCGATGATGTCAGTGCAAAGCTGCTGTACATGGTCTTTGTTCTTCAGGTTTATTTGGTACCATCTCTTAAGACTTTTCACTGACAGCTCAGACACTGTTAGAATTGTCTCATATCCAAACTTCTGGTCACTAAGCATTGCCTTCACAACTGAGATGACGACTCATAATTTATCCTTTATTGATCCCCGTAGGGAAATTTTTTCCCTGCAATTAACTCATCATGGATGTAGGCGTGGCGTCCACCAGTATCAGGGGCCCCTCTCTGCGGTGGTGGGTAATGCCATCATCAGGGTCTACATGTCCTCGTCTATGAGGGCCGTACCATTTCCCAGAACTTGACGTGAGCCGGGACACTCTCTGACCAAATTTTCAGGGGTGCCACACCCCCGGCAGACCCTGGGCTCCAGGCATGTCCTATGGGTCGGCTGTAGTGCCACAGCCTTCAACACCTCATCAACCCATACCGGCGTCTCTCCCTCCATGGGGGTTGCCACCGAAGTCCATACGGCAGGGGGGTTCTCGTCTTGACCAATGGTATCAACCCCATCCCATACAATATCCCTCTCCAAAGCCAACTCATAGGCTGCCTGCGGTATCTGGGGCGCCCCGCAGGGTGAAAACCTTTACTAAACTGGTCCCCCTGTTCATTTGATAACATGTGGCCATAGGCTCGCTGTGTCACGTTCTCTATTTTGCTAACCAAAACCTGTAGCAGATTGCCAGACTTCCTGCCCCAATAGCATAGCTCATTACACAGTAGCCCTGGAACCCGCAGTGTCTGAAACACTTCTGTAGGGCCCCCACCAACTTCCTGTACCACTGCCTCTCACTTGGGTCCAACAGCAGGAGGCAGGACAGCGCATCATTCTTGAGACATATAGCTAGCTGCAGCGCTTACCTCTACGTTGACCACACCTCTGCATTGACTGACAGTTCAAACTGGGTTTGGAAAGCTTCCCAATCTGACCTGCCAGAGAACTTGGGGACCTTCACGGCCGAGACAATGGTCGGATGCGACACACCATCACCTCCGTCACCTCAGTCATTACCTGCCTGTCAGTCACTTGCGGGGCAGTGAGTAGTGGCACAAATCTCTGACAATGACGTCAGGCCAGCCTCATAAGCCAATTTCACTGCAACATCTCTCACCATCGTCTCTAGCTGCGTGCATAGATCTGACACACTGATCAGCCATCTCCTTGGACCAGTCGAAAGCACTACCTCCCTCCCCGTCAGACATCTCCTCCAACTTTACCGTGGGTCCTCGGCCTCCGTCCATGCTACGCGTCGGCTAATAGGCTTACTCCAGCCAAACAGCTAATTCCCGGCAGGATGCCGTCAATTGTTCAAAATCCCTTCTGAAGACGTACACAACAAGGCTTTCAATCCAGATGTCGTCGCTTTATTCCAAACACTTCGACGCTGTGCTCCACAACACTCTGCTCAAATCTTCCCTCTCCCCACCCAAATCAATCCCTCCCCCACTTCTCTTCCTCCAATCACCGGACTGCATCCGACATGGCAAGCCTGCCGTCCAGTGATCAGCGAAGGGCTGGCGAGTGACAGGTCAACAGCCTTTAGCTTTTATTCTGGGGTTATTATTCAAAGCAGTATGCATTGACTTTTATTATTTTTATTTCCCAACCCCAGTAATAATGAATTAGCAAGGAAGAGCATCATCGAAATGAAAATGAAGAAAAATTGATAATATACAGTCAAATTACTTCCAGAAATGGAAGCGTGTATGATATTAATATTCCCAACAACACACTGGCGGGTAAAGAGAACACCTTTTGAAAGCTGATTTTGAAATAAAAAGTCTCAAAGAAACACTTTGGGAATTAATCTAGAATATTCCACATTGAAGCAGACATTTGAGAAATAGAGAAAGTTGGTTTTTAAAAGGCAGTGTGTGTGATCAAGTTTTCTTGCAGGGAAAATTGGAGTTGGTCACTGTCTACACACACGCCTGCGAAGGATTGTGGTTGAAGTTGGAATCACAACAACACTGGTGGCTGAAACAAACTCTGGGTCAGTTTCAATTTTTGCACAGAAACACTTACACCTTCCCCTACAACTGTCCAACTCGTGTTTTGTCAAGTTCTTCAATCTTGTGCAAATGTTCCCCCAAGCTCTTGGAAAACTTATAATAAGGTGGCGTGAGACAAGAACAGTTTACTTGAGCTGAAATGTTGATTCTGGGACTTGCCCCACCCCTTCCTCTGACCCTGCGAGCAGGATAAGCAGAAAAGGTGATAAATACATGAATGTACATTACCTTGTTGCCAGAGTGGGTACTACAAGGACAACAGCTTGGAGAAAAAAAAATATGGCTTACTTACCAGTCAGGGTTTCCATATACCCAATGAAATGTTTCATATCTGCACTTGCTCCGTCTTCAGCATGTGAGGGGTTTCCTGGGAGTGTTCTAGATGCACCATCATGGCGGGTGACACATGACAGCAGCAGCGACGGTCCATCAGAATGAGCTGATTCACACCAAACGATCGTGTGGATCAGGATTAATGACGACAACCATAAAAGACGCAAAGGGTCAGAGTGTTCAGGATGGGTTAGCTGGAAGGGGGGGGGGTCAGTTTCCTGAAAGGGAATGCCACGCCTGACGTGTTCACCCATAATCAGAGCTGATTCGGGACTTAATTACGCTTTAGGCCTTATTGTTGCACCTCCGGGCTGACGGACGAGCACTCAGCATGATGTAAGGTCCAAGCGACTGTGTCACATCTGTGTGTGTGTGGGTGGCGGTGCTTATGGTTAGAAAATCAGTTTGCACAACTAATCCAGTACCAGATCTGGTTCACATTCCTGCATTTAGATCCAGGGGTGACCGCAGAGTAAACAGCCTATAGGACACAGACAAAAACACACAGTTGCATGAGAGATTTCACAAGTCCCTCAGTGAAAAATACATTCTGATCTAAAAAGTTGGATCTGTAAAAAGTAGAAGATAAAACCTTTTTAGAATATATATTCATTTGCGCTCTTAAAATCTTAAATATCTAAAGTCAGTCTGGGAATATTCAGAGCATTACACTGCTTCCTCATTTTTTGCCACAGCTTTATTCCGAAATTAACTAAATTTGTTTCCCCTCACAATTCTACCAACAATCTCCCTTAAAAAAGCTAATATATTGCTGAATACTTTGTGGATGCAACTTTGACAACAAATACAGTTCCAAGTCTTCCTTAGGTGTTATGCCTTTCCATGTCATGTCCAATCAACTGAATCAACCGAAGGTAGACTCCAATAAAGCTGTAGAAGCAGGATGCACCTGAGCTTCATGACAGAGGTTGTGAATAGTTGTACACGTGATCTATTAGTTTTCAATAATTAATACATTTCTAAAAATCTAGAAAAACAGACATTTTTCACAATGTCAATATGAGGTACTGTGTGTAACATTTTGAAGGGAAAATTGTATTTAATCAATTTTGAAATAAGGTTGTAACATAACAAAACGTGGAAAAAGTGCAATGATGCACCGTTGATTCATCTTGTAGATGAAATATACCAATCAACCTAAACAGCTCCTGATTCATCAGTGACCGACTCAATGTTCTGACCATTTTAAACACAAAAGTGATCAGCACAACACATATTTGACTACCCCGCCACACACACACACACACACACATACACACATTGCCCCCAGCTAAGAGGATAAGCTCTGCCCAGTTATTACACCCCTCCCCCCCTCACAATGACCTCCACTCTGGCCAAGGATGCTGGCCCACTGGGAGTACAACACCTTGGTCGGTGGTGACTAGCCAGCCCTCGCCCAGGAATGAACCCTCTGGAACGTGCTCCTGCTGAGGCTACTGGATCTGCAGAGAATCAAGGGTCTCCCAGTCATTGTCATCAGTTGGCACAGCAACCCGCAGGGCTCCAACTCTTTGGCCTGGTAGGCTTTGGTCCACCCATCTCCTGCAGTATCAGCTCTTCTCCCCAGTGACACCTTCTTTGCTGAATAAGGCTGCAGTTACCCTGGGTGCAGGAGGCGGCAGTAGTTCCTGCTTTATCATTTACTGCAATGTTAGTAACTGTTGCCTCCCACCCCCCTCCTCCTACCTCCTGTGTGCTAGGGCAGCAGGGAGTGCCTAACAAGCCACTTCTTGCTCCTCATCTTTGTTGTGGTCAACCTGCCTCACTTGGTGCCAATGGCAAAGACTGCAAAGTTTTACCATCTCTGCTTTTGCAAAGTATGCTGAGGTAGGATCAAGCAGGCGTAGGTGCTTCCAGAGCTGTTCAGGTTGAAGTCCTAGGATGAAAGCCTGGATGGCAAGCTCCTCCTGGACTTCCTTGCTGAAGGCGTCCTTGGGTGATGCGCAGGTACAGTTAAAGAGCAAATGACCTTAGGCTCTCTCAACGTTGAACTTCACTGCCAGGTAGACACATGTCTATCTGTTGTCTTCTCCCTATTGTAGCGAGATAACTTCAACTTTGTAGATTTGCTCGGGTTCTCACAGGGCTGACTGGCGCTAGCTCTCTCACTGTAGCCGCCGGCATTGAGCAGGTTAACCGCTTAGGAGGAGGCGGGCCTTGGCCTGATCCTCCATTCATCGATCATGCAGCTCATGCTCGATGTTGTTCACGGACGCCTGGAGCAATGAGCATACAGTAGAGGCAGGGTCTTGATGTTGGTGTGGGACATGCTGCTCCACCCATCAATGACGGGCGGATTGTTCCAGTCTTCATTCCGAGTTCAAACCGCTGATGAGGCTGTTGATTTCTTAACTGGTCACCATTCTAATCCCTACTCCTGACACCAATTGAGTGTTACCCTCTACATTGAATCACCAAACGTAGGACAAAGGCCAAACCCTGTTTAACTAGCCATCAGCTTCACTGACAGCTTCAACTCTGGTTCAGCCAATCGCATTCCAGACAACTCCTCTTGGGTGTCACACACATTTTATACACGTATATATACATTCACAAATTTTGTACACATGGACATACATACACACAGTTTATACACATATGTGCATAAAAGAACAAGTTTTCTCACCTTGGCATACTTACACCCACGCTCACACACACACGCACACACACATTTCACACAAAGACACAAACCCGAACAGCGAGTGCATTCGATAGCAAGGTGTGTGATGGGCGGAGAGTATCTGGACTAAGGGTTCTAGGTTTGGGCTTGTCTGGAGAAAAATGTGCGGCCTCGGGGAGGGATAAATGCGTGTGTGATGTTGGTGTGCAACTCAGGCATGGAATATCACCCCGTGCACATGATGCAGGAACCTTGTGTTGGCGGCTGGTGTAAATGTCATAGCTGGTGAAGACGATTGACTGCAACACGATAGGGAACAGAAAGGTTTGCCAATGCACTTGTTCATTTATGGGGTTGGGAAGGGGGTGCAGGATTTACATAAAAGTGCGCAGATATGTGTGATGCCGCAAAATGACCACAAACATTTTCACTAATCTTCACCAGCAGTCGTTGTCTTACTCTAAGTAAAAACCATCCCCATTTACTTTATTATCATATTGATTGAGTCAAATCTCCAGCTTGCCCTAATTATCAAACAGTGAGAAGGTTAGCGGTTGTACCAAGGATGCCATGATCTTCATGTGGCGGAGATAATCTTTGGCACATTCTGGTTGGTTGACAGACATTGACCAAGGGCGGGCATCTTGCATCTACCCTCTGAACTGACGCCATCGGTACAGGAACGTTGACTTCCGACGAGTCACTGACCCGTCCCAACCTAAAACAACTTCCTCAGAGAAGCATCATTAGACGATAAGATAACATGTCTCCAAACAGGATGTTTCTGTTTTTGTTAGTGTCCTTAAGGGAAGGGGTTTGCCTACGCCAGCTTGTGACGGATCTTTGCTCTCCTCTATCAGTTCCTGGTTTTTAGACTGTGAGAGTATGTTAAATGCCGATCATGGAACCCTACCCGACGACGGCCCGAATGGAGGCTTCGGGCGCTGGTCTGGTGTGTCGTCCTTTTGTCTGCTCTCTGGATACACACCCGCAGGACACAAGAGTTAACACTCACTATTGGACGAGCTGCCCAACCCTCTTCTTGGCTTCACAAATCACTCAGCCCTCCTCTTCGGGAAAACACACACACACACACACACTAAACTTTCACTTCTTGTCTCTGGACATGCTCATTGTTTTTTGAGTCCTTCCCCCTTACTTTGATGTGAAGGGGTCAAGCTCCCTCCTTGGGTGGGGGTAGGGGTTTGTCGAAGGGAGGCATAGCAGAATCTCCAGCGTCAGGAACATCTGGGAGAACGCGCTAAGCAGGGTTGACTTGGCAGGCGGTTGGTGTTGGCAGCTACAACCGTTCCTACCGGGGGCCTTTCATCTCCCGTTTGAACATGTGGAATCAGGGGTTCTAACCCTGGGAGGAGTCGGAGGGCCCGCCGCCAGCTGAGAGGCCGAGGTGTGGCTCTCCCCGCCCTTCCTGCTCCAAGGCAGAATCTGGCTCTCCCGCTGTCCTCAGGAGATCTGCTGCACATTCTTGCCTTTCCCTCCCTCTCTCCTCGCCCAACATCCCAGCACAGGAGCCACCACATTCTCATCCAAACGGATCATGTTGGAAATGTTCCCGTTCATCCAAGTTCAACCCTGCAGATCTTCTCCCTCCTACTAGTGATGCAACGTGACATTACGTGACTCGACACGATAGAATGCTGTCGAGCGGAAGGCATGTGCCAATCAACCCACATCAAGGATTTGGAGTAATCAATAATCATCCCTTAAAACACATAGAGTTCTAGTCTTACGCACATTATTTGGGGGTTGTAAAGGCTCCACGCATGTTCGCGAAGAGCACAATCAGCCGAGGCTAGTGACAACCTGCAAGAGAGGTTCCGGATGAAAGCTGATTCAAGCAAATTGCTATCGGTGATAATCTGACCACTTATATTATTAATTTGGGGGCTGGAGCCAATCCCAGTTGTAATGGCAGAGAGGTGGGGTTTTACCTGAATGGGTCAGCTGTCAATCACAGGGCCACAAACAGAAACAATCAACTCTTCCCACTGTCATTCACACCTATTTAGAGTCATCAGTGAACCTACTGACTATTTTTTGCACAATAGGAGGAAGACAGAGAACATGGAGAAATCATGCGGAGAACCCAGTTGGCCACCTGATCAGATCCTGGAACTTTTTTGCAATTTGGGGAGAGTTCAAACTACTGCCTCTGCCTGCTACTGGTTAAGAATTCTATTTATACCCACTTATAGGAGAAAATACACCCTAAAGCCTGGCCTTCTCCTGCAAAGCCCTGTCATAATTTCATTTGCAGAACAGTGTACAGTACTAATAAATTAACCAATTGATCTCATTTGGAACCAAACATCCTAATAATCTATTCTAATCTGTTGAGAAAACATTTCCCAACAGATGATGTGCAGTAACTTGGTGCCTTGGTAACCAGGTGACCTGGTTGTTTGGGGTGAAACTAGGAGATCAGACTTCGCTCTGGTGAACCGTCTGATTGACCAGGTAGAGTCAAACATTCATGACACCTGTAAATCTGCGGGGCATTGTATGCTAGACTGGGCTTGTCACCTGCCTGCCACCAGGCCCTCTATTAAACATCAATCCAAACCCCCGCCTCGTTGCCCTGGAGACGCTTTTGTTGCTTGCCGCTGCGGTGATCCAAGAGAGTGAGTATCTAATGGAGCACAAGGTGAAGGAACCCGTCAACTGGAGCATTCACCAGACTGTTCCTGAAGGATCCACTTCTTGTCTCTCTTTGATCAATTTATGACTAAAATAGATTTTAGTTACTCTATAGGGAAATAACACAGGTATAAATGTTTTTAAAAATAAAAATTAATGAAAAAGTTCCTGATAGTGACTCAGATTAAATCTAGGTTTGTTTCTTTTTGTATCCTAAGAAGACAAAATAAGAAAAAAAAATATGCACGAGGGGCATTGGGCCTCGGGGAAAATGTTCCTTGTGGTTAAATTATAGAACTTCAAGTATGGTGGAGAGAGTCCACAAGGCAGTAGAGGAGGAGCACCAGGTGAAATCTCTTGAACTTGCCTCACAGGGTCAATGGACGCAGTTGCAACAGGCACAGGAGCAACCGCTGTCTTGGACAGAGCTGTGGCAGACTGACTGAGGGAAGTTGCGCTTTCTCTTGCGCTCTTTGACTGACCTGCTGCCAAACCCAAGAAACTTGAAGATCTGGGGCAAAGAGGAAGACCCACCTTGCAAGCAGTGTGGTGCAGTCTCATGCACACTGAACCAAGCTGTCCAAAGGCATTGGCAGCAGGGCAGTATAGATGGAGGCATGACAAGGTCCTAACGGAAATTGCTAAATGGGTGGAACAGCAGCGAGTCAAGGCCAACAACATGCAAACCCAATCATACAAAGCCATAACTGTCGTTTGGAAAGGAGACAAAGCTTGCAAGACCGTCACAGTGGCCAAGGTCCCACCCTTTACCTTGCAAGGATCCACAGACTGGGAGTTGAGCACGTCTTCCCACAGGATGTGGCAGTGATCTCCCTTCCACCAGTCGATATGGTTTTGCTATCCAGGAGCACAAAAGCCATCATTGTTGCTGAGCCCGGGGTAGCTTGGGAAGAGAGGCTGGCCACATCCCATCAGCTGAAAAAGCCAAATACCAGGACCAATACCAGTTGACAAAGCCGCTTTAAAGGGATGGCATGGAACCAGCTATCCCATTAAAGTGTGCTACTGTGGGTTCCCAAAAAAAATTGGTGAACTTCTTCCTGCAGAGGGTGGGGTTGGAACCCCAAAAGCTGAAGAAAGCCACCAGGGACATGGGCGCAGAAGCTTAGTCCAGCTCAAGATGGCTGTGACTGAAGAGAGCCCACAGTTGGAACCCTTCTGCAGGTGAAGACCAGTCAGTCTTTGCTGTCCCACTCAGGCAAGGTGTTCAGGTTAAGGGGCGAAACACCTGAGAACATGAGATCCCTGCTGAAGGGTCCAAAAAAGTTGGATGCTTAGAGGAATTCCACTTTTTAAGAAGATCTGCATCATCGTAGTTAGCGTACTTGCTAGTTGTTGCTCGTGGCAAAGCATCTCTGATGTTTGCCTCATTCTATTGGTCATCGGAGCCCATAAAGATGGTCAGAACTTTGCTAACCCCAACCCTTTCATCACATTCAAGAAGCTGAGTTTTAAATCTAGATGTTAGCGCAGGAAGTGGGGCCATGTCCTGGGAGCCTGCCCCTGGATGTCCAATCGCTTTTTTTTTGTATCATGTTATCGTGAGCAGTCAATCAAAGAACTTAATAGTAGTCCTGCCTTTGACTCTGTATCCAGTTCTATTTAAATATTTAGGATTTTATCTTGAACTCCGGTGGATTCCAGTAATTTCTCAGATGCCACATTTTAGGAGTAAGCTCCACCATCCTGGAGCGTGCAGGGCATTCTTGTGACCAGGTGCTGCACCATCTGGGATTCCAGAAAATTTCCAGACGGGATTGTAATTCTCATCAGGTTAATGAACACACGAATGTCCTGCCGCCAGAGAACTCCCAGACAGAGCAGTGTCATGTTAATCATTTCCCAATGTGTCTTTAATCGGTGGACAGTGTCTCACCTGATTGGCACTAAACAAGGCTGAAGGCAGAGCAACGCTTGAGCAGTCAGATAGAGAAAAGAGTCTACATGGAATAAAAACAGACAGAAACTGAACATTAACAATCTCAGACGCTTGACCATCACATACACAGATTCAAAACAACAGTTTATTTTCTCCCGAAGGGTTTGAAAGCTTGTTTCAACAATTAAAATGACTTCTAGAATGTTATTTTTCTAATTTGATCTGAAAGAAATAATTTATTTTTTATTTTCACTTAAAAATAAATCGTAAACTAAAAAAATGTTATAATCAAATCAATTTTGATCAACGTTCACAAAAAGTCCAGACAGAGACCTACAACCATGCTCTCTCATTCACGTCTCGGCAATGACAGGAGGAATCGGAGAATCCGCAGGAAACCCACATAGAAACAGGAGAAGACGCAAATCCTACACAGAAAGACCCCTGGTTACAATCAAACCATGTCCCTCCTTTCTTTAAGGCAGAGGTTTGCAGAACACTTTGCAACATGTCAACCTGGAAACAGGGCATCCAAGAAAACATCCATCCATCGTCTCCCTCTAATCCTACTCAGGGTCTTGGGGGTGCTGGAGTCTATCCCAGCTACCATCTGGCAAGAGGCAGGATAAACCCTTTACCGCTCAACAGGCGATCACATAAACAGACAGACAACTAGTCACTCTTGCATTCACACATCAGGGAAAAATTCACGATTCTTCCAATTAACCTGCTGCATGTTTTTGAACTGTGGGAGGAAACCAGAGAACATAGAGACCACACAAACTCCTCACAGAAATGCTCCCTTTGGGAATCGAACCAGGATCCTTCATGGTGTGAGGCCAAAGCGCTGACCACCGCGTTTCCCCCGGGAAAATAATTGACCTACAGTGGCGTAGTGATAAACGTTTTGGCTTCCAACAAGGGAACCTTTCTGTGTGGAGTTTGCGTGTTCTCCCTGTGTCTGCATAGGTTACCTCAGGGTTCTAGGGTTTCCTACCACATTCATGCAGCAGGTTAATCTGAAAAAAATTGGAAATATTGCCCCAACAAAGTGAATGTTGTCTGTCTTTATATGTGGCCCTGCGGTTGATTTGCAACCGGTCCAGGGTATACCCCGCCTCTTGCCCGATGAGTGTAGGATAAGTGGGAGAAGATGGATTCATGTTTTTTTTTTTTTTTTTTTTTTTTTTTTCAATGTTGAAAAAAATGTGACCAGACATTTAAAAAAAAAAAAAAAAAAGTATACAAAAGACATAAGAGAACTTTCTCAAACAATCCAATCCAGCTAAAGTTTTGGTATAAAATACTTTAATAAATAATAAGATCGTTCTCCGAACAAACAAATACAACAGAAATCCACTAACAAACCAAGACTTGCACCAAATTTTGTACAAAATAATTACAATATTCTGCACATTCAGCCCGTCATTGGGGGTGACACATCAACAAATCATGGTTTCTTGGTTTTCATTTGGTGATTATGTGAAAGGTTATGATCCTCCAAGAGTGTTTGTGTTCACTGTGGAGGAACTTTCAGTGTTCTCAGCGCGCGGAACACGCGGCAACAGCAACGCAACTTGTTCCCTTCATTAGACCAGCACACGAATGAACTCCACTGTTCCCCAAACAAATGAAAACAGTAACAACAACAACAAACACAAAGCCAGCCTTTGACCAACCAACCAGTCTGCCAGGGTCTGGGGAGCGGGAGGGGGGCCTGGTTGCGTAGTTAAAGGTGGGCAACAATTCATGCGACTCTTTTGCTTTCTTGCTTTGAAATCTGAAAGTTTTGCCTGATTCTGTGTTGTTCAGATTAAATAAAGGACCAAAACACAATTCCTGTGAAAACATTTTATGGAAATCAATGTGCCCCCCCTCCCTCCCCAAAAAAAACAAAAACTAAACCAATGTCGACAAATAATGTGTGTGTCGTCAAGTGTTTTATCAGTGTAAAATAAAGGAGTCGTACGGAAACAGAATGATCATCTGAGGTGCCAAAAAGGAGACAAAATAGGTTCCTCCTCTGTGTTTCTCTGACGGATCGTAACAACCAGGGAGGACTTTGCAAGACAAGCCAAAGTATGGAAATCATTCCAGGTGAAAACACAGAGACGCACGGTGTTTTGCCCGGGAAGATTCGGAGTGTTTCGGAAAGCCTCGACAGCAAAGTCCGAAAGTGCTCGATCGCAGCTTGGCATGTGAAAACTGGAGAACGTGGCAGACGCTAGCTGAGATTGGCTTGTTTTAAGGAGGCAATGTCAGCAACGCAGCCAGTCCAAATTATTTATGGAGTTTTCTTTAGTTTGTTTGTTTCCTAGATTAGCCAAAAGACATTTTGGGGGTCACAAGGGTTCGTCATGGTTGAGTGACGCAATGAAAACACAGAAGTATACTGAAATTTAAAAAAAAAAAAAAAATCACTTCCTCTAAAAGAGCATGAGTCAAAACACATCAAGACATACAACCGTAATTTGTCTCCTGACTCAATCTCTGTAGATTTTACATGTACATATATATATATACATATACATATACATATAATTAATTCATTTTAATTGTCAAAGTGTCGACAAGACACCGGAAATGCGGAATGAAATTATTAAAAAAAAACAAAAATAAAAAAATCAACCACAAAACAATCTTATTCTTTAAAATAATTATGATACAGAGCATCACTTAAATTACCAAATTCAAATATATACAGCCATTTTTTTCTTTCCATATATACAATATTTACAAAGAAAATAACATTTTACCGTCCCATGAAGATTCGTTAGGTCCTTTCCCTTTTACCTGGACTTCAGTTCCTGCATGAATTCTACAGAAAAAAAACTGGGGACAAAGTCCGGATCGAAGGCACTTTTCTAACCAACCAAGTACTGAGACGACCTGAAGGGGGAGCTATTTCTATTTTTGAAACACAGGACAAAAATAAAACTGTTTATGAATGTAAACAAAGTAAAGCGTTCATGCTCATACAGTGGATTCTCTTTGCCAACCTTTAACGAAAAAGAACAAGGATATAAAAGCTTTTTTTTTTCTCCCAATTTTTTTTCAAATAAAATAACAGGATGTCGTCAGCGCAGAGAAAGATTCCCCCCCCTTAAAATAAACAAAAGTAAAAAGGGGGTTTTAAGGCAAATAGTGGAGAGAGAAGCTGCCAGCAGTTCCGATGTTCGGTCTGATCCAGTGAAAGTTTGTTCGGAGGCAAATCTTTGTAAACTGGAAAAGAGGGTTTGATTGGGAGATGAAAATATAGTGAAACATTGATTTTAAAGTATAACAAAAGGTGTGACGCTTTTTTTTTTTTTTTTTTTTTTTTGAAAGACGCCTCCGTGCAGCAGAAGTTAAACAAAGTGTAAGAGATAAAAAGCACCTTACTTTTGGTGCTTTGACTGTTTGTTGTTGTCCCGCCTCCTTTTTGTTTCATTTTTTTCTATACGTAATGGTCCTTTATGTCTTCACTGAGCTTGGCAGCGTTCAGGTTTTTACAGCGGTTATCTTTGGGGCTGTACACTGTCCGGTGTGGCGCCTTCTTCACCAGGCCGCTGCCCGCTATGCAGATCACCCCCTGCTGACATGAACTCTCCTTGTCCTGACCCTCTGTCAGGGGGCGTTTTCGAGGCGAGCGTTTGTCCACCGCCCTCTCCTCGTCCTCCTCCGCCTTCGCCTCCGGCTCTCCGCCCTCCTCGCCCTCGGCGCTGTCAGACGGGCCCATCAATTTCTTGCATTCGTACTGAATGTCTTTGTCCCGGTTGTCCTTTGGGGCGGGGCTCCGCAGCCAGTTGTTGACCTTGCGGTCCTTGGATGGCATCGGCCTCTGGCGCTCTTTCTTTTTCTTGCATGTCCACCAAACACAAACCACGATACATAAAATCCAGAGAAGGCTGAAGACGACGCACAGGATGGGGACCAGGTAACCTGAGAGGAGGAAAAGGTTGTTATCCCTCAGTTATCCCTTAGTTGTTATCAACTTAGGGAAAATTTGGTGTCAATCTTTGGGGTTGTTGGTCATTTAGAGAGTACTTATTACACATTTTTAGTTGTTGATATCTGTTCATTTGCTCCCCTGGCTGGCTCCCCTGGGGCTGCCAACTGCTCATTATTTATTCACGATGGGTTAAATACAGAGAGGAATTCCCCGCGAGGAGAAATAGAGTGAATAATTTGTATTAAAGTGGATACAAATTTGGGGGAAATTTCTTGTAATATAGAAATCCTATTACTCATTATAGGCTGATTTAAAATTTTACCGAATTACGTATGAGAATAAGAACAATTCTATTTATCCCGAAGGAAATTGTTGTGCCAGAGTTTCAAGTCAAACATAACAATAAATAATAGGCGGAAATTGTAAAAACAGTGAAAAAAAAGGAGGGAGAATAAGAAATAGAATAAAACTATTAAGTGTCAAAGTCAAGGCTATAAAGTGTTTTAAGGTCTTAAAAAAGATTTGAATATTCCCTACGGCTGAAGGAAGAGGAATTAAAAAGTCTGATATCCTAAATTACAGACATGTACACAATTCAGTGATGACTTATTACACAGTTTTACAGATTCCTGGCTATTTCGTAGGGTGTTTTCTGCCACGGTTGCTAATTTGAAGATCAATTGGTTTAAAATATGCACTTATATAATATATAAGTGCCTGATCCCTGACTCACCAACAGGAGGCTCCTCCCCTGCCTTGGTCTCCACCTTCACCTCCACCACTGCCAGCATGACAGTGCTGTTGTGACGTTTGGACAGAGCTTTGATGATGGCACTGGCGGCCTTCTGGATCGCACCGCCGTCCCTGTCCTTCCAATGGCCGTCCGGTTCGAACGACTGTGAACGCAAAAACCGGAACAGATATTTAGAATCGCCGGCCATACGAGGGTCTGGTGGTACACGGACTCAGCCTCTGATGATTGGATGCAGAAAGAAACAGGAATAATGGGGGATTCGTGGAGATTCCTGATGATTTGACTAAGAGTAAAAGGGGTTCAGAGCAAACGATGAGCAAACACGCAACTATATAGGGATGTAGGAAAACAGGAGGAAGAGGAGAAAAAGGAGGACGGAAAGATGAAGAAAAGGAAATGAGGGAGAAGGAGGAGGAGTTACAAGAGAAGTGGAAGAAAAAGGAAAGGAAGGGAAGGAGCGGAAAAAAGGAAGAATAAGAAGGCGGAGAAGAAGAGAAGGAGGAGAAAACATGAGGAAGAAGAGGGAAAAAACAGCGGAAAAAGAAATAACAGAAAAAAGAAAGAGGAGGAGAAAAACTTTTGGCAACAAAAAGACACATTCATCCTTCAGAATAAAATAGTTTCTCTGTAACATCTGGCAGGCTGCACCCCCTTTCCCCCCGGGGGGAGTTCACTGCCTTAAAAGATGCTGAAAGGGAGGCGCTGGCTGTTGGTTCGGCTAGCTTGTCCCCCCGTCGGGTAATCTTTTACTCCACTCCAAGACCCCCAGGTTTATTTGCAGCAACAAATCATCAATAGCTAATTTGAATATTTCCTCCTACCAGGTTTGTTATGACATAAAACCTGTCGAGTGACAGGCTGACATGTTTTCCTGACAAATGCTCTTCACTTCGCCTGGTGTGGGTCACGTGACCTCTGTTGACTTTGAAATATGTTCAGGTTAAATGTTGCAGATTTCAAGGACATTTTTTGGCTAATTCATCAGAATTGTTTGACTCTTCTGTCTTTTCATTTTTCTTGCCAATGTTTTACGGATTTTTAATGGATTTTTCTCATTTTCAGGGAAGTTTTGGGAGATAGCTTCTTACCAATTCTTGGTATACTTCATAATGCCTTTTTTAACATCAATGTTTCCAAACCTGCGTGTTGTGCGTGACTGCGAGGAATCCAAAGTGGAAAGGTGAAACTACAGAGGATATAAAAAAGATAGGTGGATTTTAGGTATCTAAGATCAACAGTCCAGTGAAATGGAGATTTGTGAAAAGAGGTAAAGAAATGCTGCAACCAGGTTGGAATGGGTAAAGAAAAGCGTCAGGCGTAATGTGTAATGAAAGATCAGCCAGAATAAAAGGAAGGGCAATGCTGTATGGTTTCGGGTCAGTGGCGCTGAGGAAAAAACAGGAAGCAGAGCTGGAGGAAGCAGAGATGAAGATATTGAGGTTCTCTTTGGGATTGAAGAGGATGGATAGGGTCAGGAATAAAAGGGACAGCACGTGTTAAATGTTTTCGAGATACAGTCAGACTGTTATGGTTTGGATATGTACAGAGGAGGGATAGCAAATATATTGTTAAAAGGAGCGTGAGTTCGGAACGGCCAGGCGGGAGGTCTAAAGGAAGATCGAAGAGGAGATTTATGGACGAATTGGGAGACGAGAGAAGAGGACCCAAAGGAGGGGATTCGACGGAGGAAGATGATTTGCTGTGGCGACCCCTGAACGGGGAAGCCAAAAAGGAAAATAGAAAATGCAAATTTTTAGGGAAATTTCTTTCTTTTCATGCCGCTTTTTTTTTTTTTTTTCCAATTTTTGTAAAAGAAATGTTAATTCTTATTTGTGTTTTTGTGATTTTTTTTTATCTGTCTCATGCCTTGAGGCGATGAAATCAAACCCATTCGCAAACAACACATATTGAACTACTTGTTTTCACAACCGATCACTCTTTTTGCACAATCACACTTTGGATGAGAACAACTTGCCGCTAATTGCCAGATTGCCGAGATTTCTGCCACGCTCGAACACAAGCTCCGGTATTTTCGCTGCAAAGAAAGTAGGAGGGTTTTTTTTTTTTTTAAATTTAATTCAATCAAAGTCTTGTTACAGGGCTGTTCTGGGCGGTTTCCAGACTTGGGCCGCCTCCCTTTCCCCCCCATATCTGTCGCTCAAACATCAGAGGAACGAGCCCTAATCCTCCTCCATTAAGAGCTTACAGCCTCAAAGTGACTGTTTTTCTGACAGTGTTGATTCCCTGGGTGGTCGAGAGACGGAGGGGGAGATAAGAGGGAAGGATGGAGAGGGAGAAAAAGAAAAAGAAAGAAAGGGAGTGAGCGGCAAGGTGTTCTAGCTAAATCTCATCCAGATGTGGAGAAAGGGCTTCAAACGTCTTTGTCTCTGCTGTTTCTTCTTCAAACAAAGCAGGACCAAACCATTTTTTTAAGCTCCGCGGGAACGAGTGGATGAATAAAGAAGAATGTTGATGGAAAAAGAAAAAGGTAGATCTGTAGTTATGTGTCTCAGCGCTGGAGGGGATGAATCCTTGGAAAGGGTTAAATTGGGAAATGTTATTTTAAAGATCCTGCTGGGTTTTATTATTCGGCGTTTTCTTCTTATATAAGTCAAACAAACAGCTTTAAATCAAAATCTGCGTCAAGAGAATTTAATCCA
Organism: Fistularia commersonii; assembly: GCF_037954325.1. Classification (NCBI taxonomy): domain Eukaryota; kingdom Metazoa; phylum Chordata; class Actinopteri; order Syngnathiformes; family Fistulariidae; genus Fistularia; species Fistularia commersonii. Next base: position 16,536,217 of record NC_141284.1, on the reverse strand, counting down.
GATGCTCTGGGGTACTTTTTGAGGTTTCACCATCAATAACATCAACTTAATTCATTAATAATTTTTTGATATTTGGCAGCCAGTGCCAAATACCTACAAATAAATTAAAAAAAAGAATAAAACATATAGATAACATGATAAAACAGCATAATAAAACAAGCATTTTCAACTATTGATCAATGTTTAGACAAAAAATATTTTTTTACCAAAAAATTGCAAAAAAAAAGCCCCAAATGAGTGGGTGAGTGAACGTTGTCGTCTTGGTATGTGACTGACTGGCGACCAGTCCTGTGTGTACAACGCCTCTCGCCTGACAACAGCTGGGATAGACTCCAGCGTCCCCTGAGACCCAAAGTGCGGGATAAGCGGCGGATGATGGCTGGATGGCTGGGTGTTTTTACCAAATGTTGATCGATGATTACCCTTTTCAAATGATTAATTACTTCAGATTACAACAGGGACAGAAAAAGCTAATTCACATATATTTGTATGTGCGTATGTCTGTGTGTGTGGTTAAGTGTGTGTGTGTGTGTGTGTGTGTGTGTGTGTGTGTGTGTGTGTGCGGTAATCACCATGGCAACTTCCACCGTGTCACTGTTAGTGTACGAGAGGTCGCAGAGGATGACGAGCGCTCGTTCTTCAGCCAAGGTCTGAGTGACCGAAAGGTACCTGAGCTCTGAGCAGATGTTCTCAACCGTGGTTCCCTGCAGAAACACAAGCACACGTGCGCGCGCACACACACACACAAACACACGCAGACCATTCAACACCTGACAATAACTGCTCATAAAGTGCATTCTTCAATCATGTATTGTCAAACTTTATCATGGCAATGGGACTTAGCGTCTCTCCTTGAACAGGATTCACTTCTCATTTGAGAGGCTTTCTCACCTCTTTAATCATGTTGTCATTTTATCCCCAGTTCTCTTACCGGCGGAACTTTATCCTTCTTGAAGATGAGAGTGATGCGGGCGCAGTTGTTGTCCAGGTAACCACTGTTGGGCTCACAGTGGGTGTGAAGTGGTGCCGGGGGATCAGGGGTTGAGCAGACGCCCCATTGGTGACAGGGCGGCGAGAAACAGGTGAGGAACTGGTGCTCCACACACTCATGGCCGCCTGGGCAGGACGGAGAACCTGATTCTGGGGTGGGAAGAGCCCGCGGTAGGAGGCAGGGCCGACGACCACATTGGACCTGTTGGGCGGAGAAGGGAAGGTATAGACCCGGTGAGTAACTGATTCCAAAGAAGGCACATTTTAAACAAATTGAATAACATCATCAGCAAAGAGAATGACCTTTGTGCAGCGAACGTTGCCGTTGACACACTGACAGGTGTTACACTCCTGCTCCCACCGGCTACCATGAGGAAACTGCAGGCCTGAGTGACGACACAACTTCCCAACACCGATGACTAAAGGAGAAAACACAATATGAAATCTTTTAAGTCCTTGAAATTCCCTGTTGGTGTGCTCATCGATTTCTAATGAAACTCTAATAAAGACTGAACCCCAGACCCGCAGCTGATGATTCAGGACTTAATGAGAAACTCCAATTCTTAGGAATCAGCATTGGGATTGTTTTCAGGCAACACTCTGATTCCGGGAATTTGTATGTTTTTGAAGGAAATAATACTAACAGTCTTGATTTTGCCTCAGAGTTGGACTTTAAAAAAAAGAGAAATCTCATCTCTATCTTTTACGAACAGAGATGTTGAAATTGTTTTCTCGTGACCACACCGTTGCAGAGGTCATTCAATTACCCGCACAGGCTGCAGACTTCTCCTGCGAGACATCAAATAGATCTTTCGGACATTACCAGAAATACAAGGGTTTAAAGAAAACATGGGCCCCCCACCGGAGAGTTAGGTAATTTCTGCGTTTATGGAATGTGAATCTGAAGGATCGGTTTGAGGAGTGTCTCGAGGTTCCAATGTTCCACATATTATCCTGAGAGTATTATGCAGTGTGGGTGTTAATCTGGCCTGGACTTGGTCTCGTCTCGGTCACACCCACTAAAAGATTTGGTCCTGATAAAGTCCGATGCTTTGTCTCAGCCTGAGTTGATCTTGATTTACAACACAACCAAAACTGCACTTTGGCCCTATTTATATGACCTCTGACCTTTTGTCCCACTCACAGTTGAACCACACCGTGGGCGCAACTGCCATCATCCTAACATGTGTCCAAAATGGTAGTGTCTGTTACCCAAAGGTGCTCCTCGTACTCACAGTCCTGGCAGCGACTCCCAGTGTGTCCGGGGGAACAAACACAACGGTAGCCATTGATTTCGTCCATGCAGGTTGAGCCTTCGATGCACGGAGACGACTGGCACTCGTCGATGTCTGGAGAAGAAAATAAACTTTTGAGGGCTTCCTTATCATATACAACCTCCACCATGAAGTAGAAAAAGGACTTATTTTGAGGCTTTTAAGTCAAAAATAATAGTCCTAATCAGAGACACTCTGGACGGTCCAGATTTTAGACATTTTTTTTACTGCTGCATTTTTTTTACTGCTACTACTGCATTTTTTTTACCAGCTGTCCTTGTGATCATATTTCTTGTTACTATACTTGCTCAATTGCTGCAATTCATTCTTTCATTATCTTGACCCCTTATACTGGAGTATAAGGGGTGAAGGAGTAGCCGGGAGAGGTTAGCTATCAATCACGGGGTTAACATATAGAGACATCCAACCATTCAAGCGGCCATTCATACCGATGGTCAATTTTTAGTCTTCAATGGACCTACTGACTTTTGGACTATAGGAAGAAGACAGAGAATTTAAAGCAGGGGTGGGCAAACGTTTTGGGTCAGGGGCCGCATTGACTTTTCAAATTTGACAGACTGGCCGCGTCAGCAAAATATACGATACATATAAAAATAAAAATTAAAGATGCATTCGTTAACATATCAGATTTGTCTGACATTTGCCTGAACAGTACCTTGAAAATAAAAACCAGCTTGGTTTTGAAGGCTCTAACGTTTGCTTGCATTTCATGCACAAACCGTTTTTTCCCTTGTAGCTTCACGTCCAGCTCATTCATGTGTGTCAGTATGTCCAGGCTGAATCACAAAGCCAATCTGTGTCATTCAGCTCAGGAAAATTCTCAAGTGTTCCCTCATAGCTCCCAAAAAAATAATGAATGAATGAATGAAATAATCTCCTGTTTAAGCTCCCACATTCATTGATCCAGTCATTCAATCATTCACATCAAGCATGAAATCTGCACCAATCTTTGGCGGGCCGAATTAAAAATACCAACGGGCCGGATGTGGCCCGCAGGCCGTAGTTTGCCCAACCCTGAGCTAAAGAACCCTGGCAGAGGATCATTGAGAGAACACAAAGGGAGAATCCAGTGGACCGCTGGAACAGAATCTGTAACCTTCTTGCTGTGCGACTCTGAGCGCCGACCCTCTGTGACACCAAATTTTGCAATTGTTTGTATAATTTCAGCACAAAAAGTCAGTAAAAATGTTAGTGATTTTATTTATATTCAAAGAACAGTGAACTCTGCATCTATTTATTCCACTCTAGTGTTCCCACATTATTATTTCAAATTCTCCCAGCAAGTATTTTTCCCTGCTGCCAGGAGATAAAACTTCTTTGAGTCACAGAAACACAAGTCAACTTGATGTTTCTCTGATCTCTCGCAACGCATTTTAGGATACAGTATTTATCAGTGTACTATCATCTGGATAGGCTGTATTATGAACAGAATCCTGGAACAAGTTAAAAAAAGGAAACTCGACTTTCCTGGAAGATATGTCACCTCTCATATGAGAGGTTTCTCCTGCATTTCCTTTCAAAAATAAGACACTGTTTTACTTGCATCCTTTCACTTTCATTTTTCTGTGGTTTTGCATTACTTTATTTGAACTATTAGCATTACATATACTTTGTTTTTCAAAATGTTAGGGCAGTAACAAATAAAGTTTTTAAAAAGATTTCCTTCCTCTTTGTTACTCTGAAAATAAAACTTAGTTCTTTGGGATTCTTTAAGTTGAAATATTTGAAAACAACTTTTACATTCCTTCTGTTTTTTTCAATTTTTCCAAAAAGGGAGATGCATGTTGAACATTCTCAGACAGTAATGGAGTCTTTGAGAGTTTGATTGGTGTCATCTGGGTGACACTTATTTTGGAAGGACCTTCCAGAGGAAGGTCAGCTGGGCTCTGACCTCCAATCAGCTGCAAGCGCAAGAGGTTAAGACTGTCTTCCTCGAAAGCTTCCCGATCTGTTGCCCGGAAACAATTAGCTCACGTATCTTCCAAACCCCCTTCATCGCCCTGACACATGACCAAGCCCCCCCCCTTTTAGGTTCCCAGGGTACTCACTGATGCGGCAGTCTGGTCCGGCAAATCCGGGGGCACACTCACATCTAAACCAGTTGACGCCATCGACGCAGAGGCCACCGTTGTAGCTGTAGATGAAACAAATACCAAATGACACTCTTTACTTTAAAAAGAAAAAAAAAAAAAAAACAACAACCTTAAAACCCCCGCGTGACTCTGGGAAGTGAAGCGAGGTGGAAAATCACCCGGCAAGCCGCCAACCCACACATTTGTGAGATTTCTAGAACGCCTGTGAGTTCGCTGGGGGACGTTTTCCAAATAAACTTTATAAATTCAACCATCTTCCAAAAGGTTTTGCTTTCTATGCTTTTTTTCAAGTAATTTCTTGCAGATTTCTGGGGGACTTTACAGGTAACAACCCTTTTGGAGTTTCGGGGGAAATGTATTATCAATTTTTAAACACATTAACATGAATTTCTTGGACATCTTTTTTTTTCTTCTGCTTTTTAAGGTCAATTCTCAGCATTTTTTTTTAAGTTAATTCTTTCACATAGAAGAAAATAAAGCTTTTTTTTTTTTTTTTCTTGAAATGAGCATTTTGTCTTTCAACAAAATACACAAATTCTATTTATGGTTGTGATAGATTATTTGATGAACTAACTAACTAACCTTTCCAGCAGCTGGAACTCTGATCACCAAACGATTGAAAGGCGATCCAGGATCAATACTTTGTGGAACCCTTGGTCCCTTCCCCCAGCCACCAAAACTACCTCTGGGTGGAACCCCCATTCACTACTAATCCACCCGTCAATCAATGTAACATAGGCGAAGAGTGAGTGTGCATGTGTGTGTGTGAAGAGTGCGTGTGCATGTGAGCGTGGGGGGGGGGGGGGGGGGGGAGTGGGCAAAAATAACACAAAAAAAATCCAATATGAAAAAAAAAAAAAAATGGAAGGACTTACCAGGGATGGGGATTGCAGTCATCAACATCTGGACATAAGAAAAAAAAGAGAGAAATTTAAAATAAGGTCCCTTAAAAACAAAGTCCTGAAACTCATGACCCTTTTGTCTCTGAACGATTTTACAGATTTCTTTTTTTGTCTGGTTGTTTGCTTGGTTATTTTTTTTAGAGGTATTTTAATCATTTTTCAACTTTTTACAAACTTCATGTAGTTTTCTCAAAAAGATTCACGAGTAATTACCTGCTGATATTTGATGTACATTTACTTATGGCATCACAGAAAGACAGAAAAAGCTACATCAAACACAAAAAGCTATTGCATTTTAATCGATACATTGTAAGAACCAAGAGATAATTTATGATGAAGCATTACATTTTTCTTGATGATTCACTGAAGGACTTGTTGGAATTAAAAGAGTACTCATTTAAATAAGTATTTCTTTGAGTTTCCAAAGTTGTAAATTACATACTCTGTGTGCAGGTTGGCCCCTTCCAGCCATCTTTGCAGATGCAGGTAAAAGCGTCGCTGCCGCCAACACACGTTGCGCCATTCTTGCACGGACCTGAGTCACAGCTGCTATTCTTGGCTGCAACAAAGACAGACACCATGTTATGCCTTTTTACCAGGGTAAGGGATGACGCTGCTGGCGAGCAGCGCATACTCAGACTGACCCGTGTTGCAGGTGCTGCCCCCCCAACCTGAGGGGCAGCTGCACAGGAAGGAGTCTCCGTGGTCGAAACACGTCCCGCCGTTACTGCAGGTCGTCGAGTCGCACTGACTCTCGCCTGCGAAGAGAGGAGGGGGGGGATATAAACACAGAGGCAACGTTTGAGTTAGTTTGAGCAAATTATGCAGAAGAAAGTTAGATAGAAAAACCTGGATCTTTTATCCAATTGGCTAAAAAATAGAATAAAAAAAAAAGAAAAGTGGAAAAATTAACTGATCTTTATGTCTTCAATACAGAGTGAAATAAAATGAAAACAAATAAATATCACAAGTTAATATATTTTTTGTTCATAAATCATACCAAAAAAAACCCAAACATGATCATTTTGCTTTTCAAGCATTAGTGCCATTAAAATATTCTGCCAGTTAGACGTCAAATATCAATAGCATATTAAGCTGACAAGGCAGTACCTTCTTATCCATACAAACTGAATAAAAAGCAGCTGCTATTTTCAATTTGTTAAAAAAAAAAAAAAAAAAAAACTAACAAAATGCTGAAGAGGACAAAAATGTTTTTTGGTGACTTAGTTTTGTTCTTTGTTAGATTTAGGCTTTGAGAATTGAAAGACATAATAACACATCATGCTGGTCTGTCATGTATCTTTAAGGTGTGCATGCCAACACCGTTCTGTTAATGTCTCTTCAGAGGAAAAAAAAACAACTCACGTGAGCGGCACGTCTTTCCTTTCCAGTTGTCGACACAGTCGCAGTAGAAGTCGTTTATTAGGTCAACACACCGGCCTCCATTCTGACACGGGTTCTTGCTGCACTCATTCACATCTGGGGCAAAAAAAAAGTCAAGAACACACGGTGGTGTAGAGGTTAGTGCATCTGCCAAAAAGCAAGAAGGTGCCTGATTCAATGCGACCAGAGGCCTTTCTGTGTGGAGTTTGCATGTTCTCCCTGTGTCTGTGTGGGTTTCCTCCGTGTTTTCTGGTTTCCATCCACAGTCCAAAAACACATCTAAATTGACCAAACAACCCTGAATGCAGGATAAATGGTGTAGATAATGGATTAACGAAAAAAGTCTTCTTTACACACGTGAAAAAACAGAAGTGCCATGGCAGATAAAACTTGAGAGGCACTGATATAAACCACAGTGCCATCTGCAAATGTGCTGAAAATTTGTTTCAAAAACACTTCATCGTCTCCCCACGTGGTATTATAGCCACTCAGCTTCACAAAGTGGCCGGAAATACAGCAAAGAGAAATGAACAGCGGTGAAAATTGGGCAAAAAATGACATTGTAATAGCGCTGTATATAAAACACCTGAACCCCACCACCACACTTGGGTTCAGCTTTACCCTGTGAGTTGTACTAAATGCACAAATTAAAAAGTGCAACGAATGGATGCTTGTGCAGCGCTGGATGCTCAATCACGGATAGGGCGCTACAGATTGGCTAGACATCCAGGATACTACAGTTGTCAGTTAATTTCTTTGGCGACTCAACTGGGGATGATTTATTTTTATTCCTTATCTCTTCTAGACTTGGAATGTTCTTTGTTAAATGGCTTGTTTCAAAACGTATCAACAGTTTCTTTCTCAGCGTGCGATGCCATACATGCAATTCCACAGTTGGGCCACTGTGAAAATCAGCATCAAGGCCCTGTCGCTTCCTCTAGCCGGCTTTACGAACGCGTTCTCGGACAAGGCTCATGTGAATGTTCTCAGTAACGGACGCAGATTCCTGATTTGATGCGAGAGCCTGAAACCTTGATCTGAGGCAGACAACATGGTTAACCAGCTATAAGAAAACCTTTATTTTTCAAAGTAAATGTTAAAAAAATTCAGGAGAAAACATGCGCAGCTGATGTAACAGATGGAGCCGATGGGGCAGATTTAGAGCCGGTCAGCTGTTCGAGATCAAAGATCTTTATCTACGAGAACAGATCATCAATTGTTGCTGCCTCCCTGAGATTCCCCGCCTGCTGATCATTCCTGTGGCTGTGACGGACGGCGACCCACAAATCATTACGACAACGGTTTTACGAGGCTCTTCCCTTAAATCACAGTATGCAGAGGCACGTACATGCACACACACGCACACACACTCACACACACACGCACTTACCAACATTACACAAGTCGCCTTCCCACCCGCCAGGACAGAAACACTGGAACGAGTTGATCCCGTCGATGCAGGTACCGCCATTTTTACAAGGGGATGATGCGCAGTCATTAATGTCTGCAGGATAAGGGAGGAAGTATTTATCGATAGAAAAATCGATGGATTAATTGCTCAATAGACAGACAGACCGATAGATGTAATCCCACACAGAAAGAGTGACATAAACCAGTGTCAGAAAAGAAGCGTAACATTGATAAATACTAAATATCATGCCCATTTCAAATGCATTTTCACTCATTAAATTAGCAAATAAATGTCTGCATATCTTTTAATGACTACAAGGTATCCTCTCTCTTATGAAAAAAATCTTCAAGGACTTTTCAAGACCATTTTAAGGCGTTAAAAGATTCTTGTCAATGGGGTTTGTTGGTAATTCATTTTACAATTTCAGACATTAATAGAGGTTTTATTAATAATCACCAACGTATCTTTTCACACTAAATCACATTTGTGGAAAAAAAGGGTTAGTGCTTCCAACCCACAGCAAGAAGGTCCCTGGGAAATTGTATGTTCTCCCCATGTCTGCATAGGTTTCCGCCCACAGTCCAAAAACATGTAGTATGTTGACTGGAAACCCGAAATATTATGCATGTGTGAATGTGAATTTTGGTTTGTCTCTATATGTGCCCACCAGGAGCCCTCACGACACCACTGACTGCAAGGTAATTGTGATTTTTCAACATTTTTCAGAGGGAATTGGAGAGGAAAGGATTCCTTTTTCCCGTCAGACTTTCGGCCACGAGCTGCTCTCTGACAGAACGATGTTTCTCTGGGACAGAACAAGAGCAGCGCGGCACGAAGGAGAACTCACTCTCGTGGCAGTAGGTTCCAGTGAATCCCGGCTCACAGGAGCAGCTGAAGTTCCCAGCTGGCAGGCTGATGCAGCGGCCGTGTGGCCCGCAGACGTTGGAAGAGATGTGCCACACGCGCTCCTGCGTGTCGTTGGTCGCCACGGCAACTGTGCAGCTGTCAATCACTGCAGGGGTACAGGTATGAAGGAGCAAGTGGTCAGGGTGTTAAAAGGTACGATGATAGGGGAAGTAAATTACCTCGATGATTCTCTTGATGATTATACCAACAATAATGTACTGCGCAGCAATCAGGAGCAGTTTAATGCGGATATTTTAAATGATTCACAAAGTTTCAGGTAACTTCTTGCTGATTCTCTTTGTTGATTTCTACCATCTCACCAGATTACAGATAACGAGACTGAAGCTTTGACTTCAAAATTATCTTTTTATTACAATTAATTATAATTAATCATAATTATATTTTTTTATTATATTCTAATTATTTTTTTATTTTATGATACTAGACATAATTTCTCTGTTTTGCTTTTTAAGACAAAACAACATTTGCTTAATTTTTTTGATTTAGAGGTCATGCAGTATTTTTGGGCAGCTTAAAACTGATATCTTTCTACCAGATTCTTTACATTATTCTTTAATCATAGCTTGTCCACATTTTAAGGTGTTTCTTTTTAATTTCGTAATATCAATCTTATATTCAGGTTATAGTTATATTTTGGAATACTTTTTGAACATCTTTAGACTATTTCAACCAGATAGTAACGATGTTTGTTCCCAGTACTGTAATGTGCGTGAAAAGGGAAACCCTGTGTTGACAATAACCTTGACAACGGTTGGTCTTGCAGTGGTCCTTCAACTCTGAGCAAGTTTTGCCCTCGTAGTCGTCTGGACAACTGCAGATATAGTCTCCTTTTGAGCTTTGACACGGGGCCTTATTTTGACATGGGTTTGGGTTGCAAGGGTCCTTTTGCACCTGAAAAAAAAAAAAAAAAAAATGGTTAGTACAAGTTCCGGAAAACCTCTGATTTGTTTCCTTTTTTGTAAATGATCTGGATCCTCCTCACCTCACAGGTGGAACCAGAGAACCCCGGCGGGCACTCGCATATGAACCCGTCCGGCAGGTGGTGGCAGTGGCCGCCATTCCTGCAGGGGCTGCTGGTGCAGTGGTTTTTCTGGACCTCGCAGTGTCGGCCCACAAAGCCCGGCTGGCAAATGCACTGGTAACCCCTCGGCGCCTCCTACAGGGGAGACAGAACAACATGTAACTTGGTCTGGGTTCCGCTGGGTACCAGGGCTCAACATCCGGATCAAAGGGCAACTCAATCTTGAAAGAGATGTTAAAAATGTAATCATTTTCCACGTAACTGTAATAAAAATTAGTTCAAATTCACTTAGTTCAATTAAGTTGTTAAGATGATTTTTCTTACTTAGAAATGTTTTTTTTTTCTTTGGTGTTCTGCTCACCAAAAAGGAAACGCTACACCTTTTCACACTTTTGTTAAAAGAAACACACCCACATTCCATGTCACTGTATTAGAATATTTAAATTGTACTGCGCCTGATTAGGGCGGCACAGTTGCACAGTGGTTAGCACTTTGGCGTCACAGCATGAAGGACCCTGGTTCTATTCTGACAAGGAGACCTGTGTTGAGTTTCCCATTTTAGCCCATTTTTCTCCCATATTCCAAAAACAGCAGGTAAATTGGGAAAATTGCCCAGAATGAGTGAGTGAATGTTGTCTCTTTGTATGTGGCCCTGTGATTTACTGATGACCAGTCAAGGGTGTACCCTGCCACTTGTCCAATGATAGCTGGGATAGAGGGACCCCCACAACCCTGGATAAACAGCATAAGATTGATGGATGGATGGATGGATGGATGGATGGATGGATGGATGGATGGGTGAGCCTGATAAACCAACAATGGTAATTGTGGGTGTGTTTTAACCATTTTTGTTTACAGTGAAAAGAAATTGCTAAGCTAATGTTGCTCCAAGTTTTGGCTTTGAAAAGTCATATGTGAACATAAAATAGCTGACATCTGCAAGACAACGTCTTTCATGCGATTTACCAGAAATGAGTCATTTCCAGGTTGAGGTTGTAAATGACGTACAAAATTGTGAAAAATCACGATTTAGTAGCACAACCTTGATTGAAAAGAGTATTTGATATGTATTTTGGCCCAATAGTCTAGTTTGCTAGCATTGAGTCATGAGTCCAGTCATTATCCTGTTCACAGGATGGGAGGGGAGCTAAACCCAGATGACATGGAGCCAAGATGCAGGATTTAACCTGGATGGGGTAGCTGCCAAACATCCAATCATTCACACCTACGGACAATTTAGAATCCTCAGTGAAACTCTGGAAAGGAGAGGAATGAAGGCTAGTCGCAGCAAAACAGACTACAAGTGTGTGAATGACAGGAACTCGGGTGGAACGGTGAGGCTACAGGGAGTGGAGATCAAGAAGTTGGAGAATTTCAAGTACTCAGGGTCAACAGTCCAGAGCAACGGAGAGTGTGAAAAAGAGGTAAAGAAACAGGTTCGAGTGGGTTGGAATGGGTGGAGAAAAGTGTCAGGGGTACAAGGATCAGGAATGAGTCTGTCAGAGGAACAGCACATATTAGATGGAGAGAAGGTATGAGAAGCCAGACTGAGATGGTTCGGTCATGTACAGAGGTATAGTAAATAGGATAGTGTATATATTGGTAGACGGATGCTGGAATTGGAGCTGCCAGGCAGGAGGTCTCGAGGAAGACCAAAGAGATGATTTATGGACGTAGTGAGAGAGGATATAAAGTTAGTTGGGGTAAGAGATGAGGATAAAGAGATCAGTGTTAGATGGAGAAGGCGAAAGGAAAAGAAGATGTGAACATACTGACTATTTTTGGACTGTGAGAGAAAGATGGAGAACGTGGAAGGAACCCTCTATTCTAGCGCATTTGGCTAACACTGCAAAACGCCGATGTTCAAAAACTGCGAATACCCGGACTGACATTTTTCTTGTTCAAACAGGTCCAGTCGATAAACCTGATCGTCCATCATCTTGCTCCGTCTCCATTCATATAGCAAGTAAAGTTGATTTGAAGATCTTCAGTGCTGCGTTAAAAACTAAACTAAATTCTGAAACTCACCTTGCAGCTTCCTCCATTTTGACATTGTCCATGGCAGCTGATGATGTCTGTTGGGAAATATAAAAATGAAAATTAAAAGAATTAAGACTTGAGTTGAATTACGTATGAAAAAGAGCATGCACATGCGAAAACAAACCAAAACAGTGACTCATGCTAATGCTAACATGCATGGTCCTTGGTTAGAGGAAAAGGTGAAGATGAGCAGCCGGAGAACACTACAAGGAAAGAAGACACAGCTAAGGGGATGAAGAGCTGAAGGAGAAGCTAAGGTACTTTAAACTTCTCTAGCCACCTTTTTTCCACCAGCATTGCTACCAAAAACACCTCCTTATTTCCCAGATACGTCATTTACGAATCTTGATGGCAAAATATGGAGAACATTTAAAATGTCCGCAACTCAAAGGGCTTCGCTATTAGCACGCTACTAGCATGTATCTGCACAGCCATAATGAAACAACAATCTATAACATTTTTTTCTATCAAGAAATCAAGATACAGTACTCATGTATTTGTATTTAGCAATAAATATTAGCATTGCCGCTCAGCACAGTTAATGTCTGAATATCCAATAGATATTCGGGATTATCAATATTGTACAGTGATGTGCTCTAAAATGTACGAGGGAAATTTTATAATGAAAAATATAATAACAAGCGCTGCAGTGTCAATCTCTTAGCTATTCACTGTCCAAGAAACAGCAAATTAGCCATGATAGCCATCTTTATTAGCACAAATATTTTCAAATGGTCTGAAAATCTCACATGGCCTAAATATTAGTTAATATTAGTGAAATTTCTTGCAGCTAGAAAGTGCTATGCCTTTTTTGCTCATGGTATCGTCATCAATAATTAGCATTTTATCAAGGCCAAATGGAAGTAGAATCAGATATGCTAAGAAAAGAAATGAATATTATCTTTTACCTTCTAATTATGTAACTTAAATCTCCAGAAACTGTAATGGATCTGTTAAGGAAAAGAGGCCTTGCAAAACAAAAAATTGCTACCAGAAAATTCAAAGCCCTTTTGCAAATAAAATGACTGTTTTCTAAAGAGAAATCTAACAAATGCTATCCATGAACACATCAAAAATTGTCCTACTGAGCTGGGGATGCCAGTGGCAAAAGAGTTGTTATCCCGCAGAAGATTTTCTATTAGAAGTACGAGTGCGAGAAGACTAAAGAAAATAACAGATAGATAAAATAATAGTTGAGTGGTCGATGATTGGCCTGCTTGATACTAACTGACGTCACAGTTCTGTCCCACCCATCCGCGAAAACAGGCGCAGTGATATCCACCAATCAAGTTTTTGCAAGAGTAAGCATTGAGGCAAGGCTTCCCCGTGCACTCATTAACGTCTGCAAAGATGGAGTCGAGAGAGAAAAACAGTGTAAGAAGCCACGTCACCGGGGCACCCTCAGACCTTCTGGCTGTTTGGTGTTTTTTTTTTTTTTTGCAGCCTCCGAATCTGACCTTGCGAGTCATAAAATAATAACGGTGTACACACAAACACACTTACAAAAAAAAAAGACCATTTTTATTTCAGTAAAGAAAAACGGAAAGAAAAGCAACACGAATGTTTGCATCAGCTGTCGGTTGGGCTGAAGGGAGAAAACTGTAATTGTCTGGAATTTCTGGAGTTTAAAGGCGTCGTCACGAGATGCTAATTTTTTTAAAGCGTCCTTTCGAGTGAGCAGATCCCCAAATTCAGACTCCAGACTGTTTCTTTTTAAATTGCATTACATTCCTTTTTTTGTTTGAGCAGCGACTTGAATGTAAAAAAAAAAAAAAAAAAAAAAACTATTGTGTTTTAAAATAACGAGCCAACTTGGGAACCTCGGCGGAACATCTGCGGAACGTTACACCCCCTAACATTTACAGCGACATTTTGATCATCCAAAAGTGTTTTATTTTTTCCACAACCCCTTCATCACCCCCCACCCCCATTGCATTCCCTGAAGGCTGACCTGCCCGCATTCCAAGTGGTCAGTTTCAGAGGCAGTGGCGGCGGTTGCCGTCGCCATGCTGCCCCCGCTCACTATAAACCGCAGTGGTGCATTAATACTCCTCCCAGGAGGTGAGCGGCACCTGTTGGCCTGCTGAAACTGAACACCTCCACTCCTAACGCACACTCAAACACACACACACACACATACAAAAACCAACAACCACCAGCACCACCTTCTCCTTCTTCCCACTCGCTGCCAGGTACCGCCCCTGGCCCCTGGCCCCCTGGGGGTGGAAACACTCCCAGAAATACGTTACATGAGCTGTGGCATTTTTTTTTTTGGTCTTTTTTGTTCTCTGTTTAGTTTTTATAAAAGTGTCTCCTGGCAAGAAGACAAAATGTGTGTGTGTGTGTGTGAGTTTGTGTGTGTGTGTGTGTGTGTGTAGGGCGTCTCCTTTACCGTAGCAAATATTACTAGACCCCCGTCTGGAGCCAAACATAGACCCCCTCGACACTGCTCCCGAGGCTAGCAGTTGCCAGGCGGCGGGCAATTTTTAGCTTTACTCAAGTCACTTGGCTCAAGTGGCAGATCACACACATACACACATACACACATACACACACACACACACACACATACACACAAACACACACAAACACACACACACTTGAAATTAGTGGCCTCCTGCAGTAATAACGATGCGGCAGGATAAACAAACAGACAGATATGCTGTAACTGCGGGCAAACGGGATTCCTGAGATGAGTTAATATACACCGCACATACATGACACACACAAACATGGACCTATGCCAACATACACACACCACCCCTTACAGCAAAAATGTCAAAGAACATGCTGCAACCAGACTAACTCATTTTCATCCAGCTAAAGTCATCAGACTTGACTTACTGTCTATAAAAATGCACTTTTGTTTATTTTGATTATTTCAATTATAAGCATCTCCATCCAGAAAAAGATGCCATCAGCCTACGAGTAATTAAGGACCGTCAAAAGGCAGAAAAATATCACCCTGCAAGATAAAGTTGGAAATTTTCCCAAAATGACCAAGAATTAGCTAAACAAGTAGAGAGAGTAAATAAAAAAACAATTTAATGGGAAATCCAACTCGTAATTAGAAAAAAAAAATTGCAAAATATTTGTTGGCAAGTTATGTGAAAAGAAGGTGGAGTCACCTATATCTGACAAGAAAACTGACAACACAAATTTTAAAGTTGTTACACTATAATGCATAATCAGTGCTTTATTTATGTTTAGCAAATTTTCATGGGCATTATTTAAAGGGAGTTTTTATTCATTGTCTGCAATAGCAGCCCATTCCCAATACATCATCCTAATGGATAGTTGGGTGATGGATCAGAGTGATTGATTGGATTGGCACCTATTTGGCAGGTCTTTCCAGTCCACTGAGGCGGGCAGAGGCACTCGAAGCCATTCTCCATGTCGATGCAGGTTCCACCCTGAGCACAGGGTCGGGAGGCGCATTCGTCCGTGTCTGGAACACAAAACCATGACTGGATTCTTAAACAAAACACCAGCAAGCTGAACGAACATCTAGCTTTTCGGGGGCTGTGATTGGTTGGTAGTTCCCTGACTGACTGGAGCGATGAGGCGATCTAGAACCGTTGCTGCAATGACAGGGGACAGAGTTCTACGCAAGGAAAAATCCTCAAACCGAAAGACTGAACTGTTGATGTGAATTAGTTTGGTCTGGCTCGGCCTATATTGGACTTCAAGAGGTTTTCATTAACGGACTCCGCCTACCAGAGCTGTCAATCAAAGTAATGTCAGGCATTGTATAACAGCTCATCGAAGTGACGGAAAACATATCAAAAGCAACCGATCTCTGTCTCAGGATCCTAGACAGGGGAGGCAACCGCACCCATGAAAAATGCAACAGAAGAACACAAACGTAAGAACCAGTCAGAGTGGCAGAAACCTGTCAGAGCCTTCAATCAAAGCTGCTCCAAACCAAATCAGATTGACAGAACACAAATAAAAGAACCAACCATAGTATCACAACATCACAATAGACCCAATTACAACAATGGGATGTAAATGGATGAGCGGGTTTGAGTAATTGAAGGGGTGACAGAAGAATCTATCAGTCAATTTTTTTCTTACATATATTCTGTGTCGCTTTAGGGATAGTATGTATATTGTTATGCCAGTTCTTGTTTGTTTTAGTTGACCAGAACCCTTCATGGTCCATTTGAAAGAAGGGACCAAGGAAGACGTGGGGTTTTCTCTCTTTTGATGTATTTCATGTTCTCATGGAACCAAATGTTCCGTAAAGGTTCTCCCCAGTGTTCTCTCCTGGTCTCCTACCTTTGGCACATGTCGGCCCCGACCAACCAGCCGGACAATGGCACTCAAAGCCGGATGGAACCTCATGACACGTTCCTCCGTTGGCACAGGGGTTGGATACGCAGGCGTGTTCAGCTGCAGGAGAACGACCAAAAATTATTCATATAACAAATGGCAGTCATGAAATTGGAACATGCCCAAAAAAAGAGCGCATTTGACTCACCAATCTCGCAGTTCTTGCCAGAGTAGCCATCCGGACAGGCGCAGTTGTACTCATCGGGCTCGGTGTTCATGCACGTTCCCCCATTCTTACAAGGCCGGTTGGTACCACAGTAGTTCAGATCTGCCCAGAGACAGAACAAGATTACATCCTGCTGCCAGAACCAGAAAGGGAACCGGATTGCATGCTCGAACATGTTTTTTATAAACACACTTACATGAGTTTTGAAAAAAATTATCTGAGACAAATATCCAGGAATTGTATCTGGACATAGTGTGAAAACACACACGCACATACATCCACAGTCAAGCCCAAAATCATTCATACCCCTGGCAAATTTTGACTTAAAGTTTCTTTTTTGGGGAGGACATGACAGGCTTCACCCGAAAGATAAGGCAATGTACAGGAGACATCATTGTGAGGAAAGTAATTTCTTCACTTTTATTTGCATTTGAACAAAACCTGGCATGTCCAAAATTATTCATACCCTTCTCAATATCAACAGAAAAGCCTTTACTGGCTATTACAGCAATCAAGCACCTCCTAAAATTGGTGACTACCTGAAGGGTGACTGCCAGATCACTGCGATTTTTTCCATTCAAATTTGTGATGAGTTCCATGTTTTTCAGATTGGAGAGTCTCCTTGCCATCACCCTGAACTTAAGCTCCCTCCACAGATTCTCAGTTGGACTTAAGTTAGGACTGGGGCTGAGCCATGACAAAATGTTATTTTTTTTTATCCGCTAACCATTTCTTCATCCATATTGCTGTGTGTTATAATCATGATATATCCCTCTTCTTTCATGGTGCCATTTATTTCGATTTGGTTCACTAGCCCAACAGCTAAAAAACACCACCACAACATTAGGTTACCATCTCCAGGCTTGCCAGTGGGGACGGTATACTTGGGTTTGTGGGCTAATGAAGGCTACATCAGCGGCCAAACAATTCAATTTCTGTTCATCTGATCATAGATCGGACGACCATACGTCTTCTTTGTCCAGATGAGCTTTTGCAAAGGCCAAGACGCCTTTTGTGTGTCTTATCTGGAAAAATGGCATCCTTCTTATTCTGCGTCTGTGGAACCCAGCAGTGTGAATCGTCTGTTGGACAGTCAAGTCTCTCTTGAGACGTTGCCACCAGCGGGGCCCAAATTCTCCAGGACAGCCTTGGTGCTGAACATTCATTTTCACCTCTCTCACTATCTGTCTGGCCTGTGCACGTGTGAATATCTGCTTCTGACTAGATACTCTTGAGATTTTTTTTCATCTACATATAGATAGATAGATAGATAGATAGATAGATAGATAGATAGATAGATAGATAGATAGATAGATAGATAGATAGATAGATAGATAGATAGATAGATAGATAGATAGATAGATAGATAGATAGATAGATAGATAGATAGATAGATAGATGTTTAATTCATTTATTGAATTATTTTGTTTATTCAAAAGTCATTTTAATTAAACTGTGCTCCAAGTGCTTTGTCAAAATTCTTATTTAAATAGTTTCTGATTTTTTTTTAAAGATTTTTCTTCTCACCCAAGTTTTCATGCAACTTCCCGTTGTCCCATCCTGTTGATATCTAAGCTACTTTTTGGAGGTTTTTATCTTTTTTTTTTTTTTTTTGACTTACTTTTGTCTTTTCTACTGGACAAAATGGTAAATATATGTGACCACCGATTCTCACCTTTATTGCAGAGCAAGCCGCCCCAGTTCTTCTCACAGGTGCACTGCCACGGCTCACTGCAGGTTCCATGAACGCAGCCGGGGTATGGAAGGCACTCGTCGCACAGTGCACCTTGCCAGCCGTAGTTACACCTGCAATGATGATGAGACACAGCCTGGTCAGCGAAGTTCATCCATGACACACATATAACCAACACATCCCCTCTCCCTATTCCCATCAACAACTTCCTCGGACAGCCTCTCGCCACTCCACCCTCCCATCCCCCTGAATACTGACACAGCCACATCTCCCCTCCACCCTCTGCCCAGCCACAACCTCACCCTAACCACCAGCAAGGTGCAAAGGGAGTTCTCCAAGTTAAGGCAGAGCAAAGCCAATGGGCCGGATAACATCAGCCCCAGGGTCCTCAAGATGTGTGCTGGGCTACCTCCAGAAGTTCTTCAATGACTCTTAGATCATTGGATGCATCAACAGCTACGACAAGAAGGAGTGCAGAGGTCTGATTGCGAGTTTTGTTGAGTGGAGCAACCAGAACCACCTTCTACTCAATATCTCAAAGACCAAGGAGGTGGTTGTGGACTTTAGGAAGAATCGATGGAGACATACCAATCACCATTCTGCATAAGGAGGAGGAGATAGTGGATTCTTACAAGTACCTTGGGGTCCACATGACCAATAAACTGGATTGGTCATACATCACAGAGGCCCTCTACAGGAAGGGGCAGAGCAGATTGTTCTTCCTGAGGAGACTGAGGCCATTTGGTGTCTTTAGCAGGCTCCTCAAGACCTTGGAGGTCAATAGGCTCAACAAGCTTGTGAGGGAAGTCCGCTCAGTGGTGGGACTGAACTTGGACAATCTTGAATCGGAGGCAGTGGGGAGGGTGAAGGACAAACTGGGAGCTTTCCTGACAATCCTTCCCACCCCCTGCACGACAAACTGCGGCTGATGAGAAGCTCATTCAGCCAACGCCTAACCCCACGCTTTAGATGTTCCTTTGTGCCCACGGCCATCAGACAACTCTGACCGGCCGGAAGTGCATCTGGGCTACCACTACCTCACTCATTCACACATGTCATGCCCTCATTCTGTTAATTTTACCATTGTTGTTGTCATTCCATTCTCATCCTGTTTATCTATTTTTATACTTGTTGTTGTCATTCTGTTATCTATTTTTATCCTCGTTGTTGTCAATCCATTCTCATCCTGTTTATCTATTTTTATTCTTGTTGTTGTCATTCTGTTATCTATTTTTATCCTTGTTGTTGTCATCGTCCTATAAATGGTCTCTGCTATTTACATTTATATTCATACGTATTGTTATTGTTACGCTGCTGTGACAAATGAATATTCCCTATGGGAATCAATAAAGTATTATCTTTCTTAGTATCACTGCAACATTTCTGTTGCAGCCACAGAGTGCTATTGTAAATATTTTATGGATTTAAATTCTTAGAAGTCACCATTTCAAGAAGTGTATAATGACCCTTTTTTTTTTTTTGAATAACAAGGTTTTACTCAAAAGACACACACACCTTGCCCTCACATGTGGACGTAGACACGGGTGGGTTCACCAGAGAGAATTTGGGTGAAATAGATGTCTGTTTTTGGAAGAGGACAGTACAAGTGTGCTCTCTTTTACCGCCCCAGCCCAGAGGGGGTGGTAGCAGGAAAAGTCTGTGAGTGTGTGTGTGTGTGTGTGTGTTGGGGGGGGGGGATCAGTGCCTTGCAGTGCTGCTGGTTAGATAACAGACCCGTAAGTTGATCCTGCGGAAAAAGGCACGCTGGCGTCCGTACTTCCAGAATGAAAATAAAGGAGGATCGAAGCGTCAAAGTAAGCCAACACCTTTCCATCCACTTGGGGTGGAGGAAGAGCAAGAAGAAGAGGAGGTGGAGGATAGTGGTAAAAGTCCTTAAAAAAAGACTGTGGTGAAGAAACAGGACAGGAACAACCTCGTTAGAGTATGTGATGTGTGGGACCTCGTGACTGAGGATGTGTGTGTACGTGTGTGTGTGTGTGTGTATTATACTGCAGATTGCACACACCGCAGCCTGTTTATCACATGTCAGGCGATCCCTCCAAAAAAAAAAAAAAAAAAAAAATCTAAAAAACTTCAAGTGTAGAAATAATCTGACGGCACACTGGAATTAAACAAAACTGTACTGTACTAAAGAAGAATTACTTTGATACATCTTTCATGGAGTTACAAAATTTATTTGATAAGCTCAAAGAGCCTCGCAAGTCATCCAACATGTTTCAGTTGATGAAAAACCCTCCTTATTTTGAAGTGAATTTCATGATCTTGGTAAAGTAACATGATTAATTTGTAATAATATCAATCGGACTTTCTGATTCGTGGATAATATTGTTTCTCACAAAGGTAATAACTGGTTTTCAACAATCATTCATTCACTCTATACTGCTTATCCTGCACTCAGGGTCACGGGGGGCTAGAGCCTATTCCAGCTGTCATAAGGCGAGAGGCGGGGTACACCCTCGACACATATATAGACATACAACCATTCGCTCTCTCAACATGTCTGGGAAATTTAAGGTGAATGGACCTAGAGTATGTACGATTCAGGAAACCTGAGGAAACTCATGCAGGCAAACTCCACACAGAAAGGCCAAATGTCAGGATCATACCTGGGACATTCTTGCTGTTAGGGGGAATCAGTAGCCACTGTGCCACCTTGCTAACAAATATGGGATTTTTTTTTTTTTTTTTAAAGTACTTTCTGGGTCATTTTAAGTAATTTCTTTCAAATCTTGAGAAAGTGTAGAAAAAGTTTAGGCAGTTTATCTCCTGATTTTTATCTCTAAAATCCGGCTTATTCCGAAGTCTTTTTGTTGACATTCTTCCTACTAGTTTAATTTAATCCCAACTAAAGTCTTGCTGATTATATTTTCTTTGTTCATTTTTTATTGACTCGAATCTCTTTTCTTGACATTTTTGTGTGTTTTCCATCGGGTTACTTTCCTTTTTCATCTTTCTAACCCATCAGTCATTAACCAGCGGAGACCCTGAGGGTTCAGTCACCTCCTGCACCGACCGAAAAAAACGAATGGTTAGGTGGGACGGGGGGGCAGACCTGTACCAGAGGGTTGAGTCAGACCTGGATTGGAGTGGGGAGGCCAGCAAAGGGTTAGCTAATCTGTTGGTTTTATGGAGGCGCTCTGTTATTCCAAGGCCAGCGGGCAAACCTCCTCCCACCTGTCCTGTCATTTCACCGTCTGGGGCTATTTTAGGGTGCAGCCACCCCCCACCCCCATGATACTCCCACACTTCAAAATGGAGGCCGACAAGACGCCACTCCCTTTAGCTGTTTGTTTGCTTTTCATACTTGGTCTGCCCCGCCAATGATCACAGCTCTTTTTTTTTTTTTTTCAATCTGTTCTGTCAATTTGTATTTATTTTGATGTACTATTGTACGTCTTCTGTTTTCATTTATAAAGATAAAAATCAAAATCTTGGAAAATGTCCCCCGAGCAAGAGAAAAATAAATGAGAAAAAAAGAACATTTTGATAAATCAGGCAAAAAAGTTGAAAAAAAGTTAAATATTATATTTTAAGACTCGATTCAATAATTCTAATATCTAACATATAATCTTTGATAGAAAGAAGAAAACAAACTTCAGCTTAACAATGGGTAAAAATGTAAATGTAGCATTCTGATCTGGTTCTGAACAGAATAATTCAAACACGAGGAAAACACTGTCAGTCTGAATCTTTTTGGGAATTCATCTCAATGTTCCTTTAAATCAACAAAAAACACCTCAAAAACTCTCTCATGATGATCGGATGAAAAACTCCTCAAAGTACACGTAACCTGCCAAAAGCAAATATTTCGCTGACCTTTAGAATCACAAAAACTAGATTCCCTTCAAAATCCACAAAAGAAAAGATGAAATTCAGAAAAGAACAACAAAAACAAGTATAACACCTGAATTACCAATAAATCAGAAATGAATAAAACCACTAAAATCAATCAGAAAAAGATATCAATCAAAAGGTTTTTTAAAGCAATAGCAACAAAAAAAGCTACCTTCAAATCATCATAAAAAGAAAACACTGTGGCGGTGGGTCGAGTGTCGCCGAGGCTGCGGGCCAAAGAAAAACACGCCACTTTTGCACAACTTGTGTTCCGTCGGACCGCAACAATCTGGAGTGACCCTGCATCTCTGTGACGTGTGTGTGTGTGTGTGTGTGTGTGTGTACAGTATTGTTTACTACAGTGTTGTCCGGCGGCTGTGGTTGGCGGCGGTGCCCTGCACAGTGTCAGGGCTGCGGCGGCGGCGGCAGCACGGCCAGCCTGTCTGGCTGCAGTGTGGGAGAAAAGGCTCGGACAAGCCACAGCAGAAGGGTGGCATTTACCCGAAAGCCCCGACGCCGCCATCAGTGCGAGGGGCCGCGAGAGCCAGAAATATCCTGCCTGCCTCGGACCAACCACACCCAGAGGACGGGCCGGTGGGCACGGGGCACTGGCACTGTGTTTGTTTGTGTGTGTGTGTGTGTGTGTGTGTGTGTGTTTGAGGGCAGCCTCGCGCCCAAATCCAGCAGCCGGACTTAGACCTCAGTTGCCTGGAAACGTGTTCAGCAGTGTCACATGAGCTAGAGTTGCTTGTGTAAGAAACAGGATACCAAAGACACAGTTTTAGGTTTTACTCTGACAGTTTCTCCCTATCTCTCCCCCTCTGCGTCTGCCTGTCTGTCTCTTCCTCTTACCAATTTCGTCAATCTGTCTCTTTCACTCTCCCTCGCTCTGCCTGTAAACTATGTAAATCTCTTTTCTTCTGTCTGTCTCTCTGTTTACCTCTATCCGTCTGTCTGTCTTTCCCACTTATCTATCTCTCTGCCTGTATATTTCTCACAAACCTTGCCTGTCATTTTCTGTATTCATCCCCCCCTTCTCTCTCTGCCTCTCACCCCTATATTTGTTTCTATCTGTCTTTCTTTCCCACTATCCATCTCCGTAGTTGTCTGCACTCCCTTATCTCTCTCTCTCTCTCTCTCCGTCTCTACACTCAAAAACATTTAAACCCGCTGTTTTAAAGACAGGGTATAATATTTTTAGTTGTATTATTCTCAGGCCCTCAAACAAATACCCCCCACCAAAGGAGGACCACATTAACAACAGAGTGCTGGATGTTGTTGGGTGGCACCAATTGGGTCTTTAAAAGCAGCGAATCCCTAAGGATGTAATATGGTAAAGGGAACTTTTGGCTGCCTCTTAAAAGAGCCAAGCCCTGTCCTACATTTTTCAAGAGTTATGGAGCACGGGAGTCTCGGGGGAGGATCGGACGTTTCGAACAACAGTAGACCCAGGCGTTACCGGTTCCGACCAGCAGACTTTGGTGAAGAAGCCAATTGAAAACAATTTCACTGTATTGTCCAAGAAAATGGTGGGACTTCACAATTAAAAGGAAAGGGGTCTATCCATCATTTGAAGGAGGTTATTCACTTGGTTGTGTTTCTCATGAGCCACAGGTCGATCTTGACCAAGCAGGCGTATGCAACAGAAGTATCATCGGGATTGGAATTTGGAATGTAAGAAATGTTGGGGATGGAAGACTCAATAACTTCATAGCTGGTATAAAGGAAAAAAGGTGTCCAAACAACGGAGGTTTCATCACAGATGCTTTCAAAAAGCAGAAGGTGATTAGCATGAAAGAGGTATCAGTATTGTTAACTAATACTGCCATTTCAAAGTGCAGCCTTGGTTACTGGACCTTGAGTAATAGGGTGCTGTTTGGGAAATTCAAGGGGCAAAATAGCTATCGTAGTAGTGTATGCACCCACAGCAGACAGCACAGATGAGGACATCCATGCCCTCTCTGAGATCATGGAGGATGCCTAATCCCATTGCAAGTCAAACGAAATTAACCCTCGTGCGATCTTAACATTGCGTTTACTCCCCTTGTCCTACGGGTCAAAAATGACCCATAAGACAATCTCTGTACCCTAGTGGTGTACAGTCCACATGGAAACATAAACAAAAAAGAAGTTTCACTTTTTCTAATTATGGGGTCTCTTTAGGAAAAATCATAAAATTCCAAGTTGGAAAAAAATAGGTAAAGGTGTTTTTTCTACAGCTAAACATGGTAGTGGGTCACTTTTGACCCGCAAGACAACACAAGGGGTAACATAATTATTTGAGATGTTGATGGAAAGGTGTCCAGCGGCATGAGTGGCAGAACAGTGATTCCTAATGGACTTGGCGACCGAAATGATTGCGGACACAGACTGGTGCAATGGTGTGAGTACACCTAAAAAAACCCCAGTGTTTGCTCGAGGAATCATATTTTTAAGACTTAAATGGTGTGAAAACACACATGGGGCAGACTGTAAGAGTGAACACATACCTTTAAGTCAATGCAGACTTAAAGTCAGACCACGGCTACCAGTCCAAGCCTTGCGTATTCAGTTCAAGTTAAGAACCGGTTCAAGAGCCCTATTGATGATGAAGGGGAGACAACATGGGATGTAGAGAAAGAAATTTTTGTCCAAACAGCGGAAGACTCTGTGTCGAAGAAAGAGAGAAGAGGTAAACTGAAAAGGATGACAGAAGATTAGAAACAAACAAGGAAAGGAGTATAGAGATTTGTGCAGATTAAGAACTGTGGAGAGGCAAAGGAGAGCTGGCTGAATGGTCAGCGTGCTGAAATGGAACATCAAGTTGGCAAAAACCATGGAATGTACAAGAGGATAAATGATAAATGATCTGGTTGCATTAAAGCAAAAGATGAAAACATGTTAGTTGAGAGAGAAGGAGTCTTGAAGAGGTGGTCAGAATACATTAGATAACTATATTACGATGTGGGAGAGGCAATGCCAAGTTTCCCAGAGTCGGTGGGAGGTCTAAATATTCTAAAATCAGAGCTACGGGCAGCCATTAAGACGAGGCTAAATAGAGTTGTTGCAGAGATGGTTGAAGCTTTGGAAGATTACAGTGAGATCTGTGATAGGAAATTCCGACGGGATCCGAGCAAGTTCATCTTCATTGTAATTCCAACGAAACTTGGTGCTGTGGACTGCAAACAACATCAGACAATCTGCCTTGTGAGCCACATCAAAAAGATAACCCTCAGAATTTTAAGGTATAAGGAAGTGTCATGCAATGTCTATGGATCTTGTGAAATGGTCCTTAGAGAACTGGCAGACATAAGAGGTTCAAAAATTGGTGGGCAAAAAAAAAAACGAACTTGCGATATGCTGATGACACTGGCAATTTCAGCAGAGAATCTTCAGAGATTCCCTGATCTGGTGGTTACAGAGAATAAGAAGAAAGGATAATTTAACTGCATGAGAACAAATGTATGGTTCCTTCAAAGGAGAAAGAAGCTCTCAGATGTAATCTGAAAGTGAAAGATCTTATAATACTAAGGTTTCTTCTTTCATTTCCCTCAGTGGCACTATCGAAGGAGACCTGATGTGGGAATTGCATCGAGAGGATTCCACTCGCCAAATGAGCTTTCTTGAAACTTAAGAATATTCTCAGGAATTGGACTCCAAGTATGAAGACAGGATGTGTGGATTGAATTGTTATGTTTATCCTGTGTTGTGTGGGTTTCCTCAAGGTTCTCTGGTTTCCTCCCACAGTCCAAAAACATGCAGAATGTTCACTGGAATAATTGGAAAATTGCCCAGATGTGTGAATGAAAGAGTGAATGGTTGTTCGTCTCTACATATGACCCTGTGATTGACCAGTGACCAGTCCAGGGTATATTGTGCCTCTTGCCTGATAAGAGCTGGGATAGGCTCTGGTATCTCTGAGTGAAACAACATCATACACAAAACAGAAATTGAGATTGATATTACAGTAAAGATTCGTTATTTATTTTTCCACATTTTAAGGTAATATATACACACACACACACACACACACACACATATATATATGCATTTTTCTGATGTCTGATAATTGAACCCCACGACCCCTGAACTACATTACACTTCACTTCATGCGTTCCAGATGAGCCATGCCTTACTGTCGGTGTGTGTGTGTGTGTGTGTGTGTGTATCTGTGAGATCGAGATGAAGATCCAAATCACATGTTGAGACACATTCCTCTCCCTCCTCCATCCATTTCCAATCAGAAATGCCAACTTAACTTTTTCTTTTTAAAAAAAAACGAAAAAAAAAAAAACATTTCTTACCTTTGGATCATACCTGCTTCAACCTTCTCCCCAGCTGCCCCGTGCAGCATGTGTGCGTGCACGTGTGTGGGTTCTGGCTCGCTGTTCTGTGTCTAAATGCACAGCTTGGTTCCACATGTAATCAAATCTAAATCTAAATATCGCTGCACTCGTCCAGTTGCTACA
Organism: Fistularia commersonii; assembly: GCF_037954325.1. Lineage (NCBI taxonomy): Eukaryota > Metazoa > Chordata > Actinopteri > Syngnathiformes > Fistulariidae > Fistularia > Fistularia commersonii. The sequence continues at coordinate 16,509,658 of NC_141284.1, read as the reverse complement.
ACAAACTCCTGCCCAACTTCATTTTTTTTTCTTTTTTTCTTCCTAAAAGCGCCTATAGTCATCAGTGAAGCTGTCACACACTGATCTGTGTGCGTGTGTGTGTTTGAGTTTAGGTGCAGTGCAATTTTAAAATCCACAAAGTCATGGACGAAAATGAAACCCTTCCGGGCTCTGTCTTGGTCCTATTGACATCGACGGTTCCCACAGGTTCTACTGGCAGAACCAAAGCGTGGCATCAAGAGCCAATGTTTTCCTTTTCTTTCTTTTATTTGCAGGGAGACTGTGCCAGTAAGTGAAGGGTTTGGTGCCCATTGTTGAGTTTAAGGGGGGTTTGTTTTGGGAACCATCGGTCACTTTGGTTGTGTCAGAACCGGCGAGATTTGTGTGGAAAGTGTTATGATGCGAAGGGTTCGCGGCGCTCAAACACTCCCAGGGGGTGTTTGTCTGATTCAACTTGAGGGCTTCGAGAAAAAAAAAGACTTGATTTGTCTATTTTTTTTCAGTGGTTCCCAGCAATTCTTTCCTCATCAAACCTGCGGAGAATGTTCTGTCTTGGCTGGAAACTTCATGCATTGGGATTCTTTATTTGGGGTAAAATGGACCGGTTCTACCTCTGTCATCAAGATGACGAGGGTTTGACAAGAACCCCTGGTGTTCCTTTCACAAAGTGACCATCCAACCGGTTTGAATAGCGCTTTCCTGGCCTGAAAGCTGATCATCTAATTGATCGATTCGGTTTGTCCTCGACACGAGGACAAACAGCAGCTGGTGAGGAGGATGACGAAAATAAGCTGATCCTTGTGAGGCTAAAGGTTGCATGGTCAGTGTACCAATCAAACCAAACTGCACCTCATTGCCAAGAACATTTGATCAGTTGAGGTGGAAACTACAACCAGCCGCCCATCATCTTGGATCAGTCCGATATATGGTCGGTCAGTTAGGTGCAACCATAATGTGATGCCATGGCCGGATTCTGTTTATACTCATGTGCATTTCATATATCAGGGGAGTGTATTTTGTTTAAGCAGAATCTCATTGAGCGAATTTTTGTTTTTTAATCATCAGGATTTATTATCTGTCTTTTTTCCTGTTTGTTTTTTTTTTTTTTTTTTTTTTTAAATGATGCCATTCCCACGCCATCGCCTTATTGAAGTGGGAGCAAATTTTGAAACTTTGGCAAAGACCCCTGTCCCAGCTTCTCCGTGTACTGTTTACCCCGCCATCCCACCCACCCTGTGGGTGGAATCCACACTTCCTCACGGGCTGCTGCCAGTCAAAACAAGTCCTGGGGGCGGTGGTTTGGATGGTGGGGGGGGGAGGGGGGGTCGAGTGGATGATGTGGGCTTCAGATGCTGGGAGGAGTGGCACAGAGGGGGGGTAGATGGAGTGGGGGGAAATCAAGGGAGGAAGGGAGGAAACTTATAGCAAAAAAAAAAAAAAAAAAAAAAAGAAAACATCCCATGGTGTGTGGGCAGCCTTGCCGCCAGCTTTGGAACAGGAAGTAAAGACAATGGCCTCCTGGAGCTGAGCAAAGCTGACGGATAGAGGTGGAGAAACAAGAGAACTGGTGGTAGTGAGGGGGTTGGTATGTTATCAACACCCCCATCCTCCCGACCCTAATCACTGCAACCTGGCAGTGTTGCCGCTGTTTTCCTCATCAATTCCCAATCAAAACAAGGTCATATTTTATGAAGGGGCTCAAAGCTGCCACCCGGAGGAGAACCAACAAAACACACACAGGTTTAAAAAAAAAGGGGGGGGTGGGACTCACCTGCATTCTCCTGGTAAGCTGCACGAGCCATGCCTGACACTGCAGCCTTGTTTGCAGATGGCTTTGGAGGAAGAGGAGAAGGTGGTATTAATATTCACTAAACTTATAGCGGAAAAACAACAAAATCAAAAACCCTGAATGACTCAAGGCTGTCCTTAACTTCTTCTTAATAAAGGGACGATAAAGTTATTTGTACAGTAGAACCTCAGCTTACGAATGCCCCTAATTATGAACAAATCAGCCTACGAACAGAATTTTCGATCACATTTTAAGCCTTGGTGTATGAACACAAAAACAAACTCGCAGGCTTTTCATGTAGTGCGTGGTACTCTGCGTTGTTTACATCATTCATCGTGTTCTACTGTTATAATGTTTTTTTTGTTTTTTAGGAAGTCAGACATCATTCAGAATTCAGACATCATCAAGAGTGTTAATGCTAGTGGTGTTAAGAAGAAGTTGGGAATTTCAGTCAGTCTGAAGAAAGAAATAATAATTAAACGAACGTGACGGTGGTGATCGTGTTACAGATCTCGCCAAGCACTGAGAGACGGTTAAGTCAACCATCAGTACAATCCTAAAGGACAAATATGTGCAAAGACGGCTGATGTGGCTAAACTATGGGATAACTATGAAGCAAAGTGATTGTTAGTTTGAATTAGTGAAAGACAGCTTGCTGGAGATAGCGTTAGCAAGGGTCTCATATGCCAGAAGGCTTTACATTTGCATGCTATTTTTGCCCAGGAAACGCAAATTACAAGTGGTGACATGTAGAGAAAAAACAACAGAAACACAGCAATAATTAAGGTTAACTTCAATTCCATTTTGTATTTCTGCCAAGAAAATTAACCCATAAAAAAGTTTCAAAGGAGTGCTCTTTTCTTTTCTGGTGCTACGGATCAATGGGATTTACATTGATCTCAATAGGAAACATTGATTCGGTTCACGAACATTTCAGTCTTTGTCAAAAAAACATTACTATTTGGAAGCCGAGGTTCTATTGTACTATGTGATTAAAAGGCTTTGGTTACATTTTTGAAATTGCACTTTAGGAACAACTAGACAGTCAATCATTAAAATGTGCTAATGACAAAACATTATTTTAAGAATTGGTGAATATGGCCATTGAGTCTCATTCGAGAAACTACATTAAAAGATTTATAAAATTCAGAGAGAAAGTTCAGAGTTCTTTAGACATTTACAAAATATATTCAAGTATGAGTCTCTTGAATGACTTAAGGGCAAATCATTTAAAAACAAATTGAAGAAAATGAGAGGAGCTGGGGGAAGCTCCTCAATGTTTTTATGGTCTTTATATTCTTGTGTTGTTTTTTTCATATCTGACAATTACAGTGAAATGTAATCTGTTTAAACCTAAATCTTATTGTATCAGTGTTCCACTTTTGTATTTTTATATCTTAATGTCTTATCCTCTGACCAACTGTAATCAGTTTTGAAGCTGCTTTGCCAATGGGCCTCACTGACAGAAACTAAATTTGTTTACAGACGATCTTCTGATGTTCTTAATCAAGACTGAAAGAAATCTGATGTTCCACTGTTTTCAAAAATTAAATCTGAATATCCACTGATTTCATGGCATAGATATTGTCCATCTAACCATTTCCTCTATATCCTCTTCTCTATAATAATATAAGTATTATATTATATACATATGTATACAGAGGGGAGTCTTGAATGAACCATCTGACTGATTTTGGACTGTGGGAAAAAGACTGAGAACCTGGGGAGAATCAGGCAGAACATGGAGACCCCAAGTGAACATTTGATTTAAACTTAAAAGCAAAACAATGTCATCTTGAGTCAGGTCCCAGTGATCTTTGAGCCAAAATGGCAGGATGCTGAGGATTCAGATGATTCATTTAAATATGCATCCATTAATTTTGTATATATTGCTATTTAATCAACAGATTTTTGTCAATAAGTTAGGCCACATTTTTTCGAAGAAATACAAAAAACCTTATAGGTAGGTTTTTTGTGTTATTGCCTTCTTCCAAGAACAGCTTATTATTTTTCCATATATTATGTTCTTCGGTTTTATATATTCATTTTTCTTCCACTGACGGCTGGATGGCAAGCGCCAGGGGGGCCAGGTTTGCATCCATGAAGGCCTGCCCATGGCCAGCCGGGCACAGCACAGGCCAAAAAGACAATGCAAGCCCTTTCCATGGCTTCACCATCCATAAGAGGATGTGTTTTACCACTGGACTTCTGTGCTCCTCACAGACTGTCCACCACGTTCAAGGGGTGTAAACATGTGACCTTGGCACCAGGACATACCGGTCCGTAATTCGATGATTCACTTTATGGTCGTATCATCGGATTTGCAGTTGCATGTCCTGGACACGCAGGTGACAGTTGTCAACCGATCACCACTTGGTGGTGGGAATTTGCTGAAGGATGAGCAAAATGCCACTCAGGCACGACAGTCCCAAGCAGGTTGTGAGGGTCTGATGGAAAGGTCTGGCAGAATCCGGTGTCAGAAGGAGCCTCAAGTACAACCTCCGGCAGAACTTTGAACAGGAACTCGGACAGGTGGGGGACACTGAGTCAAAGTGGGCCATATTATATACCTCCATTGTTGAAGCATCAGACTGGGGATGTGTAACTCTAGAATTGGCAGTGAGGGATGCTGTCAAACTGAAGAGGGAGTCCTTGAGTTCCTCAAGACTCTGGATGTTGTGGGGCTCTCTTGGCAACATTGTGATGCACCTGTAGGTGGTGGAACAAGACTCTCCATTCCCCCCTAAGGAAGGGGGAAATGGAGAGTCATTCTCTCCATTCCAGTGGGATTACATGCCATCCTGGTAATGTAATTTGGGGGATCTTGGAGAGAACGATCCATTGGATAGCTGAAACGCAGATACAGGACAAGCATTGTGGTTTTTGTCCTGGTCATGGAACGGCAGACCAGCACTACATCCCAGAGGGTGCACGGGTGATCGTCCAAGTATTTCTAAATGTGCTCTGTAGACTTGGAAAAGGTATTTGAGCGTAACCCTTGGGGTGTCCTATGTAAGGTGCTCCAGGAGCATGGAGCACCCTCTTATACAGGTCATTTGGTTCCTGTATGACCTATGACGAAGCTTGGTCCACATTTCTGGCAGTAAGTTGGATTAGTTTCAAGAGGGGGTAGAGCCATCAATGCTCTTCAAGGCATTTATTGGCAAAAAATTCTAGGCACAGCCAGGGTTATCTGTTATGGGCTGAAGTGGAAGGGCACAGGAGTGACCTTGAGTGACACAGCAACCATTGAGGCTAAAGCTCCAGCTCTTAAGCCTGCACTGATTGCCAGTAATTTGTGCTAGCTCTGAGCACCAGGCAATCTGCGGCAGGTGTGCGCTCTCCAAGTGCATGCCTGCCATGCATCCAACCCTAACAGGATGTATTTCCAATTTTTACTTAAATTTGTTTTAAATTCAGTACTTGTGTCTGACCTGCTGCGACCTCCTTACCATTACGTCCTGATTTTTTTTTTTTCCTGTTGATCTATAGTTTGTTTTTTTAACATACCCCAGTTCCCCTTCCCACCCGCCTCTTCACCTGTCCTGCAGTCGGGCCCCATCCAGCCTTCCATGCAGCCCCGGTCCCCCAAATGGTCGCACACGTAGTGTCCAAAATAGTCGTCACGGGGGCGGCACACTTTGTTGCACTTGCTGCCGTAGTAGTGCTCATCACAGCGCACGCGGATGGAGTACTTTAGGCTGGCCGCAGTGCTGCGGGACTCCACCACCTTCCTCTCCTCACCGGGGTTGATCATCCCTCGGTGGATGCTGCGCTCGATCAGTAGCTCCTCGTCTGAATGCGGGACAGTAAAGCAAGGGATACAAAAAATGACGGGAAAAAAAAAAAAGTTGATTCTGTTATTACTGAACGTTAATTCTGGTATATTTTGTACTCGTATTATCAAAATCCCTGTTTGTTAACCTGGTTTACCATTGCAGATAACAGTAAACAGTGGATTTACTTTAACAATGATACTGAAATCAACATTAAATAACCTAAGATATCTGGAAATACAGTGCCGTGTAGCTCAAAGTAACATCCACAAATCTTTACTGAGCATCAGGCTCCAGGGCCTTTTTTTTTTTTTTTTTGCTGGACAAACATCAAACAGCAGCAGCAGAAATTCTCAATGACATTCCGAGACACTGGTCAGATTCCTGTGACGTGCTTTTGACCAAAACAACCTGGTGTTTAGCAAGATTAGACCACTGCACCAGCATCCCACTGAGAATGAGCGGGAGGGGTGGAGGAGTGGGATAGGAAGGTAAAACAAGCGCAAACAGAGGGTGTAGAGGGTCTGCGAGGGCTTGATAACCAGTCCGAGTTTTCTTGCAGTCCTCCCACCATGCAGGAAATCCAGCCCCCGCTCCTCCGGAGCCAGGGCGGAAATAATAAGAGACGCGGAGCAGACGAGGAAGGGCGATATATGAAAGCGTCCTTTAGCTCATTCTCAAGGAACTCCAGTGTTGTGACCAAGAAGGAATTTTTGTTGTTGTTGCTGTCATCATTTCTTTGTACTTTTTTTCCCTGTTCTGTCCTCCTGCTGGGAACATAGATGAATCCCTGGCTCCAGAATCCTTTACAAAAAACAGCATCTAAAAAGTCATTCATAAAATGCAAAGAAGACAAATGCATCTTAAATAAGTTATATATTTTTCACTAATTACAATATTTGTGATTCTTTTCATTCCTTAAATAAGACCACTGTATTTTCGTTTAGAGTTGCTTTGAAACCATTCATGTTTGCACAACACAGAAAGTATAAATGTAAAAAAAAGTTCATAAACATTAAGAAAATAAAGTATTCAAATTCTTTTGACTTGTCATGACTTTATAATATTTTCAGAAATTAAAGGGACTTTTTATTCAAAAACTTCTGCCGACCAATTTTCCATGAGGGAACTTTTAGAGGATAATTACTTTGATCAACTGTAAAAAGATATAACAATGGTGAATTTGGCTGAATGAAGGTTAAAAGCCTCCTGCTACAAAACTCTAATGTCAGGAAAGCTACGTTTGATGCTGCTCCACAAGGTTCATGGTTTTATTCAGACTGGGTTCTCTTTATATTGGTTCTCCATGTTCTCACCTGCCTGTCTGCGTTCTCTCTGGGATCTCTATCCTGTTCCCACTGCCCAAACACATTCTGCATCTTTATTGAGGACTAAATTGTCCACAGGTGTGAATGGGACGATAGACGTCTCTACGTGTGGCCCTGTGATTGGTTGGTAACTCATCCTGGTTTAACCAAGTTCAACCAGTTGTGATTGGCTTCAGCTCCAAATGATCTTTTGACCAGGTTATGCAGAATAGAGAATGAATGAATGGGCTAGCTTATTAAGTTTGTGATTATTGTAGGATTGGCGATGTATATTCCCTGGCAAAAACTGCACAGCCATTCGCTGTCAGCTAGTTAGCAAACCACGTTCACCTCAGATTGGAATCACAGCACATCCAAAACTCCAGATCAGTTCATGGTGATCGGGTTACTCAGATAGTTAAGTCTGACATTAGCATTAACATAGTAGTGTCATGTCCACTGTGGACATCAGTTTTCCCACCATTCCCAACTCAGCGCGATGCATTTCCTTGGGTTTAATTTTCATTTTGACTTATCTTAATAATCTAAAAATAAGATTATGTGCATTACTGGAAAAAAGAAAAACACAAAGCGTTTTTGTCAAACTTCAAATGTTGGAAAAAAAACAATCATTAATGTATTTTTGTAATCACATTGAACCCACTATTTGTAAAGAACCCACCATTACCCATCTCTTCTAGATAGAGCCTGTCAAAAGCCAGCATGTAATTAATCTGATTATTGAAAGGCATTTGAAAAGGGGGGTTCAATATCAAAAAATAACAGGCTAAGGTTCCCTAACCAACGCTGGGCTTTAAGAGACTTTGTATGCAGCGTCCCCCAACGCCGGTTTGCAACCATGGCATCAAGTGACACTAGAACATGGAATTTTGTATCCTTTAGAACACTAGACCCCCATAAGATTCCTAAAAGATGCTATATATATTTGGGGATCATGGGACTGTGGGAACAATGGAACCTGGAATCTGATCTCATTGAAACTTGGGGAACACTGGATTTTTGACCAAATTCTCAAGAGCTTCCATCTAGGGAACACCGGCCCCTGGATACACTGGAGTCTGGGAAAAATTAATTCAAAGACTGAGAAAAGAATTGAGAAAAATTGGAACGCTTGGAATTTTGGACCCAAAGTCATGTTCCAACAAGGCTCCATAAAAATCCGGGGAACACCGTTGTGCCTCGCCCCTCTGATGCCTCATGACAATTACTTTATTATATACGGTAAAATGAATTTCTAAAATCTTGATGACAAAACACATTTTTTTATCATTTTTAAAACCCTCGGTAAAACTACTTCCAGAACTTCAAAGTCACTTCTGAAGTTTGTAAAATCTAATTTTCTATCTGTCCTGGTTTCCAAGCCTTGGCTGCCACCCTGCCACACATCTCTCTCTCTCTCTCTCTCTCACACACACTCACACACACACCAACTGAATACAAACCCGCTCACGGCTGTTCGTCTCTAGAAATTACATACGAAAATACACACCAATCACTGGATCTCTACTCTGTGAGGAGACACACCAGGAAAGGCCGTTGTTACCGGGGAGAGCAACGGCCAGGGCCATTTAACCCCCCCCCCCCAATTCCCTCTCGTGGGCGCTTTCAACGAGTTGGTTCCAAGCAGCTGATTATATTCGGGACAAACGTGATCATCTGTATTTTACACCTTCCATCCAGTTTTGTTTTTCGGAGGGCGCCGGTTAGTGTCAGACAACAATCGGCGCGTATCTTGACCATTTCGATAAAGAAGCTGTCATATTCTCACGTTGACCTGTTTACCAGCGGGGGCTGTCTGTAACCAAGGTGATGTTGTGATCCTTGTTCTGTGCCAGGGGGTAGAATGTATCTGTCCCCCGCATCTTTTTTGAAATAGTGGAAATATGTTTCAGGGCAATTTAAAGTCCGGCAACAAAATGACTGATGAAAAGAAGGGGTATTTTTGTATATTGTATTTATGTGTTCATGTGTGTGTCTATGGGGGCGGGGGGGGGACACACTCCAGACAGCTGTTGCGTGTCGGTGGGCCAATGGAACATCATGTGACGGGCTCTGGGCCGCAGGTCAGAGACGCCACAGGGATAGATAGAAGAAGAATATTTGTCCAGGCTGTTTGCGCAGCAGGAAGCCCCCCGCCTCTATGAAAACACAACCGGACACAAAAAGCCTAGGCAGAGAAAGTAAAGAAGCTGCTCTTACCTTGGAATCGGGTGATAATTTTGCCACTTTACCCACCCCCAGTCCTGTGCAAGGACACAAAGGGGGGTGGGGTTCAAAAGCCAACATACCTGCGGACTTCCTCCAGATCTTGACCCAGTGCTCACGGGTGACGGAGGGGTTTGCCTAAGGTTCAGGGAACAGTGCTTGCTGCATTCCAAGTAGCTAAAGAGTGAAAGTGCTGCGGTGGTAAATGTAAAATGAGCCCCTGTATCCTTCAGGTGAAGTAAGAGAGCACAATAACAAATCCTGGATTCATTCATTTCATTCCCCATCCAAGCTGAGTCAAGACTTGAGTCGCTGTGTTTGAGTTGAGTTGGTCCAAGTTTCGGTCCCCTCTTCAGACCTCAGAGCACCACTATCAACTGCAGCAAAAATAAAAGTATTTATCCAATATCAAGTCTGGGATCTGATGTTGTTCAGATTTATCGGGCACCAAGTGGGAAAACAGTAGAATGGTCCAACATTCCTGGGTCTGATATGCCCCACTTCTCCAAATTTGGTCTTTTTGGATTTAATGCCAGAGTCCACTCTTCATGGGGGCCAGTGATCCAAGGTTCGAATGTTCTCAGCATCCAGTATTCTTAGGATTCAATCTTCTCAGGGTCCGAAGTTCCCAGGGACCAGTGATCCCAGTTTCTAATGTTCCCAAGGACCAATTATCCCAGATTTGAATGTTCTCAGGGTCCAGTAATCCAACAGTCTCATTCCAAGTTCTCATGATACCAGGAGCCAGTGTTCTCATATTCAAATATTCTCAGGGTCCAATTATCCAAGGCTGAAATCTTCCAAAGGTCCAATGATCCAAGGTTACAAACAGTCTAACGTTCCAACATTCTCAAGGTGGACTCTTCTTAGGGTCGAATGATCCACTTCAGGGCAAATAGTTCTGATGTTCTCAGGGCTGCTCTCTGACTCCCTTCTTCTGTGATTGTAGTTCTGTGAGCCAGTTACTACCGCTGAAACCACCCACAGCAAACAAGCTAATACTGACCATCAAGCAGCAACTCCGTACCAGAGCAGCATCTGCACCTGCCTTCCTCCCACCTCTTACTGCAGGATCAGTTAATGTTAACCAGGGTTCAGGATGGGTCAAGGAATTTGGACCAATGGGTTTGTGCAAAAGTTTAACCAAAACAGAAGCTCTACCTTTACGCGAAAATAAAACCTTTCATCTTGTTGTCAGAGTTCATCTTGAAGAAGCTTGCAATGTCAGAGCATTCAAATGTCCTGCTGAGTTACCTGGTCATGGCTTGAGGTCACGGCTAACCAAATTTGGGTGAACAGCTTCAAAAAAAAAAAAAAACACTCTCATCGACAAACTTTGGTTACTATCATCAAAAGAATTTTTTTTTGGGGTGAAAACCCCACATTTCTGAAACCATAACAAAAAATTATGTTTCGTCTTGATGTTGCTTCCTCATTTGAGCAAATCAATGACACACATGAATATTCTGTTAGACAATACTTCCCAACAAATGCACACAAGTAGGAACTTGTGTGCATTTTTAGAAAAAAATATAAAAAATTTCTGACAATTATTAGCCTCTTTTTGGAAAGCCAAACCTTTTTAACCAAAATTGTCGGCAGATTTAACCTTTGAGCAAAACACTTGGCTCCTCAATCCCTTCACTCGGACAAAGAAAAGTTTATCACTAAAACTCAGTTATGTAATCATGTAAAGACTGAATCATTGCGTCATCAGAGGTGATTTTCTAACGGCCCAGAAATGCAGGCCGCCTCTTCAACCACCTGGTGAGCAGTGAATCACCAAACTCTTCAATCTGAGTCTGAGCCAGCTATCAACTATCAATCTCTTCCTGCTGATTTAAATATTGTTTGTCCAGTTTTTTCATCCCTAGTTCATTTCCTGTCTGTGTTTGATATCCAGGGACGTCTAACCAATAGTAAGGTTTTTGTGATTTTTTTTTCTTTGTATTCTATTATTCTGTTTGCTCTTTGACAATTCTCAGGTAAGTCCTTGTTCATTTCACAGTAATTTCTATTCATTTATCTATTTATTTTTTATATTTTTTGTCAATTTTGATAAATGATTGTTTTCAGTTAATGCTGCAAAATGGTTTAACTTTCATTTAATCGTGATGTAATTTCATGTAATTTTCAAGTAGGTTTTGTTGTTCATTTTCAGGCACTCTCAAGGAAGTCATTTTCCAGGTCATTTGGTGAACAATTTCGGTATTTGTTTGCTTATTTTCTGGTACTTTCCAGTACTGTCTTGCTAATTTTAAGAAACTGAATTACTAATGATATTCCTTGCTGTGCAAAATAGTGAACACATGCAGATACGCACACACACACACACACACACACACACACATAAAAGGAAATCAACCTGACAAAATTCTAAAAAACAACCCAGAATAAACTTCCTGTTAAGCAGAGAAAGGAAGGCTTTTCCTTGCGATGTGATATTTTTAGCACAGTCCGTCTACGTTCAACAAGCATCTAGAGTTACAACCGGGGGGATTTGGGGGGGGGGAGGGGGGGGGGGGGCGTCTGGACCCCCGCTTGCCTGTCACCGCCTCCCACCCACCCCAACCCAGGCCTGGATGCCGGCCTGCCGCCTGATAATGAAGTGGCAGTAGCTGGACAGCTGGCGAGATGCTAATTAGGAGGCGAACATCCCAGGCAACAGTGGGGGGAGGGGCGGCACGAAAAGACGTCCGCAGTGTGTAATTAATGGCTTAACAAGGCAAAGCTTAATATAGGGAGCGCTGAAAAAAGGCCCCCCTCCTCCCACCAGGAGAGGGTGAGAGAATGGGAAGGTCCCGTGACCTGTCAATCACCAGGACAGAACATAAGATTCAGGCATAATGTGAAATTTTTTAATTTTTTTTTTTTTTTTTTCGTTTTGTTATACTGCTGCTAATATTTTAGAAGTACTTCTATCAGCTGGAACGTCGGCTTTGATCGGTTCCATTCGGAATAACATTTCTGAGGGTTCTTTGATCATCATTGAAAAAAATTCTCGCAATTTTAAGGCGAGTTACAAGAAAAACGGAGAGAAGGAAGTCGAAATGATAAAGCAAGAGCATTAAATGAGAATCAAAAAAGGAAGAAATAAACAAGCAAAGAAAAAAATATAGACTGGGAAAAAAAGTAGAACACCTCAGGCATCGAAAGTCTCATATTATCAGGAATGAAATCAGTTTATCCTGCCGACACGGTCACGGGGACTGAGCCGAACCCAACTGACATTGGGTAGAGGATGGGTCAGCTATAAGTTATCCAGGCAATCGCTCTCTTCTTCACAATTACAGACAATTTTGAGTCATCAATGAGACACTAGGGAGAACCGAGGCAGGACAAAATGGAGACGATTCAAAATTTTGAACAGAATAGAAAACTCGAGTTAGGTGGTAACAACGATCTTTGACCTCTGAACTCAGAAGCCGTACAGAAGTTACAGAACCGCCATTTTCATCGTTCATCTTCTTTCATAACCTAGGAGGGCACAAAACGAACCTGGGGAATCCTGACAGAGAAAACCGAGCCTATCGGAACCAGGAACCTTCCTGCTGCAAGGTCACAGTGTGTTCTGAGGACGCACTTCAGTCAAAATCAAGAGAAACCCAGTCGTGAAGGCAAACATGACATTCTTGAGAAGAGACGGAGGTTTGAAGGTCAGAGAAGAAATAGCCTTACCGCTGTGAGTGTCGTTGTCTTTGTCCCACGCATCCACTATCACTGTGAACGCTCGCTGAAACACAAGGGGGTACAGAGGTTATCACAGTGCAAGCTAATACACACACACACACACACACACAAACACACACACAGCAGCCAGACTGAAACTCTGATAGAGACGTTGACTCTCACATGATGCGGAGTTCACACAGAAACTCTGATACGCGCAGCTCGTACACAAACACACTTTGAAACACACGTCAATTCTGCCTCAGGACGCGGTGAGGTAATAACAAGGTCATGACAAAGTCATGTCCTTCATTAAACCGAAATTCACGAAAGATCCTCATCAATAACTGCTGTATTTTCAACCAAAAGTAAATGGCTGACTGTAAATGGGGTTTGTGCTTGTGTGTGAGTGTAACGTAAAATTAACAAAAAAGTAAAATCCCGATCCAAAAATGCGAAAAACAGGGTACTGATATAAAAAGTCAGATAAATCAATTCTGAGTGTAAAAACGGTCTTACTTAATAAATCAGAATCTTTTGAAACCCCAAACCTGGGATATTCTAAATCGAGAAGAAACGAACCAATGAGTGGCAAGAAAATGTCTGCTAACTCCGCCCCTGCTACTCCCCCACATGCTCTAGATTGGTTCAGGTGCAAGGCAATTTTTCCTTTTTTTTTTCTCGCGGACTGCAAACAAACGGAGACGGCATAGGGTCGGGCCAGCAGCTGCGAGTTCCCATGACCCCGGCAAGGCTCAGGAGGGTGTTACAAGCACAAACATTAAACGGGGGGGGGGGGGGTTGACTTGACAGGTTCACTAACAGAACATTGATCTGAATGTTGAAGGGGGGGGTCAGCCGTGTTTCACAGGAATCAGCTCGTCAGGTTTGAGATGGCGTTCAAAAAAAAAAAAACATAATTTCCATTTCGGCCGAAATAATACCGCTATAAGAAGTTGAATTTCAAATAAATGTACTTCAATTTAATTGGGTTACGATCTAACAATCAAAGGAAAGTAAAATAAAAGAATGACCTGCAGCTCTGTAGAGAAATTGAAAAACATAACCCTAAACATGTGCAATAAATAACATTATCTTGTCTGGTTTCCAAATCAAAAATTTGTTTTTAAAAGAAATTAGCAGAAAACCAGCTGCCGTTCCGACATAACGGGTAGCTCAGGATACTCCGTCCCTACAGCGCCGCCCCTGTGTTGCGGAGGCCACATCATATTGCTTCACGGCTCTGTGATGGAATCTTCAAGTTCCAGACGCAGCTCGACTCATCGCTGCGACCCCGTGATGCCCCCCCTCCGACCTCGACCCCCCCGACGGGGGTCTTAGCAGTCCGAGCATCGACCACAGCCGTCGGCCTCGTCTCCGTCGGTGAGGAAGGAGGAAACGTTGCTGATTTATGGGCTGTAAACACTGTCTGGGGTTGAAAATAAGATGTTATCCTAATCAATCACCCCCTCAAATCAAGTCTAAATGCCACAGCCCCCGGCCCTTGGACAGATGGCCCAGTCCGTGCGTGTGCGTGTGCGTGTGTGTCCTTGAAGGACAGGAGGATCACGATGTCGCATCCCTGCCATCTGCATGCGATATGACCTTTCTGTGCGGTGAGGGAGAGGGACACTTGACACCCCCACCCCGCCCAACTGACAGCAGTCAGGGGGATTTAGGTTTGAATCAGGCAGACAGGAAGTGGCTGCCCCGTCTCCACCTTCACTTGTTTCGATGAACGATCCGGGACTCGGAGAAATGTTACGTCGATATGGACAAGCGGGTCATTTTGAACAAAGGGACATTCAGGCATCAATAAACGAAGCTGATATAATAGTTAAATCATTTGTACTTTTTAAAAAGTTTCTTTTCCTGATTTTGTTTTGGGGATTTGCTGGTTATTTTCTTTTGATTTGAAGTGAAATCGATCAGGGAACCTTCAGGTTTTTGTTCCGCATCTATAAGATAATTTCTGCTCACATTTTTATTTTCTGATTTTCTCAAATGGTTTTCGTAAAAATGACCTCTGTGTTGTTGGTATCGATAATGAGGTACTTTTTATTTCCAAACCTCCCTTTTGTAGTCTTTCCTCAAATTTGCAGGGGATTTTCTTCTGAATTTGAACCAATTTGGTCAAAATTGTCTCATTTGAGCTCAATTGTTATAGGGAATTTTCACAAAGATTTCACGGATTCGTTTTGTTTTTAATTTCGAAAAAAAAAAAAAAAGTTAATATTCCGGGAACTTTATGATCGTTTCTACGGATTTCAAGGCAGAATCTTTTTGAAATATTCAGCTATTTCTTCCTTATCATAAGGAAAGAAAATGAGCCGCCGCTTAACTTCTAGCTGCTTGTAGCCGATCCAGCGAGGCGGGAAACGGCTGAAAGCCAATTAACAAGTTTCCTGCGACCTGCGACGAAGAGGAGACGAGCAGCTGTGGCGTCACACCTGTTCGCATGAATAAAACATGTTACACCCCCTCCAGCTGAAACGCCACTAATTTAGCACGTTATTATCAGAACGACGCCCCCTCCCTCCCTCCTCGGATCCCCCTCCGCCCCCTGCAGGCACCTCCTTCAGACGCACCCAATCAAAAGATGGAATCGGGACTCAGAAGTGACCCACTTCGCTCCTTTCCCGACGACCCGGTGAAAATCTATTTCCGTCGCTGGGAGTTCTTTAGTCGACTTTTCAAGCTCCTAGAATGGGAATGCTCGGTGTGGAAGCGGGGTTGGGGGGGGGGCGGGGGGGGGGGGGGGGTGGTCTGCCTTAAATCAATTAGTGCACATTACAGTTCTACTCCCTGAGGGTAAATCACTGATTGTGCTGGAAGCTGAATGAAGAGGATCAGTTTAATCTGAGAATGTAATCTGCAACACACAAAGGATCAGCGGGAGACTCCAGCTCAACTCGGTCTTGGAAATTCTGGAGCACTTTCAAGGGAAAACACCAAGATTTAAAAGATGTCGGGTGTTGTCCGAACAGTAGGCATATCCGCTAAAAATTTCAGTCTAAAAAAGTAGAAGCGATATAAATTAAACGCCCAAATTTCCAATAAATCCAAGCAAACCGAAATAAAACGAATGGTCCTCGTGTCGTGTTCAGACACGGAACATTGACAACAAGCAGTGAGCAGCGTTCTGATGACTTATTCCTCCTTTCTGACAATCCCGTGTGAAAAACGTAAAGGAGGCGTGTCCTCTCCAGTGAATCTCGGGGGTTCCTGCTTTTTGTTATAAAACAGGGAGTTCTAACCCGTTCCAGTTCTCACAGAATGTTGCAACAAGTCCGTCGGCATAATACGACTGAACTTTTTTTTTTTTTGCAAGCTCGTCATCGAGCGGCCTGTAATCAACCGCCGCCGGGACTCCCAGCGTGACACAAACCACAGGACGTGCCAACCGCCTGCAGGGTCAAGGCGCTGGGAGGAGGAAGAGGAGGAGGAGGAGGAGGAGGAGGAAGAGGAGAAAGAGGAGCCGTGGACTTTCCACAGATTCCCACGGGACGTTAAATTTACATCTTTTTCTGATGTTAAATCAACATCGTTTGGATGAAGTGATGGTTTGCTGGAGGACAAGGAGGAGGAGGGAGCACAAAATAGTGGTTTGGACTCTTTTACCAGGGATTCGACGAGAACGACAAACAGGATGTCGACAAAAGAAAAAAAAAAATCAATAAAAGAAAAAGATGTGAAGAAAGAAAGAAGAGTGAAAGATGAAGGAAGACTTAGATTTTTCCTTTACATATATTTGTGTATTTATAAATATTTCATTTTATGTATCTCATCCTCCTTTACTTTATGACGTCAGCGCGACACCTTCCCTCCACTGACAGTCTCAGCTTAGTTCTTGCGGTTAAATCTCATCATCATTTTAGGGGATTTGTGGTTTTGTTGTTATTGTGATGGGCTGGCATTGCCTTTTTCACTCACTGAGCGAAAGGCGAGGTTTAACCTGGGCAGGTCAGCTGTCAATCATCCAGCTGTTCACTCTCTCATTCACCCCGACAGGCAATGTAAAGTATTCAGTTAACCTTCTGAGTGTTTTTAGACTGTGGGAAGAAGACGGAGAACCTGGCGAGAATCTAAGCTTGAGAGCACACTGAGAGAACCCTTCAGAACCAAGAATCACTTGTGACCGAATTACTATCACTTTATTCGCCTCGGAATGTGATCCGTCCAGGCGTTCGATCCCCTGGAAACCCAATAATTCATGCAAGGATCTGGACAGAACCTGCAGGAACATTGTGGAACTTTCACGATCATCAGGCTGAACTGGCGGTCATGTGACCGACATATATTTCTATATGAAATCCCCCCCCCCGATAAAAAATAAATAGAATAAATAAATAAATAAATAAATAGATAGATAAATAAATCACCTGGTCCTGATTTAGAGTTTTTGAGAATCCAAACAGATAATAAAAATAAAGTGTTCCCCATCAGTTAAGAGTAAAAGCAAGCCAACAGAGGCTGTTCCTAGTTGTCCCCCCATCTTCCCTTGACCCCTTTCACTCCCTTACTTAAAATCAAATATCACCAATTTAATACCCCTGACACCAATCTGAAAATTATAAGAAAAAGACAGAAGTGTTTTTATTTCTTAAATCTATTACACTTAATTAAATTAGTTGATTTATCAAATTGCGGCTGCAGGCAACCCAAATTAACCATTCTATTACATGTGTATATGTTCTGTGTCTTCTGTTTTTTACTTATGAAGCGTCTTTGAGTGCCACGAAAAGCACTATACAAATCTCATGTATTATCATTATTATTATTATTATTGTTATTATTATTATGTTATTGATGTCTCTTATTTTGAAAGCCTGAAGCAAGCACCCACTGAGCACCTATTTCAAACTCTGGTTCTGGATCAGGTCACATGACCAGGGAGCTGCTAAAGTGTGGGAAAGAGCAGGCAGTGAGCAGATCAGCTGACTGGAGGTGCACACTGGACACACACACACACACACACACACACACACACACATACACACACAAATGATGCACAACATATACTCAATTGACACTCGGCGGGAGTAGAACCGATGCCCAACTGACACAGATCACACACAGAGAAAGAAACACAACACACCACAACAAACGTAAAGAACGGGAACACAACAGTCGTCTAACACACACAACACTCAAAATAGATACGAAGCAAACTGACAGTACACACACACCAGTCACACAAAACCAGACAATGGACACATAGGTTAAAAACGAGTGACTGAATAACACAAATTTTCGATTCCCGCTGAGTTTTTTTACATCATCATTTCTTCTCATTTTTCCACAGATTTTATTTTGTACTTTCCTGCCGGTCCCCATACAACTTCCTCCGGTGATCCAGTCATTTCTTGCAGACTGTCTCTGTCACGTCCTGCTGGTTTTTACTTGATTTCCTCAACTGAGATTTAATTTCTTCTGGATTATCTCCGTGATTCCTTGCGCTTTTTTTTGTCAGTCATTTCTTGCATGTTCTACAAGAGACGCTCAGAGGAACACAAACTTCTATCGAACTGAAGGGATCTTTTTTTTTTTCTATTATTGGTTCGAGTATCTTGACTCCCACTTCGTCTAACTTCCTCTTTGAAAAAGCCCTTTGTTTATTCATCAAGTTGAAGATTCAAGAGTCAAAGTGTTTCAAAGAGTTTATTGTCACGTGTACAGTCAGGAAACATGTTTCCCTGAAATTCTTCCTTTGCTGGCCACAGTGAAGCCAGTTGAAGGAACGACGCTTATTTTAAGAGACTGAACCATTAAGGTAAAACCCTTTAAAAGGTAAAAAAAAATTGCTTAAAGGCACGAGTTCAATCCAATTCACTTTTTTTCGTTGCTGCTAAATTCTGCTGTTTATTTTATTATTATTATTTTGGCTGTAGTCAGTCCTGGTTCAAGATGTTTCCTGAACCTGCTTCCCAAAGTGTGCGGTCGGACCTCCTCCTAAAATTCCACAGGTAGTTGTTTGTTCGCCGCCACGAACAACAAGCCTGGTTCCTTCCTGAAGGAGGGGGGCTGCAAATGACTCAAGCCCCTTTCAGCCAGGGAGAAGCAGCTCCTCGGATTATTATTGTTATTAGTTCTGTATTCATTTCTTTCCTGATTTTTTTGGCATTCCTGTCTGGCATTGGTTGCAGCAACATACCACTGTTTTTATTTCATTCTTTTTATTCATATTGGTCATTTACGGCTAGTTTTTCTACATATATTTTTACAGAATTTTAAACATCTTGATCACAAGATCCAAATTTCAAGACTTCTCTCTGCTTTGCTGTACACCTTTCTTGCTGCTGTTCTGGTGGGTTTCATCTCATTTCTTATCTTTCAGATTTTCATTATATTTGATAATATTTCATGCTGATGGTGATTTTTTTTTGTGGAAATTCCTGCTGTTTTTAACCAGATAATTCCTTACTTGTATCCAGGTCATTTTAATGCCTTTTTTTTTAGAATTTTCTTTTTTCCTCTTGAATTTCTTGCTGATTTATTTTTTCAGTCATCAAGGTATTTTGTAGAGTTATTTTTAAGACTTTCTGCTAATCTAATTTATTGAATTTTTTGATTCTCAGGTTCATGTGCTCCTCTTACCAGGTGGTAACATTTTCTCAATTAAAATGAATTCAAAGAAAAAAAAAAAATCATCATTTATGAAAAAAAAAAAAAAAAAATCACACAGATATTGCCAAACATAAGATTCAAGTTGACCCATAACATAATAATTATATTTTTATTGGGGTTCTTTAAGGGTCATGACCTCTGCATTGGATTTCAATTGTTCCTAAATTTCAAATCTGGTTACCAGTGCATCTCCCAACTGGCTGAAATGCCATCTTCATCCCAAACTGTTGGAGGGGTGGGGGGGGGACAGGGTCACACTGAAAATACCCCCCCAGGACATGACAGGGGGTGTGTTTGTTTTCGCTTCACTCTCATTCAGAGGAAGAGGAAAACTAAGACGATGAAGAAGGAGGGGATAAAAGAAGGAGAGGAAGAAGAGGACGAAGAAGAATAAGGAGGGGAAGAGTCTTTGGCCTAAAAATATTCCTCCCTCGTGACAGAAAATCTCAGAGGGACAAGCAGGCGGAGCTTTTTATTTTGAAAGGGTAGCCACTTCCTCCCCCCCCGTCCCTTTCATGGAAAAGATGCCAGCGACCCAAACAGCCGGAGGGCCGTGACTGACGGAGGACAATGGAGGGTTTTTTACTGAAGTCACTTCACAAGTGTCCCAGATACATACGTCAACACGGACGCAGTCAGACCCCACGGGCCCAATGCACGCCGCCCGTCGGACGATACGCGTCGTCTGGGACCCGGCCCCCGGAAGAAAGAGACTCGGGAGTAGAATCAGAGTGTCTATGATCTTTTTTTTTTTTTCAAGCTTTTTTTTAGAGGATTTTTGTCTGATGGATTTTCTGGACGATCTCTGGGAAATTGAATTGATTTGAATATTTTATGGGTGTTTTTTCTATGGGTTGTTCTGTCCTCAGGAGATTTATTGCTGATCATTTTTAGTACATCTCAGGGGGATTTCTTGCTGGTTTTAGCATGCAAGGTATTTCTGTTTTTGTTTGTTGTTTTTTGGTGCTTTTATTGTGAAACATTCTTTGTGCTGGTTTTTAGATTTGTCGCAGATTATAAAGTGAAGCACTTAGTCTTTTCCTGTACAGTTTTTAGCAATTTATTGAATTTCTGACATAGTTTCTTACTGTAGTTAAGCTCTTTTATTGCAGATTAACTGTTTTTATATACTTTGAAAGGGTCACTGCCAATTTTGCAGTGATCCTTGATGTTTGGAGATCAGTCTCATTTCTACTTGATACTTTGATACAATTTTAAATTCAGCTCTCAAAATTCAAGAGTAAGGCTTTTAACTTGATTTTCTTCATATGATTTCTGGCTGATTTTTTAGGTGTTTTCACAACATTTTAACCAATCTAATTCCTGATGGGTGCAGAGGTAGGTCAACACACACACATGCAACCTCACAAAACACCAAACAAGGAAGCCCAACGTGAGATGTGATGACACCCTTTAAAGGCCTCTGACTGCTTCGCCCTTGACAGCCTTTCTGGAGTAGCTAACACCCTCAGTCGCACACAAACAATCCCACTCTCTGGAGAATAGTGGAAAATACTAACCCCACACACGCCTGGCCAGACAATAATGACCCGGTGACGGAGGGAGCGTGAACTCGACCCGCCATCTTCCTCCGCCGCGACTCGTTAGTGACACCGATACCCACCACCCGCCTCGCACACATTGCTGTGGAAACGCGATCTGCCTGCGGGGCCCCCGACTTACTACTTCGACTCCCCCACCCACCCACCCACCCGCTGACAGCTGACCACGGTGGGTGATGAATGGCGAGGTCACGTCGTCGTACAATGCGAGTCTCCGAGGTTTTTATCTAAGCCTTAAAAGAGTCTGGCTATTTCTAATGAAACCTCCCTCTTCAAAAAAGTAATTTTTCATTTTTAGATTTACAGTATATATTTTTTTTTTTTATTCTTACTTTGTGAAGATTGTCTTCGGCTAATTTAAGCAAATTTCAGTCATTTCCTACTATTTTCTGTTCCACCCTTATCATTTTAGGAGATTTATTTTGCAATTTAACATTTTTAGTTTCATATAGTGTTTTTTTTTTTTAAATTGATCATTATTTATTTATTCTAAGTCTGCACAGACTTCTGGGAGATCTATCATTTCCTGTTTAATTTTTAGATTAATTTCAACTATTGTAGATTTGAGTTTTTTTTTTCAATATCATTTGTCAATTTTCCACACAATCTTTTTGTTAATATATTAAAATGATCATTTTAGTTTTTTTTTTCTAAAATACCCCTGTTGATTTTGGAGGGAACTTCATGTTGCTGTAAATGAGGCATCATTTACCTCAATTTTTACCTCATTGACAATCATTTGTCAATTTTTCACACAACTTATTTGTTAATATTTTAAAAGAATCATTTTTGTTTTTTCTAAAATCCCCCTGTTGATTATGGAGGGAACTTCATGTTGCTTTAAATGAGGTATCTTATTGACAAATGATCAGCATATATTTGGTAACGAAGTATATCAATACCCTCACAGAAAAATATGGTTTATGTACCAAAAGTACTTGCTTTGCAAAAAGTTTTTGTGATGCTGACAGATGTCACAACCTTGGTTCTACTGAATGTCAACCTCTCTTCAACTCTGACGTGCAGCCGTGGACAACAAACTCAACACTATATGTAAGCAACAAACTGATTGGATCCTTAACATGCAAAATCATCCATCAATAACTTTTCACATACTGATACGGGTCGGTGGAAGAACGAAAAAGTAATGTGGCTCAGCTTCTAGGACAAACCTCCTGACCAGGAGTGACAGTCTAACACTCAGATTAACAAACCGAGTCAGATATAAGATTCGACCAAAATCGGGAAGAGAACAGAGGGCCAACGACAGGAAGTGAGAGAACATCATAGAGACTGGGCGGTGACATCACCTCCATCACCTTCTCTCATCCTGACCTGTTGACTTTTGGCCCAAATTATGCCCATGCTCCCAGACTAAAGTAGAATTTCTGTGAAGATTCCTAGGGGAAAATTTGATGTAATCTGGGATAAGATTTTAATCTGCCTTTGGAAAAGAGTGGCGCCATAAAATAACAACTGCCAACAACCACCATAACTACTTAAATTAACCGTCTGGTTCTGATCGGATTCCCAAAATAAGAAACATTAATCACCAGTAATCTGGAAAAACTATTTCTCAAGGTCAGATTACTGCGGGTTTTTTGTCTCCCGTTCAAATATTTTCAGCTAATTTCTGAGTTAACTTAATGCCAATTCTCTGTCTTTTTTTTAGATTTTTCTTCTATAGGTTAGTCCATACAAACTGAAATGTCCATTCTCATTACTTTCTAAGTCATTTTCTACATTTCAAGTATTTTTTCTTTAATTTTCCAATTTACGACATTGATTAACAATTTTGGAACTCTGTTGATGGGAAATGATTTGAACAGAAAGTCAAAGTTGAGACACTTTGTTCTCCACTCTTGGTCGGGAATATAATCTGAAAATCCTACTTTTCCACGAGGTTGCCGGGGTTTGGATGAGATCCACGACACGTACATGCACGATTTCAAGCGTGCATGCGTTTGAGTACGCGGAACCGACCCTCCACCGGAAAAAGGTGGACGTTCAGTGGCTTTGCACATTCACCCACTTCCGGCGAGCACCTTCAGAGTCCACGCGAGACCCGCGCCACGGGAAGCGCGACTTCGCGCTTGTACGAACTTGCGCAAAACACCGCCTCCTCACAGCAAAAATCCACCTGCGGTTCTACGAGATCGCGTCTTGCGCAAACACGCACACACACACACACACACACACAAAATAAGAGGCACGGACGTGACCCGCACATCAAGTCTCACTGGAAACATTTTCTCTCTTTTATTTTAAATAAGATAAAATAAAAAAATGAATAAAAAAAAACTCCACTTACCGGCCAGGCGAAATTGAAGGGGATGCTGATCCTCCCGTCCCGCTGTCCGTTCCGGAAGTCGAAACTATTCCCACCGATAACCTGGGTCGTTTCCGAGCCGTAAGTGCACGGCTTGGTGGTCATCACCTCAGTCTGGTATTCCTTCAAGCACACACGCACGTAAGTGTCGCACTCGTCGGCGCCGCAATGGCCCTCCGCCGCGCTGCGCGCCGCGTCGCAGCAGTCGCCGTTGAGCAGCTGGCCCCGGGGGTTCTCCACGGACAGCAGCTGCAGCTCGAAGTACCCGGTGGACCGAGACACCTGGAGAGGGAAGGAGGGAGGGCCGAAATGAGGCGTTACGCTTCATAAAAAGCTGGAAATCTGCGAGAAATCGGGGGTTGGGGGAGGGGAGGGGACACGCGTGGCGTGTCTGGTGTGGGATTTTAAAAGGTATATGATTTTTTTTTTTTAATAGTGAGAATAGTGTATCAATGTGGAACCCCTTCTATAGAAAAACGGCATCCAACTGAGGGGGCCCAGTTCAGGGAGTCGCAATTGGGGGGCCACGATTGTAGAGGAACCGGATGTCCATCAATGAGGAAGGATGCGGCGGAAAATAATCGACAAACTTCATTATCGCAAGCATCTAGAGACGGGCTTCCGGGCTACATGCTGGAAGGTCAACGAGTCACCGAGAAACCGGAAGGCGACAGAATGCGATTTTTGTCTTCAGTTTTGAGGGCACGGAGATTTAGAACCGGACTAAAGCGTCGCTGTGGCCCCGAGGTTTTTCTGAGTGGAGAAAAAAAAAATACACAGAACATTTTGTGACCAATTTACTTGCAAAAAAGTAATCGTCACTCTTTATCAGACAAAAAAAAGGATGTGACTTAGCTGCAGAAAAGGAACCCAAAGAATCCAGGTAAAAAAGTACATGCGTCTCGAACCAGCAGCCAGAGCTGGGCCCGCTCCCTGGGGCCGGGTTATTTCGGCTTGGCGACAAAAATGTCCAGCTCACACTGGCATTCGCTTTTTCTCAAGTTAAAAAGATGCTAATCTAATTTCCGCCCCTCCACCCCCTCCCCTGAAGGGCAGCGCTGCCTTCTGAGATTCTCCGCATCACATGATTCCGGACGAACAAGCAACTCAATTAAAGCCCGGAATTCAATCCTCTTTCCAAAAAAAAAAAAGGATAAAAAAAAGGTAACCCGCAGGAGATTACATTAGAAGTGAGGAAAAAAAAAAGTCAAAAGTTCTCACCTCGATCCGCAGCGTCAGGAGGAAGAGACACACGAACGGGACGCGCCGCACTTTCACCGGATAGTTCCACATGTCTCCGGCCTCTCGGTGTCGGTGACCATCAGGGACCGGATCGACCCAAACACCAACGAAAACGTCCCCGATAGTCGGTTCAAAAAAGAGAGACAAAGAGAGAAAGTAGCCCGTATCCCGGCACTACGAATGCACGAGTCGTGCGCGCCGCCGCTGATGCACTGACAGGATCCACAGAGAAAAAGGCGCGCACCGCTCCGCCGCTAGACGCACTGAAGACCGGAGTGGAGACACCACGCTCCGTTTCTGCTGCCCGCAGCCCGGACCCGGGCGGGTCCCACCGACGAGTGGCGTCTCGGCGGACCAATAGGACCGCGCCTGCGTGGAGCGGCTCCGAGGCAGGAGCCAATCGTAGCGGAGATGGGCGGGAGGAGGCGGGACTGACGGCTAGAGGGTGGATGTCCCGCCGCACGCTAACGATAATTGGAGCTTTCAATGGGTTATCTGATGCAGGTTTGTTTGTTTGTTGGTGTGTTTTAATGGAAAAGATGCTACAAATGCATTTTCTATTGGATAAATATAAACGTATTTCCATGAAATGAGGGGAGCGGAGTAGCGGGAAGAGTTCGGGATCAAAAGCCGTGGGAGCGTCGTGTCTGTGGAGGCACCTGAGCGGCTGCTGCCGGAGGAAATACGGGCGTGGGCGCCCTCTAGCGGCCATGAGGGAACGGCAGCCCCCCCCAGCCTCCTCCCTGCATTATCAATCACTGTCACAGTTTTGATTTAACAGAGTTGATATTTTAACATTTCCATGCATTTTTGGTGGTTATTCAGCTTTTTTTTTCTTATTTTAAAGCATTTTATTGTTGATTGATCTGTCTTTTCTAGCAGGTTAAAAAAGGCATTTCTGAAATGTACGCAAAAATTTCTCACAAATGTTTTGACAGAAACATATATATATATATATATATATATATATATATTTACCAAATAATAGGTAATATGTCGTTAATTTCTACATATTTGTTTTATAAGGGTCGTATTCGTGTGTTCACATATTGAATATATTGAAGTCCCTCCGGAGTGTTGACCACTCTGGTGGCCACTTGGTTGTGCAGCTCCTTTTAATAGCATGCGAATCATGTTCAACTATAAAGAGAAAAAACAGAAGTCTTTATTCTACATGTTCATTTGACAGACTTAAGTTGTCTACCTCACATGAAACTGGGGGCAGCATGGTGAACATGTAGCAAGACATGCAGTGCAGCAGGTTAATTGGAAGAAATTTGGAAAAGTAGCCAGATGTGTGAATGGTTGTCCGTCTGTATATGTGCTCACCCAATGGCAGTTGGGAAAGACACCAGCAGAGAATACAGTCATTTGGC
Organism: Fistularia commersonii; assembly: GCF_037954325.1. Classification (NCBI taxonomy): domain Eukaryota; kingdom Metazoa; phylum Chordata; class Actinopteri; order Syngnathiformes; family Fistulariidae; genus Fistularia; species Fistularia commersonii. Next base: position 16,483,755 of record NC_141284.1, on the reverse strand, counting down.
AGACACTTTTATCCAAAGCAACTTAAGGTGGAGATGCCAAGGATTGAACCCAGGACCTTATACATGCAAAGCATACGCTCTACCACTGAGCTACAAAAGGGTAAGTGGTCATCAGTGGATCGACACAGAGATGCCACCTTACTATGGTTGAGGGGTTTGCGCGTACTCGTGATCCTGGGAGCTATGTTGTCGGGGGGTTTATGCCCCTGGAAGAGTCACCCAAGGCAAACAGGTCCAAGGTGAGGGACCAGACAAAGCATGCCTCAGAAGACCCTCATGAAGAAGACAAACATTAGAGCTAGTTTTTCCTTGGCCGGACATGTGTCAATGGGGCCCCTACCTGGAGCCAGGCCCGGTGGCGGGGCTCAATGGCAAGCATCTGGTGGCTTTGCCTTCACCTATGGGGTTCGGCCAGCCACAGCCTGAAGGATCAACATGGGTCCCTCTTCCCCTGGGCTCACCACCCACAGGAAGGGCCAAAGGGGTTGGATGCAGTGTGAGCCTCGGCTGCAAAAGCTGGCTCTTGGGAAATGGAATGCTAACTCTCTGGCGGGGATGGAGCCCAAGCTGGTGCATGAGGCTGAGAGATTCTGACTAGATATAGTTGGACGCACCTCGACGCACAGCATGGGGTCTTTAACCAGGCCTCTCGAGAGAGGCTGGATTCTTTTATTTGGGAGTTGCTCCCAGTGAGAGGCACCAGGCAGGTGTGGACATATTTATTCCCCCCCGACTCGACTCCTGCACATTGAGGTTCAACCTGGTGAACGAGAGGGTAACCCCCCTCAGCCTCCGGTGTGGGGGGACGGGTTCTGACTGTTGTTTGTGGCTATGAATCCAACAACAGTTCAGTTTACCCACCATTCTTGGGGTCCCTGGAGGGGGTGCTAAAGAGCCCACCTTCTGGGGACTACCTCGTTCTACGGGGAGACTTCAACGTTCACATGGGCAATGACAGTGTGACTTGGAATGGCTGTTTGGGATAAACGGCCCCCCCGAACATTACCTGAGTGGTGTCTTGTTATTGGACTTCTGTGCTCGTCACGGATTGTCCATAACAAACACACCGTTCAGGCATTAAGGTCTCGCTATGTGCACTTGGCACCAACACACTTTAGGCCAGACCTGGCAGACCCAAACATAACATGAGGGTCTGCTGGGAACGTCTGGTAGAGTCCCCTGTCAGAAGGAGTTTTAACTCCCACCTCCGGCAGAGCAATAACCAGAGGCGGGGGACATTGTGTCTGAATGGGCCATGCTTCTATTGTTGAGGTGGCGGACCAAAGCTGCGGACGTAAGGCGGACGGCACCTTTCAGGGCAGCAACCCTCAAATCTGCTGGATGACCCCAGTGGTGAGGGATAGCATCAAACTGAAGAAGGAGTCCTATCCGGCCTCTCTGACCTGTGGGAATTCAGGGGAAGTTGACAGGTACCGGCAGGTCAAGCGGCTTCGGTGGGAGTGTGAAGAGTTCGGGGAGACCATGGAGAAGAACTTCCAGTGGGCGTCGAGGAGATATATGATATGGTAGCCCAGGAGGGGGGAGCAATGCTCTGTCAACACTGTGTACAGTGATAGTGGGGTGCTGTTGACCTCAATTCAAGATTGATGTAGATCGGTGGCAGGAATACTTCTGAGACGTCCTCAACAACTTTGAAACGCTTTCCAATGAGGAAATAGAGCTGGGGGACTCTGGAGCAGACACACCTATTTCCAGGATGTGCTACAGCTACAGGGGGATCACACTCCTCAGTCTCCCTGGTAAGGTCTATACAGTGGTGCTAGAGAGGAAGGTCCGCCTGATCATTGAACCTCGGATCCAGGACGAGCAGTGTGGTTTTCGTTCTGGCCGTGAAACAGTGGACTCCGCCAGGGCTGCCCTTCTGTTTCTGACCAATTCTGTTCATAATTTTTATGGACATTATTTCTAGGTGCAGCTAGTGCGTTGAGGGGATCCAGTTTGGCAGCCGCAGGATCGAGTCTCTTCTTTTTGCAGAGGATGCGGCTCTTTTGACTTCATCAGGCCATGATCTGCAGCTCTCACTGGAGCGGTTCACAGCCAAGTGTGAAGCGCACCTCCAAATCTGAGACCATGGTGCTCAACCGGAAATGGGTGGAATACCCACTCCAGTTCGGGGAAAAGGTCCAGCCTCAAATAGAGGACTTCAAGTATCTTAGGGTCTTGTTCATGAGTGAGGGATGGATGAAGCGGGAGATCAACAGGCAGATCGGTGTGGCGTCTGCAGTGACACGGACTCTGTACCAGCCTGTCATGTGTTAGAGGGAGCTGAGCCAAAAGGCGAAGCTCTCAATTTACTGATCGATCTACGTTCCCAGTCTCACCTATGGTCACAAGCTGTGGTTAGTGACCGAAAGAACAATACAACCGTCCAAAATGAGTTTTTCCAAAGGGTGGAAAGGGTGGACTCTCCCTAAGCGATAGGGTGAGAAGTTCGGTCATCCGGGAGGAACTCACAGTTGAGCCGCTGCTCCTTTGCATAGAGTGGAATAAGATGAGTTGGCTTGAGCATCTGGTCAGGATGCCTCCTGGCCGCCTCTTGGGGGAGGCATTCCGGGCATGTCCATCTGGGAGGAGACCACAGGGAAGACCCAGGACATGCTGGAGAGACTATGGCTCTAGGCTGGCCTGGGAACACCGTGGGATCCCCCCAAAGGAGCTGGACCATGTGGTGAGGGAGGGGGAGGTCTGGGCCTCACAGCTCCAGCTGCTGCCCCCGCGACCCGACTCCAGCTGATGGATGGATGGATGGATGGATGGATGGATGGATGGATAAAGCAGGATGGCAGTAGAACCAAGCACACAAGTTATCAGTGGGCAAAGTGGAAAACTGAAAGTACGTATGTCACTGAAAAAGACACAGCAATTTGAGTAGTTTGAAAGTTACAACCCCATGAAATTATCCTTTTAACCAGTGGTGGGCTGTCAGGACCAGCAAGATTCAAAGTGTTTATTGTCACATGTACAGTGTAGAAGGGAGTTTCCCTGTACAGTGAAATGCCTACTTTGCCATCTGCCGTGCATTAGGATATGTGCTGGTAGAAGAGTGTAAACATTAATGCAGTGTCAGGGCAGCAGTAGCCAGTGTCTCCCTGAGCCACTCACAAGCCCGGATAAATGCAGAGGGTAGCTTGAGAGTAGGGACTTTGAATATTGGGACAATGACAGGAAAAGGTGTAGAGCTGGTTGACATGATGCAGAGAAAGAAGGTGGATATACTGTGTGTTCAGGAGACCAGGTGGAAAGGTAGTAAGGCCAGCCACTTAGGAGCAGGCTTTAAGTTGTACATCTTGGTACTGACAGGAAGAGAAATGGAGTAGGAGTTATCTTGAAGGAGGAGTTTGTTAGGAATGTTCTGGAGGTGAAAAGAATGTCAGATCGACTTATGAGTCTGAAACTGGAAATTGAAGATGTGATGCTCAATGCTGTAAGTGGCTATGCCCCACAGATGGGATGTGAGTTTGAGGAGAAGGAGAAGTTCTGGAATGAGCTAGATGAAGTGATGCAGAATATCCCCAGAGATGAGAGAGTGGTAATTGGCGCAGAATTCAATGGGCATGTTGGTGCAGAAAATAGGGGGGATAAAGAAGTGATGGGCAGATTTGGTATACAGGATAGGAACACAGAGGGACAGATGGTGGTAGGTTTTGCAAAAAGGATGGAAATAGTTGCAGTGAACGCTTTTCCAGAAAAGACAGGAACATAAGGTAACTTATAAGAGCGAAGGCAGGAGCACGCAGGTAGACTACAGCTTGTATAGACGAGGTAACCTGAAAGAGATCAGTGACTGCAAATTAGTTGTAGGTGAGAGCGTAGCCAGACAGCATAGATGGGTGGTTTGTAGGATGACTCTGGTGATAAGGAAGATCAAGAGGACAATGGCAGGGCAGAGGACAAAGTGGTGGGAGCTGAAAAGGGAAGAGGGTTGTAAGGTTTTCAGGGAGGAGTTGAGAAAGGCTCTGGGTGGTCATGAGAGCTTCCAAATGATTGGACAACTACAGCTAGTGCTATCAGGGAGACTGATAGGAGAGTACTTGGTGTATCATCTGGGATAAAAAGGGATAAGGAGACCTGGTGATGGAATGAGGAAGTGCAGGAGTATATATAGAGAAAGCAGTTAATGAAGAAGTGGGACACTGAGAGGACTGAAGAGAACAGACAGGAGTACAGAAAGATACAGTGTAAGGTAAAGATAGAGGCAGCAAAGGTAAAACAAAGGGCGTATGATGACTTGTCTGCTTGGCTGGACAGTAAGGAGGGAGAGAATGATCTGTACAGGTTGGCAAAACAGAGATAAAGATGGAAAGGATGTACAACATGTCCGGGTGATTAGGGATAGAGAGGGAAATGTATTGACTGATGCGAGAAGAGTGATGGGAAGATGGAAAGAGTACTTTGAAGAGCCGATGAATGTGGAAAATAAAATAGAGGCAAGGGCAGAGGGGTGACTATTGTGGCCCACAAAGTAGCAGAGATTGGCAGAAGTGAAGTGAGGAAGGCATTGAAGAGGATGAAGAGTGGAAAGGCAGTTGGTCCTGATGATATACCTGTGGAGGTGTGAAAGTGTCTAGGAGAGACAGAGTAGAGTTTCTGACTAGATTATTCAACAGAATCATAGAGAGTGAGAAGATGCCTGACTAATGGAGACAAAGTGAGATGGTGCCAGTGCCCATTCTTAAGAATAAGGGGGATGTGCAGAATTGCGGCAACTATAGAGGGATAAAGTTGATGAGCCATACAATGAAGTTATGGGAAAGAGTAGTGGAAACTAACCTGAGAGCAGAAGTCAGCATTTGTGAACACCAGTGTGGCGTCATGCCTAGAAAGAGTACTACACATGCACTATTTGCTTTGAGAATGCTAATAGAGAAGTATAGAGAAGGCCAGAGGGAGCTGCATTGTGTTTTTGTAGACCTAGAAAAAGCATACAACAGTGTGCCGAGAGAGGAACTCTGGTATTGTATGAGGAAGTCTGGATTGGCAGAGAAGTATGTTAGACTGGTACAGAACATGTATGCTAGCTGTGAGATAGTGGTGTGGTGTGCTGCAGGGGTAACAGAGAAGTTTAAGGTGGAGGTGGGGGTCCATCAGGGATTAGGTCTGAGCCCCTTCTCGTTTGCATTGGGGATGGACAGACTTACAGATGAAGTTAGACAGGAATCTATATGGACCATGATGTCTGCAGATGACATTGTGATCTATAGTGAGAGCAGAGAACAGGTTGGGGAAAATCTAGCGAGGGGGAGGTATGCGCTGGAAAGGAGAAGAATGAAGTTTAGTCGCAGCAAGACAGAGTATATGTGTGTGTATAAGAGGAACCTGGGTGGAACAGTGAGGCTACAGGGAATGGAGATCAAGAATTTTGGAGGATTTCAGGTACTGGATTTCAGGTAGGTCAACAGTCCAGAGCAGCGGAGAGTGTGGAAAAGAGGTGAAGAAACGGGCTCAAGCAAGTTGGAATGGATGGAGAAAAGTGTCAGGGGTACTATGTGGACTATCAGCCAGAATGAAAGGAAACTCACAGTGGTGAGACCAGCGATGCTGTATGGCCTAGACACAGTTACAATGACGAAAAACAGGAGAGATGAAGACGCTAAGCTTCTCTTTGGGAGTGACCAGGGTGGCTAAGATCATGAACGAGACTATCAGAGGAACAGCACATATTAGATGGAGAGAAGGTATGAGAAGCCATACTGAGATGGTTCGGTTATGTACAGAGGAGGGAAATAAATATATTGGTAGACAGATGCTGGAATTGGAGCTGCCAGGCAGGAGGTCTTGAGGAAGACCAAAGAGAAGATTTATGGACGTAGTAAGAGAGGATATGAAGGTAGTTGGTGTGAGAGAAGAGTATACAGAGAATAGGGTTAGATGGAGAAGGGTTGATTTGCTGTGGCGACCCCTGAAGGGAAAAGCCAAAAGGAAAAGAAGAGGCGTGTAAACATTGTTATAAATATGATTATAGATATGAATGTGAACATTGCCATAGGACAGTGAGTAGAATACAGTGCAATAAGACAGCTTGGTGTCCAACTCACAAAACGCAGTTGCGAGGATGAGTGCAATTTGAGTGCAAATTAAGTGGCAGTAGACTTTACATGTGCAAGGCCTCTGCTGCCCTTAACATAATTAGAAAATCATTTTTTTGGTAAGTATGTAAATAAAATTCTCCTCCACAGTGTTTTTTTTTTCATGCAATATTATATCCACTTGGTTGCACTTCTTCCAGTGTTGTATTTTATGGTAGAGTTTTTATCCAATCACATTTCAGCTACCTTGTGTTATCAGATTCTGTGAAATCTGAATCAACAGAGCATGCTCCCTCGAATAGACACAGTCAATCGCGATAGCCAGTCAGATCTCAAGTCTGAGGAGTCAGAGGCACCAAGGCCAAATAGACGGTCTTACGCTGGACTGGACAAGTGAGTGGATAGGCACTCATACAAGCTGGAAAGGCATCGCTTTGCCAAATATCTTAAATTAACCCGAAGATTGGTTAGCTACAAACAGCTATATCTGTATATGGCTGATTTTAAAGGGAAAAGTCCCACTGACCTCAGTGATTTCAGTGTGTCCACTGCTTCGGTTGAGCTTCATTCTCAGCATTAAATCGTATTAAAGCTTATGCCAGAAATTCAACTGGACAGACAGCTTTGGGCGTTAGCTTCAATGTCCATTGAAAAGGACTTATTGATGGGACTTAAGCATACAAATAAACTGTACAGAGCCATTGAAGTGTTCTTGAAAAAAGGCAGGAGGATGGATTTTATTTTTAAATAACCAGGAACTGGGGAGAAGATCTGTGTTGGTAAGTGCAAGAATTTTATCTTTGATATGTCTGTCATTTTATTCTATAGCTATTAAATTAATGGTAACAAAACAAAATGACAAATGCTTAAAATGATATGAATGAATGATGAATTCAGATCATCTTCAATTTATAATGTAAATATCGTGGCACATTGAGGTAAAGTCACTGACATGTTCAATTGCTTTCCAGTTGTATATTCTCAAAATCAAATACAAATAAGTGGTTTACTCTTATTTTCAATGAATAGTTTTGGTTATTGTCTCGTTGGTTTCTCACATAAAAATGCATTAATGCACAGTTTATTGAGGACTTTTATTGAAGACTGTTCTGCAAGTCCCACAACATATGTCAATGTTTTTCCAGCCCATTATTGCCTCTGTTTTGTTGAAATACTATTACTGTCATATAAATAAAGAATTTCCAACAATTTGAAATTTGGGTGTCTTTTATTTTTGAAAATGCTTGGAGCCACATCTGTTAGTATGAGGTAAGCAATGATGAAAATCGATGCAAAGAGTGTAACATCTAGAGGTGAAACAAAATGAAAAACACTTTGCAGTTGAGGCTAAAAACATTAAAAAAATAATTATTAGCAACCCTTGGAGAGGCAAGACCTGAGTTATTATTTACATCCTGTTATATTTTGAGATTTCTTTATTTACTACTTTTTTGATTTAGTTCATGCTAACCTTAGCTTAATGAAATGTAGCAGTAGTTGGGAAACAGCTCACACTGCAATGGGTGGAGTATGGTCCCAATTGCAACACCAATTCCAAAAAGACAGGGTGAGTATTCAAGACTTTACTGAGCCAGTAGCAGGAGAGCAATTCTTGGGGAACAAGCAAAGCGGGGACTCTCACTGTTTGGAGAGAGCATGGGAGCAGCAGTGTGTCCAGGTGGATCTAATCAGCTGATGCGTTGGGACCGGCGGGGACGAAACCCCTTGGAAGCATCACACACACATGCCTTCTGTTTAAATGTTCAATTTGAAGCTTTCATGTTTAACGGGATTTTTCACTTGATTCAATTTTGTCCGTTCGAGTCTGACCATTTTTTTTTCTAACCAGGTTAGAAAATAGCTTTCCCGTATGGAAAATCTGCACTGACAGGTAGCAGCTTTTTACGAAACAGATTCATTTTTTTTTTTTTTTTTTTTTTTTTTTTTTATATCAATGCCATGTAGTCCGACCACTACACCGGAAGTGTGTGGTTCGAAGATGGTATTCCGAACCGCAACCAGGAAGATCTGAACCAGATGTCCAAGCCCAGACACTTCGATGGTGATGCGTCGTGTGACAAGAAGCAAGTTTTAACCTTTAGGAAAGACTGAATGACACAGACAAGTATCAAAGGACCAGCTCTCCCAGCCGCCGCCTGTCGCCATCATCCCACAGCAGCAACCTCAGCTCCGAAAGTCCCCGGATCCATGCAGGACGTTGTCCAACAGGTGGCCCCTGACACCCTGCAGCAGATGTTTCCTTCCATGGAAGCAGGTGCGGACACACACACACACACACATTTGCACATACTTGTTTGCGTATGAGTCATTGGCATGCGGACACAAGGGCCTTGTTCGTCCTCTTTATGTGTTTCTTATCTGTGCTGATAAGTTGGAATGTGAAGCTGCTCTGACATATAAACCCAGGAAGTAATGAGCTTCTTAAGCTGCTATTAGAGTGAAATAAAAAGAACGGGGCTGCTGCTGCAGAACCTGTGATCTGTTGACCGTAGAACATTCTTCCTGTTCGGCAGCTTGGTTTATGATGAATTGAAGGACCTCTGCATTTTTTTTTTCTTTCTATCGCCTCCTTGGTGAGTCCTTGCTTTTTGCTGAAGAGCCAGCAGCAAGGTCCTCACAGGGTCCTAAAGTTTGTACCCCAAAATGACTTGGACACTTTGTGGCTGGACCCAACTGAACTGGTGTAGTTAGGAACGCTAAAATCTTAACCAGATGTCAGAATGTCTAATAGCTATGTCAAATAGCCTATGTTCCCAGGTCTTTGTAAGAAGTTCTAGGATTTGAGAAAAACTGTGCTAGTGTGTGTGAGGTATGCATGAAATACTTTACAGGCTAAGACTAAGATTGGTTCTGGCAGCTTGTAATCTAAATTTTAATTTGTTCATCACAATCAACAGTGAAATGGGATTCTGGTTGGGTTGGGTCTCCTGGCCAGGTTCTGGTCAGACACTATAAGCTCCCACAGAGTCCCAGCTTTGTCTTATCAGGTCTAGACAGCCAGTTTTATGGTATTCCTGATTTTAGCTGTAGATTAGTAAGATTCAATAAAGAAAGTAAAGCTCAGTATTTCATCAATATTTGTTTGTTTACAAAAGGACTTAATATTCCAAAGGTGAGCTGAGATTTTCAGAAAACAGTCAAATTTTAAGTGGTAAGAAAAAGTATTCTCAATACAGCAGTTGTTCATTGTTTCAGTTATTTTGTCTGGGTTGGTGGAGGTTCTCCGTCAACCAGGTCATGGTCAATTGTTGTCAAATCTTATCCTGGCAACCAAACATAATAAATCAGGTTATGTTTTGGTACCGCAATACAAATCATGTTAAACAATCTACACATGTTGAGCAATAATGTGTTTCTCATTTTATTTACATGATTTTGTTTGTGTGAATTCACAGAAATGTATCATATTATACAAGAATAATTTTAATTAGATTACATTTCCATGCTATACTTCCCAAATGTCCTGTTCATTCTTACAATTTCTGGTTTCCAGAGATATTCTGCAGCTCTAATCCTGCTCCACCTATAACCCTGTAATTACTTCAGAGAAAAGTGAAGAAAACAAATTATCTTTAACTACTTTTAATCCAGAGATGACGGACAGAATTCACCACAGTCAAACATTTTATATTAAAAATGTACTGTAATGGAGAACATTCTACAGGTTTCTCTGTACCCCCTCCCAATTCCCCCAACTATATAAACAGATAACAGAATTCAAGCTCTATAAACCATTTTATGTCCACCTTGACAGATAAAACAGGTATTCATGGAGTCTGTTCTTGAGTGCTTGAGCGTTCTTTGAATGATTGGTTCCCTCCAGCTCCCTAACAATGTTTTTGGAGGAACACAAAGATATATGAGCTCACGAGGGTAGTCAAGGTTCAAAGTGTAAATCAACTCAAACAACATAGCATTGGTGAATGGGAAGTTACCCATCTCCTGCAAGGTCTCCTGGCCTTTTATCACGATGCCGATGTCATCTGGTATGGCATTGCCGTCAGCTTGCAAAACACAAACACCAACTGCGGTGCTCTTGATGGATCTTTTATCAGTTTTGTCCAGAACCCTCAGGATCATTGGGGGAAATCAAATTAACCCTGGAAAATCCTTATTAAATATTACCAAAAACGACACATTTATTAAATTAATTCTCCATCAATCAGCACTTATTGTTTGTAAAAGTCTTTTATTTGTTTTGGTATTTATTACTTTGCATGCACATTTGACCGTCAGGTGAACAAACAAAAGCTGCTGATGAGTAGGAAGGCACAGCTTTTTGACTATGCAACTGTAAATGGGTTTTACATGTGGTTAGTAGTAAGAACAAGAAATATGTTCCACAAAGTTAAGTAAGTGTCTAATATCTTAATTAATGAAGATTAGCTGATTGTCAGCTGAGTGAAAACAAGTAGCAGCAAACTAAAAGGACAATTGGGTGACTATTTGAGTGCACATGTCAGTACACAATCATGACAGAACAAACGCTGGGAAAAAAAAAGCCAAAAAAAATCATATCTACAAGTTTCCATTAGCACAGTGGCCTCTATTATTGTTAATCAAAGACAACAAAGGACTCTTTCTTCAGCTGGCAGTGAGTCCAAACTAAGCAATCAGTGAAGTAAAACATTTGTGAGAGGGATAACCAAGAATCTTAAGAGCACATACTGTATCTCCAGACTCCAGAGATGGAGCAGAGATGTTAAACTCAAAAACACAGTGGGACAAAATTTAAAAATTTGTTACTAGTCAAAGGTCAGGCAGGTTCATCGAAATTACCTGGCATATATTGAACCTGGAACTAACATTGCCTATAAAACAGCATTATTCCATCCATCCAAACATTGCCTATAAAACAACATTATTCCATCCATCCATTACCTACCGCATATCCTGCAGTCAGCATTACGAGGATGCTGAAGCCTTTCCAGCTGTCATTGGGTGAGAGGCAGGGTACACCCTGGACCGGTCGCTAGTTGGTCGCAGGGCCGTGTATAGACAAACAACAATTCAATCTCTCATTCACACAATTTTTCCAATGTAGTCCAACTAACCTCCTGCATGTTTTTGGACTGTGGGTGGAAAATGCAAACTCCACACAGAAAAGGTCCCCTGTGGGAAACAAACGAGGGTCCTTTGAGCTGTGAGGCGAACACACTAACCACTGTGTTCCCATGCTGCCCACAACATTGATAATAAAATCAGTTTCATTTTTTTCTCATGGCTCTATCAGCACATTTTTCTGATTTTAAATTAAAGTGGAAACATTTTTCTAGAAAATCACTTCAAAGAAAAATCATAAGACATGTAGTAGCAAGAGACAAAATATAAAAATGTAGTTTCATGAAAAACTGAGAATGTGTTAAAGCTGTTTGCTGCTCTGTGCTTCATCGTTCTTATTGCATTAAACAGTTGTGGTGGGAGACATAGGTTCGCTCGCTGATAACTCAGATCTCATCATAATGCAAAAAAACGACTGAGCGAAGACTCGAATCTCAGAAAATTCATAAGTTTATTTACTCGTAAGTCAGGGTCTCAGTTTACTCAATGTCTCATCTTAGCTACAAGTTGATCAGTGTTTGGTGTCAGGATCTGAGCTAAGAAAATCCTCGGAATGGGTGAAGGTGTTCATCAAGGTTTAAGACAACTCCTGTGGGAAATTTATTTTCAACAAAGATAACAGTTGTTCACACAGGTATGAGTTGCATCATAGAGTGCTTCAGCTGCTGGGGTGTGCAACTGGGTCATTTTTGTTAGGGATGGGGTTTAGAAACTTCAGCACCCACAGACTTGTATTCTGCCTTTAGTGTGTCGCTACATTGGAGCTCTGTCAGCTCCGTTTGGAGGTCTAATGGTGCACTTTCCATGTCACCTGCAAATGGGGTACTGAAAATTTCAAACCTGCTTTTTTGGAGTTTCAAAATCAGTAGATTGCTGCATGAAGTCAGCATCAAGTATGCCAAGATTTTAAGCAACTTGCTGATGTGACCTACTATGTCATAGTTTGGATGGAAAATGGCTCAAATTCAGCGATTTAATGGGGCCACCAGTCCAGGGTGTACCCCACCTCTTGCCCAATGACAGCAATGATAGACTCCGTCATCTCCCACGACCCGGATTGCAGGATGAGTAGCGGAAGATGGATGGATGGCTCAAGTTTCGTTGGTCTATCTGCATCTCCCATAGTTGCAGCTTGGTTTTAAAAAGCCCGCACTGTAACACATGTTAGTGATAAAGTAGCTTGTAATGTAACATTAAAATGCGATTTAACACAGCAAACGTTTTTCTTTCTCAGAGCTCTGTTGCGTCTTTCCCTTTGTTTTCCATGAACACACATGCAACTAAAAACATCTCTTCAGCCCTTTTTTCCTGGCTTAGCCATCGCAACTCTTTGTGATGGGGCAAGCCACCATATTTTGAACTTAAATCCTCCAGATAAGGTCTGAACCAGTGGTGGTGATTTAAACCTTTGGCCCTGATAAAGTCAACCGCTTGATATGGTGCTCATCATGTGTTCCATTTTCAAGACTTTTCCACACAACAATTCCTGGTGCATGATGCAGTGATACACTCTCATCTCACCTGAGACGTTTTCCTCATACATCTTCTCACCAATCCAGCCTTAAAGTATTGGTGCTTGTGGTATGATTGTCATTCACAGGGTTTTCTGAGGTTTTTTGAAAGTCACTCTCATTGATTGTCTGGTCCACATGGTGTCTCCTTGCCTGGTTTCCAACATCAACTAGGTCCATTGTTGATGTTTGGCCTGTTTTTGCTGGTATTTTCTCCGTTTGTCTCTGTAGTCACTTGCCAGAATTTCCTGTAAAATTTCAAAAGTATCTTGCATTCTTATTTGTCCTGTTTATTGGGCATTGATTAGTTTATTCTGTACTCTTCCACTCTGATTTGGCTTGAGGAGGTCAATGTGTGTTTTCAGGGGTCATCCATGGAAAAATGTTGCAGCTGTTCGTTGTTGCATAAATGAAATGGCTTTCTGAAGACCGATAGGAAATTGTCCACCTTGTACTGAATATATGTCTTCTCTTTCCATTGCTTTGATTGATTTCTTGGATGTTTGTACAAACCTTTTAGCCAATCCATTTGTGTCTGGATAGCGTGGTGCTGACTTTAAATGTTTGATGTTATTTGTTTTTGTGAACAGTTGACCTTCTCTTAGGTCAACTGCAACCCATTGTCATTCATATATGATTTTTCTGGTAGGCCATTTCTGGAAAAATAGGACACTTACAGTCTTTTCTGAAGTGGTTGATTTCACCAGATCACTTCTTTCCAATTGGAATGAGTATCCACGGCTATCAGCAACATTAAATTCATAAATGGCCCAGCCAGATCAGTATATACCCCTTCGCAGGGTGTATACAGCCAGTCCCAGGATTGCAGAACTGCTTGAGTTGGTGTATTTTGAATCACATCGGAGCCAGTGAAGTCACTGCAATGTCAACCAATTGTTTATACATCCCTGGTCACCAAACATAGCTCCAGGCTAGATTCTTCTTCTTAACTGTGCCACTGTGTCTTTCATGCAGAGTCTCTAACACTAGCTCATAACTTCATGGAAACTACACAGGGGAACTGCATTGTAATGTACCCTGGAAAACAGTTGATCCCACCAGGATGACAATTGAGGAAACTACGGGTCACCGTGAGCTGGCCAATCTCGCATTGTTATTTCATACAGCTCGGACAGTGTAGGGTCATTTTGAGTGTGTCTCCAGATATCTGCATTTGTCATGGGCAGCTGCTTCACTATTGTTGTATGGAACACCTCCACTGGGTCTGGAGAAGTCTTTTCTATCTCCACAATTGGCAGTGGTAGGCGTGACAAACGGTCTGCATTACACTGTTGTTTGGTCCCTTTATATATTCAATTTCAGCAGTGTGTGCTCCTAGGAAACATGCCCATCGCTGTAAGCAAGCAGCTGTCATTGCTGGAATTCCTTTTTGGGGGTTAAAGATTGACACTAGCGGTTGATGGTCAGTTACCAGCGTGAATCTTTGTCTGTAGAGGTAGCGATTGAACATTTTAATAACTCCACAAAAGCCAAAGTTCTTCTCTGTCGATCTATTCATAATTACCTTCTGCCCTTGTTACTGATCTTGAGCCAAGACTGTGCACACCCAATTCCATATGGGCTGAAATCACAAGCCAGTTTGATGGGTCATAATGGTCATAGTCAGTTAACAGCATATCTGATGTCATCAGCCTTTTTGTTTCATTAAATGGCCGATCATGGTCCTCAGATCCTTTCTATTTGGCTCCGACCTGCAGCAATGCATTTAGTAGATATAAGGTAGTAGGTAGGTCTGGTAAGAACCAATGCAGTAGTATACATGACCTAAACATGATCTCAGCTGTGTCACATTCTTTGTTTAGGTGCATTTAGCCCAGCTTCAGCCTTCTCTTGTGATTTATGTAAGCTATGTTTGTCAATGACCGGATGAGATTTCACTCTTAAAGAATTTACATGTGCTCCTTTTTGCTGTCGGACGCCACTCACTGGGTCAAGTGAGAACTTTACTCAAGTTGTCTGAATGCTTTTCATAGTTTTTACCTGTCACAATAATGTCGTCAAGGTAACACTTTGTACCTGGGTCATCACAGCCAGATAGCTGGAACTGATGTAACACCAAACACAAGTCTGTTTTATTGAAACAGTCCTTTATGGGTATTGATTTTGAAAAGTTTCCTGATTGACTCCTACTTGCGTTTGTTGGTTCGCTCATGCTAAATCAATCTTTCAGAACTTCTCTCCACCTGCCGGGACAACAAAGAGGACGTCAGTACCTAGCGGTGGGAACTGCACAGTATGCAACATAGGATTGATGCTCACTTTGGAATCTCCAGATATGTGGACAGTCAATTTGTCCTCTCTTGAGTCCAGGTGAACACCTACTCAGCACAATAGGTATTGTTCGGTCTTTCCATCCCACATTGATAGGATACCAGATGACACCATGTTCCAAAGTTTAGCTTCCATCTATGGATGGAACTTCCAAAGTTTAGCTTCCATCTATGGATGCTGTGGGTGTGGCACTGTACTGCCCTCATGGACATTTTTGGGATGCGGCTTGGGAAATGACTGATAACACTGACCTCCTTTCCAGCTTCATCTTAAATTTAACACCAGACACATCTGGTGTGACCCAGATTACTTTTCTGTGTTGGAGGCAGTATTTCCTTTAAGAATGCTGGTATAGAAGTACAGAAAAGGTCAGAGAGCACTGAATTGTGGCTCTGTAGACTTAGAAAAAGCATACAGCAGGGTAGCGAGAGAGGAACTGTGGTGCTGTTTGAAGAAGTCTGGGGTGACAGAGAAGTACGTTAGACTGGTGCAGGACATGTATGCAAGGTGTGAGACAGTAGTGAGGTGAGCCTTCGATGTGACAGAGAAGATCAAGGTGGAGGTGGGACCACATCAGGGATCAGCTCTGACCCCCTTTCTGTTTGCAATGATGATGGACAGGCTGACAGACGAGGTTAGACACGAATCTCCATGAACCATGGTGTTTGCAGATGTCATGGTGATCTGGAGAGAGGAAGAGGTATGCTCAGGAAAGGAGAGAAAAGAAGGTTAACCCAAGCAAGACAGAATACATGTGTGAACGAAAGGGAACTGAAGTAGAATGGTGGAGTGAAAATAAAAAGGTGGAGGATTTGAAGTACTTTGGCTCAACAGTCCAAAGTGACGGAGAGGTAAAGAAACATGCTCAAGCAGCATGGAACAGATGGGCTAACTAATGTGGAAGATGCTTGTTTTGGAGTCCCACATCATCCATTTATTCTCTCAGATGTGGATAGCTTTTATTGGAAACCCACAGTCTCAATTTATGTAATTAGAGAAAATTAATTGAAGCTTTTTTAGAAAAAAAAAAAAAAACGAAGAAATTTATGTATGTATGTATATGGTTTTGAGATGGCTATTTGGCAGAGTGGTGACTTCTGAATAACGACGATTGGTACTTTGGATTTTCGGTTATTGAATTGCAATTTTTGTCAGGCGCTTTGGATAAAAGCGTCTACTAAATGACTGTAATGTAATGCATTTTATACTACCATCTCTCTCTATCACAGTGAGAATTCCAAAGGAGCTAACAATATAAGCTTGAACTGTGAAGGACATCATTTGTGATGTGTTAAGTTGCCATCTCCATGTGAAATACAGTTAACATAACATTGTCCACATCAACAACAAGCTGGACTGGTCACACAACACTCTACAGGGTCATGGGTCAGAGCAGGATTTAATGCATTCACCTCACACCAATATGGCCTTGGTTCGTTTTCAATAGGGGGGCCTTTCTGTGCGGAGTTTGCATGTTCTCCCCATGTCTGCGTGGATTTCCTCTGAGTCCACTGGTTTCCTCCCACAATTTAAAAACATGAAGCAGATCCATTGGAGACCCTACATTGCCCAGATGTTTGAGTGAGCGAATAAATGGTTATTTGTCTCCATGCGTGGCCCTTGGATCGACTGGCGACCGGTCAAGGGCATACGCCGCCAAATGACAGCTGTTGCTCCAGCATCCCCACAACCCTGAGCACAGGACAAATGTTATAGATAGGTTGCTGTTGCTTGCTGACAAAATGCAATTTGAGTTACTGAAAAATATGACACAAAAATCACATTGAATTACATATAACCAACCAAGATTATTACATAAAAATCTAAAAGCAAATTGTGTGATTTAATTTGCCATTTTCAAATTCCTAACAGCATTTAAAATGTTTAAGAAATGCTTACCTCTTAAAAATAGCAGCCTGGGACTAACACCTTGAATAAAGTATGGATGTCTAACTACAAATAACCTGAGTTTTGAGTTTACTTGCAATGACACAGTCGGGGGCCTGGTATGTGTAGAAAGTGTAGCTATTGTATTTCACATTGACATGACACTCTCCTAAAGGGTTACCATCCTCAAAAAAATGTGTTAAAATTCAGCTCACCAAATTGTTGTACCTCTTAAACAAAACAATTATGAATAATGTAAAACCTACATTTATGAACAGTCAATAACTCCTGTGAGCCATTTTTCTGTGTGAGTCCTTTTCTTGAAGACATTTCAATTCCCATTTGAGAGGTTTCCTTGTGATGATCTGAAGAAACCTCTCTGATGAAATGTAAATATAAAAGGTCTACAAAGACAGAAACTAAGGTTAGTTTCCACCATAAGCTGAAAAAATACAGCTTCACCAAGCACTACCCTAATAATCGCACTTAGCCCCCCCACACACACACACAAAAAAAAAAAAAAAACAGGATGAAATGAATGTATGTTTATGGTTCTGAGATGGTTATTTGGTTGAGTGGTCACTTCTGACTTCCGACTACTGGTACTTCGGATCTTCGGTGACTGAATTGCACTTCTTGTAAGTCGCTTTGGATAAAAGCGTCTGCCAAATGACTGTAATGTAATAAGGTTTGATGATACCTTACTTTTGTCTGGGTACGTATGTCAGGGTAAATGATGGACAGGCAGTAAGTTACATATAAACATCTGAGAATTGAGTTGGAACTGTTGTAAATTTCTCAAAAATAACTCTAGAAAACTAACGTAAATTCATCGGACTATTGAAGTGTTGACTCAGTCTTCCAGTGACAATGTTGGACAGAAAGTGGGGGCTCATGGTTCCACCGTGGATAAAACAAAACAAAAACAATGGCCTGTTTTCACTTTCCAGGCACGTGTCTGAGGAAAGTAACTGTCAGATAAAGAAGCTTCTGGTATCCCTGGGGCCTCAGAGGCTCAGCAAAGACTAAACAAGCGTCTCCACATGCCAATCTGATATTTGTGCAGAGGCACATGTTTATGTCCTGCAGTTGCAAGAAATGTGTGAGTAACGCATAAATGTACGATATATTTTAACTGCAAATAATCAAAAAAACAAACTGTCAATACATCAATACATATATTGTACAATAAGCTGAAAAACCAAAATAGATCACCAACATAACAAAAAAAAAGTATATGGAAGGAAAGAGAATTTCAAATAATAGTAACAAAGTGCATGAAAAGTTTGAAAAATAAATTCAAAACTTCCCTAAACAAAGTAGAGAAATTCTGTTACAATAGTTTGTGGAAAAGAGCACGTCAAAATTTGCAAGAAAGAAACTGAAGAATGGCTGAATGAAAAAATATTTCATAATGAGAAATTCATAAAATGGGCATAAATTATTATGAAAAAAAAAAAAATCACAACAAATGACCTGAAAATTATCAGTTAATAACCCAAGGGAAAAACCTCACAGGAAAAACTATAAAATAAGAAATTTGAAAAGAATAACCATACAATTATCAAATCCATATTTTTGTCCCACCCTCTCTTGATTCTAAACTACTCGAGTAACTGAATATTAAGCCATGATGAAATCTGACAATGATTAATTCTAAACTCAGTCCTGCATCACATGGTAAGGTTGCTTCAAAATTAATTAATCGTCCCTTAAAATTCCTCTGCGTTCTGACATGTAGAGGCTGAAGCTGCTGCCAGAATACTCATCCCTCCAAAAAGCTACATTGCTGAAAATATCAGTCATAAAATTTGCTGACAGG
Organism: Fistularia commersonii; assembly: GCF_037954325.1. Classification (NCBI taxonomy): domain Eukaryota; kingdom Metazoa; phylum Chordata; class Actinopteri; order Syngnathiformes; family Fistulariidae; genus Fistularia; species Fistularia commersonii. The sequence continues at coordinate 16,465,114 of NC_141284.1, read as the reverse complement.
CCTTCTACATGTCTCCAGCTTTCAGAAGTGTTTGAAACTGGTGATGAAACACCTGAACGATGTTGAGCTATAACCCAAAAATACACACATTATTTACAAGCACAATTCTCACAAAATGACTTCCAGAATTCGATAACACAGTGGGATACAACTGATAAAAATCATCAATCAAATTATTTATTAAATTATTACTGACAGTTATCATGACGCTACTCAAATATCATAAAACTGAAAAGAAATTATCAAGAAATTAACCTAAAAAGTGGAGATATGTTACTTCAGTGTTATCAATTTAAGACATCATTATCCCTCTACACATATGCACATAAATGATCAATCAATGACTGAAAATCTGCAAAAGAAAAATAGTCAAACAATTTATTAATTTAAGATTTTGTCGTGATTGATATATGTACAACATTGACTGAACATGATAATGTTCAAATCCAATAACAGAGCATATATATCAAATATATGTATAATATGTATATGTGACGATGACAGCTGGGATATGCTTTAGCATCCCCGCAACGCTAAGTGCAGTAAAAGCGGTAGATAATGGATGGATATTATCCATTCAAACTTTGAGGCTTTTAGCGTCCAAAAATTAGTGAAAATAAAATTAGTTGAAAACAACTTTAACATTTACTGAAATATTTCTTGAAATGTATAAGGATATTTCTTCTGACAGAAAAAAATAGATGCACGTCTCTATATGTGCCCTTGTGATTGTCAGGTGACTGGTTCAGATTAAACTTCACCATTTCTCAGATATCAGCTGTCCCCCTCAAACATCACCTAATCTCTGGGAGACTATAGTGCTTAGCGAATGTATTGATGAATGAAATACAATTTAGAAATAAGAGATTTTGTGTATGTGAGAGTGTGACAGATTTTCTTTTTGTATTATTCAAACTAATTTCAATGATTTATGGTTACAAAGTCTGCGACAGTGAAAAAACAAACAAACAAAACACACATAGCCTCCAAGCTTCTGGTGACTCAGTCATTCCAGTAAAATGTGACTGCAGGCGTCGCTTGTGTTATTAAACAAATAATAAAAAAAAAAGAAACAGCTTTCTCTTTTTATAAGCTACAGATGTTTCCGGATGGAAAATACCCACAAAGACAGTGGCGTCGGAGGCGAACAAGTGGGGCGAGGGCTCCCATGGAAACGTTTATAAGCCCCGTCTTGAAGAATGCAAACAGCGGCAAGCGCAGCTCTTATCTGACTGAGTGCAAACTTTAGACAATCCTGTTGCAGCTTGTCCGTGGCGCTCTATTATGAAACAGAGCTGCGTTGTTGCTCTAGCCGCTGCCGAGAACCTGCCCTTTGCTCACACTCCTGCAGTGTCATGCTAAAACTTGTGTTCGGTGGCAGATTTTTATGTGTTTTTTTTTTTTTTTTTCTGAATTGTTGGTAAGTAGGTTACAGATTTTAATGTTATTTCCTGTTTGTTTGTTTTTTTTTTTTTTCTTTCTGATATTCTAGTTGAAGTCTTTGGTAATCTTTTGCAAATAGGGGCTTTTCTTGCACCAATTGAGATTTTTTTTAATATAATTTAAGTAAAGTCTGGCTGTCTGTAATTCTAAGTACTATCATGATCCTGTAATCATTGTCTGGTGACTCTGGGATGCTCCCAACCCCAGTCATTGGGAACCCCCCCCTCCCTCTCCTGAGGTGTGGAAAATGCTACTCACACACCCTCTGGGTTCCCAGCAAGGATTTCAGCCTGAAACTCTCCATCCTTGAAGCACTGACAGACTCAATAGTCACTGTTGCTCATCACAGCCAATGCCTGACACGCAGCTAATTGGATGACACTGTGGGAGTTCTAGACTCAACTGTCTGAGTTAGGTGTGTCTGAGCATGAGCGTCATCGTTACTCCTCAAGCCTGTGAGAAGTAGTTTAAAAAATAAAAATAAAAAAAAAGATCTTTTGTACTGTAATGTGTTCAGGTGCTGGTGTAAAAAAAAAAAAAAAGCTTGGGGAATCTGTGTGTTGCCTGCTGAAAAGCTCTGTATCAATGAGAAACAGGAAATGAAACTCCATCAAATATTGAGCATTCCCAGCGCATGTTGGATGCTTGGAATGTGTCCATTCATCTTCATCACCCCCCCTCCTGTCCTATTTGGAAATGGGAGATGGATCTAGGTCGTCCCTTTTCCCCTTTTTGGTTTTTAATCCCACCAGGTGTTCTTGGTCGACCACCAGGCTTCCCCGAACCAGGGACATCTCCAACAGGAGGCTCCTTATCAGTCACTTGAACCTCCTCAAGTGACCCCTCTCAACTTGAAGGAGCTTCTCCTGGATTTCCGTGCAGCTCCCCTCTCCGAGATGAAGCCCTACCCGTCATTGAGGAGGCTAATTTCAGTCCCTCGTATCCAAAACCTCCAAACTGAAAGCGCTGACAATCTCAGGTGCAAAACTCCCCGATTCCTAAAGCAATGACCGTTACACGGACCCACATCTGAAAATAAGGTCATGTTTTAATCCATCTTCTTTGACGTCTAGAAGCAAATCTCCCAGTGACACCTGTAAACCCTCGAGACATCGTATCATCACCATTGCACTTTGGTCACTTTAAGCAGACGGCGCCGTTTTGCGGAGCCAATTCACCCGCAGCGGGGTCAAGAAAGTAGAAACTCCGACTGACCCCAGTGCCTTCTCTCGGTCCCTGGAGACCTAATATCTCACACCTATCCTGAGAAACAGCATTTGATCCGCTGACAGGCTGGAGCTCACTCTCCGACCAAGCGCATACCAGCCTGCCAGCCAAGCGTGCTCCCACTTATCTCTGCCGACCGGCGTCAGGTCCCAGCGCCTTGACACACACACACACAGACACACCTTTTTTTTTTTTTTTTTTTTTTTAGCCTCATTGGATTTCAAATGTTGAGACTTGCAAAAGAAAACTAAAAATTAATTTTAAAATTCATTTAGCGTGAAAGCAGAAGAGTTGAACCCGACATCTATATTGTAAGCTAAAATGAATCAGCCCTTATCCTGTTCTTGGGTGGGGTTGCTGGAACCAATCCTGGCTGTCACTGGTTTAAGTCGCGGCAGGTCCACTGTCAGTCATATGGAGACTGTACTTTATTTGTGACTGTTTGAAAAATGACAATTTCGGAAAGGAAAACTGTCAATTTTACACCAAACACATAAACATATATTTTGTCCTTTAGCAGTGAAAAACAGCTGGGAACTTTCAGTCAAAGTGTCCGTCTTTTTTTTTCTTTTCACCGCTTTTCCGATGTAGATGTGGCAGCGAAATAGAGGAGAGAACGGCGGTAAACTGCGGACGCAGCTTCTTTGAAAGCCATCCACCCCTAGAAAAAAAAACTAAACCATCAGAAGTTGCCATTTCCCATTTCTCCATGTGCCTGGAACCCAAATCTGGGTTCACCTCTTCAAAAAACTTGTGTCAGGGTCTTCAATGTCAGAACGATTTACCTGTCATGTTCTACTCCCTGCTGCCAATGCTATTCTCTCTCTTCTTGTTCACCTCTGTTCCTTCTCTGTCCTGGGAGTGTTCCCTCCCCCTCTACTGCCCCCTGGAAAAACTGCGAGGCCTAGTCTCCCCCCGGATGGGCCTGGTGTCTACAAACTCCTGGGTGTGTCAGAGAGCAGACACACCTGTTCCTTTCACCCCTGAACAAGGTATCCGAGCGGTGCACGCGAGTGTGTCAGGCAAACCGTGATGCAGTCTAACTATTTAATAATATACACACAGGCTCAAACACACAGACATACACACGGTGGCCAGCGTGTGGCAGGTGAGCAGGTGCAGCCACTGTAATCTGGAAGGTCTGATAACCTCGGAGCCATGTTTGTTTAAAATGTAAGCATCTCTGTTGCCCAACACGGGAAGATGGACGCCCTCCCAGCCATTTCCAAAAGTAAAACATCGTAAAAGGAATGACCTAAAGATCAATGAGCTGTTGACCAGCAGTTTATATAGTTTTGCATTTGTTTAATGTCAGCAACCACATGTATACAATCATCTCAGTTTCTGGGTTTTCTTATCAGTTTTCTTGTAATTTTTTTCAACCAGCATCTTGATCATGAATTTTTGGGGCAGGTTAATGTCTTTCTCAATGTCAAGTCATTTTAAAGGTAAAGTCCAGGTAATAACTAAACTTTAAAATAGAAGAAAAATCCTTAAGATATTTAAAATTTTACTTCAAGAATGACAAGACATTTATTTATAATGAACGAGTAAGTCAGCTGTAATTACTTAAAAAATCCAGACTAAGTGATTTTTGGGGGGCCTAAAATAAAGCTTTTTGGTGTTTTTAAAAATGCATACAGACAGGACATGTTTAAAAAAAAAATAGAAATAACCACGTAAAAACAGTAAAGGGACAGAAATCAAACAACAGCTCCTTGAGCTGAAGCAATGTTAGAACAAGGGTCCATTCTCAGAGCGTGGTCGCTGCTGCTGTTCCTTCTCTGAGGCCCAGCAGATTTAACCTGGAAAGTCAGAGAAGTCAAATGAAACTCAGTGAAATATCAAACTGTTTTCATGATCCTATCAAACACAAAACAGGGTGGGACCTAATGCGATGTAACGTCTCGTTCCCAGATTCTTGCTGCTGTCGTCTGATATCTCACCCTTCTAAGCACCTCTTTGAGGAGAACAGATTCAAAGTCGGTCCCTTTCGTCTTACACGGCAGCATATGGAGCCTGTTCCCACACCTTGCTGCATGCAAATATCTCATTAGGCCGAGCGGGGGGCTGCTCCATAAAAGGAAGGAACAAAACATCCCCCTCAGACACCGCCAATTGCCCCATCCCCAACCACCCCCTCCTGCCGCCTTAGGAGATGCTTCAGGTCCACTGGAGCTCCAGGTAATCGTTGCTTAATTAATACTTGCGGCGGCTCGGGGGGGGGGGGCCTTCTGTGAACTCTGAAGGGAAAATACATGTTGGGGGGGGATTGAGGCTCTTTGGTGCAAACACACACCAGAGGACCAAAATCAGATTTTACAGGGTTACTAGAACGTCAAGATGGTGGTGAGAAACAAATAGCGAGAACAGTTGATCATTCATTCAGACCTCTTTGAAATGACACATGATCATCTGGTCCCCCAACAATGGTGTTTTGGGTAGGAGAGATACCTCAGATGTACTACAGTCAAGATATGTTACAGAAATAATAAAAATGAGATGACTTGTACGGAAGCACAACCACTGATGATGACCCTTTATGATGTACTTTATGGGATTTTATGGTCAGTTATCTTTAACGTCCATGGTCGTTTTTTTCGGGTACTACCATGTCCCAAAAAAAGGAAGTAAATATGATTTATCAGCACAAAATATATTGCAAACAATAGGCTATCGCAAATGGAGTACAACTTTTTTTTTTTTATTGAACCTAGTATTTGCTGCAGGTTGAAACTGCCACTCTGCCCCCTTTAGATGTTTAACTGTTGTGTAAGTTCAAAGGTCAGGTAAAGGGAGATACTTTGTTGACAAAGTCTCAGACTCCACAGACTGAGTGGGAGTGCCAGGTAAAAAAAAGAAAATTCACATTGGCATGATAGTGTTAGGGTAACATGTCCGTAAATTATTAGCCAAGCCAAGCATCACTTCCATAATATTTAATATCTCTTTAAAACTATAATATACTATAATACACATGAATAAATACACTCATCTTCCACCTTCTGTGGTCGTGGTGTTTTATCTTATCTGCTGTTTTTGTATTTTTTTCTGTCTAAATGATTTGCTGTCTTTGTAGCATCACCCTGCCGAGTGTCTGCAGATGCAAATTTGCCCGTGTCTACAATCTGGCATATTTACATGTGAATATTCATGAATATGTGCTGACCCCCTCCTTTCCCAAGGCAACAATCTTACTGCATCATATTAATCAACTGTCCTCCTACAGTCATTGTTAAGCAGCTACTAAAGAACAAATTAATCCAAGTAAATCCAAAATCAATATATTCTCCCTACAACCTAATTTGCATGTGGGGCATTATGATCCAATCCTAGCTGACATTTGGAAGAGGGTTGAGGTTTAACCTTTCCTCAGTATTTTTTTTTTTTTTCTTTTTTGTCTCACATCGTGCACCATCGTCACGGCGAATTTCTCCAACGCTTCTCGTTAAATCCCAGCTTCCAGCTCATCAAGAGAATGTTCCATGTTTTTTCCGGGATGTAATATTCTCCTTCCCTGATGTACTTATTTCCATTCATAAGTTGTTTTGGTTTTCATCTATTGTTTAACGGTCAACTGTAACCTTGCTCCGCTTCCTGTAGGCTGTCATGCTGCAGACAAACAGCACTAAGGTTCTGATTTGACTCAGGCTACCTTTCTGGTTTGCGGCCAGATATTGGTCCTTCGTTGTCAGCAGCCTTCCTCATTTCGTAATCTCATGTCTTGTAATATTGAGGAACATCGGAAAGTGATGAGTTTGTTAATATAATAGATTTTTTTTATGACCATCTTTATTTGCCGTGTTATGTTGACAGTTGGACAAAGCCACGGTTGGCACACCCAGATTTGCCTCGGCGAGTGGGGGGTTGTCATAAAGTCTCATCTAATTTAATTGCGTTTGAGCTTAACCGAAATGTCTGATGGTGCAACCACAGGAAATTTGGTTTCATTGTTCTCAGAAAAAATTCAAAATGTATATTCAGCAGAGCTTTAGCCAATAATAACTGGCCCAGTTTAGGCAAATCTTGGCATTTCAGAGCAGAGTGGAGCAGGAGACAAATTCTAAAGCTTAGGTAGAGCTTTTTTTTTTCAGTGGTTTCTAAGCTGACAGTTTAACAGACAAACACAGAGAAAGTAGCTTAAAAAATATACATATGATTAAAAACCCCGGTGGCTTGAAAAGTAAAATATAAGCAGCTGAGGTTAATTTTTCCAAAATACAGCATGAGCATAAATATATAAGAATTCACATTTTCACATACACAAAAGGACGGTTTGAATACGGTTTGAAAGGTTATCAACTTTTTTATAAAACAAATAGGAATCAAATAAATCCTTTGAGGTGTGAAGAACCACTGGCCAACCTGAGCCCTTTGCAGGTCTGAGATGCAGCGTCCTGAGATGTAGAACAGGAAGTGCCCGTCGTGCCAGAGTCAGTAAAGACTTCCGTTTTGTAAGAATACCAAACAGTCCAAACATTTTCCTTCCAGGATGCACATTTAGCTACATTTGGTACAGGGAAGGAAAATGAAGAGGTGGGATGAGCATCCATAGCTCAGGAGATACTCTGCACAAGAAGACCCTTATAATGACAAGGTGGATTATTTCTTGCACTTTATCGCTTTGTTTTTGCTTATTAAAACTTATGTTCAATTTTTCTCTTTCTTTTTTTTTATTTACCTTTATACATATGGGGTCCGTAGAGCTTCATCCTGCAATTTAAAAGTGGAAGCCACAATTTAATAAAGATTTCCTGTCTGTGAAAAAACAAATTTGGCCAATACACGTTACTCCTTTCAAAAGTTAGAACTCCTAAATTCAGAGGGTGGCCGTCCATCAGAGACGCATTGGTTTGTTGCTGTCCTTTGCTAGCAGGCTAAGCAAGCAGGAAATGAGTCACTTATATAGAGGCTTTTTTTGGGGTGGGAACATTGAGGAAAGACATAAATTCCCCCCTTTCCACTTTAATCCAGACACGCTGTCCGAGTTAATCTTTAAAATCATCTTTTTTTTTTACTATTTTTTTTTTTTCTTTCTTTTATCACACAAAAGTGGGTGGCTTTAAGAAAGTTGGCGCCCCTGACGGTCATTGTTTTGTATTTAGCATGGGAAAAGAAAATCATATCTGAATTGTGATTCATTGCGTCCCATGTCGGACCAGGCTGCATTCAAGTGACAGTAAAAAAGTGGGGGGAAAAATATACACATTGTCTCAGAAAGCCATGTTGTGTGTGTTGGCGTTTACTGCCCGACGCTAAATGATTGAGGTGTCCTTTCAAGGCGAAACACGCCATTGTTTTGCCTAACAATCCCCAATCTGATGCAGGAAGTGATACACAGGACACAAATACAATGACCAGCGTGGCTGCGTGGGGGCGACAACGCAGTGGTGGGCAGTGGGAAAATGTTCCAGTGAACGCCGGAAATGCACGAAGTCGCCCAGCGCACATGTACAACCAGGTCGTGGAAGATGTATGAAAGAAAGATTCAGCCAGCACTGTAGGATGAGTTAAGGTCAGATGTGGCTCAATGTAGCTCCTAGAAATTTTTTTGAAAGACTTTCGTGGCCTCCGTCTGGAACCATCAAAAATCGTTGATTGTGGTCTTCTTTTTATTGTCTCACAATCTTTAAGTTCAGTTTGTTAGAGATCATCTTTCCTTTTTTTCCTCAGACTGTCTTTAATTTTGTGAATTAAATTCCGTAACTACTACTACTTCAGATTTTTAAAGCAAATCTACGACCAAAAAAAAACACTGCAATATTTGAAAACTAACTTTAATAGATCTGATTTTGCAATTCAATGGTTTTTTTTCTTTCTGGGAATTTTCCCTTTACAATCTTGCAAATCTTGTGATTTTAGATGCCCATATCAATATATTTTTCCCATTCATTCATCTGCTCTAATCTTTTTTTTTAAGCATTTTTTGTAACCTTCAATGGCCCAAATACCAAACCATATCTAAAGGAAGAAGAAAAAGAAGAAGCACAGACGGTATTAAAAACAAACAACAAAAATAGCCCTCTGGGAGGTTTCCATTTTTCAGAATCCTGGACCCTCCAGATTCCCCACCCCCCAGCTTCCTGCACACCTCTCACTTCTTTATATAGATTCTCCCCATTATTTATAAATCACTGCTTTCTAATTATAAAGCTGTGAGAGCGCCTACTAGTGATTCTCCGGCCACAGGCTATTCATTTTGAATTTCCCTGTCTCGGCGCCGCCAAGGCTAATATAGTTTTGGTAATGCAGCCACTGAGACATTAGCCCTTCAGCACATTTCACCTCATCATTCACAGGAGGGACACAGGGAATCTTTTTGTTGCCATCACTTGGCCCGAATAAGACCTGCTCAGTCTGTTGCCACTACAACCCAGCCTGGTTTTTAAAGGGCCCGGGAACCATGACAAAAGGTTGCTTGGTTCAGGTAATGTTGTGAAAAGTAGAAAAGATGTGGGATTAAATTATATCCATTCAACTAGCTGAAAGGGAAACTTGATGTTACAGGTGGACGTTTCTCATGTTCTTGTTCTATGGACCTACAGGTTGGAGAAATAAATCCGGGTGTCCAGACATTCTTTTTTTCTATCGCATGTCTGGGCAACTCTCAAAATAAGTGAATGGCAGACCTGCCTCCAATTCTGTGTTGAGTTGTATTGATGTAATATTGTATATTGTGTTTAATATTGTATTTTATGTTTTTTATATTATGTTGCCTATCCAGTTTCTCTCCAGGTCCTCCGTCTTTCTCACACCGTCCAAAAACAGTCAGTGAGGTTCATTGAGGTTCATTTACACTTGAAATTGTAAATGATAATGAGGGGGACAACTGTTGAACAACTCAATACAGTGCGTGTTCCTGTTTTTGTTTGATAGTTGACCCTGTGATTGACGTCTGACCTAAACCCAGCCATACTGTTACACTACAGGGCTTTTTGGAAACATAAACAACTCAAGGTCATATAAATGGATTATGCTAGCATCTGCGGTTGATTTGAACAGTCCAAAACAGGTTTCCTTGTACATAATAAGTCTCTTACTCTATTTATCGTCCTCTCAGCTGGGGGTGGGGTAGGGCAGGGCGGTGGTCAGCAGCCAACATAGACCGGACTGGTAGCGGGGTTTCTGAGAGTCTGAAACAGCCCATTGCCCTGGTTGATCTGAGAGCAATACAAAGTCACAGCCAAGTCTCTTCAGCCAACGAACATCTCCTTCAGCTGAACCGACTGCGGTGATCTTTGCTTCCTCCTTCCTTTCTGACTATGGCAGAGCCCTCAAGTATATGAGGTCAGCAAGCTACGGTATAACACAGTCTTCTTGCTGGTTTCATGACGCAGGCAATGTCAAAACCCTGGGCTCGTGTAAGTGAACCCTGTTTGAGCACTTTTACATAGCCTCTGTGTCCCCTACAGCCTCAGTGAAATCTGCAATACCTTTGGCCTCCTGTTTACCATCAATTTTATTGCCACAGGCTGACCAGACTTTGTCGTATATGTGATCCCTAACCCATGCAAGGCCTCTCCCAACCTACAGGCATGCTATCTGTGTTCATGGTTGATGATAATTCCATTGTGAGGATCTACGATAACTGTGTACAATAGCCCCAGCTCAATTTATCAAACAGAACTTCCAACTGAGCAGCCTTTCTATTTTGACCAGTGAGTAGTTTTTCGCACAGCTCTCCGACCTGTGCAGGAATATTTTCCAAGAGGTTGAACCACATACTGGTCAAACCCAAGATGAGAACTGTTTTTCTCTGCCAAGGTACACGTATGTAAAACTTGGGTGGATAGCATGGGCGAGGTTTCATGATTAGTAAAGACAGAGGGATCGACAACAGTAACCATGGGTGACCTGGTTCTATCGTGCGGCTCTAATGGTCGTGGGAAAAGGGGGGATTATGCACATGGGGGTCTTAACGTCCACTCTGCCTTATAGCTACATTCCCCTCGGTGCAGTGGGGATTCGCGGCATCGACGAACGGGTGGTGCTTGAGAAGCGAAACTGATGAGACTCACACATCTCTGGCTCTCCCTTACAGAGGAAGGGTTAAATTGTCTCTACTGTCCCAATCAACTGTTAGCGTCATGAAAGGATTGTTCAACAACTGAACAAATGATCGAGAATGCATAAATTCAAATGTATATAAATACATATGTGTGTGTGTATGTGTAAATATTTATGTATATATACATATTCTCACACACACACACATATATATATATGCATACACATATCTATAGACATATATATGTCTATAGACATATATACACATACACACTCATATATATAGATGTGTGTGTGTGTGTATATACACTGCTCAAAAAAATAAAGGGAACACTTAAAAAACACATCCTAGACCTAAATGAATGAAATATTCTTATGAAATACTTTGCTCTTCACACAGTTGAATGTGCTGATAACAAAATCACACAAAAATTATCAATGGAAATCAAATGTATTAACCCATGGAGGTCTGGATTAGGAATCACACTCAAAATTAAAGTGTAAAAACAAACTCCAGGCTGATCCAACTTTGATGTATTGTCCTTAAAACAAGTCAAAATGAATCTGTGTTGCTTCCTGAGTGGACGCTATGATTTCACAGAAGTGTGATTGACTTGGAGTTACATTGTGTTGTTCAAGTGTTCCCTTTATTTTTTAGAGCAGTATATACATATATATATATATATATATATATATAATGTATGTGTGTGTACAGGCATTTCTCCCTTTTAGGTAGTACCGCAATTTGATCAGGGAGGTTTATTGAGGCTTTGAGACTTTTAGCATCCATTCAAGCATCAACGGCCAGCACTGGGGACCTGCCGGTGCTCCATTACCACGATCCCTCTGTTCTCTGTTTACTGTCAACACAGATAGGAACCCCTTCCCAAACACCGATTTGGTTTATTTGCCCTTTTACCCCATGGCGCTTGACTCTTCCCGGCGTTGGATAAAAGGATCTCCTGCACTTTGCAGCCACTTTGTTGGAGGATTCCTGGTCTAATCGCTGTGAAACTCAAGACCCTCCGGGTGGCTGAGAATTTGGAAAGTGTTTGCTCTGAGAATGTTTGTTGCTCTCTCTGAGATATCGTCTTTGTTCCCTCCAGAGGCCACTCCACTGTCACTTCACGTATTTTATTTATACGACATATCACTGGCAAAGACACTTCATTGCTAAGTTACTATTTATATATTCAGCTCCTGTCAAAAAAAAAAATTTGAGTTTATGGGTATTTTTTGGAACAGTTTTAACCCCAAAACTGGTCTTTGTGTTCCAAAGGCATCTGAATTGAGCCCCTTGTTGCCAGATGTATAAATACACAAACTTGTGTTAAACATTTCAATGTTTTGTGATTTGCTCTCCAATGTAACAAAAAGTGGCATCACACACGCTTGGCCAGAAATAGTTTTTGAAGGAACTGGGTCATGTTTATCAGAAAAAAGAGATTGATATTCTTTATGCTTCATGCTTCTAAGTGGTTAAAACATGAATAAAAACGAAAAGACAACATTCAATTGTCTTATTTCTAACATGAAATATAGTAAATCACATAGAAGGTTTCTGTTGCTCAGTAGTAATTAAAAAAGATTTTTGCACATTTGAAACAATAAATCCAATATATGGGGTGATATATTGTTAAAAAAAAGTGGTAAAAAATGGCAGTGAAAATTAATCGAAGGAGATCTCTGAATCAGCAGTGGCTAAATAAAAAAAATAGGGCACATGTTTTATATGTGTAGAATGTTGGGAGTTAATTTCCGTACACGATGTACTTAATGCAGTTCCAACCACTGAACTGCAACCAGTAGGCAGCAAGAAGGGAAAAAAAGGAAGGCGATCTGATAGGAATGCCGCCGGAATTCCCCGGAATCTCCCCTGAATGCAACCCCACCACCACCACCACCACCTCGGTATCAACTGTTCCAGAATCCATAAGTGTTAACACGCTGCACAATGGACAAGAGGAGCTATTCTGCGACCATAATGCAAGGAAACGTTACCTCAGTGCAAAAAATGTCAGACCCTCAGAGCCCCACCACCCCCCTCCATTCCACAAACAATCTTGAGGAAGCCCAGGCAGGTGCCCGCCTCCTATGAAAATATCCTCTGCCAGCTACAGCAACCAGGGAGGGCGCTTGCCTGTCACTGTCATTGGTGGCAGGGGGGCGATTTGGCCCTGACATCGGGTGTTATGGTGAATGAATGTGTTCGTAGCCACAGAGTGCAAAGACATGGGGTTTACCAACGCATGGGGAGGGGGAAACATGCACTGGTAAAGTCAGATTTAAAAAAAAACAATACCGTTCGCAGACACTTCAATGGAATAGAGGAAAAAGATTGAATGTATATTTTCAATCCAGGGTGTGTGTGCGTGTGTGTGTGTCATTGTGTGTAAACCGCCAGGTGATGCGACCAAAATATTTTTGATGTATTTTGTTACTCTAATAATAATTCTAACTTCATCATTGGATGACCAACAACTCTTCACATAATGTTGTGATTGTATTTTGAGTATATTTCATCAGGAGTTTTTCATCTCTCTTCCCCTGTTTTTAGGTGAAAAGAAGATGGGAATCTATCTAATTTATCTATTCTATTTTCTATTCCCCTGTTTTTAATCATCATATTTATCCTTAAAAATAAAAACAGATACTTATTATTTTAAATAAAGTGAATTTAATGTTGAAAATTTCAAAGAAAAATGTAGTAATTTTCTGCATTGTGGCACCCAGAAAATTAGCATTTGAGCTTAGTTTGAGTTCCTTAATCTAAACTCATTCTACAAGAAATTCTAACTGTCTTGAAGAAGGGAATGATTTCACAATATTGTGTAAATTGGTGTGTATGATTTTTGCACCACACCAGAAATGCTGGCTCGGGGGCTTTAGGGTGCCAATCAGTATTTCTTTTAGAGCAAGAAAATCCAAATAAGTTGGTCAAAGTTCCTCTTAGCTCAAATTCAGTACTGGAACGGGTACATCTGTGGTTTTCACTCTAAGCTAAAAAACATGCGCACACACGTATCAACAGAAATTTGTATAAGTTGAAGGTCAGGCATCCAAGTCCGTGTGTGTGTGTGGGTGTGTGTGCGTGTTTATCGCTGGCCTGGATCTCCAGATGCATTGTTAAGTGGCGGTTGTTTTGTAGTGCATTGATTGACAACTGAGCCAACGTCTGTCCGCCCGCCCCTCAGAGGAAGGTGGCAGCGGGTGGCGCTCGGGTGGATTGCACACCAGGAAATGACGGGTTTTCTTACCATATCTTAATCTGGCGGAGCATGATGCCAGGTAAAACAATGCCGTGATGAAAGTTGGAGTGGGCCACTTTCCCCGCCCTGGGCGGCTCGGTTCTGAACCAAAAGAGCAGTGCAGCTGGTGGGTCAGATAAGCACCTTGATGGAAGCCTCCGGTGATGATATCACCCTCCAGCTTAAGTCAAAAACTCATATAGGGTGGGATGAAGAACCAGCAGAGATCGTCTGGAGGTGAAGAAAGTAAAAGTGGGGTTGAGGAGAAGAAGGAGAACATGCTGTCTGTCTGAAGAACTCAAGAAAAGAGGAGCTTGAGAACCACGTCTCCTTTTTTTAGGAGTTGGAAATCAAACGCTTTGGTTTTTTAGATTCCTCGTCTGTTGTCGATTCCTCCATGACAAAGGTCAGAACAGCTGGGTCGCTGCCCATCTTTTGCCGTGAACTGAAAACATACCTCTTCACCAAGCACTACCCTACTAATCGCACTCAGCCCCAAACCCCCCCGCCCAAAACAAAATGCATGTATATGGTTCTGAGATGGCTATTTGGTTGAGTGATCACTTCTGACTTCTGACTGCTGTTACTTCGGATCTTCGGTGACCGAATTGCATTTCTTGTAAGTCTCTTTGGATAAAAGCGTCTGCCAAATGACTGTAATGCAATTTAAAAATGTAATGTTCATTTCCTGTCCGTCAGAGCTGCACTTCACACACTAAGTAGTAGAATTTTGCTGTGTTTGAATTCCTCATTCAGTCATTCATTACTGATGCTGCTTGTCCCGTTCACATCGTCACGGGGGCTTTATCCAGTCCCGGCTGTCGATGGGGCGAGAGGCGGGGTTTAACCTGGATGTGTCAGCTGCGAATCACTAAGTCAGCTGTAAATACGAGATAGAGCCATCCAACCATTCACTTTCATTCACGACGACAGACAATTATGTGTCTTCTATGGACTTACTGACTGTTTTTGGCCTGTGGGAGGAAGACGGACAGCCTGGAGAGAATTAACAGACACCCCGGAGAGGAGAACGCAGAGACTCCGCACAGGAAGACATCCGGATTAGAATCACTCACATAAAAACATTTTAATGTCATCTCAATTTAAGTACCACTAGTTCTGATTAAGGTTTTATTCACTACAGCTGTAAGACCACTTGAGATACAATTTTCACCAGTAGTGATTTGCTTTAAATTTAATGCAGTTCATTAATCTGATCATTCAGAAGTGGGTTTATTTCTGCACTAGAACTACAACTCCACCCCACCACAGTGTGTCAGCCAGTCCAGTGTCAGATCCATTATCTTTTCAGGTCCTGGTTACAGAGACGTGGGGTGGACACAGAGGTGGTGTGTTGGAGGCATGCATGGACGTGAGCCGCACCCTCCTCGCAACTGATGATTACTGTACATAGTGGCACAGAGGGGTGGCCATCGGTCAGTCAAGGAAGGCTTTTTTCACGGGGTGGGATCCATACTGGATGAAGGAACACAATGTTCAATCACAGGAAAGTGACTGTTTCACTGCCACTCCATTTTTCTTTCTGTGACTCAAAAAACCCACCGCCCATCTGGTGCCGCAGCGACACTGCACCGACATCCCGCCATTATCTGCACATCTGTCACCCACCCCAACTAACATGGTTGGAAGTTTTTCACAAATGTGACAGAAACACCTTTCTATTCCTTAAAAGGGGGACCTGTTATCAGGGAGTGATCAGAATGTTCAAAGTAGGACGATATTTTTTATCGATCCATCTTCTTCCGCTCCCTGTCATCGTGCTGTGTAGCCAAAGCGCTAACCACTGTGCCGCCGTGCCGCCCAACATATTTTTCTGTTAAGTCAAAATTGAGATTTTCAACAAATGTCAAGATTTGGAAAACTGACATTTTTAAAAAAAAAAACATAAATCTTCCTAATCAGCCTAACCTTCACAAAGATACCAGTGGAAAAGCTGACAAAATGCATTTCACAATTTGACAAATTTTATTATCGAATAAATGTTTGACACTTCTAATAAATTAATTATTCTTTTTTCTAATTCTTTTTGTTGCGGGCTGAAAATCATGTTTAGAAATATTTCCAAAGAGGAATTTTAAAATACATATAAACCATTCACTCAATGATTCCATGATACTATAATATTTCAGATGAAGAAAAAAGTTGATTATTTTGTGACACCGCCGTCAAAAATAATTTTATTAGGAAAAAACATAGTTTTAAAAAAAAATGCTGATATTCCGCCAAATTGCAGAATATTTTGAGAACTTTCCTAAAATTCACGTAGGTAGTTCTTTGCATGTAGTCTCAGACTAGAATTCTGGAAAAATATACAGAAAAAAAGAAAAAAAAATCTTGGATCCAACACTGATTTTCAGTTGCACCACAGATTTACAGGCCTGTATTTTAACAGAATTTGAAGCCATTGCCTAGTGTGTGTGTGTGTGTGTGTGTGTGTAATGCGGCCTGAGAGACAAAAACAAACAAACCCACAGACGTCGATGAAAACTGCACCTCCTTAATGACGTACAGCTGCCGGCCCGGTCCTGTCCCTCGCGGTGGGTTCGGTCCAACTCTCCTTCTCAGAGACCCTGAGACGGTCTCTGTTTTCCGAGCGCACAGAACATGCACACTCTCCCCCCTACAGTCTGGGAAATTGGGAAAATGTCCTTGAATCTGCACGGCTGCCTCATCGCGTGGCTTCAGATTGTAATTCCTGTTGGACCGGATCCTGTGAAACTTTGGTTCAAGTGTTAGATGGAGCCCAGGGTTCCATCTGATCCCCGTCAAACCCTAAGAAATAATCCTTTCCTTGATTAAATCCCTTTTCCCTTAAAAGAAACAGAAATGGCAGTTTCATATTCAGTGAGGTTGATCAAATGGAAACACTGACGCCTGGGAGACGTCCAGGTGATTACAATAAAAGAACTGAAAAAGGAAAATGTTTTACAGTTAAGAACTGAAAAACACAACAACATGACAATAATGTAATGATGTGAAAGCATCTTGCTCTCACGTGAAAATTACACAATATTGGAAACCTTAAATGACTATTGAATTCAATTTTTTTGTTATTTTACTTAATTTTTGAAATATTTTGACAATTTTCTTTTGTTATTCTGATTATATTTGTCATGTGAAATATCATGAGTTTATCCCCTTACAGCTAAATGGTAAATAAATGCCTAACGGACAGGATGCAGCAACTGTGACTGGGGAAGTTCACATCCAACACCAGTGTTGGCGCCCCCCAAGATGTGTGTGCTCTCCCCACTGTTCTTCACCCTCTTGAGCAGGGGTGGGCAAACTACGGCCTGCGGGCCACATCTGGGCCGCTGGTCTTTTTAATCCGTCCCGCCAAAGATTGGTACAGAATTCATACTCTTCCTTGTTTCATTTTTGGAGCTACTTGAGAACACTTGTGAATTTTCATGAGCTGAATGACACAGATTGGCTTTTTGATTCAGCCTTTACCGTGCACATGCTGACGCACATGAATGAGCTGGACGTGAGGCTACAAGGGAAAAAACGGTTTGTGCAAAGAAATGAAAGCAAACGTCAGAGCTTTCAGAATCAAGCTGGTTTGATTGTCAAAGCAACTGTCAGACAATGTTGAGACAAATGTCAGACGAGTCTGATATGCACTGTAAAAAAAATTTGCTTTTTTTTTTTTTTTTATGTGTGTTGTATCTTGTGCTAACCCAGCTCGTCTGTCAAATTTTAAAAGTTTTGGCCCCTGAACCAAAAAGTTTGCCCACCCCTGCTCTAGAGTATACACCAATGACTGCATTTTAATAGACCCAGCTGTATAACTCGTGAAGTTTGCAGACAACAACAATCATTGGCGTCTTCAGAGACAGTGACAAGTCCGCATGAGGTTGAACAGCTGGTCCTCTGGTATGGTCAGAAGAATCTGGAGCTGATCCCACTCAAGACTGTGGAGATGACAGTGGAGTTCAGGAAGAGCCCCCTACACTGCCTCCATCAGCATACTAAACAGGACTGTGGCTACTGAGGAAGCCTGCAGGTTTCTCACATCCATCATCTACCAGGACCTCCAGTTGTCATCCAACATAAATGCTGAAATCAAAAAGGCCCACCATACAGAAACAGACTAGAATGGGCAATCATATGAGAATCCCTGTTGCCAAACTGCTCTCTTCAGGACTTTAGTAACTGGGCAGGAAAGATCGTAACAGACCCATCACACCCCAGACACAACCTGTTCTCCTTTATCCCTTCCAGAAGGAGGTACAGATCACTGTATTCAGCCCTACTAGACAGGAATCTCTTTTTCCTACAAGCCATTGCTGTGCTAAGCACATAAACAATAATCCACCTCACATACCACGACATGCACACTAATACTACTGATACCCGATCATCATTTCCTCAGTAAAGATTTCATCTTAATCAAAATGCCACCATCTCATGTAACCACATTTTTACTATTTGCTACTCACTGTACATCCTATCACATACAAGTTCATATACGTACTGTATATGGCATGTTATTCAAGATTTTACTTAGCTCTTCCCATTATCATACTGGTCACTAATCTCATATGGAAGATTATACGCATTGCACTTTGTAGTTTGTTTTGTACTGCGTATAATGTCCAGTTGTTGTATACCTTCCAGTCAGTAATAAGTGTAACTCTCAAATGGAGCCATATAACTTGAATGCGCAAACATAAAGTTGAGTCTTACTCAGATTCAGCCAAATATTTTTCTCATATTACTACAAACTATTTTCATGATATAAAAACTTCATCATATTGAGACATCATTCTTGTTGATTTTGCAGCTCTATTTCTGTTGATGATGTGCTTTTATTCAAGTAGTATATATATGTGTGCATACATATATATATATATATATATATACACATATATACCAGGTTCTGAGGTGCATGTATATATACATTTATATATATATGTATATACCAGGTTCTGAGGTGCATATATATATATACATTTATATATATATATATATATATATATATATATATATATATAAGATATATATATAAACTATTTGAAGTCAAAAAACATATATATTTATATATATATATATATGTGCAACTTACAGTTTTAATCTCAAAGTATTTTGATTACAGTCGCATATTCTATTGTTTTGTTTAGTATTATGAAAAATGATTCTTTTATTCTGGCCCTCATACTTTGTGCTGCATTCTATTAGTGGGAATATTTGAGTGTATTTGAGGGGCATGTGTCCTCGTCCAGGGACGGAGGACGGACATGGACCAGTGGCTTCTGACAGGCATTTCAAACCCGGGTGATAATGGGAACCTGATCGGGGGGTTGGGGGGTCCGTCTTTTGTGAGAAGCTCTTCAAAGCGCTGTCCCTCCTATTTGTCCAGCGCGGCTCTTTGTTACAGAATCCTCCACTGTCATTTTGCCCCTTTTATTTTTAGTCAGGGCTATTATTGCCCCCGTAGCCCCCCTTCCTCTCAGTCTCCCACCCCCCCACCCTCATATACCCCGAGGCTTTTTGTGCAGAGAACAGGGTCAGGTTGAAACCTTTAATTTTTTACAGAACCGTTCTCCACCTTCCTCCACAGGTTGTTTTTGTAGAGTCAGAGTTATGGAGCGTAACCCCAGCTGTCGCTGAGTCAGTTTCTGAGGAAAAACGTGTGCGTGGGAGTGGAGGTGGGGTCTGTTTGATGCATGAATTTTCTCTGCCATCACTACCGACGTTTTAGTTTTTTTCCTGCCATCAAAATACAATAACAAGAATTATAAAGTTTCCAGAATTAGAGAGATTGAAATTAAAGAAGTTGAAATTGTCAAGAAAAGTAGAATAGACAAAGATAAAGTCAGATTTCAGTTAGAAAAAAATATAATTTGTCCCCCCAAAAAAACAAAAAAGTGACTGCAGTAAATGAGCTCTTAAATTTTTTTTCAGAATTCAGTGGTATTTTCAGAAAAAAAATATGACAATATATTTAGCAGGAACTATTCTAAAAATATAAAAACAAAAACATATAAAAACTGACGTTATAGCTGATCCAAAATATGGGATGTGTTTTGTTTTGTTTTTTTAAATCAGTCAGACCCTACTTTTTCTTTTTTCAGCTGAGCTTCTGTGAGTATGAAGTGATATAGCACTTGACAAAGTTAAAGCCTCCGTCAACACTAAACTGAAAGGACACAGCAAACTAATCAAATCCTGATTTAATGGTGGTTGCATCAAACATCAATAAGAACTTCAGCAATCAGCTGACAGCCATCACCGAGGGCAGAGTGTTTTGCCAACAGCCTCCCTTGTGTTACTCTCATTTTGGACTCAATGGAAATTTTCGCGGTTTGGTTAAAAACTATGTTTGAAAGAGCCCTCTGGTGGAATCAGACACGTTGGTCCGGTTGCTGCTCTCATTCTCTGTGTGGATCCTACCTATGAAGCTAATTAAGTAACCTGAACCATTTTACTTTGCTGTGGGACTTTCTTTTTTGACTTCAAGAGGTTGTTTGAAGTGTTTGAGGACCAGAGGAGGTCCGGTGGGCGTCATGTCACTGGACCGTTAACAAAAGAAAGAAAACCCTCCGAGGACGGCACTCTGCCAGGGCGGTTGGTACTGACCCAGGCAGAACAGAGCGTGCGATGTATTTTAAATATAGGGGCCCCCGGGGCAAGGCCGAGCCACGCCCCCATCTTTATTTTCTATTCATACAATTTAGATCATGCTTCGTACAGCTGCAGTGAATTCAATGATGCAGATCGAGCAGATCGTCCGACCACGTCCGTCTCCAAAGAACAAGCATTGAACCCTGTTGGGAAATCAGGGGCGTGTTTGGATCAGATTCAAGAACTGCAGATGAATTGATCCGTCCAGTTCTAATCAAAATTGTTTTATATTGGTTCACCTACCTGAGGGCTAAACCGAAGTTAAGGCTTTGTCTTATTCTATCGACTCACAGCGTAAAAGAGCATAAAACACCAGAATCTAACATTTCTCACATCATGTGACTCAGAGCAGCTTATCGTTGTAGCTTATCCACATTTGGTGGCACCGCGACTAAAGTGACAAGTAGCATATCAGCTAACTCTTTGACTGCAGAGGGTTGAAGACAACTGACCAGAGAACTTAACACTGCCTGAGGTTCATTGACAAAATTCACATGGCAATGGGGGAAGCCAACATGCAATCTGACTTTTTTTTGTTGTTGTTGTTGTTGTTGTGGATTAAGCAAAAACTCCAGAGATAAACAGATGAAACACTGCAGACCCTATTAGTGTCCACTTCCTTCCCCCTACCCCCTGCCTCATGTCATCCTGTTGACCTGTAATATCTGACATGAGAACATCAATAATAGATTGCAGTAACTCTATCTGGGTCCAGGGACAAGAGAGAGGCCAACATGTGACCAGCGGGGGTAATAGCTGTATTATTACAACCATTTGGTGGATACGGAGGTACAACCGGCCGCTGCCTCCAGCTGCTGCGAAGCTGCAGCTGCGAGCCGCCTGGTGAAGCTTCACACTGATGCCTCTTGTGTATCCAAAAGTATTTTTTCTGACCTCACGCTGTCAGGGTCTAAGCTTTGATATGGCTTTTTTTTTTTCAACTTCTCACTTTCTTTATCATGATTTTCATACCCAGCAATTGGATGGAAATGAGAAACAAGAATGACCTGTATATCTGTTAATTGTGACCAAAACAACAGTGGGAAAAAATGCTAAAACTGAGCAAAAAATTGCTCGGAAAGAAGAAGTAAAGATTTCAAACGAATCCCAAGCTTGCTAAAATCAGTAAACTGTGATGCCAGCAGTTACAGAAACCCAACAATGCTTTATCTATCGATGGGTGATAAATTTCCTGAAAATAAGCAAGAAATTCTTTTAAAAAATACAACAAAAATCATCAGCGACACACGGTTCAAATGAATGGAAATATCTCCAGCTAATCCAATGATTACACTGAAACCAATCTAAAAAAATGGCTCCTAAACCGGTAACAGTTGTGAGCATCCCTTCCTCATGGCAGGAGGGTCCCTGGTTCGATTCCCACGGATTCCTGCAGGTGGTCTTTCTGCATGGAGTTTGCGTGTTTTCCTTGTGTCTGTGGGGGCTTCCTGTGGTTCACTGAGTACCCTAAATTATCCAGACGTTTAAATAAGAGATGGAATGATTGTTTGTCTCTATAAGTGGCTCTGTAATCGACTGGTGACCGAGGGTGAACCCTTCCTCTCGCTCAGTGACAGCAAAGATGGTCTCTTATACCCTTAAGATGCTGAGCGCAGGACAAGCGGTATAGATAATGAATGAATGAATGAATGAATGAATGCTCTCCATCTAGTAAACTCATAGAAAAATTGTAAAACATCAACAAATGGTTGGCCACCAAGACTATACTTCATATTTCATAAAATATTCCAGGAATAAGGTGAAATAAAGAAACAGGAAGGTAAGCAAGAACTTCCAACTAGGGTAAAAGTCAACAAGCGGTCCCTTGAAAACTGTCAAATATTCCCCACAATAACTGGGTTAGCTAAAAATGTGCAAAGGGATTGTGAGAAATCCTCAAAATATGACCCAGAAATAAGAAATATCTCACACAAAAATGAGTAAAAGCTTCTGTGAAAATGTTTGAAATCGTTGCAAAATACTTTGCAGGGAAAATGTGTGACCTTATCAAGTTATAACCTAAAGCATCGAAAATTGTAAATTGTTTCTCAACGAACATTAGACGTCATTCATTTGTTAATATAAATTTATAAAAAAAAATTTACAACAATCTAAAGATCAGCAAGAATATATGAAATGGTACAACTTGTTGTGATTGGTAACGATGTCAGGGATCGAGTTGACTGACACACCATCGTCACGGAGACTTGACTCACAAGCAGTAACTCGATCTAAACCTCTAGGTAAATTACAGTGGAGGGGTGTGTTTGATTCACACACCGGCAAGAGAACTGGGAGACAACAGCAACAAAACACACACACACACACAGGCACGCTGTCCTCAGCAGCCGGGATCAGATTTCCTTCTGTCTCGAGTGGCTTATTAAACATTAAACAGAACAGCCTCCCTACAGGAGGGCAGAGAACCACCACGCTTCCACACACATCTCCCCTCCACTGCCACCCCTCTCTCCTTATGGCTTTTGAGGGATAAAACGACAAAACCACCTGGCAACAGGAGGAAGACCTGAGCCAGAGAGGAAGTTATGCTGACGTTTCATATTGAAATGCTTATAACCATCCGGAAGGGAACAATTTTTCATTTTTTAATAATAATAAATGTTATTATTAGTAGTAATGGTGGGTGTAGTAGTAGTGGAAACAGTATGGAAAGTATTCCTGTTTACATATAGGAAATTATTAGATTATAGTCACAGTAATAAAAGTTGTTTTTGTAATATAAATATAATGTATCATGAGTAGATTTCATGCCTCATGAAATAAAATACTAAACAGGACCTCATGCTAGCCTTTCAAGACAAAGACAGTTAAATCTTAGGAGTGAAGTTTTTCCTATTATGATTATCATCATATATTCCTCTTTCATCCTTGTTTGGAAGATGGTTTTGCTCCGACCATCAGTATCTTAGTGTAGAGCGCCGTTCAAAATCCTTTAGATTAGCCCACAGTCCCCCCTGCTGGCGTCCTGTGATGCAGCCTTTGATGGTTATGTTCTGGGTTCCCACGTGTCCTTGAAAACCTAGAAAATAATTGACCAGAAAAAAAGTCGGATGTCTTGGAAAAACTCAAGTTGGAAACATTTTTCTCCTCCAACTTCCTCTCTACCTCATGAGGGAATGCAAATGGGTTAAAGTTGTGTGAATGCATTTCTTTTGTCTCGCTGCTCTCAATGGGCAACATCAGCCCCTTTCACACACCAGGAACTTTTTGCAGTTCCTTGAACCTTTCAGGATATTAGCCTTTTTCTTGCATTTGGACAGCATAGGAACCAGGCACCATCAGTTCCTAGAACTTTTAGTACCAACTCCAAGGCAGGAGCAGGAAGTCAGGAGTGCGAAGGAAAGTCTGCTCGGGCCCAAAACAAAGATCCGCCTAGGAGCGTGGAATGTACGCACCATGTGCGAAACATCCAAAGTTGCCCAGGTCTTCAGTGAAATGAAAAAGGCCAAAAACAACCTGGCGGAGAACTGTGACTTCAGAACCGAAGATGGCAAACCTTATATGGGGTGAAGCACAACATGCTGCACAGGACAGGACCAGATGGAAGCAAATAGTCAAGGCCTTATGTTCCAACCGGAACGAAGAGGATTAACTAACTAACTAACCAAGGCAGGGTCTTCTTACAGCTCTGTAGGAACTCATTTGACAAAAGTGCTGAGAGATTGGTTTAACTCCCAAGATGTGACCATTACCAGATACTTCTTGGGGACTGAAGAGCTCTTATTGAATGTGTAGCTCAGTGGTACAGCGCATGTTCCGCATGTATGAGGTCTTGGGTTTGGTCCACAGCATCTCCACCCTAAGTCGCTTTGGATGAAAACGTCTGCCAAATCATTGTATTGTATTCTAACAACTTTGCAACTTCTGACAAAATGGACTGATGAAGTCCAAGCTCTTCTGAACTGCTATGCCTAGGAATGTCCACGGCTCACAGTCGAAAATAAGCAAATTTGCTAGAAAAAAAGCACTGGGTAAGCTAAATGGGGGGGGGGGGGGGGGGGGGGATTCAGACAGTTAAGCAGTGCAGGGAGAAATAAAAATTCTTCAATCCATTTGATAGTCCATGGCTATTCCTGCAATTTGGGACATAAACGCTGTGGCAACTTAAGTCTCCATTTGTCCATGTTGTCTTCAGGTTCTTCTTCACAGTGTGTTGTTTTTGACCATGGCGCTTCAGACACTTGCATCATACCAGTTGCTACAGTTGTCCCTTCATGGCTGTGCAACAGCAAAACTAGATGAGAGATGAGATGTATTTTATTGATCCCAGGATTGGGAAATTATATAAAGAGCCTCTGGTAGAGGAGAGTTTCCAGATGCAAATTTGAGCATTTGAACTTTTCTGTCCAAAGCCGGCTATTGAAATGTAGTGCTTCTCTACTTCTTGCCGGCTGTCAGACGATCAGTTTTGCATGTTCCTGTTTGCTTTAAGTTAAAGCATTCTCTCATTTCATCAGAGCAGGAGCTTCGGAAACAACTATGGCTACAGGCAGTCTTAAACGGGCCACATTACACAGTTGTTCCATTGTCTGTTAACACAAACAGAAAATGACAACGATTAAAATACTGTATAGCTGACCGGGGCGTCTTATGGCCTGGGGGCCACATTTGGCCCCGTGGGCAATCTTTGTCGCGTGAAATCAAATAGAACATCCGTCACGAAGTGCTAGGGCGGACTCGAGCAGGGAACCACACTTCGGGGCAGAGATGGGTTGAAAGCGATTTTGTTTGGTTGAAGTGGCGGAACGAGATGGGTTGCAGACAGGACGGGTTGCAGACGGGACATGACGGGTTGCAGACGGGGCTGGTTGCAGACGGGACTGCGGAGGTTGGGCCTCACCAGTACGAGTTGCAGACTGGACGGGATGCAGACAGGACGGCAGAGGCTGGGCCTCAACAGTACGGGTTGCAGACGGGGCGGGCCCCAGGCAGGGTGGCAGACTGGACAGTACGGGATGCAGACAGGACGGGTTGCGGGAAGGGAACAGAGGTCACGCCGGCCGACTGGGCCCGCCGTGACTCGGGAAGGGAACAGAGATCACGCCGGCCGACTGGGACGAGGGATGGGGTCCGGTCCTGGCAAGGAATGGGGTCCGGTCCTGGCAAGGAATGAGGTCCGGTCCCGGCAAGGAATGAGGTCCGGTCCCGGCAAGGAATGAGGTCCGGCCATGGCGGGGCTTAACCGTAGTCTGTGAGGACCACAATCCCCCAGCGCCAGGCAGAGAGTGCCGCTGCCCTTTATAGGGATCTTGATTGGCGGCATCTGCTGCAGCTGGCGCCGATTACAATGGGGATCAGGTGTGAACCCTGACAACATCAATGAGAAAACATTTAACCCGTTCATGTTTTACAAGTGTGTTGCTTCTCTGTTACTAACGTCGTTCATGTTTCTCAGATGCCCCCCCCCCGGCTGCACAGATTCACAGAGAATAAATTAAAGAGATTACGGTCTTTTCATACAGTGTTAGCGTCTTTCCAATTAAAGTAGTTCTCAACACAGGTGCACACAGACCCCAGGGAGAAGGAGCTCTCTTGAAAGTAGAAAAAGAAGCCGTGAAAACCGACTTACATGATCATTTTCACCGCTGGCAATTCTTATTGCTTATGCTGTTGGCATAAATAAGTAGAATTTAATGCTGCTAGATTAGAATCACAACCATCAATCAGATCATTTTTTAAACAACTTCAACAATTCGTGCAATTCAATGGGCTTGACTGGTTGATTAAATAACTAAAACAATGAAGTTAATAAAGTTTGCTTTATATAAGATTTTTGGACAGCCATTGACTCCACATGATTTAAATCAGACCTCTGAGGGCGTACGAGGAATAGAAATAAAAGCATTCTGGGTAATTGAACAAAATGTAAGGTACAAAAGTAGATAATTACACATGTCATTGTGTAGCGCCTCAAAATATCCTGGAACAGTCCTGGTAAAGTATTTCAAGAAAAGGGAGTGAACCCTGAATTTTGCATTTAATTAAAAATGTTGCAATTGCATCCTTCCTTAATTGTATTTGAATTCAATGATTCCCTTGCTTATAAACGCCAGACAACTTGAATGGAAATCAGTTTTCAAAATGAAATTATAAGATAAAATCACACAAATTAAGACAGCATGACTCATTACCGCTCCAATGTTTTTGTATAATTATTTCTTTTACTTATAGAAAATAATTTATAGAGAAAATATGAAATATTAACTGACAAAAACAATTTCAAAGGTAAATAATCATTTAAATTCATAGACTGTAATTAAACTAGTTCAGTTTTAATCCTTTTTTTCCAATCTAATTGAAGGCCGCGTTTTAGGACCTTTCATTTTCATTGAATTAATTTGATTTTGCGAATAAAAAAATACCCCAAAAGTACAAGGTGGATGTTTCTTCTGAGACCAATTGGGAACGTTTTAAATTTTTTTGAATGATTTACTCATTTCATAAAACATTTTTTGTGTAAATGTTCTTAACATTTATCTTGATCTTCCTTTTTAATAACAAAAGTTCCTTTGCATCCGTTAATTTAAAACTATTTACACACACACACACATGCACACACACACACACACACATATACATATATATATATATGTATATAAAAATCTCTCTCTCTCTCTACACACACACATATATATATATATATATATAGAGAGAGAGAGAGAGAGAGAGATTTTTTTTTTTTTTTTTTTTTTTTTTGACGTAAGCAGGATCCTGGCTCTTCTTTGACATTTTGATAGTGAGCACCTGATGGCGCTGCCTGACTGTCAATGCCTCCCCATGTTCTGGAGGCGCAGTGGTTTCAGGAGTTTTTTTGATTTATTTTGTGGAAAAATATATTTCCCAATGATTCCTGGCGTCTCAGTCACATATCCCACAGAAGCCCCATGCTCTCGCAGGACTGATTACTTCCTCTTTTTATTCCCCCTCTAAATCGAATCCTGAACTGACACCAGGCTGTAAAGCAGTCGGATACAGTAGTAAATCCGTTGTCCGGAGCAGGAACCAACTCCCAATGTTTCTTTGCTCTTAATGTCACCTTGAAGGGTGGAAAGATGGATGACAGCTCTTCCTGCAGTCTGAGACCGTTTTCAGTTTTAATCTGTCAAGTTATAACGCTGCTGGGAAACAAATTATTTTCTTTATTCATTGCGTTGAAGAATATTCATCCAATCGCATGTTATCTACCCCTCTAACCCTGCTCACAGCGGGGTGTCTTGGGGGTTTGGAGCCAATCCTAGCTGATAGAGGGATGTTAAAAGTGGACGGGTCACCTGTCAATCACAGGGGCAAATATAGATGAAAAATTCTTTATTGATCACGTAAAACATGCCAGTTCCACATGAGGGGGAAAATGTCTCCATTCTAGACCGGCCAAGACAAAGTAAGAAGTAGTGAAAGGACCTGTTCACAAAAAAGAAAAAAAAAAAAGGAAATAGGGTTACTTGACTGGGTCGGCAGGCTTGGAATAATTAAGTAAACGTTACGAGAGAAGGGGCCAATACAGAGACGGCCTAAGGGTAGAGATGGCGCAGGAAACCGAGGAACAAGGGTGAGCGATGGCACAGGAAACCATAATGGCCCAGAGTGGTACCGGAAAAAGCAAGTGTGCAGAAGGAACAAAAGGTGAACCCAAATGACCCGGCAACCAGGGAGACCAAATCTCCAGCTTTAAGTTTTCCCTGATTGCCGGGAAAACCTGCAGAGCGCCTTCCCGATGCACAGCAATTAACTGCAGGTGTGTTGCCACAGACTGCTGTGCAATGGAAGGGCGCACGATTGTCACAAACCCAGCCGTAACACAAGCAGCGGCCCAGAAAAGTCAATTCAAGTGTCTAAGACCCCTGGTTCTAATTCAGTTGACTAAGTTCTTTATCTGGGTTCTCTCTATATTCTCCTGCCTCCATCCAGGTTCCTTGTCTTCCTCTCAATTTCCAAAAACAGACTCCAGCCTCAAACCATGAGCAGGATAGGTAATGCATATGATGAATAGATGGATGAATTTTGTGTTTTACTCAAAGAGCTTGCAATGGCTGGAATATGATTAAAACAAAACAAAAAAAGAACGCAGAACTTGACGCAAAGATTTTAACCAGAACATTATGTATTCGCTCTGTATGAAATCTGAAAACATCTTGTGTCCTGGGAGATGAGCTATTTACCACTCACTAATTATAAGACCTCCATGCTTCTTCTTTTCCTTTCGGCTTTTCCCCTCGAGGGTCGCCATAGCGAATCAACCTTCTCCATCTAAACCTATTCTCAGTATCCTCCTCGCTCACGACATCCATAAATCTTCTCTTTGGATCTCTCTCTGCACCCTAACAGCTACATTGGCAAAAAGACAAGAGGCAGAGCTAGAGGTCGCAGAGATGAAGATGCAAAGATTTTCTTTGGGAGTGACCAGGATGGATAGGATC
Source organism: Fistularia commersonii (assembly GCF_037954325.1). Classification (NCBI taxonomy): domain Eukaryota; kingdom Metazoa; phylum Chordata; class Actinopteri; order Syngnathiformes; family Fistulariidae; genus Fistularia; species Fistularia commersonii. The sequence goes on along the minus strand of NC_141284.1, from coordinate 16,436,103 downwards.
GGGAATGAGTCTATCAGAGGAACAGCACATGTTAGATGTTTCGGAGAGAAGGTCGGAGAAGCCAAACTGAGATGATTCGGTCATGTACAGAGGAGGGATGGTGAATATATTGGTAGACAGATGTTGGAATTTGAGCTTCCTGGCAGGAGGTCTAGAGGAAGACCAAAGAGAAGATTTATGGACGTAGTGAGGGAGGATATGAAGGTAGTTGGTGTGAGAGAGGAGGATACAGAGAATAGGGTGAGATGGAGAAGGTTGATTCACTGTGGTCACCCCCAAAGGAAAAAGCAGAACAGAGAAGGTGATTGCTTTTTCTAGGTCTACAAAAGCACAGTGCAGCTCCTCTGACTTTCTCTGTACTTCTCTATTAGCATTCTGCAAAGCAAATACTACAATCTATTGTACTCTTTCTAGGCATGAAGCCATACTGCTGCTCACAATTCTTGACTTCTGCTCTCAGTCTAGTTTCCACTACGCTTTCCCATAACTTCATTGTATGACTGTATGTATCAATTGATACATAGTGCATTGTATGTATCAATTGTATCACTCTGTAGTTACTGCAATTCTGCACATCCCTCTTATTCTTTAAAATGGGCAGCATCACACTTCTGCTCCATTCCTCAGACATCTTCCCACTTTCTAAGATCCTGTTGAATAATCTGGCCAGAAATGCTACCGTTGCCTTTCCTAGACACTTCCATGTCGTCTCAAGTATATTATCAGGACCAACTGCCTTTCCACTCTTCAATAACTTCCTCACTTCACTTTTACTAATATCTGCTACTTCCTGGTTGATAATCGTCACCTCTTCTACCCTTCCCTCTCTTTCATTTTACTCATTCATCACTCTTCTAGCGTCTGTCAACACATTTTCCCCTCCATCCTTTATCACCTGGTCCTGCTCAGCATCCTTCCATCTCTATCTCTGTGTTTTGCCAACATGTATAAATCACTCTCCCCCCTTACTGTCCAAGTGTACACCCATTGTTTTGCCTTTGCTACCTCTATCTTTACAGTCAATCAATCTCCTGTGTGTTTTCTTCAGTCCTCTCAGTGTCCCACTTCTTCTTTGCTCACCACTTTCTCTGTATGTACTCCTGCACTTCCTCATTCCTCTACCAAGTCTCCTTATTTACTTTCCTTCCAGACAACAAACCAAGTGCTCTCCTACCCGTCTCCTTGATCGCATTACCTGTTGTCCAGACATCTGGAAGCTCTCCCTGACCACCCAGAGCCTTTCTCAGCTCCTCCCTGAAAACCACCCAAAACTCCTCCCTTTTCAGCTTCCACCACTCTGTCTTCTGCTCTGCCTTTGTCCTCTTGATCTCCCTTATCACCAGAGTCATCCTACAAATCACCTGTTGGGATCCAGGGCTAGGAGTCTGTGTAGTTCCTTTCACCTCTGTCCTTCACCAGAGAGTCTAACTGAGCAGCACCCCTGCGGGAGGATGGATTTTAGCTGGTGCGCAGTACGCACATGGGGACCATCAAGCCTTGTCAGACTGAGGATAAGGGGAGCCATTTTCTCCTATTTGTTCCCAAGTTCAGAAATCTACATCTCTCCTCAAAGTTATTCATTCCTGTGTCCAGAACTCTACGTCTGACCTTTCCTTGTTCCCAAGCCCAGGCCTCTATGTCTGACCTTTCCTCGCAAGTTCCTAAGACTCCCGTGCCTTCAGAAGCAACCCAGACCCAGCACACTCCTCCTTTTTACTTCCCTTGTAAGTTAAACCCCCCTCAAACACCTGACCTCCTCAGTGTTTTTGCATTTGGGTCAGGTACTTGTTAAAAATCATGACACCACTATCCTATGCTGTCCGGCTACACGCTCACCTTCCCACCACTTTGCAGTCAATAAGACCTTCATGCTACATAATATCAAATTTAAAAAAAAAAAACACTGATAATCATAATTCAACCTCTGTGAAAAGCAGTGTTTCCATAGTAACCGACATTTGGAGAGGGGTTGAAAAAAAGTTGCCTAATTAAGGCTTAATAACACCAAGTGGTGCATGCGTGGGTCCATGCGAGGATGCTGGGCCAGAAACAGTAGCTGGTAATAAGAACAGACTGATCTGCCTCGTTCGCTGGAATAAAAAAAAAATAAATCACCCTTGTCCTCCAGGTTAACTCAATCACATCTGATAATCAGCTCATCTACAGTGTCTCAAATTATCCCCCTCAGGAAAAACAGAAGCAGACTCCTGTTTGGAAAGCCTCGACTTCATGAGTTATGAAAATTAAGAAACATGAAATTAATTTACTCATTTCTTGAGACGTCCTCACCTGCCCCTTTCTGCCTTGCTAATTAGAGCTTTGTTTGTTCTATCAAATTGACTAGAAATGGAAAAAAAAAAAAAAAAAAAAGGGAAAAAAAAACAACAGCCTGTAATTATCGCTGCAGAAAACGGTTCTAATCCTACACCTGTTCCAGGATCTTTGGACTTTTAGGTCCCGGTTGTCTCCCACCTGGTTGAAATGCAGGTTTTTTTTGGGAACTGTTTTCGGTTCTGTTTATTTTTCCAATGGGTCAGAGGTCAGAAATGTCTCATCACAGTGAAAAGTACTCCAGATTCTAACACCAGAGGTGCTAGTTTGGTGCCAATTGTGCTTCTAATGCAAGGTTCTCTCTGTGTTGCCTTCATGTTCCTCCCCGCCTGTCTCGGTTCTATATATGTGCACCCTCTATGTTTGCCTCCTGTTTGCCTCCTGCTGTCTGCCCAAAAAGAGTCAGTGGTTTCACTGAAGACTCTGAATTGTCCATAAGTGTGAGTGAGAGGATTGAATATTTGGATATGTGGCCCCTTGATTGACGACTGACCTGTGCAGATATTGCCCCACATCTGGGCTGCTCTGGTAGATCAGGGTTCCTCATTGTGAAAAGAAATCAAATGTTCTCCAAAAGTCTGAAGCTTCATTACCAAATATCAGAAATGTTTTAGACCTTTTAGATTTTTTTTCTGACAAGCTCCTGCATAAACAAAAACTTGCAGTCAAGAACATCTGCCATGATTTGTGTCCGAAAAAGGCAAACAACCTCTAGCATTGCTCCCACAGGAGGAGGTTCCTTATGCTTGTATGCTTGCATTGGAGCAACTGAAATCTGATGTTTTACCTTATCATTGTTCTCCAGAAGCCAGAACCCTGGTTGAAAGAGACAAATCCAAAGTTCATTATTTCCCTTGGGGCATCCTTGGAGACAGGTGAGAGATGGAGGACACCACTCGAGGAACATTAATCATATTTCTTTTTTTTTTTTTTCTTTCTTTTGTTATCATGCTGCAAATATTGTCCACATGGAGGCACCAGAGCCCCATGTTCTGCTGCCCATTGCTAAACCGGAATTCTCATCTCTTGTGCAGGGAGTGAAAGAAAACAAATTTATTGCTCAGTACAATTTTGTCAAACAGATGCTTTTCGCTAGATTTCACCTTCAAAAACAATGTTCTCACTTAGCTCTCAGGCTCCATTGGTCCCAATAATTGAATAATATAAAAGAAACAAATCAAATAATTGAGACATCGCTTGGAACAAAAACATCTTCAGGTTTCAACACAGATTTCTTTTTCCTCCTCTGTGATTACAAGAAGTTAGTGAATACTCTAAAATACAAGGGAAATTCTTCCCTGCAGGTTCTTCCTGTAACCCCACCCCACCATCCCTCCCACGCTGCTGCTACCGTCCTCGACTCCCACACGTTCTGTCTTCAGGGTCACTGCTACAAGGCAGGTCACCAGAAATTGATTTGCTCCAAACCGTTGCTGCATTAATCACCCATTCACGGCTTCACGGGGGGAGGAGCCGCAGAAAATCTGTCCATCCACTCCCCGTAGGTTTCCTGCTGCGCTGAAAGAGGAAGAAAAAAAAAAAAAAAAAAAGCTTGCTCACATGTCAGGCGCCTGCCTGTCAGAGAGGATGAGGAGGGACGCCTGCAGATGGAGGCTGCAGGCATCTTCTTGGAGGCTGGAAGGGCGGATGGTGTTTTGACAGGAAATGACAGCGCTCATCTAAACACTGAGCGCTTGGCTGCCACGCTGTCACCAGCTTGAATGCGCTAATTCCATGTGATAAATTGAAGATTTCTTTTTCAAATATAAAAGTCAATGTATTTTTTTTTTTACATGTTTTTGTGTGTTTGCACACACGTGTGTGCACATGTATCATAGTTTTATTCACTGCAGTAAGTTTATCAATGGAGTGTTATAACAGAGTAATATAGCCAGCCACAAGGGGAAAATGGATTTTCATTCAATATGATGAGATTAAAAGTTTTAAACCTTAAATTATTTGACGACAGCGAGCAAGTGGACATTTTGAATCCCATCAACCCTTGCAGTTATAGAATATTAGCGGAAGGAAGAAATGTATTTAAGGTTATCAACATTCGGCAGATGATTTTTATTTATCCTTTTTTTTTCCTTCACATTTTTCATGTGGAATTCTAAGCGCCTGCTTAGCCTGCTATCGATTATTAGCAACTTAAAGTGATTATCCATGTATCAAAGTCTGTATTTATTTACATGTTTCAAATAGAAGCTTGTCAGTGTTCACTGCACCTGGCTATTGGCTAACGCTACCCTCTCCTGTGTGATCTGGCTAGTATTGTGCTATTAATCTTGGCCTTGCAGATGTTCTCATCCTAGGTGGCTGTTAAAAATCGGACGCAAGAATGAAAGAAGAAAAAGCATATTATCGTCAGTATTCAGTTATACATGCAGCTCAACATTTGTGAAATGCGACCATTGCATTAGCCCATTGTGGATGAGCCATGAGCATTAGGCGGCTGCTAAAGCAGTGCCAGGGGAGCAGTTAGGGGCTCGGTGTCTTGCTCAACAACGCTTGGAGAGGCTAGGAGGAGAATGGGAATGAAACTAGGATGGTTCCATGACAAAAGCCCTAACCCCCTGAGCCAAGAGACCACGGACATGGAGAAATGCATTCAATTCCACTATTGCTCTACTACTATCAACATAACTGATGATGCTCGTAGTTTATGCCAGAAGGTTTTTCAGCTGTCAGTGGACTTGATGCTTTTGAAGCCATAACTGGATGTGAGGAGCCATCCATCCTGTGCTCAACCAACCAATTCAATGAGCTGTTACCAAAAGCACGTTCTAAGCATATAAAAGAGCAGCAGAGGCGTGACTATGTCCATTTCAGAGCTGCTGGCTGCAGGGTGCACTCGTTGTGCGTTTTGTGAAAGTTTATCATATGGCAAGAAACTTTATTGTTCATTGAAAAAAAAATGAGCAAAAGGTTAATGGTGACCCTGGGGAAAGAGCTGCTACTTTTCCAAGCGCTCCTCACTAATGAGGATCCAAATAAACAAACAAGAACACAAATGTATTCAAACGCGTTTGTTAAACTGTGGAAGTAGGTTTCCTGCACAAATACAACACGGAATCAGAGCGCACAGAACTTGTCCAACCAGTTGGTTTCATGTGAATTCAAGTTGGTCCGCTCACTGGAGACGTTTTAGCTGACTGCTCAACTGGGCCTTTGTCCTCTGACCAATTAAGACCACAGACACATACAAAACCCAACAAAATGAATAAAAAGTGGGCAAAACATTTTGTTCTTTTTCACTTAAGAGAGTCAAATTGCCTACAGATTTAAATACAAAAAAAAACACACACACACACACACACACACAAACACTCGATCACACACACACGCTCACAAAGGGATCCCCACGAACATGCAACTATTACCTCATCAGCTGTCTGTTCACATCGAGACAAACAATGAAGTTCTTATCAGGGTTCTGCGTGTTTTTTTTTCTACCCCCAGACTGATTGAATTAGAGGGTGGCGGGTTTGGGTTGGTATGGGGAGTGCGGGGGGGAGGGGGGTCGCCGGGCTAAGTAGGTTGAACACAAAAGAATTCCTGGTGCCATTCCGGCGATGCCGATGTGGTCACTCCAGTTGGGGGCGTTAGGAGCTCAGTGGACGAGACAAAAGGGGGAACTGTGGCCCCCCGGTGTTTCAGGGCTGGGGTTGGGGGGACTCATCTGAAACCTGGACATGCTCTTTTCACTCCTCTTTAAAAAGGGTGATGGTTGAAGGGAGACACAGGACGGAGAGGGGACAGAATAATGAGTTGGGAGCAATGTTGGGTAGTAAGTGTTCTGCAACACTAATCAATGGATCACATCAGCAGGTGAACAGTGAGTCACATGACCAGCTGATGTCATGGGAGGAACTTGTTTTGGTTAAACCCCAGCTTTTCTGACCTCTTAGTTCTTAAGGTCAAGCATGTGATTCAGTCTGCCGTCATACTCTTTACCATCTGCTGAAGAACTTGGGATGAGAATGTCACTGTGCACATCAGACCCCAAGGCTGACAGCCGATATGGTACACTCAATTTTTTACCCTTCAACACAACCTCTGGATGACACTGCTCGTTGTTAGTGTTCACTTTATCATTCACGATCATTAGAGGACACTCAGTATGTTCCTCCGAGTTTTTCTGCTGAAAAATGAGAATGTAAATTTATTAAGAAAAACGTGGATTGTTCTTCCTGGTTCACTTGGTTGGAGTCATTTTGTAATCATGTAAGGGGATTTGAAATATTAGCTAGCATGTACAGTATCCAAATGAATGTTATGTATAGCAAATGATAAAATGTCTGGGCATTTAGCCTGGTCAAAATTCAGTTGAGACAATTAACCCTGTGACTGAGGTCCTTTATATGTTTAAATTAGAAAAGTCTCCATTTGTCTTTTTTTAATAGTTCAAATCACAGGAGGTTCTGTTAGACCAACAGGAAAATAATTTCAGATAATCATTGAAAATAAAGCTTAAAGGTCCATGGAGGGTGAGGGGGTTGAGCCAATCCTGGCTGGAATGAGAGACAGACCAATAATTATTATTCTAATAATAATAATAATAATTTATCTTTTGTTAACACCCTTGGGAAAATTCGTTCTCTGCAATCCTTCATGGATGAACCTTGAGCAGTAGGCTGCCGTCTACCAGGGCCAGGGCAGCAGTTAGGGGTTCAGTGTCTTGCTCAACAACACTTCGACACATGAGGGGAAGTCGGGAATCAAACCAGAAATGTTTGGTTCCAAAGACGATTGCTCTATCTAAATTCATTGTTAGTTTGTTTCCTGGACAGGTCGGCTGTCCATCATAGGGCCACATATGGATTGTAACACTCACCAAGATTTATGTTGACATTTAATCACTGGACCTGACGATTGTTTATTTGTACTACATCCATGTATACATGTTCATTGCAATTCATCACTTACCCTATCTTCGTTGCACACTGAATACAATAACTCCCTTCATGCTGCCATTTAAGTCTCATGCCACTTCTTTATGCTGTCCTATGTCTAATATTATCCCTCCTTCTTCATACATTGTACAAATTGTACTGTTTACCTATTTATCTATTTATTTATTTCATAATTGTTTGTTGTCTGCGCATTCGCTCACTCACCCTACTTACTTTATTATTCTATTGTAAATGACATAATAGTATGCTTATTGTATCCTATTTGAGTTCAAATTAGTGAACAGGTGATGTTTTCTTCTTAGATTATCTAAGTTTGAGGACAGTTCAGGTGATATTTCATCACATGTGGTGCTGACTTTTTAGAAATAACAATTAAACAATCTTGAGACATCTAACCATTCACTCTCCCATTCACATCTACTGACAATTTGGTCTTCAATGAACCTACAGGCCGTTTTTGGACAGTGTTAGAAAAACACAGACCCTGGAGAGAACCCAGGCAGGAGAACCTGGAGTCTCCTACATAATTTGATTCTAATTTTTCTTGTTCTCAAAAGTACATTTCTTCTTATTGTGCAGTTTTAAGCCACGGCGTCAATGAACAAGGACATGTTTTCTCAGTGAGAATGTGATTTTAAGTATTGGGGGGTGGAGGTGGTGGGGGATGGCTCGTTGTCAACTCTGGTTTCCAGAATCCAACAGACACACTGAAAAATAGACTTTAGTGTAATGTGAAAGACATTGGGTGAAGTGAAAATAAATTGCATATTCATATATTCTAGAATGTTTAATGAGGAAGTCGGAGATGGGGGCATGTTTAATGTGCTAATTATATTTTTTTTCAGAAAGCATAAAAGCAGAGACAGTATTATTTTCAGGCCTTAATTTATGGATCATCTTCTATGTGCTGAATTTCTGAGAAAAGAAGATGTAACCTCCTCCCACAAAAAACTTCAGGAGCGAGACGTTTTTACATGCACATAAATACAGTTATTCAAAAGTATTTGTACCAACTACTTACTTTCCTAATTAAATGAATAATCTTAAATATGAGGTGATTTTACCACCAACTATCACTTTCAAATACATTATAAAATAAGTAAATAAAATATAATTTCCTTCATGAATAAGTAATAGTGGAATTATTTGCATGAATCGTGTACCCTCGGCTGAATGAGTGATTTCTGTGCTAACAGCAAAGCAACTAGCTAGTTTCTGCTAACCTCAGCTAGTTTTAGCTTGCCTTGGCAGGATTGCACTTGGAGCTGGATTTACTTCCTAATCATCTTTTTTATTGGCCACTTTTTCACAAAATCTGTTTTGGACAGAGTTTGGACGTCAACCTGGTTTGGCATAACTGGATTCTCTTTTTTCATACGTGTGAGTTTCAGCCAAATGTTATCCTGTGAGATTATTTCTGCATCTTTAGAAGCTCATAGGAAAAACTCAAACAAGGCAAACAGAAATAAGATTAACATAAAGATAGAGCAGAAAAATGTTTTAATACTATCTAAAATTGTGAGAAAATTATAAAATGATAAGGAAATTTGTTCTTGTGTTAAGGAAATAATGATATTAATAATAACATTAAACCAAAAATCCTGAAGTTGACATTTTCTACCAGCCAACACTCTCTGAGGGGGTGCCAGACATAACAGCTGTAACCACCATAGAGGCGTTCTGCGGTGGGGCTAACACCTGCCTCCTCCTTCCCCCGTCGTTCTCCGTCCTTGTGGGAGGGGCAGGCGTTCGTGCCTCCAGTCAGGAGGCATCTATTCAGCCCAGTTCAGCTGCCTCATCTGCATAGCGCTCAACTCGGTAATTTTGGGGCTCTTTCCCCCCTTTGAAGGCAGATGTGAATTAACAATGTTTCACTTCATTGCGGCTAGGATCTGAAGACGGAGCGCTCTGGGTCATTCATACAGACCGACAGCCGACTGAAGCTCAACTGGGGCACGTGATCAGCTGCAAGTTAAACGTGGCGGATTAGCCAGAAAACTAGCAGGTTAAGGGGCTGCCGGATGGGATTTCTGGTGTTGGGGTCAGCTCACACCCAATGGAAAATTGCAAACTCCTTGAATATCTAGAGTGGTTTAAAACAAGCATCATTAGCTTCACAGAGTTATGTGTCAGGCTCGGCCTAATTTTGGCAAGCTAATATTGCCTGTTGTGTAGTTGAGCCAATGTTTTCTACAAACACTCCAAGCTAGTGCCTCCTGCTGATTCACTTAAATTTATAGCAGTATGCTGTGGGGCTTGCTTTATGCTAGTTTGGATAACATAGTTTTCTGGAGAATGTGCAAATTCTAGATATACAACTCTTGCTATATTTTGAGTTCTTTTCCATGGAAGCCTTTCCCACGTTATTCTGAGGGTGTCCCTTCGGGTCTGCCCTGGAATTTTTCCCTGGAATGGAGTGGGTTGTGGAGTTCTAGTGTTGGAAGACGTTCAAAAAATGTCAGCTGATGTTACAGTCCGGCCGCATTGGTGAAAACTATTTTTATACACTTTGCTTCATTTCGTCATTAGGATGAGAACACTAGTGATTAATATTCAGTAGGCTGATGGCTAGAGATGGCTAGAGAAGGCAAATCTGCTGTTGGGGAAGCCAACTCACATAGATATTTTACATATTCAGAATGTGCAGGTTAAGTCTGCCAATGACTGTCAATTTATAGTCACACAGCTAACATGAGATAATTGTTTCCAGCTTCCATACTGTCAACTTGAGTTGATGTGCTAACATGAGCTTACATGTGTGCCAGGACACCCAGCGAATCTCAGCCTATATTTTCTTCATAGTCCTAAGAAAACGCTTCACAGTGAGCCAACTGGCCATCTAACATGGGCAACAGTTTTTTAGAAAGAATCCTTTCAGAAAGCATACCTCACCTGTAAATGCTAATCCTCTTTGCTGCTTTCTACTGAGTCAACTAGCACACTTAAGCTCATTTTTGGTTGAATCTGTTGTCTCTGTTGCAACAGATCTGTTGCATCTGGTAGTTGATATGAACTAATGTTCTCTATTGATTTGGGTAGTTAATATGAGCAAGTGTTTTCTTCTCAGTTGTTTTGACTGCATAAACTGGGTGACATTGTTTGTTTTTTTTTGTGTCATTTATAGGACTTTTCTTTCACATCATTGTGTCACATTGGTGTTGAAAAAAAAACTAAGAGAAATCCTGAATTCATATTTCACTTTGAAATCCTTCTGTAAATTTATTGAGAAGTATAAACTTAGTTTCCAGCCTGAAATGTCTAAGCAGCTAACTTTCAGCCTTGGAAAATTCCTTGAATAGAAGTTTTTGGGGCGGCGTGGCTACAAGGTATTAGCACAAACAGGTTTGACCTGGGACACATTAAACGTCAGGTGAATGTGGAGACGAATCGCAGAAGGGCTGATTACGGACTCTACCTCAAATAGGCTGATGAATTTAGGGACCAATTTCCAGGAGCTCAAGCGGATGTTGCGAGATGAAGGCCAGACCTTTTTGCCAGGGTGAATAGATAGGAGCAGGAGTCCGCCTCCGGGAAGCAAAGCATCCTTCCCCGGCATCGGAGACAGCTCACCACCAGGTGTTGATCGGTTGACAGTTCCTCCCCTCTCTTTACCCGAGTGTCCAGGACATATGGTCGCATGTCCGGCGACACAACCACAAGGTTGATCAAAGAACTGTGCCCTAAAGTGCGCTGGTGCTAGTGAGAATTGAAGTCTCCCAGTAGAACGAGGGAGTCCCCGGCAGAAGCGCTCTCTGGCAGCCCCTCTAGGGACCCCAAGAATGGTGGGTTAAATGAACTGCTGTACATAGCCAAAACTAACAACAAAAGAACCTGTGTCCCCATCTGAAGGTGGAGGGAGGCTATCCTCTCATCCACTGGGTCGAACCCCAACATACGCCTCTCACCAGGGGCAACTCCAAAGTAAAAAATGTCACAGAGGTGACATTTCATGTCCCAAGAGCCAGCTTCTGCTGCCAAGTGTCGGACTGCCAAGGTCCCTCACTCTGGCCACCACCCGGCTCACACTGCACCCGGAGGTGAGTGTGGTGAGCCCGGGGGAAGAGGGACCCATGTCATACTTTGATGCTGTGCCCAGCCGAGCCCCATGGGTGCAGGCCCGGCCGGCAGGTGCTCGCCATTGAGCCTTACCCCCAGGCCTGACTTCGGGGGGGGGACGCTCAGTGACCCGCATCTGGGCAGGGGAAAACTGGGTTCAATTATGTTGCTCTTCATGGGGGGTCTTCTGAGCCACTCTTTGTGTGGTCCCTCACCTGGGACCTGCCTCGGGTGTTCCTTCCAGGGGCATAAAGGCCCCCACAACATAGCTCCCAGGATCATTGGGACACGAAAACAACTCCACCACGGTAAGGTGGCAGCTCAAGGAGGGGTTATTATTCAAACCGTTTGATGAATTTTGAATGATGTAATTAAAGTCTATATCCTAGGTCTCCGGACTCCTCCTGCTACTCCTGCTTTTCCTCACAAATCCTGTGGCACCTCCTGACTCCTACTGTGGCAGAGAGGTGTTTCTCACCATTAATAGAATACTCTTTATACTGCTAACATGAATCGTCCAGGAGCCGCACAGCGCGGGTTTTGCAGTACTTGTATTAGTACGCCCTCCAGGCTATGGACCTTGGTTCCGTCCACCAGAGGAACACGTAGCGGCACGGATGCTTTCCCTCTGTCAGACGGTCCCATTATGTTCTGCATATTCATGGTTAACAAGTGCACAAGGGGCTATTTGTGATGTAGTATTCATGAGTACTTTATACTGCCAGATAAGTACTACACCTTTGAAATCTCAGAAAGAATCACCAGCAGGGTTTTTCTTTGTAAACTTTGGATTTCCGCTTTGGATTCTGCTTTGGATTAAAAAAAAAATCTCCCAGTGATTGTGGAACATGTTGTGTGAATATTTGATCACGCCCAAAGGAATATATCGCCGGGGATGCCACCAACCATGTGGGGCCAGTCTTCTTCTTGCTTGTGTTCCTTGCTTCAAACCACTGGACAAATATTGTTTTTTCCTGGAACACGCAGGAAAAAAAGAAACAAGGGAAATTCGAGCTGCATTTGCAAAGAAAACGAATAGATGCCTCTATATGGGACACCTTCGGGTTCTCCTGTCTGGCTTCTCTCCAGCTTCTGTGTCTTCCTCCCACAGTCCAAAAACAGTCACTGGGTTCATTGCAAACGGAATTTTCCGGAGATGGGAATGTCGAGAGTTAATGGTTGGATGATTGACAGCTGCCCAATCCAGGTTAAATCTCACCTCTTCCCCAAGCGACAGCTGTGGTTGGTTCCAGCCCTGTGACCCTGTGAGGGGGAAAAGAGGCAATGAATGAGACAAAAGATGAATGAAAGAACCAATGAGGAAAAAGGAAGTGTTTAAGAAAGATGAGAACAAGCAGACGTCACTGCAGCCAAAATGAAAAGAGTTGAGAAAAGTCATTTGACAGCCCAGTAGCCTGTGTGTGAGTGTGTGTGTGTGTAAGTGTGGGCATGTGTGAGTGCGTGCGTGTGTGCAAGTGTGTTCATGAGTTTGGTTTGTGAGCACTGTTCCCTCTAAGCCGTGCGTTTGCACAATCGCAAACTGCTCCAGCGTTCTACCCGCACAACAAAGCTGAACTGTAAATAAATTAAACACGTTCAATTCATTTACGGTTCTGCTTGGATTTTATTTTGTGCGCAGCATAGATTTGCTGTGCATGGAGAACGCTGGAGCAGTGCGCGATTGCGCAAACATGCGGGTTAGAGGGAACAGTGTTTGCAAGATTTTCCAAGAGCCAGAAATGTGTTGACTTGTCAAAGGTCACATCCAAACTCAGATCTACAAACATCTGCAACCTAAATGTTAGCTCTCTGAAGTTGTGTGTGTGTGTGTGTGTGTGTGTGTGTGTGTGTGTGTGTGTGTGTGTGTGTGTGTGTGTGTGTGTGTGTGTGTGTGTGTGTGTGTGTGTGTGTGTGTGTGTGTGTGTGTGTGTGTGTGTGTGTGTGTCTAGTGCCCTGAAGAAGGGCCTACTAAATTTATGTGCTGCACTGCACTTATATACTGCCGCCCACACACATACACAGAATGCCTCCCCACTGAGACCTTGCTCCTCCCAGCAGGGCTAAATTTGTCTTCAGTTGCCATGGAGGCGTATCAAATATCTGATTCCTCCACTGAGTGTGTGCTGACAGGTCCAATCCAGAGCTAAATACTGATTGGCTGATCTCGTGGTGGCTGGTGTGTGTGTGTGCATGTGTGTGTGCACACGTGTGCACAGAGGAGGTGGGGGGTGGTGACACATAACTTTTCAGAGTCAATCAATTGAACTTTATTTGTGCAGCCCGTTGCAAACCAAGACCCCTGTGATCATAAAGAGAACATAAAGAACACCTGCTCGATCCCGGGGTCCCCATCGGGGGGTCGAAACCCCACCCCCAGTGAACCACCGCTGTCCATTAGTGAACAACAGGTGGGATTACGGCCAGGGCTCTGTGGTTTGATGAAAATATGTCAAAGGTCAATCAATCAATCGACACTGACAGAAGAACGATAGCACCTGCCGAAAAATAATTGGATTATCAATGTGCTCCGGAGCCGTAAAATCGGATTGGATCCAGTGAGTCACCACTGGATAAAAATCTACTGAGCATTACCACGAAAAGAGCCCCCACATTTAGAACCCACCCTCCTTGGAAAGCTGCAAGGTACAACTCCTCTGATGCACCAACGGCATCGCAGGAAATAGGGAACGGAAACACACCCACACGCAGGAGGAGGATCCATGTTTGGAGAGTGCAGTGATCTATGACAAGTGGGTAGGTGAGTCAGAAAGCCGTGGAGGGATGGCAGGAGGCCGGTCGCCTGACAGTCCACTGTGGTGGGAATCCTTAGGGCCAAACTGATTTGTTTTTGTACATTTTATCATAGGAAAGGTCACAAAAATTGGAAAAAAAAACACTTGATCCTTTTGAATCACAATGTGAAATATCTAGAGACAGTCAATGTTCGATGGTAGAGACAAACAGCTTTCTTCTTGGATGTGTGTGTGTGTGTGTGTGTTCATATACAATGAGTTTAGTTGTAAGACCCAGAAGTGTGTTGGCTTTCAGGGGTCAAAGATCAACGCACGCACACACACACACGCACACACACAAAATCACATGGGAGAGCTCACTCGAGCCTTCTTAGTTTTTTCTTCTGGGATTTTTTTATCAGGTTTTACTTCTTGAATGTACTCTCTCTCCAAATTTTCCAGTAGTACTATTTTTTTCATCTTTTGTATTTTGTTTTGTCTCTCTAATTTGTTGGAAATTTGAAGGCATTTTTTTTTCCATTTTCTTAGATGTTTTCATTTATTCTTACTGCTACTTTTGAAAAGATATATCAGTATTGGTAGTTTGAAAAAAAAATCTGAAATAGAAATTTGTTCCCAAATTTTAAGGGAAGTAATTTATTTTTTCACTTTTTCTGTTGTGTTTTATCTCATGGTTTGTGAAAAAAATATTAAATGATAACAATGAATTGAGTTCTTGGAAGTACTTTCTGCTTATTTCTGCTGCATTCTTGGAGGTTGATTTTTTTTCTTCCTTTTTCCAACATTTTTCTACTCTAGTTGGAAACATTTTATCACAGATTTTTGAGGTGAATTCTCCTGTACTTAAAATTATATAGAACTCCATTGAAGGCCCTGATAGGTACAAACGCCAGCATCCTTGGGCTTTCAGCTCTTTAGGTCAATCACAGAGATGGGTTTGTGATGTGGGGTTCAGGTCTGGGTCAGATGTGGATCAACGTCAGATGTAGAGCAGATTTGGGAAAGAGTAAGGCTGCTGAATAATTCCTGGATCAACACTGTTTCAAACACTAAAAGTAAAAGATTTAGAGAGAGAAAAACTTTACCTGAAATTTGCAAGAGTCAGTTCCCACAGCAGCAGGCTATATACCCACAAGATCTTTAATTCAGTAGATCCTTTGAAACTTCAGGAAATGATTGAGGTTTGGCCTCAAATTTGCTTGATATCAGCTGGAAATACACCCCACATTAAAAATGCAGAAAGCTACTTAAAATTAGCAGAAAATCGTCAGGGAATCAATCTTAAGTTAACGGTAAAATGTTTGAAAGATCAGTAAGAAATCACCTGGATATCAGTTTTAAAAACTTCAATTTTTGCATTCAGAAGGGTCCAAGCTGCGATCCTCCCTGGAGCTTCAGTGTTCTCCCCTGTGTGGTGTGAAAGGAGAGGGGCAGGCGGACACCACTAGGCCATGGTGTTACCCCTACAGCACACCGTACCATTGTCTCACAGCTAGCATACATGTCCTGTACTAGTTTAACATACTTCTCTGCCACTCCAGACTTCCTCATACAATACCAGAGCGCTTCTCTTGCCACCCTATCATATGCTTTTTCAAGGTCTACAAAAACACAATGCAGCTCCCTCTGGCCTTCTCTGTACTTCTCTGTTAGCATTCTCAACGCAAATACAGCATCTGTTGTACTCTTTCTAGGCATGAAGCAATACTGCTGTTCACAAATGCTGACTTTGCTCTCAATCTAGTTCCCACTACTCTTTCTCATAACTTCATTGTATGGCTCATCAACTTTATCCCTCTGTAGTTGCCGCAATTCTGCGCATCCGCTTAATTCTTAAAACCATCACACTTCGTCTCCATTCTTCCGGCATCGTCTCACTCTCTCCTGTTGAATAATCGAGTCAGAAAATCTACCACTGTTTCTCCTAGATCCCTCCTCACCTCCACGGGTATATCATCAGGACCAACTGCTTTTCCAGTCTTCATCCTCTTTGGTACCTTCCTGACTTCACTTTTACTAATTCGTGCTACTTTGTGGTCTACAACAGTCATCTATTCTACTCTTGTCTCTCTTTCATTTTCCCCATTCATCAGCTCTTTCCATCTTCCCATCACTCTTCCAGCATCTGTCAATACATTTTCCTCTCTATTCTTTATCGCCCGGACCTGTTGTACATCCTTTCCATCATTGTCCCTCTGTTTCGCCAACCTGTTTAGATCATTCTCTCCCTCCTTACTATCCAACCGAGCATACAAGTCATTGTACTCCCTTTGTTTTGCCTTTGCCATCTCTATCTTTACCTTATGTTGTATCTCCCTGTACTCCTGTCTGTTGTCTTCAGTCCTCTCAGTATTCCACTTCTTCTTTGCTAACCACTTCCTCTGTATATACTCCTGCACTTCTTCATTCCACCACCAAGTCTCCTTATCTACTTTCCTTCCCGATGACACACCAAGTACTCTTCTACCTGTCTCCCTGATAACACTAGCTGTTGTTATCCAATCATCTGGAAGCTCACCCTGACCACCCAGACCCTGCGTTCTCCTACCTCCGCCCTTATCAGTTACCCTATGTTCCTGTTTTTTCTGGAAAAAGGTGTTCACTACAGCCATTTCCATCTTTTTGCAAATCTACCACCGTCTGTCCCTCTGCATTCCTATCCTGTAAACCAAATCTGCCCATCACTTCTTTATCCCCTCTATTGTCTTCACAAACATATCCATTGAAGTCTGCACCAATTACCACTCTCTCATCTCTGGGAATGTTCTACATCACTTCATCAAAATCATTCCAGAACCTCTCCTTCTCTTCAAATTCACATCCCACCTGCGGGGCATAGCCACTAACAACATTGAGCATCACACCTTCAATTTCAAGTTTCAGACTCATAAGTCTATCTGACATTCTTGAACGTTCCTTACAAACACCTCCTTCAAGATAATTCCCTCTCCATTTCTCTTCCTGTCAGTACCATAATAGTGCAACTCAAAACCTGCTCCTAAGCTTCTAGCCTTACTACCTTTCCACCTGGTCTCCTGGTCTCCTATCCACCTTCCTTCTCTGCATCATGTCAACTTACTCTCTACCTTTTCCTGTCATAGTCCCAATATTCAAAGTCCCCACTCTCAGTCCCAGACTCTTGCCTTTCCTCTTCTCTCTCTGCTTCCGAACGTGCCTTCCTCCTCTCCGTCTTCATAGCAAACTGGTAGGCAGGCAGGCTTGGGGAGACACGGGCCAGTGCCGCCCTGAGGCTGCATTCTTTACATATACAAACTGTAGCATAGAAAAAGTAAGCACATTTAAAAAAAAAAAAAAACAAAAAAAAAAAACCTTATTACCTCTTACCTTTACTTATAAATGAAGTCGATGCGCCACTCCTTCTAAAGAAAAGCATCGATAATTGCTTGTAGAAGAATCTTTCTTCAGTTTTAAAAGTCTCTCTGTCTCAATGGAAATCACTGTCAGTGAAGACAGTCGTCCTTGATCAGTTCTGTTCCGACTGTATGTTTTGAGTCTTTTCAGTGCCGAGAATGAGCGCCCCACCGATGCTGTCGTAGCTGGAACGGTGACCACCAGCCGGAGCAACTTTGTCGCCTCAGGAACAATTTGAATGAGATCCTTCTGGGCCAAAAAGTTGAGAAGCTGCCCAGGAGATTTACATTCATCCCTCACTGCTGTGAGCTATACAGCCCGATGAGATTGGGAAAAATTACTGGATGGCTGCATTTGACTTGCTAACTGTTTACTGTAGCTTGCTATCGCTTATTCTATTATTCTGTAGCCCAGTATTCAGAAGGATCCCTGGGTTCACCAGTGCCCCCTACCATGAGGTACCATTACTGCATGCCTCAATTAATGTCTCTTCGCAGTCGTTTAATGATTACAAGAAACACGTTACAGTTGTTGATGAAAAACATTAAACACATCAGCTAAACTAAGGAAATTTAATTTATATATTACAAGTGTTTTAAAAGTGTAATAGTGACATACACAGGGACAGCAATACAGTCTCAGTGCATAGCATGCAATTGGCAGAAGGCCCACCTTCTTCTTGCAGAGGAAGTTCAAGTTTCTTGAAAAGCATTCAAAAGCTGGATTTTAAAACTAAATAATCACCAGATTAATTACATTGAATTACAGACATGAAAAAGTCTTAACTAATTCATCTGATTCCTTTACGCTGTCACAGCTTCCTGCCATTGCGTCACACTGTTTGTCTGTTATCCCTTGGTCATCCAGAAAGTAACGGACAGAAACATATTCAGCTTTTTGTAGTTCTAATGAAAAGGAGTTACATAAAAAAGGACAGTGGCTGTTTATCATTCTGTTGTTGACATTCAGTGCCTGTGAATTGATCATCCCCTATGCTAACTATGCTACTCGTAATTTTGCGGCCATGTCCTTGGGTCATCGGACATCAGGCTCTGTTTGTCACCATCCCTCCTACCAGGTCGGTTCTTTATTCCGAAAAGGATGCTGAGAAGGGTCTTCTTTCCTGTCTTTTGGGCTCGCATGGCACAGAACAGTGTCCATAGCAGGAATATGTCACAGCTGTAGTTTTATTTTGTTTTATTTTGAAAAGTCTGTCATTTGTTCAATCAAGTGATTGATCCTCTCATGATACGTTGTTATGTTTGGAAATTATGAAGAAAACATAGTCAAGGATTTATCCAAAAATTAAAAAAAACAGCACTGAATATTGAAAAAATGTGTAACATAAAATGAATCACGGTTCACTAAAATAATCTTCAGGAATTAGTTTAAGATAGCAGGAAATTATCTCAAAAAAGAAAGTTTAAGTGACTATTGTGTAACTAACACTGTAGCATGTCTTTCTGGACTTTCAGACAGCAGAAGTGTGCTATGGGGTTGTTACTGGGGAGTGATGGTGTGAAGACAAAAGAAAAAAAATATAGACAGGGACGTTACCTGTGAGAAACTGGAGTCTCTGCATTTTTTATTTTGTGGTTGTACACATTGTAGGCCACTTCACAAACCCACAGTTTCTACACAAAAGAAGGAAACTAGTTTCATCTGAAGTTACCTGACAACAATGTTCACACTTTTCAGTCATTCTTTTGTGTAATGATCCCCTTTGTATAATGAGACCTCAATTAAAAAAATGAAGAAATTAATTATCAAAAGCACTTAAAAATGATTCAATCGGCAGAATTTACTTTAGATTAGCAGGAAATTACCTTGAAAATCAGCAGGAAATTATCAGTTCTTTTATTAAACTCTCCCCGTAATTACAAAGGTCTGTACTATAGCCAGATTTTAATGAAAAGAAGAAATTGGAAATGGGCTCCTTAAGTTCCATGTGTCTATTCTTCACCTTCACTTTCACCTGCCTCGGCCCCTGATCTAAGTAGGATCAACCCAACTTTGACCTGGTTAGCTCTTACGGGGTTCTTACTCTTAAAAACATCCTATGGTGGACAATTATTTTCCATGAGTGATATTTGCTACATCTACCTCTCCTGATGATGCAGACCCCTAAACCCCCATCCCGCCCTGGTGAGCAACCCTGTCAGACACCCCACTTGGCTCCACCAACCTGCTTCACATAGCAGTATTGGACGCATTCCCTCTGTCTGAGATTTCAGCAACCAACCCCACTGATTCTGAGATGCTTTATCAAAAGTTGCCAGCAAAGGGAGAATGTGTTGGAAGGGGTGAATTGGTGAGTTGAAAGGGGGGGGGGGACAACCCGCCAGTTCTGTGGTGAATGAATAAATTGTGTCAGCGGGTGAGAACTGGGTCAGAACAACTTCAGCACAATATGACTCAGTGTTATCAGTCATCTGACCCCCAACCACCTCAGACCCACCCACCATCACCAGACCCCCCCCACCCCCACCCCCATCATCCATGGATCACAACCATGAACTATCTCCTGAAACAACCATATTTTTCTCCTTGGAATGTATTCTCTACATTTATTGTCAAACCTTGGACACTGGATCTTCTCAGCAGGGCTCAGAATGCAAGAGATTGGCATAAAAAATTGACACAGAACAATGAATAAGTTTTGTTTTTGTTTTTCATTTGTAATTTTCCTGAAAATATAAGTAAATAATTAAATCAACAATTTAAGAAAATATTCAGTGTCAACATTTCACAATTCCTAATCCTTTTTGCTGCTTTGCTATCAATTGAAAAAAAATCTGCCAAATTTCCACAGACTTGAATAAGATTTTCAATTCTTCTATTTTTTAGACTTTTGGGATTTTTTTTTGGAATACATTTATTTGAACATCATACCTCTTTTTTTAATATATATAATCAGTGATAGGCCATCAGATTTCTCAACTTCACCAGGCCCACATGAACCTCAATAAATTCATCCTTTCGTACTTTGTGTGTGTGCGTGTGTGTGTGTGTGTTTGTGTGTGTGTGTGTGTGTGTGTGTGTGTGAGTGCGCAGAGATGGCAAGCTCAACGGAGGGGCGGGGCATTGGTTTTATGGCCTTCTCAGACAAGGACTACAAGGGATTGATTGATTGATGAGGTGTGAAAAGGACAAATCTGTTGCCAGAACAGTGTGTGTGTGTGCGTGCATGCGTGCATTCGTGTGTGTGTGTGTGTGAGTGTGATTGTGACTGTGTGTGTCATAAAGAAGGACATTGGTCCTGATCTTTGTCCAGAACCTCCAAAAAAGAGTTTTAAGCCGAAAGCAAAAGCTCAGAGTTGATGCAGCCAACAGGCACTTTCTTAAAGGGCTAGCAATTCATTTTAGAAGCTAATCTGTGCTATCTGTAGTTCTGTTTGTGTATTGTTAGTTTATGCATTGTTAGCTTTGGGGGGAGGGTTTGTTGTTCAGAGACACATTTGCCCTATCCTGGCAAATACTGTTTTTATACATTTTTTGCCTTTTCATGTTGGTATGTCAATCATCTGGTATGTTCATGTGGAAATTTCACACACTGCGCACACTTTTTTCACTGCTGGGGTGTCAAGGCTTGTGTAGGACTGGAGGGCATTGCATCTTCACGAACATCACAGAGCAGCTGTGTGTGTGTGTGTGCGTGTATGTGTGTGTGTGTGTGTGTGTGTGTGTGTCAGAAGCATCTGCTAAGACACGAGCCAGATGGAGTGTGTGTCGAGTCTCTAGTGGAGGCATGAGCTCTTGCTCAGCCTTCTGCTCCAGTAAAGACAGTAGGGGGTAGACAGCAGATGTGTCACTTTAACACCAGGACCCCCCCACCCCACCCCCACCCCCCTTCAGGGACAGAAGGAGGTGTGGCAAGGGAGAGTTAGGGCCTGGGTGACCTTTGACCTCAGCCATGGATACACACACTTCATGGACAGGGGACAATGGACAGTTCCTTATGGCCTGTGTTTGTTGGAGGGGCGTCAGACTTGGAGGAGGGGGTGAGACCTCTTTAAATACACCCAAGGGGGGAATAAAATTGATCTGGGCCTTGAGGCCTAGCTGACATCTGACCCCTCTTGTTTGGGACAAAGAACATTGATCTAGAGGTCATTTATCTAGAGGTCCAACAGGTGGAAAGTGTCTGGGTTCCAAAAGAGTTTGGAACATTGAGTTTTACAATGACCATTAAAAAAAATATTATTAATCATCACTGATGGAAAGGGTTTTGCCAAAAAAAAAGGGTCTCTTGTTTTCTTTTATCTTTCTTCAACTTAATCCCAAACCCTGGTTGCCCATTGATTTTTAACTTAATTTCTTGGAATTAATATTTCTGCAAAAGTTCTACCCAGCAGCATCTCGTAAAGGCTAAGGAGTCCTTGGCTTTAGAACTATTTCATCACCAAATTCAAAATTTCAACCCAAATGAAAACTAAACATATCAAGATAAATCCCAGGAGCTTTGCATGTTTACCATACAATGAGTATTCAGTCAGTCATCCAGATAATGTAACATCACAATGATACAAGAATTAAGATGTCACCTTTCCAGCAGAAAGTTGAACCAATTTAACCAATTTGCAATCAACCGGGGGTGGGTGATGGGGTTTAAGCTTGGCCAGTCACCTGTCAATCATCCAAAGACATCCAACCATCCAACCAAATGAAAAATTGTAAGTCTACAATGAACCCACTGACTGTTTTTGTGTTGATGGTGGAAGGGCGAGTGAGAAAATGGAGGGCGCTCAAAGAAAGATCTTAAACAGAATCAAACCCTGAAACCTCCTTGCTGTGTGAGTTAACCTACATAGATGCCCTCATTTATATATTTTAATGAATCATCAAATCAAATCCCGAGCTGAATGAACACGACTTTACGAAAACATTTCTTTCCATTCTCTTTGAGAAAGTTCTTGCTTTGTGTTGATGAGAAAGTGAATTTGCCATGACGCCAATATTAATGTTTCAAGCGACCAAGATCATCCCTGCTGACAATAACGTTTGAATTTTGATGAATTTTATTTGTTATGGAGTAAATGTTTAAACTTAATTCTCAGCTGATGGTGAAACCTCTGGTTTAATATATGAACTTGAAATTTCAATCCAGCATTAGCCTGCAGGGAGAAATCCAAAATTAGCACAGCAGCTACTTGGTCATTATGAATTATATTTTGGGATTTTATTACCTTTTATCTGCCGGTTCCTTGTTTCCCACATCGTCTCATGTCCTATTGTTGGCCTGCCGGCTCGATCTTCCTCCAGGGATCAAAAGAATCGATCATCTACCATCTCACTCTGGTCCCCTGATGCTAGTTAGTATTAAAGACAGAAAAAATATATATCTGATGTGTTTTTGCTCTTGGCACGAAAAAGGCACAGTGGTAAAAAAGCAAAATTAACTGCAATGATGGACAGAAAGACATTTAGAAGCTCAGTTATTGTAATTTATCTTTCACAGACATTTTTGATTGGTGGCCCTAAACCTTAGGCGGAGGACCTGCTAATCTATCACAACATCCATTACTCTTGATTTCCAATATCATAATAGAAGCGGGTCACATGGTTTGGGTCAAACAGGGACATCTCAAAAATCAGACACCATAAGGAATGTAAGAGGCCAATTCAGAGAGGTTCTGCTCGGAAAAAGAGAAATGTATTTTAAATTCTGTTAGTTTGTAGGCTTTAAATAAATCATTCACTAATTTGTAAACAGACAAACTCTATTAAGAAAACAAGTCTTTTTAAAGTTTTCTCGACCAAAATTCAAACAAGATGAAGAGAGAATTAATATTGAGTAGAAAACTAACATTATAATCTTGTTACTTCTGAATCATTTTGATCTGTTTGTTATGAAAAAGAAAAAAGATAACCTGATGGGACATTTTTTCCTGACTGAACCTCAACTGACAAAGGTGTGTCAGGAAAATAATTCCAGCTTTCTTACGGAAAACGTTTAGTTCTGCCTCCTGCCAGCTGAATTTGTCACTGTTGGCTGAGTGTGGAAGCAGCTCCACCAGTGGAGATGAGTCCGAACGGAAATCAAAGCTTCTCCTGGCTGAAGAAGATTTTATGCAAATGTTTGAAGTGATTAAATCAGTGTCGAGTGTGAAGAGTGGTGCAGAAACATCTGGCCCACACCAGGTGGTCTCTTCCTGCAGTACTTCACCATGACCACGGTTGCAGCCACAGCTGAGTTTTTAGAAGATAATTTATTGCCGTCTCCTCACCCACTCCCACCCCGCCCCCAACACACACAAACACTTCATCCACTCCACTTGTCTGCAGGTGGGAATATAAAAAAAAAATCCTGATTTCAGCAGTTTTACCAAGCAGAGCACAACTTGGCACATTTTCAATCCAGGTGGGAGCACAATATGTTGGACAGACAGTGAGCAAACATGGAGGAAGAAAAAAAATAATATAATTTAAGATTAAACAATAAGCATTCTAATAATTACAATACAATACCAATTACATTACAGTCATTCAGCAGACGCTTTTATCCAAAGGGACTTAAAAAAAATTCAATTCAATAACCAAAGATCCAAAATACCAGCAGTCGTTATTCAGAAGTCACCACTCTACCAAATAGCCATCTCAAAACCATATGCATACATACATTCTTTTCTTAATTTTTTTTTTTTTGGAGGGGGGGGGCTAAGTGCAATTAGTGGGGTAGTGCTTGGTGAGGAGTTACAATTACCGTTGCCAGAATTAAAAAAAAAAAAGGAAAATTAATTTGAATTGTCCGCTAAGTGTGGAAAAATCAAAACATGAGTATTAGGGAATCGATAAAATGCTACCAACACTGATAGGTTTGCTTTCAGAAGAATGACTTCTAAAACGATTTCTTCTCTCTTGTAAATTTGGGAGTCCCATACCAAAGTTGTGTTCTTGACATCTATTCCAGCTTGAAAATCAGGTTGGGGGGCGGGGGTGATTTAAACCACTGATAAAATTTCCATCTATCTCTCAAACCCTGAAAAGAACAATAGTGACTTATCACAGGTTCCTGATCTCTGAGCAAGGAACGATGAAAGTGCCATCACCAGTCGTTCAGCAAGGCCATTCCACTCTGGGTTCTATTTGTGTAGGTTCTCCATATTCTCCAGCTGGAATAATTTCCCAATGCCTGTTTGGCTTCTCTCCACTACCATAGGTTCATCGTAAACTCTTAATTGTCTGTCAGCGTTGATGAGATTGAATAATGAGCTTGGGTAATCTCTATATGTGGCCCAGTTTTTGATAGCTGACCTGTCCGGATTAAACTCCACCTCTCACCCCACGGACAGCAGTGACTGGCATCAGCCTCCTGAGCCTGTTAGTGTGGTAAGAAGTGGAAATAATGGTTGAATGAAAACATATAGAGTATTACTACCTCCTAATATGTCCGAGGACAGGTCTGAGCTGGATTTGTGTTTTTTGTCAGAGAAAGATGGCAGGTAGGCGGCTCAACGTCTGTAATTTCACCCTGACATACACACACACACACACACACACACACACACACACACACACACACACACACACACACACACACACACACACACACACACTACTATAGCCTGCATAACGCAATATGGGCTTTAAACACATAACAAACAGCCATTCAGGTAAAAGTAGGATAGAATGTGTGACTCATTCCGAGCACATCTGTGCGAAGGCGTTTTGTGCGTGAGTGTGCGTGCGTGTGTGTGTGTGTGTGTGTGTGTGTGTGTGTGTGTGTGTGTGTGTGTGTGTGTGTGTGTGTGTGTGTGTGTGCATTACCTAATTGAACCTTCCGCTTTGTGTGTGAAAGCATGCATGCGTGTGTGCTCCATGCCATGGTCATCGCAACCTTTGTTTACCATAAACACCAGAGACAGATGCTGCCGGTTGTTCTGTTCAACCCCACTGAGCCAGAGAACACACATATCCTTCAATCAGGCCGCCTTTCCAGCTGTGTATGTGTGTGTGTGTGTGTGTGTGTGTGTGTGTGTGTGTGTGTGTGTGTGTGTGTGTGTGTGTGTGAGGCTGCTCAAGGAGTTTCCTGCTTCAGCTCACTGATGCAAAAAAAAGTCTGTTGTTGTTATATAACATTAGAACCATGCATGTGTTAATAAAACAGGAAAGATAAAAAGCCTGGTGTGGATCCATTTGTTGGTGAAACCTGTAAACTACAAATATGGCGTCAGATTTGGTCCATAGTAAAGGAAAACAATCATAAAACACTGGACAACTTTTTTTAAGAATCACAAACTGTGAAATCACCTATTTAGTGCATGTTGGTGGAGGAAAATGGGTGTTCTTGCTCTCTGGACGTGGAACTCTTTTTAAAAAAAAATGTTTGTTTGTAAATCATGTGACCCTTTGCCTCTGAAATGAACAGAGGTTCAGATTCGTCTTGCCACTTGTCCAGCCAAGAGTTACCGTGTTATTGATCCCTTAAAGGTAGCATCATGTTCGACAGGAGAGGAATAAACTGGACTTCCCTCTCCAAGGTGAGTCGAAGCCCTCTTATGCGACTTTGTGAATCCCCCGACGTCAAATCCTATTGACACCTGTTTTGGAGCTGAAAAGCCACACTTGGATCCTCTGTCCAGAGGTTCACCTGATGTTCTCACTCTGGTGCCAACACAGGTGGCAAATATCACGGAGTCACGGTTCAAACCTCTTGCACCTCAATAATCTCTGCCCCTCCCCCATCGTCTCACCTCACAGAGACAGATGTTCAAACACAAGCAATGAAAGCTCTCCATGAATTTCTCTCTGATGATGTCACCTCTTTTAACCCCCCCCTCCCCCCCCCCCACACACACACACAAACACGCACACAAAATAAGGCAGCTGTGATTGTGTTATGTCTGAGGGTTGTGTTCGCGTGTGTGTCTGCGAGCAAGTCACCCAGTTGGGAGACGCTGCGCGTTCGATGGAATCATGAGTCACGGTGAGACGAGGCGAAGACGTCTTTGAGAGAGTCATCACTCGGACAGGAAAATGAACAAGTTATGACTTTCCTTTGTAGTCCCTCACAGTCAGACACACACACACACACACACACACACACACAGGTGCAGACAATCACTCACACCTTTAAGAAAACATAAATACGGGATGACTTTCACAGTGTGTGTAACTCATTAGGCAGACACACACGTAGGCAACCCACTCTTGAGGAAGTCAAATTGAGGACAAACAGTCATTTGTCCCTTCCCAAAGTGAAAAATCTCAGATGATTCCAGTTTGTTTGAGAAGAGTTGAATTTTTTATTTGTAAAACATCAGATACATAGAAAACCCAGTCTGCTGTGATAACCAATGTTTGAACCACTTTGGTTCTCTGAATCTACATCCATCATCTGAGCATCGTGTCTGTCTCAAGCTGATTCAACCGCTTGTTTGAACCCGATGTCTGTCCAGAGTGTCAGCGTCAGTTTGGCATCACTGAGACACTTGAGCTGGATGTCAGTGTCAATGAGCGCCAACCAGTGGTTCTAAAGTTTCTTTGAAAACTTGGCCAAATGTGACAAACATCCCGCTGCTTTTGGTGAGTTGGTGTTAAAACACGCCGCTCGGGCGGGTTTTTAACTGGTAGCGACAACATTGCCATGGCGTAATACACATAAGGATCACCTGAACATCAGCAGAAAAAAAAATCCAATCCAACTTTGGAGACGTTTTGACATTTACTGACTTAATCGCTTCATCTCCTCATCCGCAGATCAAGATGGCGGATCATAGTTGAGTCTGAAGGGTGAAATGTGACAACTGTGCTCAGTATCAGCAGAAAAATTGAATCGGGGTCAAACCTGGAGCTGCTGAGATGAGTAAACCTCCATTTTAGTTGGACTCATTGTTCCTTGTTGACGAAGCACTGATTCCAGGATAGAAAACATAAAATTTTAAACCATCGGTGCTATGCAGGATTTTTTTTTGTTTGTTTTCTACAGAATATATTCCCTGGAGAGGGGGCTGCAGAAAGTAGCAGGGAGTGGCGGTGTGGTCTGGGCCATCGGTGTTTGAATACCAGCACAGCAAAAAGTAAATAAAGCGGCAGCAGAAAGTTCCAGCCAGAGGTATATTAAGTTTAGATTGACTTCCCAGCCATTACGAAAGTTCTGGAATCATATTATACTGGGGAGAACAGTTCTATTGATCTGTAGATCCCTCCGTCTGTCTTTCTGTCTGTTGGGTTCTGTTGCCTCTCCATCCCTGAATCATCATGGGGTCAAAGTGTAAACGTCTCAAGACGGGACACCAGACTATTGGCCGAGTTTAGTCCGAAACTGCAGTTCTTATCCGGAGTTCTTCACCCTGGTCAAAGTCTCTGCCCAGTTCTTGACGTTTAGAATGTAAACTTGTTATCGTCACAGTGACCAGGGTCTGTTCAAATCAAGCCACCGGTTCTATTAACACAGCTTACTACCAGTTGTCCGGGGAACCGTAATCACAAATTTAAGTTCCCCGTGGGAATGGAAAACATCTGATAGATCATGTGTTCTCCAGCTGATGGTAATAATCGGATCAGCTGCTCTCTCATTGGCTAATATAATTCACCTTGTTCTCCCTTGATGCACAAATAGACGTGCACACACACACACGCACACACACACACGCGCACACACACACACGCGCACACGCACACACACACACACGAGGCACACCAGCCAGCCATAATGCTCTACACTATTAATTGCTGCCTATAAACCTCATAATGTTTTATTTTGCAATTTGTGCATAGCGGTGCAGTCATTATGGTAATACCCACTCCCTGATTCTATTTCTTTTTCACTTTCTGGCTCATTGAAGCTCATTTCAATTGCCAAATCGCCATAGAACTACCTTCAATCTTGCCTCCTGTGTCAACTTTCCATCGGTCCTGCATGAGTTTTATTTCTGTTTTTTGTTGGTTTTTTTTTTGCTCCAGTTCAGAACTGGCTGGAGAACAGATGAAAACCTTTATTTTGATTCCACGATCCTTCATATTTTAATGCCAATGTCACCTAATTTCTTCTGCTGAGTTGCCACAGAAGCCCCATTAGGGCCGCTTTGTGTCAAGTCCAGTGCCCAATTTCATACAGATGTTGGGAATTTATTTGTGGGAAGCGCTTACACTGGGCTGGTGAACCAACCTTAATTGAAAAATCCTCTCTGTTTTCATGCAGCTGACCACTGCCATCCATCCACGGGACCTCGAAGGCCAATGAAGCAGTTAGTCTTTCTGGCTGAAGCTTTCTGTTGTAAATTAGGGCATGTCATGCTTATGAGCCAACAGCCCCCATGGCTAATTGAATTTACTGAAATGTTGCTTAATAGGATAATAAAAACTGTGTGTGTGTAGGATGGTTGTCAGACATTCATTCATTAGATAACAACCTTGTTCATGCGGCCATTTGTCTTCCGTCCACCAGACTTCATGTCAATAGTCTGGTTCTCCAAGAACGTCAAACCTCTGAGGATAGGAAACATTTAAACCATTTAACTAAGTGATACCCTTACACCCAAAGTAGCTGAGTTAGTAATAGTATTGAATCCTCTCAACCCACTGACATGTTTTTTTCTTGCGTTTTTGGGCAGGGAGTTATACTGGGTTAAAATAGCAATTTATGTGAAAGTAACCTAAAGAAAGACTGGTCATGTGATCTTGGGTTCTTTCCTTTCAAAATTTGCTTGAAACCTGCCATCATCTGTTTGTTTTTTTTTTTGTTTTTTCTGATACAGAATCAGTAATTATCAATTGATACATTATTTGTGAGTTGTTGTCTGACTCCCTTGCAGGAATATTTTTTTTATTCTCCTGATTTGGTTTTCAACACCATGCACCTCTATTTTCCTGGAGAGCTGGATGTGAAAATTGATTAGACTTACCAAATAAAACACAGAGGTGGGAGCAAAGCAAAAGGCAGCAGGGAGAACACACCCCACCCTGCCCTCAGAAGGGATTCACCACAGACACACACACATACACATACACACACACATACACACACACACGCACTCTCCTTCCCCCGAGGATCAGATCTGCCGAGGTTGATGGGAAACAGGCTCATTAAACTCAGGCTGAGAAGAGACGAAGGAAGAAAAGAAAAGCCATCAAAAAGAGGAAAATAACTTTTTTTTTATATTTGTAAAGTAAAATCTGTAAGTGTGTTTTAAATGAACCAGGAAACCGATCAGAACCATCATCTGTCACAGTCCTGTCACCGGGGGCGGCGTGGCCTAGGTTTTGATAGCAGAACCAAACATTCCTGGTGCAATTATCAACCCTCAAAGCTCATCCCAGCCTGTCAAAGTGTTGTGGAGCGAGATACTGAACCCCTAGCTGCTCCCTGCTGCTGCTAAGTAGCTGCACGTGTACATAAACGCAGCAGGTTAGGTTAGGTAGGTATCTTTTAAATCCCCAAGGGGATATTCACAGTCCCAGGTGAACTAAAATCAGGTGAAGAGTCATGAATACTGGTAACAGAGTTAAAAAGCCTCACAATAAAATGTTTGAAGGTGTAAAATCAGAACAAATGCAACAGTGTGGAACAGACCCGGGCATTTTATGGCCCGGGGGCCACATGTGGACCTTTGGCCGTCCCTGTCTGGCCCACATGGGGTCAATCAGAACATGAGTAACAAAACGTTCTTGTCGAAAATCTCCCTTTTGTGGCAGCTGCACTTGAATTTCTTCACTTCTTAATAGAAGCTTAATATAACTGTCAGGGTTTTTAGTGGGTCTAGGTTATGGTGGCTCCTTATGTAAATGGAAGAGTTGATCGGCAAAACCTAGGTCTAAGGGGGTTGTTACGCTAACGTGGGTGTCATTCGTTGGAGCAGCTATTTCGACAAGATTTCGACAAGAATTCATCGCGACCTGGATGACTGAGAACCTCCGCAGACGATGACAAAACGTGGATTCCGTTCACGTAACACAGGCGTGTTGCGTTTCTGTTATCGTCGGTTCGGCCCTCAGGCGGAATTCACGTTTCTCAAATGGCCCCTTGTAATAATTAATTGCCCACTCCTGTTGTGGAATGTCAACATTAATGTTCGTTCCCCTGCGTGGAGTCGAAGAGATGAGTGGCGTGTCGGAGGCGCCATCTCCTCAGTGTGTCAGTGGAGCAGGACAGTAACAGAAGCCCATCAGTGAAGCCGCTCCTCTGCCTGGAGATGGTGCTGTGCAGTACATGATTGACAGGAGCCTGCTCAGCACCCGTCGCTTTGCTGCACAAGTCAAGCTATCCGGCTCAGTGAGCACAACGGTGCCCGCCTTCATCACCAGTTTATCCAGAAGCGAGTCGTCCCTCTACTTGCTGCTTCCTTCCCAGCACACTGCCACATAGAAGAGCACTCACCAAAGTGCTCTGATAAAGCACCTGCAGCAGGTTTTTGCAGATGTTGAGGGATGCCAACCTCTTGAGAGAGTACAGTTGACTTTGACCTCTCCTGCACGAAGACTCGTGCACTCCCAAGATGCTGTAATGCTATACAAACTCCACACAATCGCCGCTGACGGTCCTGAAATTCGCCTCTGCCTGATTTGCGTAGAGTTGCAGGTGGCTTGGGTCGCAGCATGCATCCAAGGCCTTGATAAGTTTCCTGTCTTCCTCCTGCTGTCCATTCCTGATATATACAATGATAGCCGTGTCTTGCGGAAACTTCCGCACATGGTATACCTATATGTAACTGAATGTGATAAAACCATAGGGCTTTCTTCGTTCCTTCGTTCCTTTCCCTCGCAGAGAAAAGTTTCCATGTTCTAATCCAGCAGTGGACTGGGTTCTCTCTGTGAATTATCTTCAGGTTCTTCATCTTCTTCCAAAAGCCCAAACACAGTATGTAAGTTCATTGAAGACTCTTAATTGTCCATTGGTGTGAATGAGAGAGGGAATGTGTGTGTGTGTGTGTGTGTGTGTGGGTGTGGGCTTTGAATCCCCTGAACTTAACTTATCATACTATTGTGCACTCCTTACCTCACTTGTTACGAAGACACTTATAGTTTTATCACTGTTTACTAAGACACTTTATAGTTTCACTGAGACACTTTGTAGTTTATAGTTTATTTTTATTTCTAATTCTGCCTTTTCTTTTATTATTTATTACTGTTATATTTTCTGTAACTCTGGCACAGCAATTTCCTTTGGGATTAATAAAGTTGTTCTTATTCTTATTCTTATTCTTATTCTTATTCTTATTCTTATTCTTACGAACTGGGCTAAATGTCATGTCATGACACAAATATCTATGATAAAGTCGAAATTTTTTGAGGATTAAAAAATCAAACCAGCCCAGGTTTCACTGTCTCTGACACATCAGGCGTACCAGTGTTGAACCGGCGGCGGCTATAAAATGAATGCGTTATTCAACATCCGCGTCGCCATGTTTTATTCAGGCAGTGTTGTCTCTCGGCGTGTAGATTCAAGTAGCCATCGACAGACAATCTGGTTCCTCTAAGAGACATCGGGGTGTCACAAAGTTTGAGCCGCAGAAGTTTAGCCGGCGATGAAAGGAAGTGAGTGTAAAAGCTTCGCTGTCCCTCCCCACTCCCCAGCCTCCAGCAGACTGTCCCAGCTTTTGATCAACGCCGCAAAAGCTTTAATCACCCAGCACAAAGGCAGCGCAGGAAAACGCACCCCTTTTAATTACCTCTGACGTTTAACAAGAAAAGTCACGGCAAGACTTTACCGGGTCGTACTCCGCCACTGGAAACAGAAGCAAGACGATTAATGCGTGATTTTATTGACATGGCGTTTTCTCTCAGACACTAACAGAAAGAAATGAATCAGCATTGCAGAACTCTCCTTTGGTTCAGTTTGCGCTCACCCTGCAATTTGTCCAACGGACCAAATCATCCCAACGGTATCACGTGGTTGTGATAATCGCTCATCTATAGCGGTGCTGCATCTCCCAGCTGGATCACCATGAGACAATCATCACCAAAGAAGAAGTAATTGAAGAAGCAAGTCATTCGTCTATTGGACAGAGCACTTTATTCATTGTTGTGTATTTTTCACCTTTACTGTACCTTTATTTTAGGGGTCCCCAAACTTTTTCCTGCAAGGGCCAAATAACTTTTCCCTTCTCTGACAAGGGAGTTTCAGTTTGTAACGAAAAGTGCGACGATCTCAGGGGTATTTAAACATAAACATTTATTGTTTTCCAGAAAGCCACACCAAAATTAACTCTTTCTGGGATCTTTAGAGGAAAAAAAAAATCAGAAAATAAATTATAACATAATTAATTAAATAAATAACACTATGAAATAAATAAAAAACAAAAAATCCTATTCAAGTGTTTTACAGAAAAAAAAGACCAAGGAACATTAACTTTCTTGTAGACACAACTGTTTGCAGCGCTCTCATATCAAATTCACTGTAAAAACCAGAAAGGAGGCTGGCTATGAAACCAAACTAATACCAACACTTACCAAGTTAAATGTACCTACCAGGTAAATACCCTGCATTCTGAATCTATTTTTCTCTTACCTAATCTTTTTGCCATTATTCCGTGTCATTTGAAGGAGGTGTGTCCAAGATTTTATTTTTTTGAGGGAGAGGTTTCAGATAAGGCAGACTGCAGAAGGGTGGAATAGAATGTTACGTTCTATGCATGTACAAATCACGATTACGTGGCCAGAATGAAAAGAAAAAATCATAATGCATCTCTGGTATTGTTCAGAGGCCGGGCAAACTGTGGAGACCACTAATTTGGGGACCACTGCTTTACGTTGTCCATTTTTATCCCTGATGTTGTTGCCATTGTTGTTGTTGTTGTTGCTGCTGCAGTCTATCTAGTGGTGGATGTCTTGCTATCATCTTCCATCTGTCTTTCTCTTTATATTTCTATCCATATTTATTTTACTTTTTTTTATTTTTTGACATTATAACTGTTATAGTGGTGTGACAAAGGAATTTTCCCTATGGTGATCAATAAAGTTCACCTTATCTTATCTTATATTAGATCAAGGCATGGAAATCCCCTTGTGCCGTCTTAATAAATGGGCCATAGTTTCCGAACCTGAAAGCATCACTGTTCAGCTGTGCAATTGAAAACCACTCTCTCTTGCTGAATATTGTGAATATTGTTGCAGGGAGAGAGTCTGGCGGAACCCCAGAATCCTTTGTGAGGGACGATGGCTGTTGGAAGCTTCTCGTTGTTCTGTGTTGGAGAACTCCATCGTTGAATAGCTGCACTATGTTTAGCTTGATGTGTGACACTAACCTCCACCTTTAGTTGTCACAACAGGGGGCTGCACCCTCCGTGTCAGTGCTGTTAGTGCTGATAAAGACCCCTTGGATTTTCCCCATTTGTCAATTGATGAATTAAGACCAACTTCTAAAGAGCACAATCTTGAGGCCAAGTTATCCTTGACTCAAACTGTTACTTTGCTGAACCCCAGCTTTCAACAATATCTTTGTGTGTGGTCACTGCAAAATTAAGTTATGAAACCATATTTCAGTCATAGCATACATGTCAAGTTCAACACTACATTGTTGCCCTGCAGTGGAAGCGGGTTGACCTGTCATTTGTTTATCTTCCTGATGCCCATGTTGTGTTTTGCTCCACAGGTTGACGTCTGGCTGACATCCAGACACTTTGGATCTGGTTCTTGTTCCAACAGGAACACGAACAAGCACAATAGAACCTCTTCTGCTGACAGCTCAACAGTTTATCTGTTGGTTACTTGAGTGTAGATAAAATCTACATTTTGTCTATTAGCTTGCAGCACGGGGATTGTAAGCTTCCAGTATTGTTTTTTGTTGTTTTTCAGCTGGAAGAAGTGCCAGTTTTTGACATGCATGTGTGTGTGTGTGTGTGTGTGTGTGTGTGTGTGTGTGTGTGTGAGTGTGAGTGAGGAAGAGAGAGAGAGAGAGAGAGAGAGAAGCTTGGACAGCCATGTGCCAGCATCCTGCAGGCTGTCATGAACAATTCATTTCATTTTTTTTTTTTTTTTTCGAAACCAAACCCTGGACCCACACCATTTTTAAAGAAATTATGGTTCATTTTATAATCTGGACAGTTTCTAAAATTCTTTTCACAGATTTCAATTTGCCAGATTTTATTTTTAACTTACTTCAGAATTTTGAGTGGACTTCATTCCAGTTTGGGGTTTATTATTCCTTACTCATTTTTTAGTGCTTCCCTACTGGTTTTCTTTTTCTCTTTTTTCAGGTGATTTTATTTCTTTCTTTGAGTTTCTCTTTTGGCGATTAGTTTTTTGTTCAGTTTGTTCAGAGATGCTTTTCTAAAATTATGGCGCTTTTCCACAAAACATTCCTGCAGGGCTGTACTTGACACTACTTGGTTCATTTTATATTTTCATCAGGGATAGTAGCAGAATAAAAATACAGGTACCCTGTATTTTTTTAGGTACATGTTCCAGTGAGGGATGGTGCAGTAGTTAGTGCTTTGGCCTCACAGGTTGAAGGACCTTGTTCAATTGCAACAAGCGTCCCTTTTTGTGTGGAATTTGCATGTTTTCCCCGTTTCTGCATGGGTTTACACCGGGTTCTCTGTTTTCCTCCCACAGTCCAAAAACATGCAGCAGGTTAATTTAAAAACTATTGGGATAAATTGGCCCGAATGAGTGATTAAGTGAATGGTTGTTTGTCTCTGTATGTGGCCCTGCGATTGACTGGTGACCAATCCAGGGTGTTTACCCCGCCTCTCAGCCAATGACAGCTGGGATAGGCTCCAGCATCCCCCCGACATTGAGTGATACTGCAACATGACATCAAAATACTGCCTGCCCTAGACTCGCCATATAATCTTACCACATCAACATCGCGCTTGACAAAAAAATGTAAGCTGCCACAAAAAAAGAACTTCTACAGTGCGACATGTTAGCATGGCTATTGCTGCGTCTTGCCGCCCATAGCGTGAGGAGCAGGTTCACCATTGCCTCCATGTCTTTCATTATTTGTGTGCTTGGTGTTGCATAAGATCATCACATGACAACCCAGCCGACATCACAGAGGTGCAATCAAGTAATAGAAAACCAAGTCGGCTTAAACTGGGGTGGACGAGTGCCTTTAGAAAGATTTTTAGTTTTCACCATAACGTTTTCTTAAATTGGGATGACTTTTATTTCAAAAACATTTGGGTGGTTTTTTTTGTGTTGATTTCAAGATGACATATTTGTAATCTTTTTATTTCATTTTACTATATTCTCTCTATATATACTGTATATTATCATATACATTTTATTTCTTGCCGTTTTTGTTCATTTATTGATCTTTGTGGGTAATATTTTACAAATGAAGCATATTTCAAAATTTTCTGGGATAATTTCAAAAATATATGTATTGTATGTGTGTGTGTGTGTGTGTGTCATTGTGACACATTGCACAGCCATGAAATAAGGATATGTCCCGGGCATCAGGCCGGACTGTGGGTGGAGGGAGAGGACAGCTGTGTGCCAGCTCTCTGCACGCTGTCAGGAGCCATCCACTTCACACACACACACACACACACACACACACACACACACAATAAAACTCCCCATTCTTACACACTCCATTCACTTCCAGGTCACATTCATAAACACAAACCCACACTCATATCTTGCCTCCATCCAATGATATACACATTGGCAACAAACACACATGCTTCGTGTATTACAGCAGCAGCAGCTGCTTCCTCACCTGTTTGTCCATTGGATATAATCTGAAATCTGGGGAAGAGCTTTATGACAAGAGTCCCCCTGAATAGTTTGTAGCTCATTATGAAAATGTCATTGGGTTCTCTCTATGTGTTCTCTCCGTGTTCTCCTGCCTGGTTTCTCCCCAGGCTCTCAATCTTCCTCTCACAGTCTAAAAACAGACAGCAGGTTCATTGAGGACTCTAAATTGTCCATAGGAGTGTATGTGAGAGTGAATGGTTGGATGTCTCTATATGTGGGCCTATGATTGACAGCTGACGTGTCTAAGGCAAATCTTGCTTTTCCCTGCCCTGGTGTCAACTGGGATTGTCTCCGCTAACCATACTAGCAGGATATGATATAGATAATGAATACAGATGTTCCCTCCGAGTTTGGTCGGTTGTAGCTGTTTTACACATGTGCCTTGATGAGTGTGTTGAGAAAGAAAAGGGAAAAACAAACGTACATTTATGAACGATAAATGGCAGGAAATGCTGAATATTCATTGCACCTTTTGAGGCAAAAAACCTCCTGCCTCATCTCACATCAAGCAAAGGTCAGAGGAAACGCTGACTCACAGCAAATTGACACGCGACCCGTCCGTAGACCAGCCCTCAACCTCCCCCGGTGCTTAGCCTGTAACAACCCCATGTGTCGTAGAATGACATTCAATTAAATAAGGAGTTAGCACATGCTTTACACACACACACACACTCAAACATCAACATCCCCAGTTGCCCCCTCCCATGGTCATGATTGGGTGATTCAGTTTGAGAAGTCATGCATAGCAAACCATGACTGTCCAACCCAACAACAGCATCAGACGAGTTTCCCTCCATTTGTCGACTGAATGTTCGACTACAGGAACGCGTTCTCATGCGTTGTTTTGTTTCTTGTGGCGGTAAAGTTCAGTCCATGGCAAATATTGGCATTTGATTCAGTCCTGTTGCTAATAAGATAGACTTACTTGCCAACATGTGTTGAATAAAAAAAAAAACAGTGAAAAAAACCCAAGTGAATTTTCCTCATATCCCCTTTTCATTGCAACTCATAAATATATAGATGCACAAGAATCATCATCCTCAATCTACAACAGAATCTCGATGACAGCTAGTGTGAGATCAGCTTTGTTGTCATGTAATAGCAATGTAGCGATAACATAAGCCACAATCCTAAAATCGAAACAAAAACATTTCCAATTACGTGACAACTGTTCCTGAGATATAAACCTCAACTATTTTTAAATGAACCTTGTAGCTTTGGTAAAAAGGATTTGCAGTCATGACTCACCTGCTTGGCGGTTGTCATGGTTACAGACTATTGAAGACTTGGTTTATATCCATCCATCCATCAATCATCTGCTGCTTATCCCGCACTCTGGGTCGCAGGGGATGCAGGAGCCCTTCCCAGCTGTCATCTGGCAAGAGGCAGGGTGCACCCTCAACTGGTTGCCAGTCAATCATAGGGCCACATATGCTAACAGACAATCATTCACTCACTCACTCACTCATCCGGGGCAATTTTCACATTTTTTTTCCAATTAACCTGCTGCATGTTTTCGGGCTGTGGGAGGAAGCAGGGACAGAACAACCAACCAAGATTTCTATGAACCTGAAATTTGATATGACATTCATGATGTGTATTGTCATATGCACAGTGAGGAAGCATGCTGTGATAGAATGCAGCATGTGAAAGGGACCGTCAAAATTAAAACAATGTAGATAGGACTATAAATCATTTTTCTGACAATTGTTCTGAGGTAGTCCAAGATTGTAACTTCCTGCAGGCTGTCTGATGATGGAGTGTGATACAAAGAGTTCTTCGGTCTTAAAGTTCTACTTTTCACACTCTGGTGCCCCTGGCTCTCTCAAAACTCTCAAAAATGCATCATGATGATTGAGAAGGAGAGCTACCGGTCTGTGATCATTCAGGCAAGTGGATGGCCTCTTCTGGGAAGAGGGGATGATGGTTGTGGTTCAAAGTTGAAGTGAACAACACGCTGAATAAGGAAAAGGTTAAAGATAAGTTTGAGAACATCGGCCGGCTTATTGGCATGTGCACTGTGGGCTCACCTAGGGATTGCGGGGGTCGATCTTCCCCAGTGCTTTATGTACCTCTCCTGATGAGACTGTTGGGAAAGGGAAGAGGGGGAGGGTGGTCCAGGGGTTCGTGAGCTGCTGGGCTGTCTGGGGAGCTTGTGATGTTGGTGGAGGTCTTGACGTCTATGATGGGCTACCAGCCTTACCACAACTGCCCAGAGTCAAAAGTAGTCTAGAAGCCATCCAGCTCCTCTCCGTACTGCCTCTTGGCTGTTGCAATACTTTTCCTCGTTCCATACATCGTACCTCTGTACTCCAGTCATTCCCGGTGCTAAATGCAAGAGAGTGAGCACACAACATGTGGCATAACTGTCTGTTCATCCAGGGCTTCTGGCTGGGGAACTTCCTGACTTGTATGATTGCCACAATGTCCACAACACAAGTGAAAATATGCCTGGTCACGTACTCAACAAAGTCCTGTATACTGACCGAGTCCTCCAGTGTGGCTGCAATATTAAAAACATCCCAGTCTGTTTGAGCAAAACAGCCCTGCAAGGTGCTCTCAGTTTGTCGAGTTTAATTTGTTTGGTGAGTTAGCCAAGAGTTAGGGGATAACATTTCGGCAGCAAAGCCTCCTTGTCTGGCGTGTGTTTGCAGACTGTCTATATCTCTGTACCACGAGTTGTTGACAAACACACACAAACCTTCCCCTTTAACCAAATCATAGGCTGTGGTTCGGGTGTCCTCGGTGTACAAAGTTAATCTGTAACTGAACAACAGACTCTCTGACTTTGTCTGAAAGCCATGTCTGTGAAAATAAGAACGCAGCAGTCTATTGCATTGCAGTCTCTTGGACATTCTGCTGGGATCAGCTTGCTTACTGGGGCTCAGTGCTTTGGGGCTATCCTGGGGTGAAGGTCGTGAATGTGGCAGCATACAACTGGTATAGCTCTCTCGATATTAATTTGGTGAATGCTCAATTTCTATGTAAGTTAGGAATGTCTAACAGGACCTGTCTGCTGTATGTTAGCGTAGGATTTTTTGCGCTGTATAAAAGTGCAGTGTAGGAAGGACAAAGATAAACAAGAAAAAGCTGACATTTTACAGCAGTTTTCAACATCATCCTTAGTTTGGGAATAAAGACAATGTATTCATTGTAACTGGTGGTTTTAAGAGCTCACCACTGTCCTGTGAGCATAACCTTACATTAACAGTGAACAACACAAGCACAAAGATGTTATTGTGGAACACAGATCAATAAAACAACAGGATATGATAACAATAATCACAGGTTAGACTATATTGCCACCGGCATTCAGGCAATATCTCGAAGGGACGGTCTTTTTGTTTTACACGGCAATAAATATTTTTTTGGGTTAGCTTAAAATGAGGTCAAAGAAAAAATTATGCTCAAAATCCATCCAACAGTAGAACATCCCATCATCCCATAATGCCTTGGACAAAGTTCATTTGGTGTTTTGGCTTAAGAAATCATGTAAATGCTGTCAAAGATGTAAATGAAATGAACCTGCGTTATTACCATTTATTTTTTACTTTCACTTTATCTCACGAGGGGCCACACTGATGCACACCTGTCCCCCCTCCCTCATCCGACAAATTTAATTTGACGCTTCCTCGGCAGAGCGTGATGTTCTCGGATGTGCTCGTGCCGTCTTCTGTGGCAGGGTAGCAGGTTGGCACATTTGGGCGGGCGGGGGGCGTTTAGTTGGAGAGCTGAAGGTTGCCAGCGGGTTTAATTTGACACCGGGACACGTTTATTACTGAAGAGGGGGGTCTTTTACAGTTCGCCACGATGACGTTGTGTTTCAACCGGACATGGAATGGCTCCTCCATTTCTTTGAGCCTAAAGGTAAAATCAGTTCTGCTGAACAGGAAGTGAACTGGTGTTTGTTTGTTTTCTGATAGATTTCACATTTTAACTCAAAGTTTCTGGCAATATTTGGTGTCCATTCTTCAAGAATAGTTATAATTTCACAAATTTCAAGAAATGAAAACCATTTACACAGTAGGCAAGTGATTATCTTAGCCATATCATCTTTTTATCCATAATTTCCAACTCCAAGCTGCATAAACTTGAATGCGTTTTGGTGTTTTAATGCATATCGGGTGATGTGTATTTGTGTAGCAAGGGACGTGTAGCCTAAGCACATCAAAACCCTATATCAAGGTCTGCAGACAGCAGAATAACTTCATTTGTCCCCGAGGGACAAGAAATAGGCAGATTCTTCTCCCTCAGGGAAAATGGGCCAAAAAAAGAGATTTAACTACCTCTGAAGAGTACAACAATTGTAAAAAGTCTTTTAGAGGAATGCGACACCCTTGAAATATTCAAGATATTAAGGTCTGATCACAGAACCATCAAAAGTTTTGTTGCAAGTAGTCAACAGGGTCGCAAGAAACGTGTCGAAGAAAAGATGCAAGTTAATGGCCAAAGATTTGAGAAGAATCAAACATGAAGCCACCAGGAACCCATTCCCTCCAGTGCTGCTGTATTCAACAACTGCGACCTACCTGGAGTGTCAAGAAGTACGAGGTGTTCGGTTCTCAGAGACATGGCCAATGTAAGAAACGCTGAAACCCAACCAACTCTGACCAGGACACAAAAGCTGAAATATCAAGAATGGGCCAAGAAATATCTGAAGACAGATTTTCAAAGGTTTTGTGGACTGATGAGATGAGAGTGACTCTTGAAGGACCTGATGGATGGGCCTGTGGTTGGATTAGTAACGGACACAGAGCTCCACTTTAACTCAGACGCCAGCACGGTGAAGGTGGAGTACTGGTATGAGCAGGTATTATTAAAAATGAGCTAGTTGGACCTTTTCAGGTTGAAAATTGACTTAAAATCAATTCAGACCTTCTGCCAATTTTTAGAGGACACTGTCTTCAAGCAGTGGCACAGGAAAAAAGTTTGCATCTTTCAAGAAGACTGATTTTTATGCAAGACAACACTCCATCACATGCATCAGAGTAGTCCACTGCATGGCTGGCCAGTAAAGCCCTAAAGATGAAAAACTGACATGGCCAACTTCTTCGCGTGACTTAAACCTTACTGAGAACTTTTGGGCCCTCCTTAAGCAGGAAATTTACAGTGAAGGTAAACAGCACACCTCTCTGAACAGTATCTGGGAGGATGTGGTTGCAGCTGCACAAAAAGTTGATTCTGACCAGATCAAGGTTCTGTGAATGCAAGCCTTGCGACTGTGTTCAAAGAAGGGTGGCTATATTGGTCACTGAGGGTTTTTTTTTGGGTTGTTGTTGTTTTGTTGAAATTGAGTTTATTCTCACTTTAACAGGTGAAAATAAACATAAGATGGGAATCTTTTTTCATGTAGTCATAATAATTTTGCACACTAATGGTTGCCTAATAATGGTGTACATAGAGATATTCTCTTGAGAAAGCCAAAACTTCACTTTTACGACTTAAATGTTCAGGTTTGAGGGTTTAACATTTTGGATTGACCAAGTGCACTCGAGTTGTACAATAAAATTAGTCCTCAAATAAGTTTCCAAATAAAGTTTATCGGTTTCCAATCAACCTTTCACTGCTCCACTTGGGCTCCTCACATTTGCACATTTTTCTGTCTTGCTGCAACTAACCTTCATTCTTGTCCTTTCCACAACATACCTCCATCTCTTGAGCTTTTCCGCCATTTGCTCCCTGCTCTCATTGCAGATCAGCCATCTGCAGTCATTATGGTTCATGGAGATACCTGACCAACCTTATCTGTCAGCCTGTCCATCAAGAAGGGAGTCAGAGCTGATCCCTGATGTAGTTCCACCTTGATCATCTCCGTCTCACCTACAGCACAAATCCACTATCTCGCATACATGTCCTGCACCAGTCTAACATACCTCTCTGCCACTCCAGACTTCCTCATACAATACCATAGTTCCTCTCTCGGCACCCTGTCACATGCTTTTTCAAGAACTACAAAGGCCCAATACAGCTCCCTCTGACTTTTTCTGTTCCTCTCTACCAGCATTGTGAAAGAAAATACTGCATCTGTATTATTCTTTCTAGCCATGAAATCATACAGTTCTTCTCAAATGCTGATGTCTTCGGTCAGTCTAGTTCAATAATAATAATAATAATAATTTATCCTTTCTTAATCCCCGTGGGGAATTTCGTTCCCTGTTATTAACCCATCATGAATGAACCATGAGCAGTAGACTGCTGTCGACCAGCACCAGGGGAGCAGTCAGGGGTTCAGTGTCTTGCTCAACAACACTCCGACACACTAGGAGGAACCGAATCGAACCAAGATTCCAAAAGACGATTGCTCTACCTCCTGCGCCATGCCCCCTCAACTCCTCCATAACTTCATTATATGGCTCATAAACTTTATCCCTCTATAGTTACTGAAATTCCACACATCTCCCTTAAACATCTCTCATATTTTTAAAATGGGCAACATCACACTTCTCCATTCCTCAGGCATCTTTTCACTCTCTAAGATCCTGTTGAATAATCACCAGAAACTCTGCCACATCCTCTCCTAGATACATATCATCAAGACAAACTGCCTTTCCACTCTTCATCCTCTTCAGTGCCCTCCTCACCTCACCTTTATTAATCTCTTCTTCTTTGTCGTTCACAATGGTCACCTCTTCTACCCGTACCTCTCTGTCATTTTCTTTATTCATCAGCTCTTCAAATACTCTCTCAAACTTCCCATCACTCTTCTAGCATCTGTCATTATGTTTCCTTCTCTATCCTTAATCATCAAACCTGCTGTACGTCTTTGCTATCTCTGGTTTTCAAACCTGTATACCTGTGTCATTCTCTCCCTCCTTACTGACCAACCAAGCATACAAGTCATCATACACCCTTTGTTTGGCCTTTGCTACCTCTACCTATACCTTGCCCTTCATCTCCCTGTACTCCTGCCTGTTCTCTTCAGTCCCCTCAGTGTCCAACTTCGTCTTTGCTAACCTTTCTCTGTATATACTCCCGCACTTCCTCATTCCACCACCCAGTCTCATTATCAACATTCTTTCCAGACGACACACCAAGTACTCCTCTAGTTCAAGACAGCTATAGATATCCCTGACCAACCAGAGCCTTTCTCAACTCTTGCCTGAAAACCGTACACCACTCCTCCTTTTTCAGCTTCCACCACTTTGTTCTCTGCTGTGCCTATGTCCCGATCATCTTCCTTGTCACCAGATTCATCCATCAGATCACCACCCTATCCGTTCTAGCTACACTGTAACCTTACACTACTTTCAGTCACTGATCTCCTTCACATTAAATCATCTATATAAGATATTGTCTGCCCGGGCCTTGACCAATTCTATACAAAAGTCATATATTTGATTTGCATAATTGTTTTTTGGCATAAGTTTGAAACCAGATGCCCTTCCTGGTCCAACTCTTTGCATTTATTTGTGCTTGGGCCAGGCTCAGAAAGACACTGGCTTATGCCCCCCTCAGGCTGCATTTGCAATATGTAACTATGATTTGGGAAAAAAAAAATGATAATAAAATCAAAATATCAAGAGTAACGATTCTGCAGGAATAAAGTCATGATATTGAATAAGTAGTGAAATGCTACATCAAAAAATAGTTTTTCTTGCAGGTAGATTTTTTTTTTCTAAACCACCAGCTGTACTGTTTCATTTGTATTGCAGTCAGAATATTAGTATCATGCTTAAGACATTTTAGGGTTCCAGATTCACTGCTATTGGCTAAAGAAACTTGCTCAATGTAGTTGTGTAGCATAGTGTGGGGGAGAAGAAACCTTCCAACATTCTCCAACCTTTCCACCCCTGTCAATGTTTGAAGATAGTTTTGGTTTCGCAATTTTTTTTTGTCTCAACGATCAACAACAAAGCAGCCCCCAATCCTGGTTGAGGATTTTAGTAAAAGGCAGGAGATATATTTTTCGTTGAACTCCTCTGTGTTCTCTGTGTTTTGTGCAGAGGAAGAAAAAAATATTACTCTGTCTCTGAATCAGCCTGATTCACCAGGACCAGAAAAATCCAGATGCAGAAACAGAACCATGTGTGTGTGTGTGTGTGTGTGTGTGTGGGGGGGGGGGGGGGGGGGGGGTAAAAGAAAGGTTTTATATATTATTTTGAGCTGAAATGTTCACATTTCCAATCTTTAATGAGGGCTGTTTTTTATTTGGAAAATTCAATCATTATTTTGATGATTTTATTGCAACAAGATCTGAGTGAAATGGAGGAAATTCACCTGACAACATGTCATGAATATCTGACAAAATAACCACTTGAGTAGTTCCATGTCTATTTATTGCTGATAATAAATAATTGCAGGTTTGTCTGTTTGTTCTAACAATGTTTTCACTTGCCGTCATTTTGTGGCCCTAAAGAGAATTAGCATTTGATTCCTTGTCTTTAGGCCCAC
This sequence comes from Fistularia commersonii, assembly GCF_037954325.1. Lineage (NCBI taxonomy): Eukaryota > Metazoa > Chordata > Actinopteri > Syngnathiformes > Fistulariidae > Fistularia > Fistularia commersonii. The sequence continues at coordinate 16,391,639 of NC_141284.1, read as the reverse complement.
CCCTCCTCCAACTGCCAAAAGACAATCCATTAAATTCTAATTCCACCAAGAACCTTGGAACAACAATCAGAACAATTATGTTGGCTCTTACATTCTCTGGGAGGTATGTTCCTGAACGAGTTAACAAATTACCCTCTCAGCTTCACAAAAAAAATAAAGAGCCTCAATTATCTCAATTTAGTGCTGAGGTGGAGGGAAAAGAGGGAGGAGGAAGAGGAGGGATTAAACGGACCATTAGACCAAAATGACTCTTGAAGAATGACGGGGAAAACAAACAAGGCTCTGGAGTGATCCAGCGCTGTCAGCAAACCATTTATCAGCGTTATTATCATGATCACGTTTAACATATTATTCGGTGCCCACCCCCACTGATGAAGGAAACTCCACGGGGGATGAGTGTCTTAGTGTCTGTCCAGTGATCCTTTGGGAAAAAGGGACAGGACTTCAGCTTCTGTCATCTTTTAAGTAGAAAAGTATCATTTTTTATTTTGTGTTTTAATTGGCAGAAAAAAAAGATGCATGGCAATACAACAAACTTTACAGACATCTCTTTAAAACTGGGTCCGCACCAATGTATTATATACTCATATCATTGCCTATACCATTATGGGTGATTTGGTTTTGGCAAAGTGTGTTTTTTATTCCATAATCACAGAAAATTGTCCTACCTGTTTTTTTTTTTTGACGATAGAACTTTTCAGATATTTACCAACCTTTCCGCGATAATCCAAAGAGAAGAAGTCAACTTAAAAGACCTTATGCTCCCGGCAGAGAGCTGCGTTCCTCTAATACAAACCTACTAGCAGTACCTTTTGCTCGCTCTGAGCGATCTCAGGCAAAACTGTCCTCAGTTCTACTACCTCAGTGGTGGAACAAACTTCCAGAAGCAACAAGACTAGCATCATCTATCTCAACCTTCAAGAAACAGGTAAAAACTGTTCTCTTTCAGGACTTTTTACTGCGCTGATGCCCCAGATCAGGTTAGGCAGCAAGTTAGGCTATGCAGTGTGTGTGTGTGTGTATGTTTGTGTATGTCTTGTCAAAAAAAAAAAAAAAAAAAAAAAAACACACTAACCCAAGCTTACTGTTCTGTATATTTCCTGTGCATCATGTATTTGCAAGTGTATTTGCAATCCCTATGTCCTCTATTGTACGTCGCTTTGGATAAAAGCGTCTGCCAAATGTAATGTAATGTAATGTAAAGTAAAAGCAGAGGAGATAATCCCCTTTTTATCAGGTCTTTAAGAAAGTAGATGAATGAGTTTAACAGAAAACTAAAAATACAGTTTATATATTTTTGTAATTCTTTCTATTTGCATTGCACTGCTCAAGGAAAGGAACAACAATTTCAAAATAAAAGCGGAGGCATCCATGGTGATGATGCACTAATGCTCCAATCTGAACAGGCACTGATACACCTCCGCTTGGACCCATTGGAAAGATCCAACACTGACCAGAGGGGTCACCATCGCCCCAACCCTTTAGTGACTCTCAGATCAGATAGATGCCCTTGGAGTCATGTGATGCTAATGAGTCACAAGATTTGATCCAAGACTGACAGTAATGACCCCGAGTCAAATGATTGGACCTGCCTCTCCAGATGCTGACAAGTCCCATCACCCTGTGTACTTAAATACTTATAACTTTAAATTCCTCAAACTCCCTTCACAATGGGTCACGGCTGAGAGCGACATAAGATGAAGGTGAAACCAGTTGATTCGATAAGAATTATCCGTGCTTTGAATTGCATCATTTATCAGGTTTACTTACAAACTGTAAATACAGATGAGATGTGTAGCACTACGTGTATTTCCCTGTGAGTATTTCTGAAAGTAAGTGCCTGAATGCTTGGGTGTATAGATGAACTAAAGTGAGACAAATTAGTGGATGAAATAATGATGAATTACATGGCTTAATTTAGCTACAACTTTAAAAAGAGGAGATCAATTGTCGGATTTTATGAAAATTGGTTCCTATATTAAGTTTGGTCTTTTTCAAGATTTATGTAAATTAGTAACATCAACAGACAGAAAGACTTTTAATTTGGCCCTCCCCCACCATCACGCAGATACACACACACACACACACACACCATATGAAATCGGCATGTGTTGACGTCGACCTCATCGAGCAGGAGGTGAAAAATATTTCCACAGCAGGTAATTAACTCTTTGATGAGAACCAACCCCCAGGAGCCTCAGCGTTGACCATCTCTATGGCGACCGCAGCCACCTGGCGTTCTCAACGAAGATGAATCCATGTTGCCGCGGTCGCACTGATTTTGACAAATGAGTTTCTGTAGTGATGCGGACTATTAGCCTGCCTCCGTTGAATCCCGACTGGGCGCATCTGATTAAACTGATTTATAGCGTGGGAACTGTGGGGAGTCGGGGGGCAGGGTGGTGTCATCTGTACATGCGGGCGTTGCTTCATACTTCAAATCCCCTCCCGCTCCTGAATGACTTCATTAACCTTTGTGTGCAGGGTGATAACAGCAGCTCAGCACAGGCTCATCCTCAATATTTCTCTTTGCATTTCCTGCCTTCCGGACGTCTTTTCATGCCTTTTTTTTCATCACCACCGCCCTCCCCCCAATATCCCCCTCGTTTTCCCAGAGTGGTCTTTCTCCGAAACAGCTTGATTGCCGGTAATCACCAGAAGTCTGTCCCTGTCACTAATGGACTGGTTTTCACGAGCACCATGGTGGGTGGTGGTCTCCACCCCCCCTCCCACAGAGTTCTTTGTGAACGAGGTTTGTCACCGAAACAGAATGGTTGGACTCACGGGGGCATGAAAATGTTAAATAACAAAATGTTCTGACAGGTGACTAATTAGCACAGTCTTGCTAAATTTAGCTTTTCTGATCACTTGCATTTAAATTCAGTTTTCCTCACTGCTGATCATACCCATGGCTTAGTTCTCAAGTGAGCTGTTCACCGGCTGAGGGTGTTTTCCTCTCTTAGCTGTTCATGTTAGCATGCTACAAGCAGTGCAATGGTAGTCAAGCACTAATATTCAGGATTATTCGGTATTTATACCACCAGTTGCAACCTGCCAGGATGGTTGGGGCTACGGGTATAGTGCTTGTACTGGTTTACCACATGTGGCCATGTAGCATGTAGCATTTAGCACATAGCATGTGTATTGAGCTGCTAGAAATGTGTATGTAGTAGTGCTCCGTTTGCACTGTGCTGCAATATTAACATTTGTATGTAACTTGAAGACCTTCCACATAGAAAAGTGCAGCGAAATGTTGATTTCAGTTTGTGAACTGAGAGATTTAGATGGATGGGATTGTTCTGCCTTAATATTTATATAGACTCGTCACTGTTTGTGTGTGTGTGTGTGTGTGTGTGCGTGTGTGTGTGTGTGTGTGTGTGTGTGTGTGTGTGTGCATCCGTGCGCGCGCCCACGTGCTCGCACTTAAGGTTTTAAAAAGATGAAGATGTTCTATGTCAGATATCACTTTTCCCTTGTCCTGGTTAAAGTCAGGGTCCGTCCTTGATAAATGGAAGTCAATGTGTGTGTGTGTGTGTGTGTGTGTGTGTGTGTGTGTGTGTGTGTGTGAGAGAGAGAGAGAGAGAAAGTGTGTGTGTGGGGGGGGTGGGGGGGTTGTCTAAGCAGCTCGGCCAGCTAAACATTTCTGTTCACATCACATCAGCACGCTAAGCTCTTACATAATCAGCGCCCAGGGGAGATCTGTCACCACGATGAGAGGAGAGGAAAGGAGAGGAGAGGAGAGGAGAGGAGGCTACAAGTGAAGAGGCTGTAACGAAATGAGGATGATATTAGAAGTAGATAAATAAGAGAGGGTGGGGAAAGAATAGGGGAGGACGAATAAAAGCGAGCAGGGGGAAGTCGGGAATGAAGGAGAGGAGAGGAGGTAGAATTATCGACAGTAGTCGGGGTTGGACGAGAAGAAAAGGGGGAGTGGGAGGAGAAGAAGAAGACATTGCGGGAATGGAGAGAAAAGCAATGAGAAGGGAGGGAGTATGAACAAGAAAGGGCGCGTGGGGAAAGATGGAAGGAAACAAATGAGGAGATGGGATGCGGCGAGGAGAAATGATAATCTCTCCCTCATCTCTGTCTGTAGCTCCTCCTCCTGGAGAGCATGAAACCTTGAAAATGGAAATGGTTGGAGGCGGATTACAGATATGGAGGAGGAGGAGAGGTTGGAGAGGGTGATGGAAGTAAAAGATAAAGATGGAGCAGAGGAGATGAAGGTCTGGGGGTAAAGAAAGAGGTAAAGGAGAACCTTCACACTTACCTGAAGCTGTTTTCAACAAGAGTCTGAACATCCTTGGAGGGCACACACACACACACACACACACACACACACACGCACACACACAGACACACGCACACACACCCACCTCATAGGGGTCATGACCTCACTGCGATATCGCTGACAACAGAGAGGGAGGAGGGGAGTTGGCGGGAGGCAAATAGGGAGGTAGGGGGAGCATCAACAATCCCACTGCTTCTCCTGGAAAGATTCACCTTAGGGGGGAATAAACAGGATGAAGGTGGAAATGTAAAGAAAAAAATAAAAAAGTGAGGGAAATATAATTTCCCTTGATACTAAACTTTTGATACTAAACTCTTTGATTTAGTTGATCCGTTTTTGAGTGTTTTTGGCTTAATATTCAGGGTTTGTTCAAAAATTTTGGAGCAAACTTTTGCTTTTTCGTTGCTCAATCTGAATATTTCTCTTTTTTTTCCATCAAGGTCCTTGCGTATGTTGTGGGCGAGGCTGGTGTCCCACCAAAATTTTGGAAAGTCACTTAATCTTTTTTCCCCAAAGAACCTTTCCCACCTGTTCGGGCAGAGCGAAGGGAGTGTCCATCTGCCACTGTCATACAAGAAGTCCATCATAAAAGCAAAAAAAAAAACCTTGGCCTTGATGCCGTAGTCATGGAAACGCTCCAGTACTGAAAGCGGAAAAGGAGATGGCCCTGACTGGCCCAGAATAAACCCAACAGCACTGTTCTCTTCATCACTGAATAATTCATGGCATCTTTTAGACGAAAAAAAACAAAAAAGAAACAGGCGACGCAGGATTCTGTTAGACCGTAATGAGGGCGAGCAGATGGGGAGGTTCTCGCCAGATAAACGTGTGCGTGGGATGCAAACTTGCTAATGACGTACCGTAGCGACAGTGTGTGACGCGTGGCTAGCTGGTAGCGTGTAAGTGTCAGTCAAGCATTCAGCTGTGACTGTGAGTGAAATAAAGAAAAGAAATATGACAAAATGCTGAACTGACACTTCTAAACTTGACAAACTTGACACACTTGACACGCACACACACACACCGGACTAATTAACTCCCTTGCCCCCTAATTAACCATCAGGGCTACAATCGGGCTCAATGCTGGAGGGTCTTTTAAAGCAAAGGTTTATTTTTGGATGTTCTTCACGTGTCGACTGTTCTTATAGAAGGACATGGCCAAAGAAAGAATAAGAGTAAAAATACGCGAACTCGTTTTTTAAAAGAGAAGATGGGAAGATTACGCATCTTAATCTTGTCATTTAATTAAATTATCATTTATTATGAAATGAATTTGAAATTATAATTAATTTTTAATTTATTTGTATTTACATTCTGTAATATGAGAAGCCGTTAGACTTATTCAAGTCTATTTAAAAGAAATAATTCTTAATTGTAAGATAAGAAAAGAGATTCTCTATTATTAATGTATTTTATTTCTTTATTATAGAGGTTCCGAGAGGTTCTACCAAAATTTTTACCTCTTGACCGGTCCTGTTCTCACATCCAGATTGTAGATCTTTGTATATACTTTGTTTTTTGCAGCTTCTTTTATCTTTTAGTTCATCTCCTCGTACTCCAACAATTCAAATTTTATTAAAAAATGTCTAACAAGATCCTGAATTACAGAATTGAGAATAAAGTCTCATATTTGATCTTCTTACATTAATTTAATTACTTACTGGGATCTTTTCATCTAGTTGTACAGAGTTTGAGATACTTGCTGGTGCCATGTGAGGAGGGTGAAGCTTTTCCTTGTTACTTTGGCAATGGGCAACATTCTTGCCAGTCAGTTCTAGACGACTTCCTTCAAGTAACCAAAATGTAAAAAAAAAAAACAGCCAAAAAAAGATGCGCAAAAATTGATCAAGTTAGAAGTCTTTCCACCACCAGCGTTGATGAGTAGACTGAGATCATGAGAGCATGACACCAATCCACAGTGCTTAGCTTGCCTTTAACTGGGTTTCAGAGGAGGCAGGGTTCTACACAAGGAGGCGGAGTAGGGAATGGATAGAAGAGTGAAAGGAAGAGTCAGACAGGGACAGGACTTCCTGGTTGCCTAGGGGGAGCAGATATGCTATGTCTGCTCTTTGGCACAAAACTCTGGAAAATCATTTTGGGCAAACGCTCGAGGATGAGAACTTTTCTCTATCAAATATTCGGGCGCTCCATCATTCACGAGACTGCCAAGCAAGACTCCTTTCCATCAGTGGTTTACTTACAGCTGATTCTAGAGCTAGCGATACTGCAGAAGTACTTTCTGAACACATGGGGACCAATCTTAGAGGAAATGAAACCTTACTGTCCTCACCTAAAAAAAACAACACCCCAGAAAACAAGGATGGAAACACAATTATTGAAGGCAGTACTGAGCAAATCTCTAATGCCACAATCTTAGATGCTATCAACTCCCTTCAGAATATAACGGGTGGCTTCCAAGTAGAGTTAAAACAAAATATGTTAGCTTTGACCAGCAACACCATCGCTGAAATTCCACATTGCTTAAATTAAAGAATATAAGGACAAAATATGGCACTGGAAAATGTAGTTAGCGCCTTCAACAGAAGAATACAGAGTTGGAGAAAAAGGTGGTAGAGCTGGAGAGGAAAACAGACGTCACAACAGGAGGCGTGACTTAAGACCCAATGACCTCAAAGAAGGAGAGGGTGAAAGCACATTGGAACTCATTGCTAACATAATTGCTAAAATTGCTCCACACTGGAAAGAGAGGTTGGATGTATTTCTGGCCCATGAACGACTAACTGCCCTCTACAGATCCTCATACCCTCATACCCATGGGAAGAATTTAAACGGGTGAACTCCTGAGAACAACCAAACACCACGCCTTCTGCAGTGAACCCGATGTCCGATTTGTAGAAGATCTCAGCAAAGACGATAGAGAGGCAAGGTGAGCTGTCTGGCCAGGTGTGGGACAGGAGAGGAAACAAGGCCCAAACAGTGTTCAAAAGTCCTTGTGCCTTCATCAACGCTGGTCCTACGTACAAATAGACTGATCAATTGTTCATAATCAGGGTTTTGTTACCACAACTCTTAATTGATGAGCGACTTTTTGAGAAAGATAGTCTGTTAAATTTAGTTCACTGATTTTTTTTCTCTGTTTCAGCATTAGACTTTTAGAGGTTCATGCAAGGACCCAAGAGACATAATCTAGATAAATGTTCTCTTTTTGTAAAAGGAAAAGTGTTAATTATATTTTTCTACAAGAGAGACATTCTAAGACTGAGGTCGCTCAATTTTAGTCCCAGCATTGGGGAGGTGACAAAGTTTACTTCAGTTGTGGCAACTCAAGATCAGCAATGGTTGTAATTGTAATCCTCCATGATACTGATAACGGGCACTGGTTGATTCTTGTCATATTTATTGATCATTTGACACTCATTTTAATTCACATATACAACTACAATAACGTTAAGGAAAACAAAATATTTTTAGAACAACATGATTGTTGTGTGCTTACATAAATTAGAATATCTGACACTATTGTACTAAAGTGAAAATATCAGATAAGCAGGAATTTCAACCTGGTTTAGGATGAATTCTTTGACTAACATCTTTCTAAATATCTCTCAAGTCACCAAAATACAGTATTCAACAATTTATGTTAATCCAGAAGTACTTCAGTATCCATGGTTTAGTCCAAATTATAATCTGAAATCTAGAATTGACCATTGGTTCATTTCAAACCATATGCTGAGTTGCAAAGTCAACTTGAATATTTCTGTAGCTCAGTGTTACTGATATGATAATTCAATCAAAAATTAGAAAAAAAAATTCTAATAAATACTTGGAGAAATAGATGACACCTGCCAAAATATTTGATCTCTAATTACCATCAAGACCTCCAAAGAAACTCAGGTCAAGAAGATAGGTGTTCCGTAAAATTCCAAATTTGTGAATATTCAATTGTCTTTGGGGAAAAAAAAAACTCAAAGATCCTGACAGAAAAGAATGGACCATTATAAGGCGACTGCAACTAGATATGTACTGCCACAATCCATGTTTGTCTGAGGGACACAAGGACTCTACAATCTACTATAGATCAAATTTATACACAAAGAGCCCAAGGAGCCTTGATCAGATCCAGAACAAAGACGTAAAAAGAGTGTCAGAGACTGGACACTCAAGATGGGATGCTCAGTGTTGTTAGTGGCTATACCCCAAAGCTTGGATGTGAGTTAGAGAAAGCAGGAAAATTCTTGAGTGAGTTTGATGAAATGATGTCAGAATATCCCTAGAGGTGAGTGAGCGGTAACTGTTGCAGACTTCAGTGGACATGAGGTAGTAATGGGAAGTAATGGGAATGTTTGGTATCCAGGACAGGAACAAAAAAAAGGATGGAATGGCTGTGGAGAGTACAGGAATATATGGTAACTATGAGAGTTGCGGTAGGAGCATGCAGGTCAAGTACCTTTTGTATAGATCAGGTAACCTGAAAGAGATCAGTGACTGCCAAGTAGTTGTAGGTGATTGTAGCCAGAGAGCATAGGATGGTGGTTTGTAGGATGACTCTGGTGACAAGGAAGATGACCAGGACAGGGAAGAGCAGAGGACAAAGTGGTCGAAGCTGAAAGGGGAGGAGTGTTATAGAGTTTTCAGGAAGAAACTGAGAAAGGCTCTGGGTGGCCAGTGAGAGCTTCCAGATGATTGGACAACTACAGCTAATGTTATCAGGGAGACAGGTAGGAGAGTACTTGGTGTGTCATCTGGAAGGAAAGTAGATAAGGAGACTTGGTGGTGGAATGAGGAAGTGCAGGAGTCTATACGGAAAAGTGTCAACGAAGAAGAAGTTGGACACTGAGGGGACTGAAGAGAATAGACAAGAGTACAGGGAGATCCAACGGAAGGTACAGATGAGGAGAAGTAGCAAAGGCAAAACAAAGGGTGTATGATGACTTATACGCTCAGTGGGACAGTAAGAAGGGACAGGATAATTTCTACTGTTTGGTGAAACAGTGAGATAGAGATGGGAAGAACACGCAGCAGATTTTTGATGATTAAGGATAAAGGGGAAATGTATTGACATGTGCCAGGTGAGTGATGGGAAGACAGAAAGAGTACTTTGAAGAGCTGATGAATGAGAAAAGTGAGTGAAGGTTAGAAGAGGTGACTATTATAGAATAATCAGAGAGGTTACAGGGAATGGAGATAAAGAAGGTGGATGATTTTAAATACTTGGGGTCAACAGTCCAATAAAAATGTGCAAAACCAGGTTAAAACAGGTTGAAAACTGTCAGAGGTAATGAGTCATAAAAGAGTATCAGCCAGAATTAAAGGAAAGACGTACAAGACAGTGTTGAGACCAGCGATACTGTAGGATTTAGAGATAGTGACATCGAGGAAAAGACAGGAAACAGAGCTGGATGTCACAGAGATGAAGATGCCTACATTCTCTTTAGGAGTGATGAGAATGGATAAAATTGTGCCTCACAGCACGAAGAACCCTGGTTCTATTCTGACAACGGGATCTTTCTGCGTGGACTTTGCATGTTCCCCCCATATCTGTGTGGGTTTCCTCCAGGTTCTCTGTCTTCCTGGAATCGGCTCCAGCATCCCAAGCAACCCTGAGTGCAGGATGAGCTGAAGAAGACGGATGGATGGATGTTTTTTAAACATATATGTTCATTAGCATGTATCCCGTGTCAAATAAAAAATGAAAAAAAGGGAATGTGTTGGGAAGCAAGCAGTCAGACAGGACGCAAGGAGTCAAAAAGAAAGAACCCAAAAAGGAAGAGAAGACTCAGATAAGAAGTGAAGGGTAAATTGCCTGCATGTCATTAGGCAGGTGGATATTAAAGTGTTTTCTGTGTCAGACATCAGACTGAAAACATAAAACATGGATCAAGGATCCAGTCAAGATGTAAGCGAAGAACCATAAGGGAAAGTTCCAGATACATTAAGGGGTTAGAAAGATGTAAATCCAAGATGATGATTTAACTTCTTCTTTTAGAATACAAAAAATAAAAGCAAGATGTAGAACTAAATACATAAAATAAACACAACTATATATATATATATATATATATATACATATACATATATATATATATATATATATAGTAAATATAATGAATATAAATATAGTATCATAAATGTAAAAATAGTTAAAAAAATATGAATTATTAATTCTATATTTTGATAAAACAATAATGACATTAACAATTATTATGGATTAACCTGTGTTTTCTTATATCTCTTCTTTCTGCTCAGTGAAATGTTTGATATTCTAAAAGATTTATTTTGAAATTCAGTTTTTTTTTTCAGGTTTTCAATTTCCTGCTACATTTGACAATCAGGATTCTTCCTCCTTCAACTCACTTAATGGTAATTTTTTTACATTTGATCAGACATAATTTTGAGTTTAAATTATTTCCAACAATAATATTTAGACCCACAACAGGTTTGTGTTTTTTTTTTTTTGTTTTTTAATATGGTTGCTAAATTTCTCCTGCTCCAGTAACTGCAGTGTTATTTTGAATGCATTTGACTGATTCATTTATTTTAAGACGTTCGTAAACCTTGTACATTCTCTTACATTAGATAACTATTGTGTATTTGAATTTAAATTCTGTCTGTTTTCATTTAAAAAAAACTTTCAAGTGTTGGGTCAATTGGATTTAATTAAAATCAAGATGGATGTTGTGCTCATGTTTTTGTAAATAAAACAAGAAAGAAAAAACAGTTAAGAAATAGGGAAGAAATTACAACAAATTTGAAAAAAAAAAAACGATCCATCCCTAATGCGCTAGAAATTATAATTTACTTCCATCCATCCATCTTTTGCCGCTTATCCCGCATTCAGGGTCACAGAGGATGCTGGAGCCTCTCCCAGCTGTCATTGGATGAGGTTGGAAAAGTTTTCAGGTGTGGAAAAACAATTACTCAATTTTTTTGAAAGAGAACAAAAATGTTGCAAAATTTTGGGTGAGATTTGCTTTTTTGTAGGTTTTTGTAAATGTTTACAACATGGCAAAATATGTTATGTTGTTGATCTCATTTTACTGTCCAGCAGTTTTGCAAATTGTTTTAGTTTTTCATGTTTTGCTGTAGTTGTCATTTATTTCTCCTTTTTATCTATTTGAAAACTTGGGTTGGAAACCTTCTTTTTGGCAGAGAAATGAAACTCAGTCCTTGAGAGGAAACAAAGACAACAGGGTGTTTTTGTGTGTTTGACAGCAGGATGTTCATCCTCAGAGACTTCAACAAACACACACACTCACGCACACAGAAACATACACACAAGCGATGTTAGCTAGCCGTGACGATGCATACAGCGTCTGTGTGCAGGGAAACATCCATCAGGCGGAGTTGCTGTGACCTGGAATAACCCCACATCAATTCCTCTGTGTGTGTGTGTGAGTGTTTCAAAGTGTCAAAGCTGCTACTTTGACAAAAGAAGTGTCTAGAGTTTCAGTGAATGAAGCAGAAAATCAACACGTTTATATTGTGACTGCGGGTCATTGCGGGGTCACAGATCAGCTTCCTGCATAGTGAAAAGGTAGGTTCCCCGTTTGATTCTAACTGGGTTCCCTCCCTCTGTGTTCCAGATTCTCTGTCTTCCTCCCATAGTCCAAAAAACAAGTTGTCTGTAGATGGGAACAAGAGAGGAAATGGCTGGATGATTGACACTCCATCTTGCCTGGTGACATAGGATTCTCTCCAGGGTGAGTCTGTGGGGTTCTAGATGGCAATGAAGGAAAAATAAAAAAAAATGCGCTTGTTGAGGCTTGTTAGTTGTTGAGGCTTTTTTTTGTGGATCCACAATGAAGTTCCACTCAAATAAGATTCTTAGGCTTCTTAAGCAGTGGGATTGTGGCATTTTGCTGAAGGGGGTGCAATTTTTTTCTAAATATTTTCCACAATATTTATAATTACAATTGCAAATCTTTTTTTTTTTTCCATTAAAATTATTTGGCAATTCAGGGTAGGTTTTTCCTAACATTTCTTGATAAATTCATGCCCTATTTTACTTTTCTGTATTATCTTATCCAAGCTTCTAGATTATTTCTTGTTCAAGAAATTTCCGGTACAATATGGATTATGTTAGGAATATCATTTTCCACATTTCAAGGCAATTCTTTGCCTAGTTTTAGGTTTTCATTTTTATTTCGTCTTTCCCTCTTTTTCTCGCTCATTTCAAATTATTATTTTCTGGTGAAAATTTTGATGGTGTTTCCATCTGACATTGAAAGAATACTGTTCTAAATTTCATTTGAACTCTTGTTCTTTTCCATCTAAATTGAATCTTTCTTTACTTTTCACGGACATTCACAAGCTTGCATTAACTCACTTTATGAAACACCTCCTGACAGACAGGGGCAGCCGATCCATATTCTCCTCAGCTGCTCAAATCCGAGTCGAGGCGACTTGAATATAAAAGATGTCGGAGGAAAAGAAGATAAGATGCAGTGAGAATCTGAAGCAGCTGCCACTGTCCAACGGCGGTTCCGGAGAAAAACTGGAACAGAAAGGTCAGTCACTTCTTATAAACATGTTATAAGGATCAAACAAGAGCACTTCAAGTCAAAAAAGTAGTGATTGATTGATTGATTGATTGATTGATTGATTGATAGATTGATAGATAGATTGATAGATAGATTGATAGATAGATAGAATCCAGTGAAGGAGAGGTTTAGCGTCTCTCCTTGTAATGAGTTGAGATTCCTTCAACTTTTATCCCGCATCCCCTATTCATAACTTTGAAATCCCGCCTCAAATTTGTCAAAATTTTCTTTTTGAATTTTTTTGACAGATTTTCTGGGTTTGATTTAAATCGAGGATCTTTCTCCTTCGTGGTTGTTTTTCATTCGTTGATATTAATGTGATTCTTCAGAAATTTTTTCATACTTCCAGGGTTAGTGTTCATGATTTTCAAGCCATGTTCTGCTGTGCTTCAGCTCATTTTGCTTATTTCTATCATTCTATTGAGTAAAATTTTGGGTAATTTCAATGAATGGTTCATTTCTATTCATTCACCAAGTTTGTAATAAAATTTGTGGTAAGTTTTCCAAGAGAACTTTTTTTTCTGGTTGTAACGTTAGTGTTTTCTTCATGCTGACATTTATGATACTTTTGGGTGATATGAGGATCTTGTAGTCGCTTCTTCACTGAAAATCTTTATATGTTGTTCGTTTTGTCTTTTTCTATAATTCAGAAATGACAAGGCACCATTATTTGATCACCTTTCAATTCTTACTGTTTTTGTGTCTAATGTGTTCGGACTGATTATGACATCAATGCTTCATCTGTGCAGATTTAGTTCCTTCAGTTTTTTCTGTAGTGAGAAAAAAATTCTAATTCATCTGTTTTTTGGATGGTAACTAAGAGATTTCTCGGCAAAGCAGACCGTGAGACAAGAGATGAATCTGGCCAGATCTCAAACTGAAAAAAACTACAGAAATGGGCAACTACACTCAAAAAAAGCATCAATCAATATTTTAAAAAATGTGCAGGGACTGAAATAAAATGATGGGAGAATTTCCATAACCCCCCCATCCAACGAAAAGAAGGACTGCAAAAAATAACAACAATGTAAGAATCAATCATCTTAAAATGAAAAATGTAGAAAACGTAGAAAATGTAAAAATCATCAGGAATCTGGCACACATTTTAGAGGCCACAGTTTCACATCAAATTATTTCTGTATTCACTCTCTCTTCTGCTGCTATTCGCCTGAAAACAAGCAAAGGAGTAAATATAGCATCTTCTTCTTCTTTCGGCTTCTCCACTGCTCTGGACACTTGAACCCAAGTACCTGAAATCCTCCAACTTCTTGATCTCCACTCCATGTAGCCTCACCCGGGCTACTCTCATTCACACACATATACTCTGTCTAGCTGCAACTAACCTTCATTCCTCTCCTTTCCAGTACATACCTCCACCTCTCTGGATTGTCCTCAACCTGTTCTCTTCTCTCACTACAGATCACAATGTCATCTGCAAACATCATGGTCCATGGGGATTCCTGTCTAACTTCATCTGTCAGCCTGTCCATCCCCCATGCAAACAAGAAGGGGCTCAGAGCTGATCCCTGATGGAGTCCCACCTCCACCTTGAACTCCTCTGTTACCCCTACAGCACACCGCACCAATGTCTCACAGCTTGCATACATGTCCTGCACCAGTCCACCCAAGCATACATCGCAGGCCCTTTGTTTTGCCTTTACTACCCCTATGTTTACCTTACATTGTAGCTCCCTGTACTCCTGTCTGTTCTATTCAGTACCCTCAGTGTCCCACTTCTTCTATGCTAACCGCATTCTCTGTGTATACTCCTGCACTTCCTCTTTCCACCACCAAGTCTCCTTATCTACTTTCCTTCAAGATGACATCCAAGTACTCTCCTACCTGTCTCCCTGATAGCACTATATATAGTTGTCCGATCATCTGGAAGCTCTCCCTGACCACCCAGACCCTTTCGCAACTCCTCCCTGAAAACCACGCAACTCTCTTCCCTTTTCAGTTTCCACCACTTTGCCCTCTGCTCTGCCTTTGTTCTCTTGATCTTCCTTGTCACCAGAGTCATCCCACAAACCATCATCCTATGCTGTCTGGCTACACTCTCACCTACAATTACTTGGCAGTCACTGATCTCTTTCAGGTTACCTCGTCTATACAAGAGGTAGTTGACCTGCATGCTCCTACCTCCACTCGTATAACTTACCTTATGTTCCTGTCTTTTCTGGAAAAAAATGTTCACTACAGCCATTTCCATCCTAGTTGCAAAATCTACCAACATCTGTCCCTCTGCATTCCTATCCTGTTTACCAAATCTGCCCATCACTTCTTCATCCTCTCTATTGCCTACACCAACATGTCCATTGAAGCCTGCGCCAATTACCACTCTCTCATCTCTGGGAAATATTCTGCATCACTTCATCTAGCTCATTCCAGAACTTCTCCTTCGCCTCAAACTCACATCCCACCTGCGGGGCATAGCCACTAACAACACTGAGCATCACACCTTCAATGTCCAGTTTCAGACTCATAAGTCGATCTGACATTCTTTTCACCTCCAGAACATTCCTAACAAACCCCTCCTTCAAGATAACTCCTACTCCGTTTCTCTTCCTGTCAGTACCAAGATGTACAACTTAAAGCCTGCTCCTAAGTGTCTATCCTTACTACCTTTCCACCTGGTCTCCTGGACGCACAGTATATCCACCTCCCTTCTCTGCATCATGTCGACCAACTCACTACCTTTTCCTGTATAGTCCCGATATTCAAAGTCCCTACTCTCAGTCCAAGACTCTTGCCTTTCCTCTTCTCTCTCTGCTTCCTCCTCTCCTTCCTCATAGCGCACTGATACTCCGTAGATTATCGTTACCAATGGCGGTCGTTGCTAAACCGGGCCTCGACCGAACCGCTGTGAGATTATTAGGTTCTTATATTTGGTTTGGGCCAAAGTTTTCCACCAGATACCCTTCCAGACGCATCCGTCTGGATTTATCCGGGCCCGTGCCCCACCGAGGCTGGCTCAGGGATACACTGGCCCGTCCCGCCCTGAGGCCGCATTAAAGGAGTAAATATAGCATAAATAACAAAGATATCCCAAACCCCAGTGCCGACACCACCACCATTCCAGATTAAAAAAAAAAAAAAAAAGATTAAAATAGATAATACAATGAATTCTGGAAATCCCAGTACTAAGGAGTTATCAAACCCTGACAGAAATATTTGTTCAACTGATAACCTGTTTCAACTTAATTCAAAATCACATTTAAAGCAGCAAAGGGGGCAGCGTTTTTTTATGTCACTAGCTCAGGAATCTCCTCAAATCACCTCCGAAGTAAATCCTCCTGCAAGAGCCGCTTAAATCAATTAGCCTGAATTCCGTCCAGCTGGGCTCTGTCCTCGCAGCCTTTCTCACGCTCCCACCGCCCCTTCATCGCCTCCCTCTATCCTCTCCCCCAGTCCCCTTTCTACCATCTCCTCCTCCTCCAACCTCCCTCAGCGAGGCTTCATACCCTCTTTCTCTGGCAAACATCACCTGCATCTCAAACAAACAGTAGGGAACCTTCTTTCACACATGCTGCTGGAAATCACTCCTTTTTGTTAAAACCAAACTGGTGATATTTTCAATCTTTCTCCCCCCCGAGCCTCCGCACCTTGCAGGCTGGATGGAGGAAGTTGATAAATCATGTGATGAAAGTGTTTCCTCTTTAATATTGTCTCTCAGAGAAGAAGCTGCCGTCCATCTCTGATTTTTTTTTCCTCAATTTCTGAGCTGAATATTAAGTCTTTTCATGGCAATTTATTTTTGGGATCCAGGTAATTCCTTCCAAATTTTGAAGTTCATTTCATGCTACTTGTAACTGGTTTCTAGAGCTGGCTGATTTTTTTTTTGATTGAAAAAGAAATATATTAATTTATTAATGTAATCTTTTTTCCATCTGTAAAATGATTTCTTTCACTTTTTTTGCATATTTTAGCATGGCATCAAGCTTATTTCTTGTAAAATAACCATTTTTACCCAAATTTTACCGAAGTCAACTCCGTTCTTGCTGTGGCTCCCATTCCTCAACATCAAGGCCAATTGACAACCTCGCACCACCCCTAAATTATACTAAAGCGGTTCCACCAAGTTAACATCCCTTCACTTTAACTTCCTCGGTTCTCTGTCTTTGCAGAATTGCCGGATCTGGAATGGTGGGTCAGAGGTCAGGGTTCGGGATACTCACTTCATTCTGTCCAGAGACGGAAGAAACCGATGGGAAACCAACCGGCGGAGCAAGAGAACAGTGAGAAACAAAGAATGAGATGCTTTCCCACTCAGTTCTACCTGCTGGCAGCCAATCAGCAGTGGGTTCAAGGGGGGTTGGGCTGGTCGATAGACAGCCGGAGGCCACGTTGGCGTCTTATAAGACCCCTAACCCTCCAGATCCCTGAACAGCAGAGAACCTGCTTGAAGTGGATTTTATTCAGATTAAAAGGCACTTGAACATGAAATCAGCTGAAAAACAAATGAAATTCTGTTCAGTGTTTTTCATTAACAGTGACAGAAAATCAGGAGAGTCCTCTCACAATGGATCAATAAAAAGAAAAAAAGGATTCAAATCAGCATACATTTTTAGAGGTGGAGTAAAAAGCTTCAGCTGATTTATATTGAGTTCTTTCCCCACTTTGCTAAGTTTCAATCCAATATCTGTTATCCTGCCAAGTTTTTTTTTTATATTTTGGACAGTATATCGATTTATAATTATTTATGTCGTCAGTGTTTATGTACTGGTTTAAATAAAAAACATTTCATTTTTCTTGTTTGTTTTTTTTAGGACCTCTTCCTCTGCCAAGAATTTGTTAATTTTGGGGGGATAAAATCAGTAATTCCTTGTGCGTCTCCTGGTAAAAGAGCAAAATATCTAGCTAAGATCTGAGATTTTTGAGAAAATTCAGAAAAAAGTCAGACAAACTGAAGAAATTAAAGGACTGAGAGGATTTGAAATTTATTATTTTAGAAATTGTGAAGGAAAATCCACTATAAAAGGGAAAAGAAGTTCATCTAAGAATTGAATTATTAAACCCAGCTGAGGTAGCAACTTCAAATGCAGTAGGAGAACCTGTTCTGAACAAAAACACAGACATTTTTTTTATCAAATGAACAAAACAAACTTAATAGAGAGAGACAGCCACAGATCCAGTCAGGACTGGAAAACCAGAAATCTTTTTACAGGGAGATGGACTACTGAGCCTGGTCCTACCCAAACAGTGGAAACTCAGTTTAACTAACCAATATCAAGTTTGAATAACATTCAATTTAAGTACTAAACTCTCAATAAATTAGTCCCAGACTAGAACAAAGAACCTTCCTTCAGTCTGACTGAAGAAAAAAAAAATTTTTTTGTTTATATTAGATGGTTTTTAGATGGCTAGATTAGATGGCTTCTGAAGGTTTTAAAAAAATATTTGGATTTTCAAGTTGGTATTGGTGTGTTTTTTCAACATTTTCAAAACTGTTTTTAGTTTTTTTTTTATCCCTTTTTTTTTTACTAAAAATGTCAAATTTTTTTGTATGTGCATTTCTTTCAGTTTTGGGGAAAAATTCTCTTTGACCTTCAAGGTGATTTATTGAAAGCTTTCATTTTGCTTTTCAGGTATTTCATTTTCAGGTTATCTTTTATTTGCTCTCAAAGGGTTTAGAAAGTCAAATTTTTGTGTAAATTAGTTCGTGTCAAAGAGTTCTTTCATGCATATATATAAATTTGTGTGTGCACGTGTGTGCGTGTAACAGATGTCTGAAAATCTAATCAATCACTGCAGTGTCAAAACAAGGTCACCTGATGTTGCACTGAGAGCAGGATGGAAGATTCATCTGCCAATAGAGAAGTGTGTGTGTGTGTGTGTGTGTGTGTGTGATGTGTGCATTATCAGTCTCCAGAACATTTTTACACAGTTTTGCAGATTTTTGTCTCATTTTGTACTCATTTAAGATTCTTTTCAGGTCACTTAACTTTGCTTTGCAAAGAGCGCTTTTCTCCTGCACAGGTGGAGGAGAACAATGTCTGAAACCCAATATCATCATTACAATATTAGACAGCCTCACACACAGGTTAGCAGGTGGGCTGTAGCTCGACTCCCGCCTTCTAATTAAATCTTTTGACTCCCAACTGTGTTGCAGAAGTCCAGGTAATTACAGGCTGAAGCAGAGCAACACATATAACGGTACTCACATGCACGCACAGCAGCTATAAATGAAAA
The DNA here is from genome assembly GCF_037954325.1 of Fistularia commersonii. Taxonomy (NCBI): domain Eukaryota; kingdom Metazoa; phylum Chordata; class Actinopteri; order Syngnathiformes; family Fistulariidae; genus Fistularia; species Fistularia commersonii. Next base: position 16,372,661 of record NC_141284.1, on the reverse strand, counting down.
CAGAAGGGAAATCACATCGTTTAGGTTTGAGTTTCCCATCAACAGGATACGACTGGTGAAATGCTTTTATTCTGAAAAGGAAAAATATGAGGTTAAACTGAGGAAGGGGGGAATCAGATAAAATGAAAGATATCAGTTTGATCGACAAAACAACAAAAGTTAAATTTTTTTATTTACAGAAAAAGCTGCAAGATCATATCCAACAAAGACAGCAACTTAAAGATTAACCCGAAATAGCCTTAATTATTCAAGAAAAAGAAACTACAAAAATGTCTGCTACCAAAATGCTTTCTGTCACTATGAACTCCCTCCACAACCTGCTTCATACAGACAGGAAGGGCATGTGTGTGTGTGTGTGCGTGTTTGTGCATGTGTGTGTTCCCATGCACATTCACACATGATCCAATTAAAGAAAACAAGAGCAGCAAAGTCAATTCAATCTGAATCCCCACTTGGCCGTCACAGACAGCTCTGGTGTCACATGACCCTCCAGCTAAAGTCTGCACTAGATGTGGATATAAGGGTCACATGACCTAACCTGTAAACTCACGAGTTTCTTCAAGACAAACCTGAAAAATATTTGTCAAGCTGATGAAGCTATCAATCAGAAATAAATGGGATCAATATGGATTCATTTCTTTTAAGAATGGTAATGAATCTTTTTTACTGTAAGCAGTCAGAATTTAATATTCAGGAAACAGTCACAACCTAAGAAATATATCTAACTATTTTTTGCCTGTAAATCTCCCAATGGTTCATTTAAGAACTTTTTAATGAATCACAAATCAAACACATGCATACAAGCACAGACACTTAAAGAACCAAAGAAGCATCAAGAAACCACCTGGAGATTTGGGGGGAAAATAAGGCTTTGAAATTTCTTTAAAAAAATCCAAAAAGGCAAAAGCATTGCAAAAAAACATAGTTTAATTATGCAAATTAAAAAAAAGTCAATTGTCATGTTATTGGGCCAAAGTTGTTTTTTCTTTTGGTTTAGGCCATGTGTTGAGAGGGGGGTTTATTATGACACCTTTGTTTTGAAAAGTTGCTGTGATGACGGCATGCAGTGTTTTGACTGATTAGGAAATAAACGAGCGGTTTCCTGCCAGTGTGTGTGTGTGTGTGTGTGTGTGTGTCCAGCTGGACAAACTGGCTTTGAATGGAACAGGAAGCAGGATGACCCCAACAGGAAGTGGAGCCTCTTCCTCTGGATGAAAACATTCAACAGTCCAAAGAATTAAATTGTTCAACATTTAAAATTTTTAATTATGTTAAATAAAGCTGCAGATTTTGAGGACATTTTCTGTATATTGGCGGTATTTAATTAGTTTTCAAAATGTTTGATTCTTTTGATCAGACTTTTGGGTTATTTATTAACCAATCTTTAAAACATTTTGTTGTGGATGTTTAATTTCTCGATCATTCAGAGAATTTTTCACTGATTTATTCCAGCCATTGTTTTCATGGTTACTTGGGATTGATAAGTTGATTGTTTGGTTGATTATTCTTTTATTTTCCATCTCAGTCCCATGTTATTTTTAGATTTTTTTTTTTTCAGGTGATTTTCTTTCCTGATTTTGTATGTCTTTTTCTTTTTTAATTCTCAGATTTTATTTCTGAGAATTAACAATCAGGATTCTGTTTCAAGATCATTTCTCTCTATGCTTCACATTCCTGCTTTTTAAACTTGTTTCCTCTGATTTTTAGATTGTATCTTGTCGTCCTCCCATAGTCCAAAAACAGTCAGTAGGTTGACTGAAGACTAAATTGTCTGTAGGAGTGAATGAGAGGTAGGATGATCGACAGTCCACCCTGTTCTTGTTTCAAGTGTAAAATGACAAAATCTTAATAAACCCTGTCTTCTTTACATCTACTGCTGCAGTGACATTGAATCATCCTTGAAGAAGGCGGGGCCAGGCGGTGTCTGATGTGTGTGTGTGAGTGGGGGGGGGGGGGGACCTGACAGCACAATTACGGATCATCAGGAATCATGAAATTATTCCCATCCGTGAAACAATACGGAGTGAAAAGTAAAAGGCTCGGACTTTGTTTTCTTTTCCAGCTTGGAATAACAGTCTGCTAATTTCACCCCTCACACCCGTTTGATCCCCAGAATTCTGACAGATGTCTGTGAACCCCTGGCTACTCGGCACCCGGAGTTCAGGAGTCAAAATTCCTGATTTTGAAGTTATTTCTCAGTTAAATACTGGGGCTCCGGTTTCAGTCACTGACCTGAGTTCTTTTCCATCATCCTTATTTTAACCAGGAACTTGATCCTACCCTGTCCCAGACTTTTTCAGGTCCACGGTCAAATCTCAGATCAAGACACCAGATCCTGCTGGAAATCGACCCAGTATGAGAAACACCATCCATCAGGACCTGGTGCTGTTCCAAAATGGTTGCATGAGTTCAGCTCCAAAAAGGGAAGAATAGCTAAGACCAGTGGAAGGAAAAAAAAAAAAAACAACGTCAAAGGACAGAAGGACTGATGGATGACGGATCAAAGCTCAACACAACAGAAAACATTTAATTTTTAAAAAATGAAACCGATTATTGTCGGAAAGTACACACCCGTGAGGCCATTTTCTTAAATCGATCAATATCCTATTGGAACACAGAATCTGAGATTGCAGAAACCAAATAGCTCTGCGCTTTTCAAAAACAAAAATGAAAACACTGAAGATGCGGAGGCTTCGGCTTGTCCGCTTCTCAAATCTTTACTGTAGCAGCACATTGACGCGCCAAACAAGCAGAGCGCCAACATCTAGTGGCAGCAGCTCGAGGTAACAGGGGCGCGATACCCCAGCACAGTGCATAGGTCTCTAATTCCTCTCCACCACACAAGAATATTTACCAGTAATAATACTAATAATAATGATAATAATGATAAGCTGAGACAGACAACAGATATCTTCTATGGGTGTCAATGTCATTCTGAATAATGCAAGGAAAAAAAATTAAAATTAACCGGACAATTCAGGTAATAAAAATAATAATTGAGGGAAAAAAAAATCATCAAAATGACTTGTAATAACTCAAAGTGAAATCATACTAATAATTCCCCAAACACTTGGATCAGAACTCGGAGTCAATTAAATTGTGTTTTTAAGTTTCAGCAGAAAGGTCGGGATTGTCTTCCAAAATTTCTCAAATTCTTGGGCTAAACAATCATTTTCTTAACTAATTTCTCTATGTTTCTCTATCAGCTTTCCCTAAATTCTTCCAGATTATTACATATTCTTTTCCTGAATTCCATTTCTTATTTTAATTTCTGCGATCTGAAGTTGTTTTTTTTTTTTTTTTTTTTGGTAAATTAATTTGAAAGATCATTTCGAGGTCAATTCTGCTTCATTTTGTGACATTTCTTTTTTTTAATTCCTTTTGCTGTATTTTTTTTTCTCTGTAAAGGAGGAGGAAAGAAAGTCAAAATAAAAGAAAGTAGACATCAATCCCCCCTGTTTATTCTACTTGTCCAGTCATGTTTCGAGGACTTTGAAGAACCCCGGGTTACGTCCGGAACAAAAAGGCCACATCTTCGGGGTGTTTTGGCACCAGCAGGGCAGAAATGCTAAGGCAACTTTGCAAAATACTAATCTGAGCAGATTAACCAGTCCCATCCTTCCTTTTTGTGATGACTAATCTCAGCATCCCGCTCATCACAGGAGTCTTACACTCTGTTATTTCTGGTGAGGAGACAGGATACGGAGGCCTTCCACAGGAAGTGGCCTCTAAGCCACTTCCTGTGTGTTTATGCTTGTCCCTACAATCTTTGGAAAATACAGTCCTGAGCAGCAATTCAGTAGCATCCTGGATCTGTTGACAGCCTTCAATCAAGTTCATTTAATTTGAAGGTGATGAGCTTTCACTGGCTTTTTTTTAATATTATAAACATTATTAACTCAATTTTTTAGTTGTTCTTAAATTCAACTTCATTGAAATTAATTTCTGTGGTTTTGGTAAAACAATCCCTTATTATAGCATTGTTATCAAGGTCACTTTGTAATGTTTTAAGCTGAATTCACTTATTGAAATTTTTTGTTGTTCATGATTTTCGCCTGATTTGGAAGTTTCGAATTAAATACTTATTTCCAACAATTTCATGACTTTGTTTACATGATTAATTTTGTTAATTTTGAGCAATTTTATTGAAATTCTTAAATAATATGTCACATATCTCTCTTGTTAAACAACATAGATATTTCTAAGTATATAGATAAGTTTAATTTTAATCAATGCTGTGAATTATAAGCAAATTAACAGCAGTCAAACTCATGGCTCTCTTTCCTGTGATTTTAAAGACTGACGTGATTCGAAGGGAATATTAAGAAAAAAAAAAGTCCCGTTCTGTTCTCTTCAAATGAAATGATACTCAAAGCTCCGACGACCATTGACCCCAAATGTCCTCCTCTGATTGGCCCATCATAACATCTGCACTGTGTGTGCAAGTACAGGACTAGGACCGGGTTTGGGTCCTGGACCTAGTCCAAGACCAGGCCCTGGGCAGAGACCAAGTCCATTGTAGGCCCAGTCCAGGACCAGGTGCAGGTCCAGGATGAGGTATTGGGAAGAGGTCCATGGCAAGGACCAATCCAGGTCAGGGGCGATCTGAATTCAAAAAATATAGTAAACAGTTTGATCCGATGGTGAAGGCGAAGACGGAGGAAGATCTCTGCTAGAAGCCGTCGTCATAGTCATCGCATCCGTAATCTGGAGGCCAAGGTTTTAGAGCAAAGAAGAAGAAATTAAAAAAGCCATCAGATCTAAGCTGAAAGAGAAGGTATGATTGTAATAAACAATAAATGAAATCAGTAATTTTGCAAACTATATCATTCATTGTGAGGAAATTGAAACCATTTTTTCTCCACTGTTTTTGAGCAAAATTTCAAATTGATGCCACAATCTTAATAATGAGTTGAAAAAGTAATAGTTCAAGTATTACTGTAAATATGGGTTAAGAATTATTATTACAGGAGAGTTAACTTCACCGCCGATGAAAGTACATGTTAAATGTGTAAGCTTTAAGTTAGAAAAAGGGTATAAGAATACAATAAAAATGAATAAATAATTTATTAATACATCAGTAACAGAAGTGAAGATTTCATATTATTTTACTATTTTAGTATTTATGTTCAGAATCAACAGTACAACGGTATAAATTGTATGAATGCTATTAGAATTGTTACACAAAATGTGGTCAAACTTAGTAAAAATAGAAGTACTATTATACAGAAAATAGTATTATGGAAGAAAATGAATATTGGTGGTATGAGTGCTGAATTACTCTGAGTGAATAGATAAAACATGGCTATGTAAGCCAGTAAGATGCTGTAGTATTGGGAAGAGCTAACCTTCGCCGCCCATCAGCTCCATGGCGCTGACACAAGTGTCCTCTTCCTCCTCCTCTTCCTCATCAGCGACCCCTTCGTCGTAAACCACCGGCCCGCTCTCCACCAGCACCGGTCCCTTGCTGTCGCCTGTGTCTGGCTCTCCCGGGGACACCTGCAGGGGTACAGTGTGAATATGTACGGCAACATCCTCTGGAGATCCGACCTGGATGCCTCACCCTCAACCTCCCACTCCCTCAAGCATAAAGGGAGGTCAATAGTAAATGCTCTGCTGAAACTATCAAAATGACGGTTTGATGCTTTAATTCGTTTGAAGGATAATTTCTCCTTTTTTTTTAGACAATTGCTTTCCAGTTATTTGTGTTTCCATTTTCCATTTCCATTTTTTTCTTTCTATCATTTTAAAGTGTCATTTCATGTGTTGGATTAGAAATGATCTGATTCTTGAAGGTAAAAACCTCCTTCAAACTTGAGGGAGTGAATGATAATGTCAGAACAAATATAAAAATGCAGTGGCTTCACTTTTTTGCCCCTAGAATTATATAAAGATTTTTCCCCCAAGACGTCAGACCTTCCCTGGAGCACCTGCAGGTGGGTCCGATTTCTGACAAATTTCTGAAAAATTTCATGCTACATAGAATATCTTTGATTGGCGGGTCATTTCAGTTGTAAAGCTGTTTTAGATTTGGATTCTGAGTGCAGAGTTCTGTAGAGGGCTACCAGCGCCCTTGGTGCATCTCCATGGCAACCGTCGAGAAACTCGCAAGTCAAGTCTTTATTTCCAGGCAGAGCTAATTATAAAACAGGTGGAGGTTCCAAGTTCTTCCTCAGAGCTGCAGACCCCCCCCCCCCCGTCAGCCTTCTTACAACCACCTCCTCCAGCAGATTCTGCCGTCACCTCTGGTTCTGGTTTCTGAAGGTGAGTTCTTGGTGTTCTGTTGGAAAATTCCTGCCAATTTTACATGGTCGTGCTGATAAGATTTGTAATTTTTTACATTTCTTTGGTGGTTTTTTTTTTTTTTTTTTGGTTGATTATTTAATGTCATTCCTTATTAATTTGTCGGATTTCAAGTGACTCCACGCATTTCTTGTGGATTGTTTTTCCTGATAATTTCTGACTTATTTGGATATTTCTGACTGATTCATCCAATTTTACAATTTTTTTGCAACGACAAACTTTACTTCCCTTTCTGGAAATTGTAGTTCAAAAGGATCTGGAGGTTATTTTAACATTAACGGTAAGACAAAGACGTTCCAGGTGATTATGGGGGATTGGTCCATCAATCAACCACAACAAATGTCTCAGTGGACCTTCATCTTTTTGTTGAAAAAAAAAAAAAAAAACACCAAGTAAACCAAAACAAACCTAATTTTCCCATCTTATTTGGCTCCTTTGATTTCAAACTCTAAGAGTAACAAAACTCAGTCCGGGACGTAGTTGGGGAACGCTTAACAAGAACATTTTTGTTCCCTGGCGATCCTTCTTGTTCAAACATCGCCATGAGTTTTACAAGGGTTCCCAGTCATTGTGGTCTCAGACAGCCAGGATGGATTCAGATCTCGCCACTGCCCAAGCGGCAGGCTATTACGATGTTTACGTTTGACCGTAAATAGGGTCGTACCAAACTCCCCCCACGGAACCTCAGTGCCAGCTAGCCGATAAAACTTCTCTATATTCCCCGACCCTGCCTCGTTTAGACTCTCGGCAGCAGGTGTTTTTCTCGGAGACTCTTCCCCTCCGACCGCAGAGAATGACTGAATCTTTGGTGCTTTGAGAACAAAGGGATCTGGAGGGTTTTCTTTGCGTTAGAACCCTGGGGTGGTCTTATCTCATTGTAGTGGAGCCACAGCTTCCTCAGAGTAACTACCTTCTCTCTGATGTCATGCGGCATTGGCCTGCTGTGGCCTCGTCACCATGGAGATTTAATCTCAGACCCCGATTGAAGCATAAAATCTGCCATTTTTTAAGTGGCTTTAACCACCACTTTGACCAAAAAGGAGTCATTTCTGAACAAACACACTGACAAAATATTAATCCCTCATTTCACATGATATCTGTTTAAGATTTTTAGAAAATGATCAGCAGTCTTTTTAAGAAATGTCTTGCTAATTTTAAAGTTAATTTTCACACTCCTTCCCCTCCTTGAGCCTCCACTTTACTGTGATGCAGGGGCTTTGCTTTCCCAGTGATGTCAAGTGCTCGGGCTGTCAGGGGCTTTATGGCCTTGTGCGTCACCCAAGGCAAACATGCCCTCAATAAGGGCTCAGACAAAGTAAAGTTCAGAAGACCCCCATGATGAAAGAGTAATGGACCCTATCCTTTACCCAGAAAGAGGTCACTGGGCTCCCCCTCTGGAGCCAATGGCAAATGCCTGGTGGCTGGGTCTACACCCATAAGGCCCAGTCAAGCATCAAGCAGAAATATTCGGGCATGGGGAAATTCTGGTCCACCGTCCGGTGGCTCAAGAGGGGGCAGCAGTGCACAGTGTCATGGGTTTTGGGTGCTGCTGACCTCGACTTGAGAGGTCAGTGGTGGGAATACCTGGAAGACCACCTCAATCCCATTGTATTTCTTATGAGGAAGCAGAGTCTGGGTCTATCTCTGGGGATAAAGTCATCAAGGTTGTTCAAAATCTCCTTGTTGGTATGGCCCCAGGCGTGGACGAGATTCAACCTGAGTTCCTCAAGGCTCTGGATGGTGTGGGGCTGACCTGGCTCACATGCCTCTGCAACATGGCATGGGTATCAGAGGCAATGCCTCTGGATTGACAGACCAGATTGGTGGTCCCCGTTCTTAAAAAGGGTAACCAGACGCTGTGTTACAGCTGATGATCCTCAGGCTCGCTGAAAAGGTCTATTCGGAGATTCTGGAGAGGAGGGCCGTCTGATAGTTGAACCTCAGATTCAGGAGGAGCAGTGTGGTTTTTGCCCTGGTCGGGGAACAGTGGACCAGCTCAAGGTGGGAGTGTCCTCTCCGGATCGCAGATGAGATCCTTTAAGTTCTAGTATCTCAGGTTCTTGTTCACAAGTGGGGATAAAGTAGACCAGGAGATCAACAGGCAGATCAGGGTGGTGTCAGCAGTAATGTCATTTCTGCATCAGTCTGTCATAGTAAAGAAGAAGGTGAGCTGAAAAGGAACACCTCTAAATTTACCGGTGATCTACGTTCCTACCCTCACCTACAACAACACGTTGCAGAGGACAGAAAAAACAAGATCACAGAAACAGCTGAAATTTCCTCCGCAGGATGGCCAAACTCTCCCTTGCAGAGATGAAAAGATTGGTCACCTGGGAGGGGCTTAGACTACAGCCGCTGCTCCTCATGCATTAAGAGGAGCCAGGTGAGGTGGCTTGGGCATCAGAATGTCAAAATGTCTCCTGGACACCTCCCTGGTGAGGTGTTCCAGGTATGTCCCACCAGGAGGAGGCCCCAGGCAAGACCAAGGTCAAGTTTGAGGAACTATGTCTCTTGGCTGGTCTGGGAATGCCTCAGGATTCCCCTGAAAGAGCAGGATGAAATTGGAGACGGAAGTCTGGGTCTCTCTGCTTGGGCTGCTTCCTGATGACTCAACCCCAAAAAAGCAGGAAAAGATAGATGGATGGATAAATGATTTTATATATTTTGTATATTTCTGATTTTTCAGCAGTTTGAAATCTGCCCGCTGTCATTTATTTTGCCTCTGACTTAGCATCGACTTATGTCTTATTTTCCTCAAGTTGCTTATCTCGTTTTCTTTCACGAAGAGTAAACAAGGGGTAATAAAGCAAAGTCTTGAAAGTTTCAATTTTTTCAGATTTTGAAGCCTCAGAAAATCCCAACTTCTCTTAACAGCAGGATAAAGGGGGTGAAATGTCTAACGGCTGAGAATTTGACTGTCAACCTCTTCTCCCTCCCCCACGAGCTACCGCTTCCCCCTCCACCCGCCTGAACAAGGCATCAACTTATCAGTGGGCTGGTGATGAAGCTGCAAGGAATAAAAAAAAAAATGCTAATTTATCAGGGGTACAGGAGGTTTTACCTCTTTACTAAATCTCATTGAATCATATTAAATCTTGCATTTATAATAATCTATCAACTTGAAGATTTTTTTTCACAGATCTAAAAAAAAACCTTTTGGGGGAATAATTTTGTATACTTTTTGTAAATCCTTTATCTAGTATTTTTGGAAATGAATTTCAATGCTAACTTTTGGGGGGTTCATGGCCATTTAGATTTTCTTACTGAAAATATTGTGACTATTTGAATAAATTCCTCTCAGGTATTCCTCAGGTATATTTCAACTGTTTTTAGATATAATATGTGAACACTGACATGGATTTATTACATTTTTACACATTTTCAGATCAATTTCTTGCTGATATTTTATCACTGCTCAATAAACTGCATGCTTTTCTGCATGTTTTACACATTTTCTTATTGAATACTATATATGATATCTTGATGTCTATTTTTATTTAAATCATATGTGGTTGAAAGTTATTATCTGCCCGACTTGATCATTTTTTCTTGCTCAGTTTTCTTTTCAAGACTAACTGATTTGTGTAACTGCCAAGACTAGATTTTTTTAAACCCTTTTCATATCAATGTCTGCAGATTTAGTTTTATTAATATACTATTAGTTAAGACAGAAAATGGTTCAGGCTATTTACTGGGCTGCAGAAAAACGTATCCATATTGTTTTTCAATCTGTTCGTCAGACAACAGCCGAGGACACCACCAACACTCACTTCGATCTGTCGCTGTGACTGAACTGCATATTACATAACGACAGCGAGGAGCAGCCTCAGCCAATGACAGCAGCCGCTGTGCATCGCTAGCTCCCAGGGGTGGGGGTGGGTTGGGGGGGGGGGGGACAAGGGAGTTGCTAAGTAACAAGCCTTGTTGACCAGGCCCCCTCGTGGCAGTGTTTTCCCTGCGGTGTTCCCATTCAGCTCTGCCAACAGCACATGATGCAAGGAGGTGCAGGAGGGGGGGAATGTGGAGCAAGAAGAAATTTAAGGCGACAGTGAAAAAAAACAGAACAACGATAACAAGCAGAGAGAGTGGACAGGAAAATACATGAATGTATGTGAACCGTGCAGAATGTGTGAAATGTGTAAAACATATGAGAAACAAGCGTGGAAGGTGCAGAATTGGTTTGAAAAATGTGCAGAAATTGTATGAAACAAGCATTTGCATACAACAGCTGTGTGCAGAACAGGTGGGATATGCATTCAGGATGTATAAGAAATGCACAAAATATGAGCGGATACCAAACTGTCGGGGGGGGGGTGGCAAGTGAAACCTGGATGGGTTGGAAGTAATGTTCTTTAGGGTTTTGTCAAATTCAGGCTAGATGGCTAGATGTCGGGCATCGAGCCATTTAGAAGGGCAACGCCAAACATCACTACAAGTGAGGAAGAATTTCTAATTGTCGGAGAGGAAGGTCAAAGAACAGGAAGTTTGTTTTCCTTTACCACTACTTCACGGAGGAACACAACTCCTTGGTTATATTTAGGTTGGAAAAACCAATAGGCAGTGTTGAAGAACATAACTATTTGATTCTGTTATAAGGGATATGATTTCAGCGGAAAAAGAAAACTATAATGCGTTGTCAACGTTTGTCTGCAGAGCAGTATCACTCTTGTCCACCAGGGGAGTGTGGTCAGAGATGTGTTTCACCTGCTCGACAGCCGCCTTCTTGCTGGGCTGCCCGGAGATGAAGGGTTGCAACCTGCAACACAAAGCACAAGGAAAACATAACGTCAAGACAACATTCTCCATCATGCTTTAAATCCATGTTCTGACCGCCAAACTAAAAGTCCCAGACAACAGTGACTCTAGTGAGTCAGTCTATGGAAGTGAACTGTTCTGTTTTGTTCATTCTAAGCACATTTTCTTGTAGTTCAGCATCAACATTTTTAATGACAAATTTGTGTTTCTTTGTTCTAGTGTGTCATTTCTAGTTTTCTAGGACTATTATTTCCTGTTTGTAATTTACAAGAGGTTTCAGTACAAATGCTTGGTCCCCTTGAGTTACAGGATCGTTAGATCAGTGTAACTTCATCACACAGTACACTGTTGAAGTACACTCTAATATGTGTACTGGTTTAGAGCACTTTAGTAAAGAGATTTTTTTTAACACTGTTTCTTACTGTAATGTTACGATATCATGCATTACTCGCACGATACCATGCATTGTTCACCACCGTGTAACATGTCAGTGTATCATTGTGTTGCGGTGTAAGGTTAATCAGGTTGTTGGGGATTCATTAGAATTTAATTGTTCCGTTTTTCAGTTTCAGCTTCAGGCAATTTGAAGAAAAGCTGCAACTGACAGATGGAACCATCTCTTTCTCGACACTCACATAATCAGAGAGCAATGACACCCCCACCACCATCCCTACACCCCCGCCATCACCCCTACATCCACCCCCACCCCACCCCAGGGAGGCTTACAGTAAGTGCTCCACTCTCACTGATAAGAACAGAGCCTTTTAATTAATCTGCTTTATCCGGAGGGAGAAGGGGGGAGGGGAAGTGACATCCTCACCCTCCTCCTCCTCATTAGACAGCCCAACCAGGCTGACGAGTCACCCCCCGCTGAGCAGGACCGCAGGCCCAGGGTGCGACTGTCAGGCTATTTTTAAGCCATTTTAAAGGTCCCTCTTCCGCTAATTGTCCCTCTTTTTTACCAACCTGCTCGTTTCTTGCTACATTTTTGTCAATTGTTAACTCGTTGTGTGGTATGAAGATGATCGGACTGTTTACAAGCTCTGTTTACCAAATATGGAGTTTTTGCTGCTGAACTGCCATCTCTATTATCAACGGGGAAAACATTGCTGTGTTGTTGGCAGCTGTTTATATTCCGACGCAGCCAAACTTCATGGTAGTGCCATGTAAACACCATTATGTCATCAGTGCGTTATAAAAGACTCATTATGATGCAGTTATTATCGCCAAAGATCCCAAAAGATCATTAACATGCGAAAACCCCCACCTGTGATTAGACCACAATGGATCATGTTTACAGTAACATAAACATTGCATACCCACCCCAAATTTGGACATTTAGATCGCATTTCACGAAGACTGAAACAAAGCCCATCATTAAACAAATCAAACTCAGGAGCCCAGAATTAGAAAGCAGCCTGCAGGACAGTTTAGCACAGACGACGGACTGGGATGTTTTTAATAGTATAACCACACCGGAGGACTCATCTGTCAATATTCAGGACTTTGTTGAGGATGTGACTGGGTACATTAGCACTTGGGTTTACATCGTGCCTGCCAAACAAATCAGGAAGTTCCCCAACCAGGACACCTGGATAAATACACAGATGGACCAGATGTGCATTTACTCTCCTGCACTTAGGTCCGGGAAAAGAGAGGACACAGCTACCACAAAAAAACAAGAGGCAGTACAGAGAACAGGTGGACAGCTTAAATTCTACTGCTAACCCCAACGATTATGGCAAGGTCTGCAGCACATCACAGACTACAAGACCTCCATTGGCATAATCAGCCAATGGACAGCCTGCTGGATATTAACATTATTTTAACATCCTCTGTGCTGGCTTTAAGATATCCAGCAACAGCACAGGCCAGTCACATAAAGCACTGCAGAAGATCGACCCCCAAAAGGCAGCAGGACCAGACAACATCCCTGGGTGGGCTGTAGGAGCACGTGCCAATGAGCTGATTGATTTTCTCACCTCCATCTTTAACTTGTCTCTCAGCCAGAGCATCATGCCCTCGAGCTTCAAGACCACAACCGTCATCCCCCATCCTAATAGCACACCCATCTGCCTGAATGCTTACAGGCCAGTAATACTCTCTCCAATCATCATGGAGTGTTTTGAGAGAGTGATGCTGGCCCAAATTCAGAGCAGTATACCAGACACCCTGGACCTATCGACACATCAGGTCCAGCTCAGATGGCATTATTCCCACTCCCACCTGGAAAACAAAATACTCCAACATTAAGCTGTTTTTTGTTGACAGCAGCTCTGCCTTTAACACAGTCATCCTCCACAAACTCTCCCACAAAATAGCCACACTTGGCCTGTACCCCACCCTCTGGGACTGGCACCTGGACTTTTTGTTTATCATGATAGGACATAGGACTTCAGCCAGCATTATCACAAACACAGACACTCCTCAGGGATGTGCCCTCAGCGCCATCATCTACACAGAGTTCACCCACAACTAGATTACCTAAAGAATACCATAAAGTTGTAGATGACACTGAAGTGATAGGATGCATTACTGGCAGAAGCAAAATAGCCTACACAATAGAGGTACCCAGTCTGGTGTCATCATGAGCCGACGACAACCTCACTATCAACATGGACAAATCGATGGAGATAATTGTGGACAAAAGGAAACTGTTCATCTGGAAGCTTGACGAAAACCGGGTGAGCAGATTTAAATACCTGGGCATCACTGTTCCCTCTAAGCCGCTCATTTGCGCAATCGCGCACTGCTACCAGTGTTCTCCGCACACAACAAAGCTGAACTGTAAATAAATTAAACATATTTACTTTATTTACAGTTCAGCTTGGATTTTATTTTGTGCGCAGCATAAATTTGCTGTGCGCAGAGACAGTGGAGCAGTCCGCGATTGCGCAAACGCGTGCGCAAACAGTGCTGGGCATCCACATCAGTGAGGACCTCACCAGGTCACTCAACACCACAGAGGTTAAGAAGATAGTGGCTGTATTTTGTCTGAGGAGGCTGAGGAAGTTTGCAATATCGCATATCCTCACAGACTTCTACACTTGCATTGTTGAGAGCATCTTAACCATGGAGCACCACCATAGTGGACGGCTACTTTTCAGCATCAGGGCCAATGTCCACCACCCCCTGCATGCCACACTGACATCCTGTCAGAGCTCTTTCAGTCATAGATTAATACCACCAAGGAGCTCCACTGAACACCACAGGAGGTCTTTCCTACCTGAGGCTATCAGACTTTTTAATTCCTCTTCCTTCAGCCGCAGAGAATCTTCAAATCTTTTTACCTAAGACCTTAAAACACTTTATAGCCTTGACATTGATACTCTATAGTTTTATTTGTATTTTTTATTCTCCCCCCTTTTTTTTTTTTACTGTTTTTTACAATTTCCTACTATTATTTATTATTGTTATGTTTTACTTGAAACTCTGGCACAACAATTTCCTTTGGGATAAATAAAGTTGTTATTATTCTTATTCTTATTCTTACGCCCCAAAATCCACAGAAAATACAGCCAAAAGCAAGTGTTGATGACCTAAAAGAAGATCATCAGGGTTCCACTGCCCTCTCTAAAGAGTATCTGCCACTGCAGACCCAACAGAAGAGCAACCTCCACCATCAAGGACCACAAACACCACAGCTAAGATGGTTCAAGTTTCTACCCTCTCTCTAAAAAAATCTTTCCTTGACAATTTTACAGGTGTTTAATTAAAAAGACAATTAATTAAAGAGATGTCGGGGACAGTGTCGCTGGACTGGCAGACCGGGACGGTGATCCCCCTTTTTAAAAGCTGGGATCGGAGGGTGTGCTCCAACTACAGGGCGATCACACTCCTCAGCCTCCCTGGTAAGGTCTATTCAGCGGTGCTGGAGAGGAGGACCCACCTGGTTGTTGAACCTCAGATCCAGGAGGAGGAGTTTGGTTTTTGTCCTGGTCGTGGAACAGTGGACCAGTTCTATTCCCTAGGCAGGGGCATGGGAGTTTGCCCAACTAGTCAAAATGTGTTTTGTGGATCTGGAGAAGGCATTCGATCATGTCCCGTGAGCAATCCTGTGGGGGGTGCTCCAGAAGTATGGGGTTCCAAACCCCGTTATAGGGGCTGTTTGGTCTCTGTATGATCGGTTTCTGAGGTTGGTCAACATTGCAGGTTGACCCGTTTCCGGTGAGAGTTGGACTCCGCCAGGGCTCCCCTTTGTCACCGATTCTTTTCGTAACTTTTACAAACAGAATTTCTAGGCATAGCCAGGGCACCGAGGGGATCCAGTTTGGTGGCCACAGGATCGGCCGGGATGAGGAGCAGCATCTCCAAATCTGAGACCATGGTGCTCAACCGGTAACGAGTGGAATGCCCACTCCGGGGCAGGGAGGAGGTCCTGCCCCAAGTGGAGAAGTCCAAGTATCTTGGGGGTCTGGTTCACGACATAAAGGAAGGATGGAACAGGAGATTGACAGGCGTATTGATACGGCGTCTGCAGTGATGCGGACTCTGTACCAGTCAGCTGTGGTGAAGAGAGGAGCTGGGCCAGAAGGCGAACCTCTCAATTTACGGGTCGATCTATGTTTCCACTCTCACCTATGGTCACGAGCTGTGGGTAGTGATCGAATGAACAAGACTACGGATACAAACAGCCGAAATTAGTTTTCTCCACAGGGTGGCTGGACTCTGCCTAAGAGATAGGGTGAGAAGTTCAGTTATCTGGGAGGTCAGATGAGGTGGCTTGGGCATTTGGTCAGGATGCCTCCTGGACACTTCCCGGGGGGTATTCCGGGCATGTCAATCTGGGAGGGGACCCAGGAAGATCCAGGACATGCTGGAGAGACTATGTCTCCAGGCTGGCCTAGGAACACCTTGGGTTCCCCCCAGAGGAGCTGGAGCATCTGGTGGGGGAGAAGGAGGTCTGGGCCTCACTGCTCTGGCTGCTGCCCCTGCGACCCGACTTCCTGTGATATTTGTAACTTCTTTCACGTATCCCTCTCTAACTGTTCTAGCTTAATTATATATTTAAAAAAAATAGTTTCAGGCCAAAATCTAGAAAGATTCTGTCAGCTATTTCTTTTAGCAAAACAAGTGTTGTGTTTATGTGTATACACACACAGTTTTGCAGGGGCTGTGGTGTTGCATGCATCCTGTCAACAGCAGGCGCAGATTCAGCCAAAAGAACTGATTGTGTTTCATCTTCTCACGCCAGTCCATTCCACACACACACACACACACACACACACACACACACACACACACACACACACACACACACACACACACACACACACACACACACACACACACACACACACACACACACACACACACACACACACACACACACACACACACACGAATGCATTGTGTATCATCACACAATCAGACGGACATTTACTTCCAGGGAGGAAGATTTTGAAAAATACGCTATCAGTGTTTGCTGGTGTGGACACACACACACGTATTAATGATTCATTGTAAATAGTTGGAGAAAGACAAATGCTATTTATCTCGAGCACAACTGCTAACACACACATTTTCTTGTTTACTGCATCTGGTCTGACCTTGAAGATGACAGATGTATCCAGAGAGCTCGATACAGAAATGTAACGCTGGCAAAAGTTATATTTGTATCAATGAGCCTGAATGGGTTCTCATCAGGAAAGGAAGCTCCACCTCCAATTCTGTATCCAATTCTATTTAAAGTTGCCTCAACCCGTGGCTCTAAAACATTGGAAAAAACCTCCATATGAGAAACGTACCTCACAATCAGAGCAATTACTTCAAAACTAGAAGGGTCTCCATTTAATTTTTTTTTCCTCAAAAATGAGCAAGATGGAATTAAAATAAGCATGAAATGACTTGAAACCATAGGAAAACAGTGATTAAAAATAGACAGATCTAAAAAAAAAAAAAAAAAAGACTAAAAATGAGCATGTACAGATTGGTAGTAAATATCTGTACAGGATTGTTGGAAGTTTTTTTAAAACCTTGAAAATTACAATATAATTGAAAATTAAATGAGAAGTTCCCTAAAAGCAAAGCTGAACTGCTCCCCCCCAACCTCCAAACACCATCTACCAGCAGCAGTTAAGTCTGTGACTCGATACTGGCAAGTCAAAAAGATAATGTTCTCACACACAGGAGTCGGCAGATTATTCCAAAGGGAAAACCCCCTCATTCTGAAGGGAGTTTTATCACTTTGTCCTTGCATGTTACATGATCTGAAACGCATGCACGAACGCACGCACACACACACAATGACAGAGCACTGTTTAATAACTGCTTACTGGTCCGTGTCCAGGAGGGAGGCTTCCTGGGTGGATTTCAACCTGCCAACCCTTTTTGGGAGACGACATCCTCCAACACACACACAACCACACACACACACACACACACACACACACACACACACACACACACACACACACACACACACACACACACAAGATAGTGTGACAACAAAGTCTTCTGACAGACGAGGGTGTGAAACCAGATCTTCCTGTCGCCTCCTGCCTCCAGCATGGATTAGAGAAAATGAAATTTAAGATACTCATTTTAATAAAAATTTTAATCACCTTTGTCATTTCTGTTAATTGATGGATGATACTTGGTGTCAGGAAGTGATGACATCAGTTAGTGATTTAAGCTGAGGGTGTGTGTCTGTGTGTAAACTGTCATAGGTACAGATCACACTATTCCAGACTACTTAGCACGAATGCAAGGAAGATCACACACACACACACACACATACATACACACACACACACAGTCTTAGACATCAAAGAGTCAAGGCATGTGTGTACACACACACCTCTAAAACTGACTCCTCTGATCTTCAACAGACTTCGGGGTCTTTTTTAGTTTGCTTGTGTTTTTTTGTTTGTTTTTTTGTTTGAGTTTTCCATTCTTTGTTTGTTTTTGGGAAGAATTTATTTCATTTGTTCATTTCTGTTTTTTGAATGATAGGTCTTTCTTCAAATAACATCTAGCCCTGGAACCTCCCGAATCACCCCGTGTCCCTGTGGTAGCCAGGCAACAGTAACCAGGAGCAGAACTTCCAACAGGCATCTTCTGAAAATCCAAACACCTGATTTTGAGGTCACAACTTTGCTGACAGTGCACAGATAGCGGTCAGAGGTCAAACATCAGGGTTGGTTTTTCATCCTTGCTGTTTGACCTCAGTCTGTTTAAGTTGATTCTTGAAAAAAGTTCAGATACAAGAAAAAGGTCCTTGGGATCCAGGTTTTGCTTCAAAAATTGCTAAAATAAAACGTTGTTAAAATAAAAAGAAAAGGATCAAGTATCATCTTCTGATGGATTTTTTTAAAACAATTGTTGAATTTTAGCATGTTTAATCAGCTGGACATTTCTCACTGACTGTAAGCCTGAATTTCCCTTTGGCTTTGGTATTTTTATTTCAAAGATCATTTGGTGGAATTTTTTAACTAAAAAAATATTATATTTGTACCATTAGTACATTTTCCACATCTGCATTGTTTGGATTTTTGGAGTTGGTATTGTTGCGGAGTATATCTTACTGTCGAATGTAAGGGTCAGATCAGTATCTGAGTTGTCAGATCCTGTGACAATGAACATGGAATATGTTGACATTACATATTGATAAACAGTGAACTGAAATGTTTTCAATAATAAGTACACCCTTCATTACATTTAATTTCAATAAATATACAAATGAGATCACATATAGGAATTGATGTGATATAAAGTCGGGTGGTCCGGGGGGGGGTCAGACACATTTAGCTCACTGTCAAACCCTTGGGATTGTTTGAGAGGGATCAAAGGTCAAACGGCAGTCAAGAGTGTCAGCAGCAGCCTGTGGCTACAGACTTGACCGTCTCCATGGAGATCCCTTACAACAGTGGGGGGGTGGCTCCTGACACCCAGCCGGGACTCGGCAGGCGAGTCGGGGACTGACATTCAATCCCTCTGGGGTGGGGGGGTTTCACAGTTCATTTCAAAACTGAAAGCAGATTTGATTCTCGAGTGATTCTGTTCAGCAGTTAAGGTTTCAATCGAAAGTGCGCTAAAAGCTAGGATTCTCACCAAATTTCTTATTTCACACAAAGGGTCTCCTCTGGGTTCAGAAAAGCTATAAGTGCTTCTATTTTAAATCATTTTCAGGAAATTTCTTGCGGAATACTTTTTGGATATATTATATATTTAAGCAATACTTGCTGAAATATTTGTCAAACTTTCTTGGATATTTAAAAGATCTGCAACTCCTTCCAAAATATAGGCAAAAATTTATTTCTGTTCAACTTTTAGCTAATTTTGTTATTTTTTTACAGCATTTCTTTTGTTTTGTTTTTTTAAGTTTGTACCATCAACTTGATCCTCATTGCCTTTTAGTTCAGTTCTTAGTTTATTTCTTTCATTGAACTGATACTAATTTCTGACTGATTTGAGCAAATTTCCCACTATTATTGAGGTCTTTGTTGTACCTCTAACCTGCCACGTATTCCAGCTCAGGGAGGAGGAGACGCCACCGTTTTGTCTCCTCAGTCTGTTTGTCTCGGCCTCCTGGCGTTTGACTTCCATTCCTCTCACTCCTCCCCTCCTTTCAGTCCTTCCACTCCTCCACTCATCCGCCGCACAGCGACTCTCCCTGCTCGGCTATCAGTCTCGGCCGGGTTTAGCGGCTCGTTGCTAATCAGCTTACTGCCAATGAGACTAAGCCTGAGCTGAAAAGGCGATTGAAGGGAGGCCGTTTAGCCAGCGGCTGACAACTGGCAATGGCCAAGGGGTAGGGGTGGGTTTGGGAGGAAGGGGGGGCAATAAAACTTGGCGGGGGAAGGGAAGATAGAAAATTGAAGCTAATATATCATCTTGGGTTTTAAGAGCGGAGACTCGAGAGTTGAGATAAAGGACAAAGGACGTGTCTCCAGAGGGGGGGGATGTGGCCACAAAAACAGCAACTCACTCAGGCATTTTCACTTGCTGCCTGAGCCTTTTTTTCTTCCAGTGGATAAAAGCTGGGACGTCGTCCAAACGGCCCAGTTTTGTTAAAGCTCCCATCGAAATTCAGGCCCCAAACGTCCCATTAGTTACAGAGCACCGCCGACAACAAAGCCTGGCCTCTGGAAGGGGGATGGGGGGTGGCGATGAAGGGGCGGAGGAGGATGTTAGGAATCAAACACTTGAGCCTCTTCATCTGCGAAGACGGCAGGATTAATGCCCCGCTGGACCGCAGAGGATGAACGAGCGTGTAGATCAAACATCCCTGCCAATCAGCCGGCGTCCGCCAACACTGTTAGCAAGGGGGTCACCATCCGCTCGAATACTGACCTCCAACCCCCGCCTCTCTCCCATGATAACGCATTTCAAACCTTTAATCGATGGGTAATTGATGATAAATCAATGTTTAGCAGAAACTGAATCTAGGCATTCTATTTAAGCTAGATCTAGGTTAGAAAATATAGCAGGGATATGTAGCACAGTGCAGTGCTTATCACTGAGAGGTGACTTCATCCAAAAAAGTAAGTAAGGGTAAATGTAAGGTTGATTAAACCGTAAAATTCATTAAACATTCATTTATTCTAGAATTGTCTAAAATCTCATGGTCATCATGTGACCCGTCACATGGTGTGGAGGGGTGTCAGACATTGGGAGAGAACCCCGTCAGTGCACCAGTCTTTTTCACCTCCACCAGCAGCTTTGGGTGGAGGAGGTGAGGATCATAGGCTTCCAGGGCGGGGCAGCAAACCGCAAACAAATTATACACCGTCCCTGAATGAGGCCTGGTCACATGACTAGAAAGAACGGCCTTTCCAGCGAGCAGCAGGCAGGAAAAACTGTGCACACACCAAAATAACTATAAGTATAAGTGCTCAGGTGACTGACTTTGGTGACACCTGCTAAAAAAAAAAAAACTGGAAGTCAACCTGCTTGCCTTTGCCCACTCTGGCAGAGCCCAGGCCCAAACAGCAGCAGAAGCAAACATCTGGCCAAAAAAGAAACTGCTGAGTCGACTAGTCGCCTTTTTTTTCCCCCCTCTTGCCTGCAGCTTTGGCCACGTCTGTGGGTCCGATTTTCATTTCAGGAAAACCAACACAGACCAAGATTGTCGCCTCAACTCCCCCTCTCCCACCTCCTTCCCGCTGAAGGACAAGAGAAAAAAATGCTTTCAGGGACCCCCATCCCCCTTTTCACTAAATTTCTTCCCTCTTAAAAAGTCTTGAAAAAAGAGCAGGATCAGCTCAGACGGAGGACAAAGGGTGAGAGGCAGAGAGAAGGGGTGGGGAGAAGGGAGGGGGAGGGAATACCGCCAGAGGGCAATTACCGGGGCTATTTCTGGAACACTGCTTTTCCACCCTCCAGTGAGGATGAAGGGGTAAGCAGGGAGGGTCCAGCTGGGGGGGGAGGGGGGGGGGGGGGGGGAGTAAAGGAGTTCACGGGACGCCCGGAAGACAGAAGACAATTACAAACATTATGAAGATACACAGATTTCTGTGTTTTTACACAAACCGATAAACAGTTTGGTCTCTGTCGCGGAAATAAATTAGGCCTCATATCTTTACATTTTTATTTTTATTATTTGCACAATATGTTTATGTATATTTGATACATAATACCTTGTTCAATTCAGATTTTTTGGCAAGTTTGAAGTAATTTATCCTGTTTCACAAACTATTCCTAGGTTATCTTTTGAGGGCTTTTTGGTTACTTCTTATTTGACTGTTGGATTGTTTATAGATGTTTAAGGATATTTTGATACTTTGTCAGATTATTCCGTGATTTTTATATAAAACATTCAAGTTATTTATTTATTATTTCATAATATCTTACTAATTGATTGATTAAAGTGATTTTCGAAATGTACTCCTCTACTGTCCAGAAAGGATCTATTTTGACCAAAACTTCTTGAAGTTTCCTGACACCAAACCACTGAAACTGGTTCCCTGAACCTCCAACCGACCAATGTTCCTTTCCAAAACCCAAAGGAGGCCGTTTGTCTCCAGAACAACAACTAAACAACGGCTAAGAACCAAAAATGGATCATTGTTATCGGAGAATGTTCGACAAGGGAGAGGGGTCTAAAAACAAGATGAGAGCCGATGCAGGGAGTTTTATGCAGGATTCAAACCTCGGCTTTCAAAGAACTTTTCTTCAGATTGAGACAACATTAGATCTGATTGCTCTATCAAGGTTCATCTATCTGGGTACCCTTTCCTGACCATCCAGGCAGACTAATAAAGTAAAATATACCCATTGTCTTCGTACAGGGACACCTTCTCTAAGTTGTACTATTACTACCACCCATAGTATAATAATATTACCAAAAATTTGCTGGGTTTTGCTTATTATTGTTTGCAATTTTAGGCAAATATGAGGAAAAAAGAGCAACTGTCACATGCTATATCAATGATAACTTGTTTTACTACATTTACATTTCACCTATCGCTATGAAGGGTATGGGTGTCGGCTGCTTGATGCAAAAATGAATATTTTAAACATAAAGTGTGAATATTGCACAGTAAAAAAAAGCCCTCATCTCTGAAATGTTGTATTGTTTACTTTTTATTCATATTATGATTCTGCTGGTGAAATTTCGTCATGGAAAGTAAATCCTTAAATTTGAATTGCGGTTTTAAGAGGTTTCAGAAGTCAAAGGACTTGTCTTTCGAATTATGAAACTAAAACACGGGCTTGTTTCATAGAATAACAACATTACAATTTACATGGTTTTTGGTTTTATTCCACTTTTTCAAGCTAATTTCTGCAGAGGACACGGGGGGAGGATGAGGGAGGCAGCAGCAGTAGCAGGAGCACAATGGTCCAGTGTGCCCTCCAGACAAGCCTTCAAAAAAAGGCACAATGACTGCTCTGTCATCAGGCCTCGTCCCACCATCCTCTAGCCACCAGCGCGGCGATGGCCTGCTCCCCAGCCGCCTGGGAGATTTTACCCAGTCTGCCACCTGAAGCAAATTGAACGTTTCTCAACACCGTCAAAAATCAACAACAACCAAAACAAAAAATCTCTGGAGGCTGGAAGATGTTTGTAGTGCATCAGAGTACAGAGTAAATGGAGTGAAACAAAGGACAGGAAGGGATGAAAGATTCAGACCCCAACCTCTCTAATGAGTGGACGCTTAAAATATTCAGAAGGGGGGATTCATTCTTAAAAACCTAAGATGGACCCCTCCTACCCCCAAGTTCAAAACCAAAAGCCAGAAATCAGAGAGGGCCTTTCATTCTTGAAGCACGGCATTAGCCAACTGGAGCGAGTACAGCCCAGCAGCACAGGGCCGTTGAGACCAACACCGAGGAAAAACACGGATCTGCTATGCCAGAGAACATCTTGGTAGGGGTCCACCAACCGTCAGACCTAAGAAACATGGGAGGTCCAGGTTTAAACTGGACATAATAACATTGGAAATACAGTGATTTATTGTCTGGACGTCAGACCTCAAGACAAAATTAAATTGAAAGAAAAAAAAAGGCAAAAAAGCTAATACCTCGGAGCTGACCCTGAAATCTTCCTCTTGAAAAAAAGAAAAATTATCCAGAACTTGGTGATTGTAGATGGAGGCAGGCTAACACTTACCATAGACTATGATTCATTGTGCTAAGCTAACTAGGTTGAGACTTGTTCCTAGTTCCGTTCGTGAACAATATACATGGTCACAGACTTAAAACTGAAAGTCTGAGGTGGTAATCTGAGCAGTATTAGATCAGTCTTTTCCCAGTCTTGGATGATATCAAATGGGTTCAATATTATCGCAAGTCTTTCATTCTCTACAGTGAGGTAACATAATTGGCAACCAATAGATGAACGCAAACAAAAAACAGAAACAAGAAACCTGGTAGACAAACAATCACCATAGTGGCAATGGCGGTATTTGCGGTATGGATGAACGGCAACAGCGAGGGACATCCCGATCAAATTGGCCCGTCCAGAAAGAGGACCGTGCGGTGGAGCTGGGGGCAGAACAGTCCAGCTTGTACTATGTCAACTCTCCAATGTATCACGACCAAGTGGAGAAGGAAAAGCAAAGAACTAAACTAGCAGATGCTCTGCGAAAAACCCAGCGAAAATATTGCGTGGTGGGGCAAATTACTGAAAGAATCTAGTTACAATCTTTGTAAAATCTCAGTCTCAGCCTAGCCTCAGACTCTAAATCTCTGAAATCTAGTCATAAGATGAGAGCAGGCGTGAGACAATAGTTTTCCACAAATCTTTTCCAAATCTTTTCAGTCTTTATATGTATGGATGGCATTAGTCTCATTGGACATTAAACTATAGTTGAGTCCTATTAAGGATTTATTTGGGCTGTAATTACATAGTAAATAAGTTGAATCTAAAACATTTTCGGTAGATTTCGGGTTTTATCTGGGTTCTGTTCATCATATTTAAGTTGTATATACATTATATTTGCTTTGTATCTAGGTTGTTTTAGTGTGGTACATGGCTTCCTCCTTCCTCGCTGAAGCTGGAAAAAAAACTTCCTGTCCTTGAGCAAACATAGAGGATGAGGAGGAGGATGACAAGCCTCACGAGGCAGATAAACTGGAGCGTCCTTGAGTGAGTTGCTGCATCACTGGCCACTTCCTGTGACCTCTCAACTCCCGAGGGGGGTGGGGTGAGGAAAGCAACCGATTTCCTCATGATGATCAATAACAGCTCACATTAACGGCGTCTAAATAGGAAGCGATTATGTGTCATAATGGGTGTCATTAATCACTTTGACAGGGGATGAAGATCAACACTTCAACCACAGGCTCAGTTTCTGTCCTTTCAAACCTCAATATAATTTTACACTTGCTCAAGAGTGTTCTAGGGTTCACCCTTTACGTGTGGGTGTGTGCGTGTGCTTGTTTTCATTTTGATGTGTAGAAGTCTATTTGTGTTGGTTTCTCTACATGTTTCTGTGTCTGTTGGTGAGAGTGTGTTTTATGTTGTTTATGTCTGTTTCTGTGTTGTGTATTTGTGTCTCTTTGTCTGTGTAGATTTCTCTTTGTGTTTTTCTATGTGTGCATGTGTGTGTATGTACAAGTCAGTGTGTTGTTTCTCTGATGTGTGTGTGAGTGTGTCTGTTCTTGTGTTGCTCTGTGTGTTGTGAGTTTGGATGAGTCTGTATGTGGTGTGTATTCAAGTCTTTTTGTCTGTTGCTGTGTGTGTGTGAGAATGTGTGTGTATGTGTGTGTGTGTGTGTGCGCGTATGTGTGAACAGCTGTCTCTATTAAGCCGCCATGAAGCTGCAAGATGTTCCTCAAACCGACTTTAACTGAAAACTGAAAGGAGCTTAAAAAAAACCTGGAGGAATGAACTCATTTCCTCTCGGCCACCAAATGACAACAGAACCCACTGCTTTTGCAGGCGCTGCAGCCAAAAACACCTTTAACCCTTTAAATACCAACTCATGTCCCTATCAGTCTAACAAAAACAATCTGAATGTGAGGGCTTTCATCCTTCCAACAGATTTTATATTTGCATGTCTCTCTTTTTGGTTGCAGTTTTTTAAAAATGTTAATTTTTATTCCTGCGCTGCGATAGACGGCATCATCAAGTGAGAATGAAGTGAAGCTGTGATTATTTTGAATGTCAAAAATTCCTGATGAAACAAAAACTTTTGATTAAATTTTGGGTAAAATTCAAGATATAAATCATAATTTACCTTTGACAGAATTTTTTTTTGCACATTTTTACTCTCAATTAATTTGAGAGATGTTTTTGATGATTTGTTGATGTATTTGAATGATTTTTGGGAGTTTTTATTTCTGGCCTTGTATTGCTGCTTTGAAATTGGTTTGCTCGATTTTTCCACACATTCTAGGTTCTGACTGAATATTTAAGAAAATGTATATCCCACTCCCTATCTCATGAGGATAAAAACCAACACAAAACAAAGAACACACAAGAGAAGAAGCACAGCCCCGGGAGGAGGCTCTGCCATCCTTTCGCCAGGGATTATTATTCATAATTCTGCCTGCTCATCGTTACCGACTCAAAGCGCCGTCTGGTGCCAGAACACAAAGCACAAGTCGGTCCACGCCGCCGTCCTCCACCTGCGCTCATAGGGAGCATCTGCTGTTTGTGCTGGGGGGATTATTTAACGGGATGAGGGTCTGCGACGACCCCAAACATGATTAAATATGGATTTCTGTGCTGGGCTGTCCTTCATCGCGTAGCCAACATGACAGGTAATGATGTCAGTGAGGAGGTCGACTAACCTGTCAAGAAACTGCTGATTAATTTGTCTCAATCCTAGGACAGCGGGGGATTCTGGCTGATCATCTCACATCTGAGGATAGTCCTCTATCCCTCAGTGTACTAGGATTAGGAACTTCTAATCCCTAACTCCTGTAAACAGGATTTGATGTGATGAACTTGTCTGTTTCTTCAGGCTCGTCTGTTGCCGTGACGACCAATGCCTTCAAACCTCTTGGGGCGAAATGTGAGGCCACCATAACAAAGTCAAAAAGAACAATGTTTATGATATGGGTCTAATGATATAAAACAAAGAGACGGCACCAGATATTTTTTTGTCAAAATACAGTGAATTCATGTTTACTAATCACTGTTGATTTCTCTTTTCTGAGTACTTCCCCAAGAAATACTGAAACATGTGCCAGTGAAAAATAAACTTTAACAAAGGAGCTCCACCCACCTCTTTCCGAGCGTGCTCAGTGGCATACTGAGGCTGAGTTGGGCTCTCGGGGCATTGCGGGGGCGAGCAGTCAACCGGGTGGCAGCAGCCGGTGGCTCCCCGGGGGGTTCAGAACCACGGGCTGGGCTGGAGGCAACCCCGTTCAAGTCCTTCAGGACCTGGTAGTTGATCTTGGAGGAGATCTTCTTCTGCTCCAGCATCTTCTCGATTGCTTCGTCTGCTGTGCTTGCCCGGATAGGAGCTCTCCGCTTGGCTGAGGACTTGGGCTGGAGGGTTCAAGTGAAGAGAAGTAATTATGCTCCGAGTGAGCTGGAATATGGCAAAGACATCATACACAGTGAAACCAACTGCATCTGGAGAAATGTGATATTACATCAAAGACAAAAAAATATATCACAGGGGGAAGGGCCACTTCAAAAAAAATCTAAGTCCATTCCCAAATGGACATAATGTAAAGTAATATGACTGTAACAAACATGTTTACTGCAACCAAAGACAATCATTGTTGTAATATGGGTAAGGGATAGGGAAACTTGGTATTGCTCTATGGTTTGTAAAAAACAACATCCATCTACAACATCCATCTTATCCTACACTCAGTGTCACAGTGTATGCTGGAGCCTATCCCAGCTGTCATCAGGCAAGAGGCTGGGTACCCCCTGGACTGGTCAGCAGTCCATCACAAGGCCACAAATACTAACAGACCTGCTGCATGTTTTTGGACGATGGTACGAAACCAGAAAACCCAAAGGAAACCCATGCAGACAACATGTAAACTCCACACAGAAAGTTCCCTTTGTTGCAATCGAACCAGGGACTTTCATGCTGTGAGGCTGAAGCAGTAACCACTGTGCCACTATGCCACAAAAACAACGTATATTCTTAAGGATAAACAAAATGTTTAATAGAGGGTTTGGAACAAATTTGTCAGGCACTTGTAATGGCTACTCATTTCATGAATGATCCTGGAGGAGAAGAATCACAATCTGCCAAACTATAGTCAAACACTTCTTATCCCTTATCCCCTTACCAACCTTTTTAAAATTTTATTGTTTTTGACTCTACTATAGTGTACAAATGTAGGAAATTTCCTTAAGTCAAGACCTCTACCTTTGCTGTGATGTCCCATATTATTAGGAGATGGCATTAAATACAAACATATGTCACTGTGTACAGCATGTTTATATTGTTTCAAAATGTATTGAAAATAAATGTATTTAAGAAATTTTTGTTTTAGAGAGACAGCACAGATGCCACACTTCTGACTCACAGCAAGAAGGTCTGTGTTTCAATTCTGATCGAGGGGCCTTTCTGTGCAAAGTTTTTTTTCATTTTCTTCCCATGTCTGCATGGGTTTACTAATGCAGCCTCAGGGGGGCATAAGCCAGTGACTCTGAGCTGGTCTCATGCCCGAAAAATGCAGAGGGTTGCATCAGGAAGGCCATCCAGCGTAAAACTTGTGCCAAAACAAAATAAGCAAGTCGAACCTACAAATCTCATACTAGATCGGTCAAGGCCTGAGCTACTGTGGGTTGAAGAAGGATAGGAGGAAGGCGTGGTCGAAAGCAGAGAGAGAGAAGGAAAGGCAAGAGTTTGGGACTTAAGAGTAAGGAATTTGACTATTGAGACAATGACAGACAACGAAAGTTAGACAGTTGGTTGACATGATGCAGAGAAGGAAGGTGTGTCCGTAAGATTAGGTGGAAAGGTAGCAAGGCTAGACGATTAGGTGCAGGTTTAGAGTGGACTAATCCATGGTACTGACAGGAAGAGAAATAAAGGAGAAGTTTATTAGGAATGGCCTGGAGGTGCAAAGAGAGTCAGATAGACTTATGGGTCTGAAACTGGAAAGTGAAGGTGTGATGCTCACTGTCGTTAGTGGCTATGCCCTACAGGTGGGATGTGAGTTAGAGAAGGAGAACTTCCAGACAAAGTAAAATGAAGTGATGAAGAAGATCCCCAAAGGTGAGAGTGGTAATTGGTGCAGACTTCAATGTATATGTTGTCGCAGGAAATAGAAACGATGAAGAAGTGATGGCTAGGTTTGGTATCCAGGATAGGATCACAGAGGGCCAGAAGGTAGTAGGCCTTGCAAAAAGGATGGAAATGGCTGTGGTGAATACTTTTTCCAGAGAAGGCAAGAGTTGAGAGCAGCAGGTAGACTACATCTTGAATAGATAATGTAATCTATATTAAAGGAGATCAGTGACAAGGAGATCAGTAATGGTAGGTGAGAGTCTAGCCAGACAACATAGGATGGTGGTTTGTAGGATGGTTCTGGTGACAAGAAAGATAAAGAGGACAAAGTGGTGGAAGCTGAAAAGGGAGGAGTGTTGTATGTTTTCAGGGAAGAGTTGAGAAAGGCTCTGGGTGATCAGGGAGATCTTTCAGATGACTGGACAGCTCCAGCTAATGTGATCAGCGAGACAGCTATGAGAGTACTTGGTGTGTCGTCTAGAAAGAATGCAGATAAGGAGACTTGGTGGTGGAATGAGGAAGTGCGGGAGTATATACAGAGAAAGGTCAGCAAAGAAGAAGTTGGACACTGAGGGGACTGAAGAGAACAGACAGGAGTACGGGGAGATGAAGGGCAAGGTAAAGGTAGAGGTAGCAAAGGCCAAACAAAGGGTGTCTGACAACTTGTATGCTACATTGGACAGTAAGGAGGGAGAGAATAATTTATACAGGTTGGCAAAACAGAGATAGAAAAGATGTACGGCAGATTTAATGATGATTAAGGACAGAGGGAAGTGTATTGACAGGTGTTGGAAGAGTGATGGGAAGATGCAGAGAGTACTTTGAAGAGGTGATGAATGAGAAAAACAAAAGAGGTAAGGGTAGATGAGGTGACTACTTTGACAATAAAGTAGCAGAGATTAGTAAAGGTAAGCCGAGGAGGACACTGAGGAGGATGAAGAGTGGAAAAGCAGTTGGTACAGATGAGATACCTGTGGAAGTGTCAAGGAGAGGCAGCAGTAGTGTTTCAGAGATGTTGAGCTTTTCTTTTGGATTGACGAGGATAGATAGGATCTGGAATGAGTCTATCAGAGGAACAGGACATGTTAGATGTTTTGGAAAGATGTTTTGGTTCGGTCATGTAAAGAGGAGGAATATTGAATATATCGGTAGAGGGATGCTGAGGTTGGAGCTCCCAGGCAGGAGGTCTAGAGGAAGACCAAAGAGAAGATTTATGGGTGTAGTGAGAGAGGACATGAAGTTAGTTGGTGCGAGAGAACAGGATACAGAGTTAGGGTTAGATGGAGGGTTTCCTCCAGATTCTTCAGTTTCCTCCCACAGTCCAAAAGCATGCAGTAGGTTCACTTGAGACCCTAAATTACCCAGACGTGTGAATGAGAAGGTGAATGGTTGTTTGTCTGTATGTGGCCCTGCGATCAACTTGCGATAAATCCAGGGTTAACCCCATCTCTCGCAGACAGCTCTGATAGGCTGCAGCCCCCAGCAACCCTGAGTTCAGGACAAGCGGTGTAGATAAATGAATGAATAAATATCATTGCAAAAAAAGAAAGAAAAACAGGGGGGGGTTAAAGTGTTTCCCCATAGCTTGTCTATCATCTCACCTTCCTCTCCTTGTAAATGCCAAGCTCCTTCTCCTTGGCGATCTTGGCTTCCTTTTCTAGGAGGGGGGGCACAATGACAGTATGTACATTTTCAGACTGGAGGAATGGTAGTGGGTCATCAGGGGAATCAATGTTGCAACAGGAGACGTATACAATCTCTACCTTTCTGCTCTTTGAGGTAGTCTGAGTTTTCTGCCATCCAGAGTGCTGTCTTGATCTTGACTTCTTGGTCACTCAGCAGGTACTGAGAACAGACAGCGGATAAAAGTTGATTTCAACAAAAACAAGAACCGGCCAAAAAAAGACGCAGACCCCCTGCACCCCCCCCACCCCCCCCCCCAAAAAAAAACAAATAACCACCATAATGACAAGAAAAAAAAAAAAGAAATTCCTTGAAAATCAATAGAAGATTTGGGAGGAGGAAGAAAAGGAAGAGACACCGCAACAAGAAATGAAAGACACACAGTATGAGTTGTCACTAAGATGGCAGTAAGAAAAATATTGTCGATATTTGCTGAAAACCTGAAGGTAAGTGTCTTAGACATAGATACAAATTTTTATGAATGAATTTGTTTATTGAGTATATGAATTTCCAAAATCTGCAAGGAAATCATCAGATTTAACCATTAGCTGTCATCAGCCAGCACGAAACTTTGTGATCACAGAATGTTTCAGTCACATTCATAAGGCTAAACTGGATGGACGGTGGGGCTCCCAGGGAACAGGACATACCAGCTCGATCTCGCTGTCATCGATGCCGCTCAGGTCCAGTTCGCCGCTATCAGCTGCTGCCCCTATGGAGACACATGCACAAACACATATTTTTCAGCCTAAGGAGGAAATGCCAATGACAGACAGCCTCCAGCCGACTGTGTTGGCAGAGTGTCCATCAGACAGAGGTCATGTGACACAGGACACATGAGATGTTTTTACTGAGGCTTCTCCATCCTGCCCGGACAAAGTCCACATACCTGACAGAATCTACTTAAGGAGAAATCAAGGCGAAATCCCAGCAAACCAAACTTCCCCAAAACCTATATTAAACAACCGAAACCTCTTCAGGTCAACAGTTGATCTTATGACTTGCTCGTCAAATCTGGTTTCCTTTGACTGGATCCATGCTTATCCCACTTTGGAGGCCTGGGATTTATGATCAAACTGGTCACCATGGCAACATGCTTTATGGCATCACGATGTCTTTGACTAGTGTACCTGTGTAGGATTTAAATCTAATTATTTGAAAATCGGCAAAATAGTGGCACAAAACTGAACAAAAAACTCCAAACATTTGAAGTATTTTACAAAAGAAGTCAAATATTATGTCAAGGGAAGCAAAAAAAAACAGGTGTGAAGTTAAAAAGACAAGCAGAAATGACGCCAGTATTTTGTGGAAAATTGACAAATAAATAAAGGAGAAACGAAATGAAATCAAAATGAAAAAATGTCTAAAAAGTCATAGAAATAACCTGAACTTTTAAAAAGCCCTTGAACTAAACTGAAAATTAAAGTTGTTTGTTTCAGGTAGGATTCATTTTTGGTAGTTGCTTTAACTTCCACCTTGGACCGTCGCAGGCTGGCTGTGCTTCCAAAGCCTCTGCTACTTCATTATCGGGGAAACAGGTGTGACAACGGGTCATGTGGCACGCCGGCAACTACTCTGGAAAGGAGAGTCGTTCGGGTGATATCTGTGTCCGAGCAGCGGTACGACTACTTCCTTTGATAAGACCAGATGGGCCCAAGGGGGAGATAAGGTCTAGAGCCAGGGTGAGCAGGAAGGGGAAGACTTATCTGCACCCGCTAATTTCATTAAACTGTGGGTGAGTTTGGATGAAACTGCAGAACCGGCAGACTGGACACCTCAGACAGAAACTACTTGGGGATGGGGGAGGGTCCGCAGGAATTACAGAAAGAAGAAAATCAAGATAGAAAAAAAAGAATGTTCTCAAATTTCCAATACACTAAATAAAAGCCCCAAAAGGGATGAAGTAATCTAAATGTGAGAGACAGTTTAAAAACCAAATCCAGGACTTTAGCAGGAAAATGTTACGAGAAAAATTATCTCGAACAAACTACTCTAAATGTACCAATGAATTGCAGATCGACTGAAAATATCATTCAGTTAAAACAACCAGAATGAAGACTAACCTGTAAAGTACAAAGAGGGTTGGCAGGACACAGCCCTCCACCAAGAACAATTCTTGTAAAAATTACAAAGAACTGATAATAGTAATTACTTGAAAATGTCCAATTACCAAAATAAGAGCATAAAGATAAAAAGTAAAAACACAATAAATGAAATTACCAACCACTGATGGAGCAGAAACCTAGAATAATTATTAACAATAATAACAATTTATCAATTTTCAAAGACGTAAGGTTATTGTGAAAGGTCTCCAGGAACATTCTGATGTAGAAGAAAGCATCAAGCTGACAATAGCAGGAAGCAGAATAAGAGGAGCTCAGACCATAATATTAGAGGAAGAACACATCTCTCCTCCTCCCCCCCGCTGATAGACACAACAGTTACCTCTTCCTGTGGGACAGGGGAAGCCTCCGGCGGCGGCTTAGGCTTCCCTCACTACTGATTTTCTATTTATATACACAGTTTCAGCCTCATACAACAGCGGCTCCCCTTGGAGTAAACCTCTGACCCAAGGGGGAGACGGAGCCTTCAAGGCTTAGGGGAAGGGGTGGGGGAGTTGGCTCTGAATATGGAAGGAACGCAACAAATAATGATTTAAAAAAAAAGGTAGAAATTCAGAGGTGAAAAATCTATAAACAGCAACTGGGAAAGGGCCAAAAAATGTTTAGAAATTACAGAAAAATCTCCAACCACAACCTAAATGACTAAATTTGGCAAAATACCAGTGGCAATGAAAAATAAAGGATTCAAGAGGGGAATTTTTTTTATTCCATTTTCATCTATTTCCCAAACTAAAAAGCAACAATCTTCCAAAAATGAGCAGGAAACAAAACTTGTAAGATATTCCCTTAACTTCACCGAAGACAGAGACCACTGTCTTCCAAAATCTATGTGAATTTCTTGAAAAGTGTTCAGTTCCAATTTTCACAGTAACTCTGGTTTTCTAGAAAACAGTTACTGTTCCAACAAATTCCAACAAATTTGCATTTATTCGTCCCTTTATTTGTAATTTCTGCCAGAATTTTAAACATTTTCTTTCAAATTCACTTCAGTAATTTCAGGTTTATTCATTTCTCCAGATCTTCAATTCCTTTCTATAATTTTGCTCTGAATTGTTAAATTATTTCTTGGCATTTTTTTTCTTGCTGAGCTTCAGTTCCTTTCTTGATTTTTTCTGTGAATTTCAAGCAGACTCCTCTCCGGCGCCATGTTTGCTTCCTGCCAATCCTGCCGAAAGGAAACCATCCAGAAACAAAGTCTGGTCAGAGAATGCAGATGCTTCACCAACGGACGAGTGGCTGCTTCTCTGATCCTCAGAGGCAGGTAACATGAACACATGATTATCACAACCACCGCCCCCCTCCCCGCAGCAGCCCATTTGATGTGGCTACCTAGAGTAAGATGCTTTGCCAGGAGGATTTTCAGAGGGATTTTCTGATACAGATGAAGAAAGAAAAGGAAGACAACGGCAGTGAGGAGAAAAGTCCTGCAGGAGTGGGCGCTAACAGGTTGTGGAGGCGCCAGAGGGGAGGAGACAAGGGAAGAGGAAAGACGGAGGTGAGACAGTAAAGGGAGAATTAAAGCTGACATGAAACTCCTGCTGAGACTCTTCAATCATTAAAAACATCAGACTCACTGATGTGAAAAAAATAAGACACCTCAATGAAGACTTGGATAACTTGGAGACAGGTTTCAACATGTCACTTGTCTGACTGGACTATTTTCTGTGGTGTATGAACTCACCCGCTAGATGTTTCACACAGATTTTAATGTGAAATTTGAACAGAATTTCTTGCATAGTTTTGGATGAATTTTACCAAATTGTAGTTTTTTATTTTAGCTGATGTTTTGTTAGTTTTTCCTGAAATTTTTGGATTCATTTTGGATCCATTTTTTTTCTCCTATTTCTTAAAGAAATTTCTTTCATCTTTTTCATCTGTTTTCCATAGTTTGTTGACTTAGCAGGATTTTGATCATCTGGAGAAGCTGTGGTATATGACAATTAGTTGTTTTCTGAAAAACAACTTGTGAGACAGCAGGCAGGCTTCCAGGTGACAGGAAGAAGAGGAGGAAGAGGCAGATGAATAGTAAAGGAAAGGTGAGCAGTTTTTCATGTCTGTCTGATCTGGAAACGTCAGGAAAACGATAACACTGGAAAGAAAAAGCCACGTCGGCCAAAACCATATCAAGGTGTCAACCTGCTGACTCCTCCGCACCTCCTGCTCCCCCAAGAAAACCTGTGTGTGTGTGTGTGCGTGTGTGTGTGTGTGTGTGTGTGTGTGTGTGTGTGTGTGTGTGTGTGTTTGGGATGAAGGGCTCTGCTGGAGGATCACTCATCTTTCTGGCTTCAAACACAGAAGTTCATCATGTCAGCAACAATCCTGATCCTCCACCTGTGCTGGGGGGGATCAGGCGGGGGAAGGGGGTGTTGACGGGTTCATTTAGCAGCTCTTCACATGCTCTGCTGGCTGATCCAGAGAATCATTATGGGATGTTTTCTGCCTTTAGCAGATCTGAGGTTCAGTGGGGGACCAGACATCTTCACCACGGTCCGACCAGCAGCAGCTCCAAACATCCCGCCACGTCACTTTCACCGCGTCGGATCCCTTGAAAAGCACCACCAAGCGGAGAGTGCACGCAGACCTTAATATCTGATTTCTGGAAGGTTCTCAAGGATTCACCTGATGTTTCAGTGATTTCTGAGAAACAGGAAGTCTTTCTGACACTGGCATTAGTTGGCATCTGGAGTTGCGCCAAGCCTTCTCTACTGTCACTTGGTAAAACTGTTCTACGACTTTCGGGTTCTTCGTCACCTGGACAAGAGGTTCTCCTTTTTCACCCCTCAGCCTCCAAACCCACTCAGAAAAATCCAGCGTTATTTTTCACCACATGTTACTGAACCTCACCCCAGTTACATGTTTGATTGTCACGTCTGATAATCTCTCCGCATTAAAATATGACGGACGGCGGTGCGTCCTACTTCTCCATCAGACGGCCTCAGTTGATTTATTCATCCAACTGTCTGAAGTTCTTTTTTGTGGGGGGAAAAAAAAGATGGAGCCCCGATTTTTTGGCAAGTGGGACAAATTGACAGGACAGGTCTTTGATCACGGACTTCCACCAGGAGTTGTGGGAGAAGAGTGACGAGCACCAAGGAAAAAAATACACCGGGTTGTCATCAGTACGAGTTCTCCTTGTTCGGTCTCCAAGCAGCCGGTCAAAACAACAGAAAAGACGTGACGCATGTCGGCGACCATGTCTTCAAACCTCAGTCTGGACAAGAAGGCTCTGGGGTCTGAAGGGGGCCGATGGGCAAACAAAGACAATGAGAGTTCTGCTAAAAGACCAAAAACACCATGGTCCACTCAATTTCGCAAGACTTTCGAGTTAAATCTGGATATAAATGGTCAAAGGAAAATAGCAATCAACTAAAAAATCAGCAAGAAACAGAGCAGAAAGGGACTTAAAAACAATAAACTAAAAGTCAAACCAATAAGGAGTCATGTGTGAAACCGTCCAAAAATCCTGAAAAAAAAAAACAACAAAGTATTGGCCAAAATTATGCAAAATAAATATAATGTTGAGAAATCAACAAGGAAAATGCTAAAATTAATTCCAGACATGAACGTGTAAGAATCTCAGAGACGGCGCAGGGATGGTCGACATGTGAGGGCAGAGGTTCTTCAGCATTCTAGTTTGTTTTCTCAAAACCAAGGACTCTTGTCTAAATATATCAGGGTATTTGGATCATCCTGGCAGGAGGGGGTGATGGGGAGCAGGCACTGGAGGTTGGGGTCACTTTCAATTGTCTCTCTCAGCCCCCATGTCAATGAAAGCCCCATCCTTTTTATATATTGCCTTCTCCAGGGGGCAGGGCTTCGAACCAATAGCCTTCCCACCTTCTTCTATACTGATAATCCGATTCAGAATCTTAAAATAAGGATAACCCACTTCCTGGATCTCAGTTCCAAAACATACAGAAGAATTTCCGAGGATCTGCTACTTCTAGATTATAGGACAAGGAATTTGAAGGCCTACAGAAGATTAAATTGATTTAAAAAAATAAATAAATAAAATGCAGTGAATATTTTCGGTTCTTAACAATTGCTTTGAGTACATGTTAAAACTGTCCGTTCAGTTTGATGTCAAACAGACAGATGGACCAAGTGATGGTCGTTAAAATCAGCCAGACTGTAAATTAGCAAAATAAAAAATAAAAAAAAATCAGAAGATACTCAAACCTCCCAGTGTGACTTTGATCAGTTGGATGTGTTGAATCCCAGCATGATGCTGCAGAGTCACCTGACAACTCGCTATACTGCCAAATGTCAGATGATTATTAGAGATGTCAGATAAATATTAGCGAGACATGAGATGGGGGTGGGGGGGGGGGGGCAGTCTTCAATCCTGCTTGAACCTCCTGATGCTTTTGAAATCCTCTTTTTGAGGAGATGTCCTGGACCGCATTGCCTTCAGATACATGAGGAAGCTTCATGAGCATGGCCAATTTCCTCTTAATGGAATTCTCCACCTGAGCGAGGCCCAACGAGCAGGAACCAGGCAGAAATTAAGAGGACGCGATTATGACAGGTAATTTAGAACAAATTAAATGATACATTTCTGGTCATTCGCAGCTGGTTAATAAATCAATGGGGGCAGTTCATGGATAATTAATCAATTAGTTTCAGGTAATTTATAATCAATTATAATAACTGACTTTCAACATTTTGTTTTGCTTTTTAAACACATTTTGAGTTAAGTTCTTATACTTAAGGTCACCTTCAGTTGGTTTAAGGCTGATTTCTATCTTTGTTTTTGAACTGATTTTAAGGTAAATCAGAGATTTCTTCTTAATCTGAAGGTGATTAAACATCATTTTCTTATATTTCTGTCAATTTTCCAGTTTTTTGAGTAACTTCAGGATCTTTGAAGGAGTTCTACAAGAATTCCAGGGGAAAGGAGAGGATTTTGGCCCTTTTTTCCTCCCTTCATCAGTTACTGCCTCCAGTGCACATCTCAGTCGCAGCCTGGCCGAGTGTCATGTCTGCTGAGGCTCAACGCTGCAGAGTGTGCGTGCATGTGTGCGTGCATGCGTGCCTATAGCGGCAGCTCTCGTAGCCCCGACCGCTCACTAAACGCTCGCTGTCATCCCCTGACAGGCCGGCGGCAGCAGACAATCCCTTTCTCTCCTTCAGCCACAAGACACACATCATCTCCAATCACGTCCTGCTGTACTGACACACACACACACACACACACACACACACACACACACACACACACACACACACACACACACACACACACACACACACACACACACACACACACACACACACACACACACACACACACACAACATTATTCTGTATTCCAGGCACACATGGCTGCTGCTCAGCTTGTAGTGACTCAGTGGAAGCCTGTGATTGGCCGTCAGCCGACAGCTTGAAATAAACATAGCGCCTCCTTCGAGAGGCAGCGTCCATCTCGCCATATGTCCGTCAAGCTCAGTGTTACCGCCGCGGGCTCCATAAAAAAAAAAAATTAAAAATGTGTACATATCCAACACGCCAGGGGCCGGCCAGCTGTCAGAGCTGGAGACGGCTAATGGAGGCAATTATCTGTGTTAATTAATGATGAGCCTTTATTAATGAATGGGTAAATTGATTTGAAAGGTTCCGCGGAGACAGAAGCAAAAAAAGCTGATTGTCATTCACTGACAGCTGTTTTTGTGATTTCTCTCCAATTGCAGGTTCCTTTCATCTTCGACTGCCTCCTGGAATGTTTTCTAAAATTTGGGAAAAAAAATTTGACTTGAATTTCATGACTTTTTTTTTACTCCCGGTTCCCATCCAGCTGGCAGTGTTTGGCTGGTTTCTCTTTGGCAATTAGTTGCTAATTTGAAACGACTCAGCTTTCCATTCTTTGGAAGGACAATCTTCTTCACAATTTTTGGCCCTTTTTTTGGCTTGATCTCAGGCTGAAGTTACTGTAATTTCACGCTCGTTTCTTCATTTGATTGCAAATGTTAGCGTTTAATTGGCTTTTGCTTCTTTCCAATTATATATTAAATTCATGTTAATGTTCAGGTCATTTTTCTTGCATATATCTAAGTAAAATTTCTGAACTCATCAGGACATATAATGCAAATGCGTGTTTGGCTGATATTCTGCAAACGAAGCCTTTTGTTCCTGATTTTCAGGGACGCACAAGCTAATTATTATGCTAGCATTTCCTACACAATTCTGTGATTAAATCCCTCTCTGACTCTTCCTTTGACACAAGAGCGCCCTCAGAGTTTTTTTTTAGCTAATTGCTAATTCAGATCTCTAAACTGTGAGTCCAATTTCAAAACCGGCATCAGTGGAAAGGTCTTTCCGCCAGCGCTGGATCACAGGGGGAGGGGTTTCACAGGCAAAGGGTTGGTGGTGGTGGGAGGCAGGGGTGTTTACGGGGTCTCGGTACGCCTCCCTTAGCAGTGGCATTGATTGAGGTATTTTCAGCCAAGCACTTAGCACAGTGGGTGACGTCCTTCA
Source organism: Fistularia commersonii (assembly GCF_037954325.1). Classification (NCBI taxonomy): domain Eukaryota; kingdom Metazoa; phylum Chordata; class Actinopteri; order Syngnathiformes; family Fistulariidae; genus Fistularia; species Fistularia commersonii. The sequence goes on along the minus strand of NC_141284.1, from coordinate 16,333,729 downwards.
TCGACGTCGACAACCTCCCTGTTCCAGGGAAGGTGTTAGTGCTCTGATTCCCTTCAGACCCAAATAGTTCATGCAACAACAAGAGAAATTGACTTAAAAATTAGAAGACATTATGAAATGAAATGAAATGAAATGAAAATAAGTTGGTCATCTACAATCTTGCCAAAAAAATTACAGCAATTTATATAATTAACTAATTAATTAATTGATGAAATCAAGAAATCTATCAAACTGCTAGGAATAAAAACGAAAACCAACAACATGTGACAATAAAGAACGAATTGCAACAAATCACTAAAAACTCCCAAAGGCCTTAAAATTCACCAATGAATCCAAAACATATGAAAGAAATTAGCAACGACTGATTAAAAAACACCACAAATAGTAAGAAAAAATATGAAACTGAGAGAAACTGAGAAATTGATTGAATTTGTTGCCTGTAAACCAGGGACAATGAAAATGACTGATCTTTTCTTCTGGGGTTTTTCTGACATTTTGGGCTCCAACTTCCAGACGAAGCTTCGTCTCCATGCAACTAAAAACACGCCAGCAACAGACCGCTTTCCATCTGAGAGAAGATCAACCGGTTGAACACACACCCTCCAGTCCACAATTACAGCCCAGCAAAAAGTAAGTGCACTTGCACGCACGCGCGCGCACACATACACACAAACACACACACACTGATCAAAGCTCAGTCTAATAACAAGCTTGTGTGTCTTCACTTAATACTTCAAACATCCAACATCCAACTGGGGGTGTGTGACCCCCACCCCCCTCCAAATTTTGCTCTGTGTTCTGCACCCCCCATCGTTTGCACCACAATCATCTTGAAGACGACCAGAAATCTGCCAGATCTACAGAGCGGAACCCAAGCAAACACCAACTGTGGACGTGGAAACAAACAAGCACAAAGCACACGTGAACAGGGCCGAAGGACATGTGACTCTGTTACACAAAACGGTGGGGAGAAAAAAGTAAAGAAAGTAAGACAGAGAAGGAAAATGAAAAAGGGAGACAGCCAGGATAGTGCGTTCAAAAAGTAAAAACAATTTATTTGTTTTAATTCATTTAATTTTAGGGGCGGCATGGCGCAGGAGGTAGAACAATAGTCTTTGGACCTTGTTTAATTCCGGCTACTCCTAGTGTGTCGAAGTGTTGTAGGGCAAGACACTGAACCCCTAACTGCTCCCCTGGCACTGGTCGATGGCAGCCTACTACTCATGGGTCATCTATGATGGGTTCGAGAACAACTTTCCCCATGGGGATTACGGTTATAAAGGATAAATTATTAAAGAAATTATTTAAAGAAAATGAAAAAAAAACAACAAAAAAATTTAGACATTAAGAGACACTTTGTCAGGAAAAAAAAAGATTGAACTGGCTCGAATTACAGAACATTTTTTTGAAATGACAAATTTTGTACAGAGCCACAAATTAGCTAAACTTGGCTCTCTGGTTATTGCCAAAATTGGATTTCTGGCAATAACCAGGAAGCCATGAAAATATTTAACTTAAAAATTAAAATAAAAATCAACATCAGATTGAGCAACAAATGAGATGAAAATCTGTAAAAATGAGACTTCTTCCCAAGAAGGAATAAGAGGGGATGGTAGTGACAAGATTAAGGGGCGGGGGTGGGGTTGGGGGGGTCAGCCTCCATCCTGATGGCCATAAAAGACTCTCCTTTCCCCCCATTTTAATGACTCTTGGTCATTGCACTGACGCAGAGTGATGTCACTTCACAACCGAGCCGCAGAACAGTAAATCAGAAACAACTGAGCACATAGACAGCAAATCATCAAAGTGTTAAATTACAATGGAAAAAAAATTACAACAGAATGTTGCAGAAAATGCAATGAAGGATCAAGAAATTGGCCAAGATTTAGCACCATATCAGCGGGAAATGTGCGCAAAAAGCAGACTTGGAGAAAAGTCCAAGTCCAAGACAATACCTGTGAGGAACTGGCCTCAAGTTTGATCCATTTAAGAGGGTAGAAAATATAAGAAAAAAAAGGCAAGGCATTTGGGAGAATTTTTCCAAAACACTTGCTCAAAAGCTAAAAAACAATGATAAAAAAATTCAAGAATCAACCTTCAAGAAATCCGAGAGGAATTTGCCTAAAATGTGTTCGAATAAATAAATAGAAAAAAATTAAGATATAACTGATTAAAGACCCGAAGCTCAGAGAAATTCGCATTTAAACTACAGTTCAACCTCAATTTTTCTTAATTTCCACATTCAATTTGAACCAAACAAATACTAACCCTACCACATTCTGATTTAATTATCAGGGTGGGGGAATCAAACAATCACTTTTTTTATGAGGAATGTTTGTTCACTTTTCAGATAATTTCATCAAATTCTCAAGAAATTCAAATTTCCAAATAATTTCTTGAATTTCTCATGTAATTTCTTGCAATTGGTTTCAAATAAATTTTCTGCGAATATGTAATTGATTTATGGCAATCCCCCTGATAATCTCTTGCTATTTTATCTTGTCCAATCAGTTTGTGTCGGAAGATTGGAGGATAAACCACAAACCACAGAAGAGGAAATGACTGAGACTTAGGAGGGAACCTCCAAGCACACTGACCATTTTCCTTACTGTCGCCGATGCAGCTGCTGATGGACTCGGGGAGGCCCAACGTGGCGGCAGTGGGCATTGTCCCCAAGATGGAGGCCAGCGACGGTGCCTTGCGCGTTGGGACGCCCTGACCTTCGTCTTCCTCTTCCTTTTCCTTCTTGGGGCCCGTCTTCTCCAGTTTGACCAGAGCTTCCAGTGTGATGTCACCCATTTCTTTGCCGAAGTGTTTGGCCACTGCCTGAATCACCTCATCCTCCTCTTCCTCATCCCGTTCCTCTTCCTCCTCGAGCCTGACTTCACTACCATCCGCCCGGACACAGGCAGGATTATCCACTTCTAAAGAAGAAGGGGGGGGGTTAATGCCCATTTTTTTACTGAAGAACTACAACTTTTCCTGCTTTTACAAAGAGCTGAGCTGGAAAATTTAACAGATAGGAGGATTTTTTTTCCCTTTTTTTAAATTAAAGTAAAATTTCAGCCCATTTTAAAACTACAATGAGATGTTTCTTAATTTTCAGATACTCTATTTTATATTCCACATATTACTTCCTCTCAAGTTGCCTTGAACATTTCTGTTGCTTTGCGGTCAAACCTCTGAAGTACTACGGAGCCAACAGGGCAGATCTCACCAACCTCCCTGGGTGTAGGCAGCGTAGATCCCCTTAAGTCTGGGCCGGCTGGACTCCAGCTCGCCGTCGATCTTGTCCTGATAGTCCTGGATTTCATCTGCTCAATGGGAGATGCAGTAACGAGTACATCAAAAATAAGATGGCGTCTATTGTGGAGGAGGCATCCGCCCCTGTACCCATCTTCAGCTGATCCCATCAGCTACACCATCCTAAACCTAAACCTTAGTCCACCAAGGGACCCGAGCGACCCTGCTCTATCAGTCCATCCTGCTCAAGGACCCCCTGCACAACCTCATGAAAACATTTATCACGCCTCGTCGTTGAATAAAGAAAATAAATGGTTTTGCGGGTATGTAAGTCTTATTTACATACATTTGGTATTTAGTTCCTTTCCATTCTCTAATTTCCTTGTGCCTTAGTTACGTTTTGAGTTTTATCAGATCTTACCAGCTTTAATTACAATTTTTGTGTCATTTTTCCATTGATGTGGGACAAAATATGAATGGACAGAACAGGAAAATGTGCAAAAAAAAAAGATAAATTACTAAAAACTGACAAAGACTAAGAACTAGAGTTGAATAGAAAATTACCTTGAAATTGACAAGAAATCAATAGAAATATTCAATCTTTGTTGCTAGAAACTCAGATCGGAGGCTCAAATTATGAGCAGAAATTAAATAATTAAAAACTGACATAATTTAATCCTGAAAAAAATAAAATTGAGAAAAAAAAAAAAAAAAAAAAATCAACAAATCCCTACAGAATCTCTCTCAAAAAAAAAATCTGTGAAAATCACATAACGTTTCAGGGCACGATCTTAGATGTAGGAAGGAGGTCAACTGACCTAACAACCTCTCCACAATGTTCAGACGACGGATCCTTCAGCAAACAGAAAATACCCTGTTAATTTTTGCCATACCTTCGAAGTCATCAATCATCTTCTTCTTCAGCTCCACTTCCAGCTGGAGGGAGGAGGAGATAATTAAAAACCATCTCAATCAGTTGCGAGGAAAAATCCTTTCACAATAAAAGACCCTGGGCCCCAACCTCGTGGACTTTCTTCTTTTTAAGGCCGGCCGTGTAGCAGGGGGGGTCACACTCCTGGTCAAGGTCAATTTTCATAAACTCCTCGATAGTCAGCAGGCTGGTGGGTGTGTCCTCAAACTCCGTCAGTCTGTCGGCCAATCGGAGAGCCCGATGGATATGACTTACTGACACAAAATCAACATATTTTCATGATAATGCATACAAAAGACTTTTTTGTGAAAGGTAATCATACAAAGGTTTTTTTGTATGGATTAGGCTTATCCTTCTTCTTATATATCTGTATGTCTGTGAGAGTGTTTGTGTAACATGAAAAGATAAAATCTTAAATAATGAGATAAAACATGTGTCTTCAGTTCAGTAGGGTCTGTTTTCCTCAGTTTGGTCCCAAAAGGTGTCCTCCACCCACCTTTTCCTCAGAGTAGTTTCACACACTTTCACCACATCCACAATTTCCTTGATGGTCCGTCGGAAGTCATACATCCGAGCGGCGACCAGAAGAGCTGCAGACAGGCAGGCAGACAGACAGACAGACAGACAGGCATGCAGACATCAAAGAGGGCTGGGGGAGGGGTTTGCTTTCAACAACAAAAATCATGGGTGTTTTATATCTATATATATATATATATATATATATAGAGAGAGAGAGAGAGAGAGAGAGAGAGAGAGAGAGAGCGAGAGAGAGATAAAATAGATAAAAAAGAAAATAAGTACAAACTTTCCTTAGTCAGAAGACTTGTGCTTCCTTTTTTTCTTCTTTCAAAGCACTGAAAGTGAACTAATGCTTTGCTGACACCAACCTTAAAATAAAGACTCTGATGTTCAAATCTTTATGCCAACGTCACAGTAACGTCTTTCTAGCTCATGACCTTCTGACATGGTAAAGGTGTCTTTCTGATATTGAAACAACATCCAACCAGCATCAACCTGAGGTTACACGGACACCCTACAACACCTGCTCTTGCCCACCATCAGGCCAACTTCTGTCACGCTAACGCTTGGCCGCCTGTCAAGAGTCAGTTAGACTAATGGCCGGCTGTCTTATATCTGGCAGGATTGCGGAATCCGGTGTCCCAATGGGATCCTTTTAGATATGAGAAACTAAATGCAGCTCAAACGTCAATATTGTGCTGATATATTATAAATATCCTCTACCTGCTGCCTCTGACTCGCAACCTCTTGAGTCTGTGTTCACGGAGGACAGCTGGATGGAGGCCGCCGGCAGGTCCCACCTCCATGCTCGCAAGCACGCACAGCCGCACGCACAAACACACACAAAAGCAGGGCCTTTTAAAAAAAAAGGGAGTACCATCACTACAACACTAATATTATGCAATGAGCAGCAGTGCGAGGCTTGAAGGAGAACAGTTATATAACCTTCATTAGCACTGCCTTTGCTCCGGCGCCTGCTAAAAGATGGATGCCTGCTTTTACAGCAACACGCACACTTCTAACAGCCTTTGGGACCGAAGTGGCTGCTTTTAGCTCCGCAGAGGACGTTCTCAAACACCCTCTCCGCTTCCATCCTCCAACCACTTAGGTGGAAATTGGCAGCTTTTTGGGATATTTTTTTCCCCAACATGACCCAAAAATGCAGAGTAATTTGGTAGCTTTCATGTAAAGAATGACACTTCCCACTGTCCCCTCCCCCCGCAGGAGCAGGTTTGTTTCTTCACTTTGTCAACAATGATATTTGGGTACAAACTTTTTTTTTTTTTTTTTTTTTCTCCTCCTCCTTCCAGCCCGAGTGGATCCTCCTCCATGATTCATGACCGGACCATCAATTATTCAGGTGATGCTGCAAAGCAGGAAGGGAGAAAGTGGAAAATTGAAACCGTGAGCGTAAACGTGCACGGCTGGGTGGCTGGGGGGAAGACACTTGGTGGTCGTGGGGCGTATGCGGCAGTGGCGGAAGTGGGAGAAGAGGAAGCTTGTGAGTGGATTCATGAACAGTCGGCAGCAAGAGGATGATGGGCGTGATGAAGGGCTAGCCGCTTAAAATACTCCTGGAGGTGGGGAAGAGTCGTGATTTGCCAGCTGCCGGACTGGAAAGTTGAGAATCATTCTCTCCACATATCCCAAAATAAAAACAAAGTTTATCTGTCTTAATCATATACCTGATGTGATGAAGGCATGAGGACTGTGCATGACAGAACAGAGTCTATGGCCTTGGTTAAACCAGCCCTGTCCCCATATGAGGACATTGCAAAAGTGCGTTAAAATGACTCTTAAAGACTATATTCAGCCTCTTTAAAATGTAGTCCTCACATAAGGGCATGAAGTTTATTGTTGTACAATCCAACAGTTAAACTAATGAATTTAAGTCCCCAGGTGAACCACTTGTAAGGGTATTGGTGAGAAAAAATGTCATACTTTGTAGTTTTTCCTAATTAAATATTACTTTTAGACATCCTAATAAACCCACTGCAACCATATGAGGACTCTCCACGTTTCTTTATAGTTCCGAACCATCGTGGATCAGAGGCACCTGAATGAGTAAGGAAGTAAACCTGAAGCAAAAGGCCTCTTGTTCTGGTACAAGTAAAGTGCACAGAATTTTCAACAAATGCCTGACATGGCGTCGAAAATGTTATTTCGGGTAAAACAATTACAAATGAGGCTTTATAAGATGCTTGTTAACAATATGTAATGTGGATATTTTCTTCAACCATTAATACATGCACAACGTGAGAAATTCTCTTAACCACTGTTCATGGCATAAATCATTAACTTTCATTAATGACTTTAATCCTTCACATGTAATTGACAATGAATGATAACGTGAAGAGCTAAAACTGACATAAAAGGGTAATTTAGTGAGCCCAACCAGAGATAGTCATGGAAATCCGACAGCCTTCATGGGACAAATGTATTTAAATATTTTGTCTCATTACTCGTACTAGTCTTAAAATAAGATGTTCATAGCAGCATGATAAAAAAAACTTAATGTGTTTTTAAGCCAGTATTTGTAAATTGTTGCCTATTAACTAACATCTCGGTAAAGGTAAGCTATGGAAAGATAATGATATTGAACTGAGACTTGGAAACTAGCATAAGCAAATTCAGGTCAGATGAGCTAACTTAAGTGTTACGGGCATCGCGAGCGCATTGGTAACCAATAAACAGAGGTTGTGCATAGGTTACCTGCTCCACAGAGTCCAGACGGTCTTCTTCCCGTGTGCATCCAGTCCCTCTTCATCCTCTGGACCAGCCTCAGCGCTGTCATAGACACTTCGTGGTTCTTGTCTCCGAACTCAAGCATCTGGGCGAAGCGGGGGATGTACAGGCAGGGGTCTGCAAGAGAATAGTGATTATAAAAAATCCTCCAGTATTTTTGCTATGTTCCCACTTTTCTTTGTCTATAGGTTGGGGTACAGTCCAGGGGAAGTAAGCAGATCTGGATGACCTCCCGACCTTTACAGAATCAACAGCTTCAATTTCTTAGAGAGTGTCCATGCATGTCAAGTTGCTGAAGACCCAGGGACACCAGTGTCAGGGCAGCAGTCTCAGGACCAGCATGCTGATGAGCTTGCTACCAACTGAAGCAGGCGCCATAGCGGCTCAAGGCAAAAAAAAACAAAAAAACACAGGGGTTGGTTTTAGCAAATGCAACATCCTTGGTTTGGAAAAATAAATAAATAAATAATCTTGTCATGTTTTTTATATTCTCATGGGTTCAAAAGCAGCGAACCAACTTGGCCAAAGGCCTGTTTGGACTGCTGGCCGGCAAAGGGGATTTTAAGTGCGACCGTAGTGTTTTCCCTCAGAAACTGCCATTGCAAACAAGTAAGATCGTGACCTATACATAGTGTTGATAAATGATAAAAAAAATAAATAAATCAAATAGAATTTAAAAAAAGATAGTAATAGGTAAAGGTCAGACTTGTTAGAAGAGTCAAAGTTCTACACCTCTATATCAGCAATGTTCACACAAACCATTAATATACAGGAAAAACAAATACAAATAAAAAAAACAAATAACCTACCTCAATATTTGTGAAATAATTGACCTTTACAACTTAAGTGCCATATATTTCAAATTATAAAAAATATAAACTTTCAGTTTTGATGCCTAATATTTTTAGTTAATTCTCGAACTTTCTTTTGAAAAACATATTTTCACCTCTTTCGTGTGGCCCTGGTTCCGAGTGATAACAATAGTAACTTGCCACAGCTCTGGGTTCCAAATGATGAAATATCAGCTATATCAACTAATATCAGCTACATGTTTGCAAGTTTTTTGTTAGTGAAGTCTAACCGCATACTACAACGGTTGGAGGCCAATCCGGATTAGAACGTATATTTAATTTTCCAGTGAGAGAAAAGTACAATGTCATCCAAACCAATCTGATCAAGAGAGTCATTTTGCAATAGCTGCGTTTAATATATATTTTTTTGGTCATCTGCCCCCTTCCCGCACGCACATGCGTTCTCTCACACACACGCTGCGTTTGCTTCCAGGGCATTTATGTCAAATGTAAAGCGTTTCATCATTGCTTTATCTCCATTTCAGCCGCGGGTCTAACCTGCGGGGCGGAGGAGAGGCAGTTATGAAGCTGACGCACTCTGCGGAGCTGATTAAGGGCGGCGCTTCTTCCGCTATGACGTCTATGTTATGCGCAAATGTGATTGGTCTGCGTGAAGCGCTGGGCGTTTGAGGGGGGAGGGGGGAAAAAAACGGGGGTACGGAGAAAAAAAATAGATCGGAGCTGCAAAAGTCCCGACAAATGAGTGTCAGCTCGGAAGGTTCCGGCCGCGGCGCAACGCAGCGGCTCCCGGTGTCTCGACGGCCGGAGCGGGGGGGGGGGAAGCTGGAGGAAAAACCTTGAGGATTACCACGGAGGCGGGGTGGAAAGATAAATAAATCGGAAGGAGGGAAGCACCAGCTGTGACTCTCCGGATTAGCCACTCGCTGAAAAAGGGAAAACACGACGCTTATTAGACATTTTTTCCGACCAACCCCCTCCTCCTCCGACCCGGGGAGGATGAGCTGACCGAGCCGGAGAAAAGTATTCGCGTCACGGTGGAAGTTGAGGATCGAGCCGCCGGCCGGGAAGGTCCTGGTCGGATAACTGAATGCAGAAGCTTAAAGTTCGTCTGGTTCCGCCGGTTTGACACGGCGTTTTAGGAGCTAAAATTCAATCGTGGGAAAACGGTTGAGTAAACGGTCAGTCTCTCATTTTTTTTCCGCCGCTGATTCGCTCCAACGGATACATCGAACGGAGAGGAAAGCTGCTGCTTGAGCTGATGCCAACAGCGGACTGCAGGTTGCTCCATCATGGCCGGATCATGAGGTGTCTGACTTTCCTGCTCCTACTACCGGAAACGCTGAAAAAGTCCAAAAAGCTCCCGGTATGTTATGAGATCCTGACGCTGTCACTGTCCAGCAAGCAGCAGCAGCAGCAACAGCGAGAGGAAGAGGAGGAGGAGAAGAAGAGGAGGAGAAGGGGGAGGAAGAAGATGGCTGCGGAGCTCTATCCCGCCGCTAGCACCGAAAACGCCGGCCTGGCAAACGGTACCACGGTGGCGGACACCGAGAAGACCAAGGAGGTGCCGGTGAGCAAGGTGAGCGGCGGCGCGGCGACCTCCCCGACCGCCCAGCAGAACATCAACAACAACAACGTGGAGCCGCCGAGCTGGCAGTGCAGCCACCCCACGCTGAGGGAGAGGTAAACCGGCCACGGAGCCCATCTTCCACCCGCAACCCCCCCAAAATTAACCCTTCAATTATAAATAAAAAAAAAAAACGCGAAAAGTCAATTAAACTCTCACAATTGTATAACGACGTGACATCTCAGTGAAAGGGGGGAAAGGAGGATTTAGGGAAAAAAAAAGAAGAGATCATCGTGCTCTTATTTTGAAAAGCATCGCTTACATCGGGAGTCGAGTCGTAGACCAACAGGAAGTTACCTGCGCCTAATTGGATAATTGATTTTCTTTAATTTTGTCCTTATCAAGGCACCGCCAGCTCATCCGATTATTTTTTCAATTTCACCTGCTGATTAAGTTATTATCCCCCAAGACGTAAATAAAATAGCAGCGCTGCAAGATTTAATTTGAATCTAGGATTATGAAAAAGTGGTGAACACTCCAGTGAGCCCCCCTACTGGAGTAAAGACACATAGAATGTCAATAAAAGTCAAGTCATTGTCTTAGGACAGTTATCTTCACTTTCCTTTGTGAAACTAAGAGCTTTCAACCACCGACATTTACATTTTTTCCATCTCAAACCTATGAAAAGATAGGTGTCTCTGGGCAAGATGTGTGTGTGGGAGGGCTGTATGTTATACAACACTGGGGGACTTATTGGTGAATCCTGCTCTTTCAGGAATGCCTTGATGTTCAACAATGAGCTGATGGCCGATGTCCACTTCATCGTCGGTCCCCTGGGGGGGTCTCAGAAGGTCCCCGCGCACAAGGTATGGTTTTATAGCTCTTAGAATTTGTATTAATTTCCCTCTCTCTTTTTAAGTGACTTACATTTTTAACTGCAGATTTGTCAGTAATTACCAGCTAAAAGATTGGTTGCTAATTTCTTTAGGTGTTTTGTTCATTTTCCATGTCCTCTAAAGTATTTTGTCAACAAAATTTGGGTTAATTTTGGTCAATCTTAATGGGCAGATGATCTCCTCTGGTCTTTTTTTGATGGGCGGGAGGCATTCTTTTTAGATTTTTATTGTAAATTCTTGCAACTTTTCAAGCAGGTTTTGTTAAACCTAAATGCACATCTGGTAGACCATTTCAGGTCGGAGTGTTTCTTTGAAAACTGGTGGTTGAACTGATTAAGAATTTTTTTTTGTATTCTGAAAAAGATTAAATCAACAGTGACATCCCCATGGCAGATTGTGTTTTACTTGACCCTGACGTATATGCGCCTCCTCCTCTCCCCCTGCTACTACCCTTCCCGCTCCCCCTTTCAGTATGTGCTTGCCGTGGGAAGCTCCGTCTTCTGTGCCATGTTTTACGGTGATCTGGCCGAGGAGGAGTCCGAGATCCATATCCCAGATGTGGAACCTGCTGCTTTTCTAATTCTGCTGAAGTAAGTGAAGTGGCTGCTCAGCGGCAGCGGCCATGATGACGAGTGCAGTCAGTGTTACTTCAAAGCAAGTTATTACTCATCCAGAGCTCAAATGCAGCCTTGCTGCCAAAAAGCTGGAAGCATCGGAGAGCGGCAGCAGAAACGCAGCATTCAGTAATTGCTGTTTTTTCTCTTAGTTCTACCCCTCACTCCCCTTTATCTCCTCCCCCCAGCCCAATCATTTTCTTGGAGCCGGTTTCAAATTAGCCGTCCCATTGCTGGTTCTAAACTGTCCGGAGCCATTCCAGCCCCAAACAGAGCGTTCCACTCAGAACCGAAGTGGAAATTAATCTGAAGCGCCAGTTTAAACAAGCGGAATCTAAATCCGGCAGCCCAGGATTAACATTTGGGACAGCCACCCTCACACAAACATACGCCAACATAGCATTTTCATAAAAGCCAAGGAGTTTCTGGAGGTTATTGGTGACTTGTTTCCTAGTTCTTCTTTTTTTCTGGTTTTCACATTACATTGAGGCTTATTTATGTATTCTTTGCAGATGAACACATTTTTAGGGATTTTCAGGCCATTTTTACTGATTTTAGAACATTTATGACTATTTTTAAATTTCTTCTACATATTACCTGGTCATTTCTAATGATTCCTTTTTAAACCATAGTCTCATCTTTTTCCAGCACTTTTGTATTTTTTTCTATTCATGCATTTTGGTAGATACAGAGGTCATTTCAGGGGGTTTCCTTTTAATTCAGGTCATGTCTTTTGGTAGGATTTGTGCTTCAGCAGGTCATTTGGTATTTTATCCTGTACTTTTTTGCTATTTAGTTTACATATGACCAGGAGACACCAATCATTTTACCAGGTCAATAATAAATAAAACTGTGACTCACTGTGATGAACCTTTGTCCGGGTTGCAGGTACATGTATAGTGACGAGATTGACCTGGAGGCAGACACGGTGCTGGCCACCCTGTACGCTGCTAAGAAGTACATCGTCCCCGCGCTGGCCAAAGCCTGTGTCAACTTCCTGGAGACAAGCTTGGAGGCCAAGAATGCCTGTGTCCTCCTGTCACAGAGCCGTCTGTTCGAGGAGCCCGAGCTAACGCAGCGCTGCTGGGAGGTGATTGACGCCCAGGCCGAGCTGGCGCTCTGCTCTGAGGGCTTCTGTGAGATTGACCTGCAGACACTGGAGATCATCCTGCGGAGGGAGACACTCAACACCAAGGAGGTGGTAGTGTTTGACGCTGTCATGAACTGGGCCTCCGCTGAGTGCAAGAGACAGGGCTTGGGGCCGACAACCCGAAATAAGAGGGATGTCCTGGGGAAGGTGCTGTTCTTGGTGCGGATCCCCAGCATGAGCCTGGAGGAGTTTGCCAATGGGGCGGCGCAGTCCGACATCCTGACGCTGGAGGAGACTCACAACATGTTCTTGTGGTACACAGCGGCCAACAAGCCCAAGCTAGACTTCCCCCTGACGACAAGGAAGGGCCTTGCACCACAGAGATGCCACCGTTTCCAGTCCTCGGCCTACCGAAGCAACCAGTGGCGCTACCGCGGCCGCTGTGACAGCATCCAGTTTGCGGTGGACAAGCGGATCTTCATAGCCGGGCTGGGGTTGTACGGTTCGAGCGGGGGCAAGGCCGAGTACAGCGTCAGGATTGAGCTCAAGAGACAGGGCGTCACCCTGGCACAGAATCTCACCAAGTTCGTGTCGGATGGCTCGAGCAGCACGTTCCCGGTGTGGTTCGAGCACCCGGTGCAGGTGGAGCAGGACGCCTTTTACACAGTCAGCGCTGTGCTAGACGGGAACGAGCTGAGCTACTTTGGCCAGGAGGGCATGACAGAGGTGCAATGCGGCAAAGTGACCTTTCAGTTCCAGTGCTCATCTGACAGCACCAACGGGACAGGGGTCCAAGGGGGTCAAATCCCGGAGCTCGTGTTCTACGCATGAAGCCCCCCTCCAACATGGGAGGGGCAGTCCCCAGCCTGGCAACCACACCAATGTAGCATGGAAATGGCCGCTGCAGCAGACTCCCCGGTTTGGGTTCTAAGCTGCTGTTAGAGGAGAAGGAGCCTTTTATCCTATTTAAATTAATATTATTTTTTTAATTTAAAATGCTTTTTGGAACGGGGCAGCGGCTGCCGCTGCTCCCAGAACAACACTGACAGTGTTCAGTTTTTGTTTTTGTTTTTTTTTCGGTGAGTCTGAGCCGCACAACAGGACGACACCTGCTTCAACACACACCTCGTTTTTTTCAGAGCAGCGGCAGGAGGGAACTGAACCCAGTGTTATTACTGTTAGTTCTACGTTAAAAAAAAAAACAAAAAAAAAAAACAAAAAAAACAAACTAGTAGAGAACCTTGTCAGCTGTTTTGCACTCGAGGGACAACCTCAGAAAAACTTGTCTTTTTGGGAGCGTGGGAGTTGTCTTGACCAGTCGATGGCTTCTCAGACAACGCCCGTACAGAGGAATGATGATTCCCTTGGTGACGAAAATATTAGGGATTCCATACTGAATCAAGCAGCAGACACTTCGCTATCATGGTGCCTGGGTGGGGTGGGGCAGGGTGGGGGGTTGCAGGCAATTGGTGGAGCGGCAGTGCCCTCTGGCGGCCTCTGAGAGACCTACACCCTGATTTTTTGTGTTGAGTAGTTGATGAGGGAAAGGCGGACACAAATCCAAGGTGGATGAGCTCTTATTCAGAGATTTATCAAGATTTGTTGCAAGTTCTGGGGCTCAGTCAGATGTCTGAAGTAATATTTATTTTTATTATATTTTTCCTTCCCAGTTTCAACTGCACAGTCATGTTGTGGTCACAGTACGCAGACAATAAACTTAAGTTTCCTATATTTTGTCGTTTACTGTTTTTACTCCACACTTTTACTATTTTATCCACTATCATGTTTAATTTTTCAGACCAAAGATAAATTGTGAAGAATACATTTAAATTATCTGAAAAAAAGTATTTGGAAAATTTGACAAAAATGTATTACATAAGAAAATCTGTAATAAACTACCTTCAGAAAGCGAGTGACAGAATATTTTCAAAAATCAAGTTATTACTGTAGTTCCCTCAAGAAGATAAAACCCGCGTCTGATGCACATGGGCGCGCGTCAGTAACAATTGGCTTGTCCTTCGAAAGGTTTTTGAGATCAGTCTGATTGCCAAATTCAATCAACAAGTTCATTTACCCCTCATAGTTTCAGTTGCACAGTCATGGCATGATCAAAAATGAACTTTGTTCCGCACTGCGTATGTGTGCCAATATAAGTGATAACTACTTCAGGTAGTTGTCTTCTTAATTTTCTCTTATTTTTGTTTTGTATTCTTGTTACTGATTTCCCTGCTTATTTTTTATTTTCATTTTTTATTTTTTATTTGTGGTTGAAGAAATCCATGGACAAGTTTTTTTCCCCAAATGGGTCATACTGGATTAGCAAAAATAATAATCTCACACTTTAGAATCTACAAAGGACCCTAACCCTGAACTAAAACATGACACCATGACCCACAAAAATCTGAAAAATCATATCAACTCTGTATAGGTCCTAAGTTACTTTTCTTTCTCCCCCGTAGTTGATCGACACTTCATATTTAAGAAAAAAAAAAGTGCGAATGATACAGACACAGGATTGAGATTTTTTTTCCCGTCTGAACCAGGAAGAGACACAACGGAGGGAACCGGCGAAGGGATCAGTTTGATCATATCGGCTGTTTTCTCCTCAACTGTCATGACTTTAGACTGAACAATTCAGAGTATAAAAATCGACCTTCATATTTAATCCTCACTAGTGGGGGGGGGGATGATAATCTCACCGTGCACATCCGCAGCGTGAGAAGGGGACCGAGGTCAAAGGTCATACCTATGGCAGGGGCGTTGATGCACAGCTCCCGAGACAGAACCAGAAATGTCCTCCCTAAGATGTAGACGTTCACCTGTGAAGCAGAGAAAGATAAATATTCAGGTTTCTACAGGTCAACTGTTTTTTCAGCACTGCGATGTGATTGGCTGACTGATGGAAATGCAGTGGTTTCCATATGTGAGAGCATTGACATATTCAAGACACTTTGCCTCCACAAAGTCTGGTATTTAGATGTCAAATAGATTTTCCTGTCCAACCAATAGGCAAAGATTTAGTTACACTGAAGTTCGACTGACATCAAATAGACATCCCTCTGACATCGAAATGAAGTTGGCTGATAAAGATGCACTTCAGAATTAGGTGTTGGAGTGATGGGCCCTAAAAAGCTGCTGACAAAGTAAAGTGTGATTGTATTCATATGATTATGATATGTGATTCAGCTGAGGAAGACAGGGCATTTCTCAAAGTCTATGGCACTAAAGTTTTGTAAAAAGATTTTGTCAAAACAAATCAACATTTTGAGAAAATGTTGATTTTTAGTTTCCCTCATGATATTTTTGTCATGAAGCTGACCTAAATTGTTAATTTTACCAAGGTTCAGGGAGCTGACTTAAGCTGTTTTTCTTAAAAAAAAAAGAAAAAAGAAAATGAAGCAGAACTTTCTGGAATTTTGTCAAATGATTACCATGTATTTTCAAGGGCTTTCATTTGGCTGACTTGCTGACTTTTCCACTGTTTGTTATTTACATATTTCTGACGGATTTTATCTGGGAATCTTCCAATTGACTTGGCGCCTCACATTAGTAGTGATAAAAGATCTGGGTTTTATCGGCCACAGTGGAAGAACTCATTACACTCTGCTGTAGGTCCATTAATCAGGACAAAAACCACACTTTTTTGTAAACCAACGTTCCCTGCATGCCCCAGGCAATGGAACAAGGTGGTAGCTCCAGGGTTAAGTGCTCATTTTACATAACCGGCTCCGAGGGCTGTAGAACGTTTCACTTCCATATGTTTGATTAAACGCTGAGCTCAGCCGGCATTTGATGGGTTTGTTTCCCAGCAACAAATTCTCAAGCTCATTAATTTCTAGTTTAGCGGGGGCGGCATCAAACAGCTGCCCCACCTGCATCATCATACGGGCTCAGTTATTTTGGTTCACATGAGGATTTCACTCTACAGCTCCACTCATTGTCAAGTCTTTTTCTCCTCTTCAATAACTTTGCTTGGGTCTTTACAAAATTGTAGAGAATAAAAGTACCGCACTGAATACAGAAAATTATCTTAAAACAAAAATGAAAAACTATATTCAGGAAAAAAAAATAAATAAAACAAATACTTGAAATCTGCATAACATTACAGACAAATCAGAAAAAGAGTAAATAAAATAAGCCAAGAATTTGCCACGTATTTATATGAATAACAATCAAAAAAGATGATAAATCAGTCAGAACAAACAAGCCCACCCCCCACAAAAAAAAGGAACTACATATCAGTCAAATGTGACCTAAAGTATCAGGAACCACATTTCCAGAGGAAATACTACTAAACCATCTGAGAAACTGAGCAATAAACAAGTCAACAATGAAAAAAAAAAGAATAAAATATTGGGGGGTGGGGGGGGTTAGCAGCGAGGAGGTGATATTTTTAAACGAGAAAATTGTGTCAGCACTCTTATTTAGATGTATCTGGCAACACTGAACTGAGATACCCCAAACTTGAGTGAACATCAGCAATGAGATCAAGATCAAAGTCTTGGAGAAACAATCTGACAAGTAAAACGAACCTCGAAACTGCCAACAAAAATAGCTGAAAAACCTATATGACACCTGCTGACTATCAAAACAAAAGTCTTTACCAAGTCTCAGTAAAAGTAGTTTATGGGTAAAATCATGCTGAATTCATGTTCAATCCCCCCCCCCCCCCCCCCCCCCCCGGTCTTATTGTAGGTGACCTGATAAAGTTCTTGCAGCTGAGTGGTGCCAGCTTACTCGAGCCACTACTTTTTTTTTTTAATCCCTAAGCGGGTGAACTTTGCTGGAGAGGACACACGCACGCGCGCACGCGCGCACGCGCGCACACACACACACACGGCAATGTTCTAAAAATATACATTTTTCAAGGTTTGTTATTCATTCGCTAGGTTAAATCAAAGTTCACTTATCAGAGGTACTAAGCAGGATGGTGGCAAAGGGAGGTCTCTCGTACCCTGGCTATGCAGTACCCAGTTCCGAAGAATTGCACCTCCCCTGCCCGCCATATTCATGCAACATGTGACCCTGAACAGCAGGTCCTGAAAATGAAAGGAGATGGGATCCAGGTCTATCTTCATGCCATGAAAGAGGCTAGGCAGGAGACCAGAGACCTGGATCAGTGGGGCGGGGCAAGGCGGGGATGGATACAGACAGGCATGGGGCGGGGTTGTATGTCTTCATGGTAATCATATTGGCCCCTCCCCTCACGGATGTTTCATTGTCTTTTAGCAGAAAATTGACCGGGAGGGGGAGGGGTCTGAATAAAAAAGGATCCATTGACTTTCCTGGCGGATAACAAAGACAGGAAATTGCTGCCTCAACACAGCCCCTCTCCGTTTAAATGCATCGTGCTCACAGAATTCACTTTCCACAGTGGCAGCGGGTCATGAACTCTGGCCTTAAGTCTGTCACTTCTGCAGACCCCAGGGTGGGTGTGTGTATCTGTGTGGGGTGGGAGTCATGACGGATGGACTCTTGCTCGCCCGCACAGATGCTCCACACAGCTATTCTAGGATCTGGATTCCAGGAATTTATATGTAAAATAGCAGGAGCTTGGCGCAGGAGGAGTGTATGATTGACAGGTTGTCAACCGGAGATGGTGGTTCTAAGGAAAAGAACCTTCTTTAAATAGAAATTATTTTTGGAGTATACCTTTTGATATGCAGTCTTGGAGAAATCTTTACATCCCTTCTTTTCTAAATGCAAATATTCGATCTAACAACTGACCCCCACCCCCCGAACCCTCAACGCTCAGAATAACAAGTTCCATCCTGTTCGAGCTATCAGCTGTTCGTGTCAAGTCACCTGTTACCATGAGTGCCGTCAATAACACCGGGAAGTGGCGGGAGGCTCTGTCCCTGGGTTTCCTCCCCCCACCAGCCCAAATCACAGGGTATTGATCTGGCATTGATCAATAACACTATTAACCCAGTACTCTTTCATTCCCCCATTCCCCCAAACAATGAGCAACAGCCGAGCAGGTGTCATTGTGGGGTGGGGGGGGATTAATCGGATTTGCAGAGCAGCAAGCAGGAGCACCAGCGGATATACAACTCCCCCACAGACCCCTTAAGCCACCCCTTCACACACATGCCTGGGTGGGGTATGAGTGGTATATGTGTGGGGGTGTGTATATATAAGGGGTGGGGCTGCTTGGAGACAGCTGGGGACATAAAAATACCCCCCACGCGACCAGCTGTGACTCTTAAAAAAGTCCCACCAGCCTCCCCAGCACCCCTATTACCACACCCAGTACTCATTCTGGTACATTAACCACATAGACAAATGGGGGGGGGGGGGGGGGGGTAGGCTAAATTTACACACACACACACACACACACACACACACACACACACACACACACACACACACACACACACACACACACACACACACACACACATACACACCCTGTTAAATGAAGCACACCACAGGTGGAACTAAACATTTGAATAAGTTTTCTGCGTTGTTTCCTTGTGAATACTGATGAATTTTATCAATTTTTGTAGACTTCAGGCCTTATTTTGTCATTTCCTGTCTGAATTTCTCTGCAGTTTCAGGCAAATGTAGTGGCATTTCAGGCTGATTTTACAGGGAGATTTATAGCTAAACCTTTTAGACAATACAAGGGCAATTTGACATTTGTCTGAAACTTTCTGCAGGTGTGTAGTTCTTTTCTGGCCTTTTGACAAGTTTCTGGATTTTTAGACATTTTATTGCTAGATTTCAAGGTGATTAATTCTGGATCAAGTCAGGTTTAATGACACCGCTGAAGGGCGGATGGCTGCAGTGCATAATGGGATTCGTGGAGGTTAATCAATGTAAGGAGCTGCTTTATGGAGCACTTTAAGGCAGATTTGGAACTTCTTAGAGTGGGAAAAATTTTTAAGGGTGTTCAAATTTCACCTGGGATTAGCATTTATCATATTCAAAGTCAAAATCCATGACAGAAACTTTCCCTGGGAAGGAGCATTTATTTACATAAAACAAATGAATCTACTTGGTGTCTCCAGATCTCCAATTCAAGTGATATGGAAAAAAAAAAAACTTCAGGCAATGTTTCAAATGATTCCTCACAGAATTTTCAGGTTATTGAATATGAACAAAGTTAAGTGTTAATTTTAGATTTAATAGCTTTAATAACTTCTCTTTGCTATTTCACCATTTATCATTTCATACTCCTTTAGTGTGTATTTGTCAGCTTACTTGGTATACAACACATCATGGACTACAAGTCCCACACTAGCATCAGTAGCTCAACATCCTCTCCATACTGCTTCGAGACCCCTAACAACAGCACAGAGGTGAGTCTCACACACACACAATGCAGCTGCACTTTCTGTGTTTCACACTCAACTTTACCTTTCACAATACTGTTTACATTTCTGTGTAGGTTCACAGCTCCCTGCACCATTACATCAGGTTACTACAGTATGTTTATTATTATTCGTCACACTTATCTGGATTCACTGTAGATGGCAAAGTAAGAATGTCATTGTTTCGGGAAACACATTTCCAGACTTTACATATGACAGCTGACACTTTGTATCTTGAATCTATTTTATTTTCTTATTTGGAAAATCATTTGTCAAATTTATCAGGTTCCTTCCTGCTGGTGAGCCCCACTAACTCTGGAAGTTGTAAACACTCAAGGGAATGAGATGGACAAATATTTTCTAAAAAAGATATATATATATTAAACTATTTTTTAATTGTCCTCCGTATTCATAGAATTTTTTTATGACAGAGGTTTAATTGTTTGGTTTTTCTTTTCTTTTCCAGCGACCGTGACAACCAGGATCCAGGCATACTGACAGAGTGAGAGGGCAGAGGGACGTACCTGCAGCAGGTCACTGAGGTCCAGCAGCATGTCTGACACCATACTATTCAAGGAGAGCCAACATCAATGAGGTCAAACAACTCCAAAAGCCACACACCAGCCCAGTTTTACAAATCACTCTCAAATCATGTAAAAGAATGAAAACAATGAATTCTTTCATCAAACGTGAAACAAATCACAGCACAAAACACCTAGTAGAAAATCATTCTAGTATTTTCTCCGTCCTCAAGCAGGTATAATCATTCATTCAAGTTCATTTTTATCAAATAATTCACATTTGGTTTTCTCTGAATTCTTGGTCATTACAGGTGGTCCTCACTTAATGATGGGGTTACGTTCCAAGGGGTCTGTTGTTTAGCGAGTTTGTTGTTAAGCGAAACACCGTTTCTACCGTACTACCGTAGAGTATTTACGTACACGCCGGCCATTTGAACTGTGATATTTTACTTTTTTTTCTATTAATGTTTGTATTTGCATGAATATAGGCCAATTATAAACGCGGGTAAGTGAGTACAATACATACTCACTCACAACTTGGCTGCTAGCACATTCTACAAAGCCCAAAGTCATTGTTTACTGTGTATGTCATTAAATGAGGACCATCTGTAATGTCCATTCTTTAAATGTTTTTAATTCCAGGCTTTTTTGAAGTCAATTTGTAAAATTTTTTTTAAAACGTATGATCAGGAAAAAAAATCTTCTCACTAATTCACAGGGAGCTCTACTAATTTTCAGATACTAAGCAAAATTACATATATATTGTCTACAATTAAATTGTATTTGTTTTAAAACTGTGACATCATCGCATTTCATCAGAAACCTGACCCCTTAATTCTCCCTGGCCACAGTGTCTCTGAAGCTACAGCCTCACAAATACAATCAGCTATGATGAAATGGGGGTGGGGGCGATTCCAAGCCTTCAGGAGCTTCGCTTGGCAGTGTGATCACTGATTTTAACATCATACAATGGTGTAGATAGGACAGCAAGAACCGCTAAAGCGTACCCACTCAGAGAACGGAGTCTCAGCTACCTGTCTCTCGACTATACACCCCACCCCAAAAAAGTCGTCTTTTGTGCTAAATCCAACAACAGGTATTTATTCTATTATAGGGGTATATTCCTGTAACTTTTCTTTAATTAACTAGATTAATTGGCAATATTTTGACGATAATTCTTTTCAAATTTTCCAGTAAAGACGACCATCAATTTTCCTCTTCTTTCATTGTCCAGTTTATATCCTGTAAACTGTAAAGTGATTTGTTTCCAAATGAATTCCTCACTGACTGTCATTTGATTCTAATGTGTGCTCAGGTAGCAGGAAACATTGGAAAACAGGAAACATTGCATTCACCTTTCCATGTTTTTGCTGACAAATTACTGTTGTGGTCAAACCTGGAGCGCCCTCCTGTGTTCCGGAAACCACAGTTCACTGACATTACAGTTCAAGGCTGAAGGATACGTGGTGTTCCTTCGGTGCGGCACACAAGGTAGAGACAGGCTGCGATGACATGTAAGACCTTGCGTCCACGGGTCAGGTGCTTTGTCAGTGCCATCTTGTAGAAGTTGAAGGCGGTGTCAAGGCAGTGCCGGTTCATCTGCAGCTGGTGACCCAAAGTGTTGATGCTCTGTTTTGCTGTTTGAGACAGAAACCACATTCTCAACACAAATATAAATATCAGAGCACCCAGCTATCGACTGCCCGACAAAATGCAGGCAGAATTCAAAGCGCCGACTCACCTGGCCCTCAGGTGACCCAGGTGACCCACACTGAATATTTTCAAGGTAATTCTTTTGAGCTGATTTCTTGTTCATTTTATGACAAGTCAAGTTAATTGTCACGGTAATTGCTTGTAAAATTAAGGGAAATTCAAGCAAATCTGCACGAAAATTTAAGGTTCCTTTTCAAAGTTCCCGTTTTTTTTCAGAATTATCTGGATGAATTCTAGTTTATTAAGGTGATAATCGTTGTAATGCTCAATGTCGCCAAACATTTTTCCGTTGTCATACTTAATCTGAATAATTGGCTAATTTTCGTATGATTAAAAAATGGAAACAACAGAAAAGTCACCATTTTGTATATGGCTACTTGTGCTGATATCTAGAAAAACTCAAAACATCATTTTTGCCTATATTCTAAGGGATGTACTTTTGTTTCAGGGGGAAAAAAATGTAATAAGTTACTCGATAAAAGAACAGTTTTTTATGCGACTATGACTCAGGGGATGTTCACATCTTGTGATTGGTCAGACAGCAATGATAGCTTCCTCTGAGGTCACTACCACGATCAAAGGACCTGTACAGACAATGACCACCTGAAATGACTATTCCATGCAGAGAACCCACACACCTGTCATTACATAATGGCACTGCTGTGGGGGTGTGTGTGCCAACACATACCTCTGGAGGCTTACATGTGCACCAGGCCTTTCATTAACACAAACACGTGTGCAAACATGCCCATGTAACTGCATTTGCACACAGCCACGTGAATGCTCCTGATGTTGTCATTTACGCACGCACGCACACACACCTCAAATATTAAAAACATCCTGAACTGGAAAAAATGGAAAAGGAGTCTTTGAATTAAAAAAAGGAAATTAATAGCAACAACAAATTTAAATCATATTCCCATTGTGACCATAATTTGGACGTTTTTAAGAAATGCCTAATATACCGGTTTATTTTGTATTAACAGAAATTGACTGAAATGACAATGTAAAAACAGTTTGTTTTTTGGCATACAGAGCAGGAGGTGGAGCGAATGCAAGTTCGCCAAGTCAATTGAAAACTAACTGGTTATTTTACACGCATACCTAAACTAAGGTATACCAAGGTGTGTGATGACTCTACAGGTAGTGACCCTACGCAGAGAATAAATTAATGACTTATGTACAAGTAGACAACGATTCATGTGATTCATAATTTTTCCGACAGAATGGGACAGCAGTGTATGTCATCTTAGTCATTCATATCCATATTTAATTATAAGTTTTTCAGTTAACCAGCTAACAGCAGTGGGAATACTTGCTATTTAACTAAATCGTTGCTCCAGTGGCCCCAGCAAGTGTCAGAGGTAATGTGTGATAAGAGTATCAGCCAGAATAAAAACAAAGGTGTAAGAGACAGTGATGAGACCAGCGATGCTGTATAGTTTGGAGACAGTGGCATTGAAGAAAAGACAAAGACAAGAGGGAGAGCGGTTAGATGGAGGAAGCAGATTCACTATGGTGACCCCCGAAGGGAGCGGCCGTGAGAGAAAAGAAGTTATCAATTGAAGTAATCCACAACGTTCAGTCTAATGAGCTTGATTTTTTTTTCCCTCTCTCATAGGTCTATCATCCTGTTTGCACAGGATATACTGAAAGGCTAAGGTCTGTCAAATTTTCTTATGCTCTTCATTAACCTTTTTTTACATGATGTATTCATTGATATGCAGTGACTGTTTTGTCATTTGTCAATAGTCATTTTCAACAACATAAGACAAAATGACAACTTGGTACATAAGGCTGTTCCATCTGAAATGAAAGCAATTTTCATCATGGGTTCTCACTAATGATATTGTAGCTGGTATCATAGGAGATCTATGTTAAAAGTTTGGTGGTGTAAATGTGGATTTGTAAGAGGTGCACAGAAACTGTGTCAAGTAGGTCCAAGCTTTTGCATCATTACAAATTAAAGCATCCACATCCTGGACATACTGCTCTATTTCCATGTACATATCTGCACTGTCTATGGACCTTTAAAGATATGAATTAACTGATGACCCGCCAAGGCAAAATCCACTCTACATGAGTTGAATATTTAGTTGTCACCTTTGTGTCACCAGTGATTTAGCAACATAAAGGGGTTATTTTGCACACAAAAATGCAAACCTGAAGAAAAACTAGAGCCTATTGTTTGGCATCCTTACTCAGAGAAAACCGTCTGAGGTTAATAATTCATCTTCATTTCCTTTCCGCTTTTCCCTTCTGGGGTCTCTACAGTGAATCAACCTTCTCCATCTAACTCTATTCTCTGTATCCTCTTCTCTCACTACATCCATACATCTTCTCTTTGGTCTTCCTCTCGACCTACTGCCTGGAAGCTCTAATTACATGATCAGTCTATCAAAATATATTCACTTCCTTCCTCTGTACATGACCCAACCATCTCAGTCTGGCTTCTCTGACCTTCTCGCTAAAAATATCCAGCATGTGCTGTTCTTTGGATGGACTCATTCCTGATCCCAGCCATCCTGGTCACTTCCAAAGAGAAAAGTAGCATCTTCATCTCTGCAACCTCCAGGTCTGCCTCCTGTATTTTCGCCATTGTCGCAGTTTCTAGACCATACAGCATTGCTAGTTTTGTTTCCTTTCATTCTAACTGAGACTTCTATCACATACTACCCCTGACACTTTTCTCAACCCATTCCTGACTGCTTGAACCCTTTTACTACCTCTTTTCCACACTCTTCACTGCTCTGGACTGTTGACCCTAAGTACTTGAAATCCTCCAACTTCTTGATCTCCACTCCCTATAGCCTCATTGTTCCACCCAGGTTCGTCTCATTCTCACACATCTATTCGGTCTTGCTGCGACTAACCTTCAATCCTCTCCTTTCCAGAGCTAACTCCACCTCTCAAGATTTTCCTCAATCTGTTCCCTCAACCTGTGCTCTCACTACAGATCACAGTGTCATCTAAAAAATCAAGGACCACGGAGATTCCTGTCTAACCTCACCTGTCAGCCTATCCATCACCACTACAAACAAGAAGGGGGTCAGAGCTGATCCCTGATGAAGCCCCCTCACCACTGTCTCACAGCTCACATACATATCCTGCCCTGCGCCAGTCTAACATACTTCTCTGCAACTCCAGACTTCCTCAGCACCTCTCTTGGCACCCATAATGCTTGTTCTCGGTCTACAAAGGCACAATGCAGCTCCCTCTGACCTTCTCTACCATTCTTAAAGCAAACATTGCATCTGTAAGACTCTGTCAAGGCATGAAATCATACTGCTGCACACAAATGCTGACTTCTGCTTTCCTCGTCTCCCACCGTAGTCACAGTGAAGTTAAGCACTACATACGCATCGTCATATTTCTTTGTCTTAGCTTTCGGGTGACTTTCGTTTGTCTCATTATCTCCCTCTCTCACTGCCTTTCTCATCATCCCTTTTGAATATTTTCCATGGTGTCCCTTGAGGGTTTGTTCACTGCACTTTTTCCTGCTCTGTGCTGTGTGTGCATGCTTCATGCAAAAAAAATAAAATCTACACTGTAGAGTCAATACTACACCATAAGCATGTTCCCTGGGGTCACATGCCCCCCCCCCCCGTATCGCCCCCCCTGGGGGGAGGGGGGGCGCACCCCACTATTTGAGAAGCAATGCCTTGATCACATTAGCTGTACTTGTCCAGTAATCTGGAAGATCTCCCTGATCACCCACAGCCCTTCTCAACTCTTTTCTGAAATCACACAACACTCCTCCCTTTTTTGCTTCCACCACTTTGTCCTCTGCTGTACCTTTTTCCTCTTTATCTTTCTTAACACCAGAGCCTTCCTACAAACCACCATCCTATGTTGCCTGGCTACACTCTCATCTACCCCTACTTTACAGTCAATGATCTCCTTCAGATTACATTATATAAGATGTAGTCTTGAGACGGAAATGTATTGTCAGATGCTAGAAGAGTGATGGGAAGATGGAAAGAGTACTTTGAAGAGCTGATGAATGAGAACAATGAAAGAGAGGTAAGGATAAAACAGGTGACTATTGTATACCAAAAAAGGGAGCAGAAATTAGAAAAAGAGAAGTTATGAAGGAATTGAAGAGGATGAAGACTGGAAAGGCAGTTGGTCTTGATGATATACCTGTGGAGGTAGGGAAGTGTCTCGGAGAGGCAGCGGTAGAGTTCATGCCTAGATAAATCAACAGGATTTTAGAGGGAGAGAAGATGCTTGAGGAATGGAGAAGTGTGATGGTGCCCATTTTTAAGAATAAGGGGGATGTGCAGAATTGCGGTAACTATAGAGTGATAAAGTTGATGAGCCAGACAATGAAGTTCTGGGAAAGAGTAGTGGAAAATACACAGAGCAGAAGTCAGCATTTGTGAGCTGTATGGTTTCATGCCTAGAAAGAGTACTTCTAGGCTAGAGTACTAGCCTAGAAAGAGTACTACAGATGCAATATTTGCTTTCAGAATACTTGTAGAGAAGTACAGAAGGTCAGAGGGAGCTGCATAGGATATGACAGGGTGCTGAGAGAGGAACTGTGTATTGTATGAGGAAGTCCAGAGTTGCAGAGAAGTATGTTACAGCGGCGCAGGACATGTATGTGAGATGCAAAACAGTGAGGTGAGGTGAGCTATAGGTGAGACAAAGAAGTTCAAGCTGGAGTTGGGAATACATAAGGGATCAGCTATGAGCCCCTTCTCTCTTGCAGTGGTGATGGACAAGCTGACAGATGAGGTTAGACAGGAATCTCTGTGGACCATGATGATTTTAGATGGCATTGCAATCTGTTGTGAGGGCAGAGAACAGGTGGTGGAAAATCTAGAGAGGTGTAGGTATGCTCTGGAAAAGAGAGGAATGAAGGTTAGCTGCAGCGAGAGAGAATAGGTTTATGGCAATGAGATGGACCAAAGATGGACCAAACTTCCTGGGGCTACAGGAAGTAGAGATAAAGAAGGTGGAAGAGGGCACTCTGCAATAGAAGAATACCAGCCAGAATGAAAGGAAAGGTTGTTTGACGGTTGTGAGACCAGTGACGCAGTATGGTTTGGAGACAGTGGCATTGAAGAGAAGACAAGAATCAGAGCTGGATTACCAGGAATGTAGATTTTGACATTGTCTTTGGGAGTGACAAAGACGGGTAGGATCAAGTATGAGTCTATCAGAAGGACAGCACATGTTAGAGACTTTGGAAATATGGTCTGAGAAGCGAGACTGAAACAGTTCAGTCATATACAGAGGAGGGATATTGGCAGAATGATGCTGGGGTTGGCCCTGCAAGGCAAGAGGTCCAGAAGAAGACCCAAGAGAAAATTTATGGATGTAGGGAAAGAGGACATGAAGTTAATTTGTGTGAGAGAAGAATATAACAGAAAATAGGGTTAGATGGAGGAGGTTGATTTGCTGTGGTGACCCCTGAGGGGAAAGGCCAAAAGTAAAAGAATCAGTGCCGCTTCTTCTAGTTGATCACAATGGCTTAAGAGTTGATTAAGAAAGAGAACATGTATTAATTACTTGATAAACAATCGAAATTATCAGAATTATGTGTTTCATACCCTTTTAAATTACATAAAATGTTACTTAGTTGCTGGTTAATTCCTTGTGGTGGGGACTGGAATTCCATCCAACCTTTGTCAGACGCGTATTCTGTATTAAGGGTTGTGAGGATGCCGGAGCCCATTACAGCTGCCCGGTCGCTAGTCAAAATATAGAGACAAACAACTAATAACTCACTCACACACAGACAAGGGAGGAACATGAAAACACCACAAAGAAAGGCCCCTGTGGGAATCCAACTAGCACTTTCTTGCTATGATGTTCTATGTTGTTCTTCCCCCCCCTGTATCTACTTTGAAAATAGAAAGTAACTTGTGTACGCACAGTTGACCTTTAGAGTCAAATTTATAAACCAGTAGCTTGCCTCGAGCCCACTTAATATTCTGATGTTTTGGTATATCTATATATAAAAAAATTATTACATTGCGCACTGTGAGAACAGCCAAATTGTCTTTGTGTAAAAGAATCCAATGT
The DNA here is from genome assembly GCF_037954325.1 of Fistularia commersonii. Taxonomy (NCBI): domain Eukaryota; kingdom Metazoa; phylum Chordata; class Actinopteri; order Syngnathiformes; family Fistulariidae; genus Fistularia; species Fistularia commersonii. The sequence continues at coordinate 16,305,732 of NC_141284.1, read as the reverse complement.
TGTGGATGTTGGGAAAACAGTACCTATTACTTTTGTGTAAAGTAATTGTGTATTTAAAAGTTTCACAAGTACTATAGTAAAAATACACACACGTATATATACACATACATACATATATATGTACACACACATATATATATACATATACACACACACACTGTGTGTGTATATATATATATATATATATATATGTGTGTGCACATATATATATATATATATATATATATACACACACACATATATGTGTGTGTGTGTGTACACACTTTACACTGATGTCTGTCTCCCTTTGTTAGACATTGATTGAACATATTTACTAACACTAAAAAATGAATTCTAAATTGTACTGTCTCGTATGATTTCATCTTGCATATATCAGTATAGTTCATTGTTTGCACCGAAAAAGAGAAGCTCACCAATCACATTGTACAATCAGTATAATGACAATAAAGAGGGATTCTATTTTAGACTTATATAGCATATAACCAGGATCAACCTGAAATAATTTTCTTTGTTTAATAACAACTAAAAATTGGTTTGACTTTAAACAACAAATAGGTTTTAAAACAACAAATAAAGTGTTGGATTAACATGACTCTAAAGCAGTCTAATACAATTTAGTAACTTATTAACTTAATATTGTAAGACAACATGATTATTTTTTTTGCCAGTTTTACTCAATCAAGAAGTATTTCGAACAGTGTTCAGTGAATGATTGGTATCTGGTAACCAGAAATAATTAACTGAGAGGAATACAAAAAGTATGTCAGTTGGCCACATTTGGACCATGTGGGACAGATGTACACGTTAAAATCAAGTACATACAAAGAGCTTCTTTTTATATGCTTTTTGTATGCTTCTTTTTGAAAGCTCTTCCCTCAAAACAATGAATGAAAGATAAAGGGCTGAAGGAAAATAAATAAATGGCTAAGTCTCATGCTACTGTGAAGTTCTGGTGCTCAAGTTCAGGTCCAACGTGTGTGTCTTTGCATTGTGTCATGTAGAACCCTGTATTTAGATGTAAGATCATGGTCCAAACAGGAAGTGATCCAAGAGCTGTGTCTGCATGAATCTCAGTACTGGCTGCGTGTTCATTCAGTGAGTTTCCACTGACATAAAACCAGGTGTGTTTTCTGCTGTTTCCACATCTGAAACTGGGTTAAATGATGAGACAACAACCTCCACCTCAGAGCGCCTCACATTCCCAGACATCCCAATCACTTCAGGAGGACACACACACACACTGCACTGGATTCAATGACTTTGAATGTACTAACATATCCAGTGGTTTAATACGGGAGCACAGGATGACTGCTGGTAAATTAGCCTGTGATCTGACAGTGTAGTGTTTCACAGTAGTAACTGGTACGGTTTCCCTTATTTTGCACTTGGTTTTAGGTCCTTTCTGGCAAATTTGGAGATGAATCAACATCCAAATGTAATTTTTTGTAATTATTTTAAGCATGTAGTAGGCTCAACAGTGACAGATGGCAGAAAAACCCCATCCATCACTAAAAAGGCATCAAACAAGCATTCCACTTCAAAATAAAAGCCTTGTTAAATTGTTAAAACTCAAGACCAGTGCTAGTTCACAAGCCTCAGTATGGGGCTCATGGGAAAATTAACATAGCACGTACTCAAAGCAGATAAAACCCTACAGGACATTCTCAGACTTTCTCTTGCAGTGAAAAGCCAGAAACCATCAGGAAAGAGACCCGGCGAAGAGACCGGAGGAGAAATAAGACAAAAATAGAGTCAACTGTGAAAAAAAGTGCAGCGACAGCGAAACAATTAATTGCTAACAAACTAACAAACTTGTACTGCAGACATTAAGTAGGACAGCAGCTGTAATTAGGATTCTTCTTCCTCCTCCTCTGCTCCTCCTCCTGCCCTCTTGATGACTCTGCAGCACATTGTTCCCTTATCACTCCTCTTACTTTTAATAGGCACAATAATAAATTGTCAGCGGAATTACTAGTTACAATTGGTAGTTCAGCATTACACTGTATTTTTTTGGTGGTGGGAGAATTCTGCATATCATTTTTCATGATTACTTTTATATTATGTTGTTGAAATTGTTTTTGTATTCATAGTTGGAGTATTTCTTTCATTATTGAATGATTTATGACAATATTGAGTAGCACATCTTGTAGTGCAATTTTGTAATGGTATTATCATTCTTACAATGTTTTAACATCTTTCATCATGACAACCATCATATATCATGTGGCACTCACTCTGGCACGCTGCCTCTACACAGTGTCTTCTGTCCTTATGTTGCAGAAGGACACCATGCTGCCCAGAGCAGCAGGACTGGGCTCATTCCTGACATTCCACATCGTAATCTTCACTGATTGTCTTGAAATATTTTGTTTCTTTCCAATCTGAGATCTGATGGCAGCTGATTCCTGAAAATCGATGCAACTTATTTTTCCTCTTACTTTCACGGTTTTACAAACTACTGATGAATTTCTTTCTGTCAATATAGAAAACATTTGGCAGATTTTTTTTGTCTACTCCACTGCTCCATCAGTTCTTAAACCACCCTTTTCCCCAGGATTTTCAAGGTTTTCCATGATTTGGGGGAATTTTCTTCAATTCTAAATTATACTTATTATTACAATTATATATGATATAATATTATAAATTATAATTACAGATAAAACATCCACAAGTCTCAGTCAAAGACAAATCCCCTCCACACAGACAAACAGAGGCTGAAAATCAAAACCAAGTTTTTACTCAAGATAAGTGACGCCCCCTTAAGCTCACTCACCTTTCGACAGTGTCTGCGCTCGTGACTCCGTCCCCATCCCCGTGAAATGTCCATCTCCAAAGGATGGGTGTTTGGCTCCGGCTAAGAATCAGTAAAACAAACACCCAGGTGTTAATTTAGCTAAAGAACGAGGTTTACTTTGTCAGAAACCTAAAATAAATTTATATTGAAGTTCAGGCTCAGAAAATATTTTTTTCTTTCTTTCAGTTGATTTGTGGTTCAAGATACAAAAATCTGCAGTTAATTCTTGTTCCATTATTATATTACTGCACCTGCTGAGAAATGAAATAAGATAGAACTAAACAACCTCAGTTTGGCCACAGAAATACTTATCTGTTAGCCTGGATTTTATGGCAAATCAATTTTTTCATTTGTCAAATATCAAGAAACTAAACAGTCGTCAACCCTACGTTTAATTCATTTTCCAACAGCTGATGATCAAAAAACTCCAATTCATTACATTTTATCAGAATATAAAACAGAAGAGACACAACAAGGGATTTTTCATTTATTTTTGAGAAGGAATTTGTCAAATTAAGAAAAGATGATACACAAATATTCATTATTAGGGTCATTTTTCCTTATAACTTTATATATGGAATTTTATACTGTTTTTACTTTGAGGATTTATTCATTGGAAAATTACTTTCCTTTTCTGCAAACATAATTAAGTGGTTTTACAAACAAAAGATTTTGTTAAAAAATAAATAAATTTTAAAAAAAAATCAGCTGATTAGTTGACTCCACATATTTGATCTGTGAATCTATGAAACGCCCAGCACGAACAAGGTAGAGGAAAGAAACCTGGGACAACGGCTCCCTCTAGTGGACGCTCTACATGAGTAGACTAACTACAAGCCACACATAGTGTGTCTCTTGCTGACTCAGTAGGATGTGCCCCCAGCAGGCTTACAGTCACGTGAAAGAGGCAAAACGTGACTGATAAGCTGCCTCTGAAAAGCAGTGACTTTCACGACAGAAAACTCCAATGACCTCGCCACATTGCCGTGGCGGTGACCTCATTATTTGGACACGAAGGTCTGAACAACCTTGGGGCTCTTCATCATCTGTCCTGGCATTCAGGCGGAGTCACAGTGGCAACAGACTGGGCAGGTTTACATTCACCCCTTTCGGTGTCGTGGGATCCCTTCTATCCCTTTCAACATGGGGCAGCCCCTTGATGACCTTTTTAATAATGCAGCCCAGAATCTGGATTGGCCAACCACCTGCTGGTTCTCCATCACATCAAAGCATCATAGCTGCTGGCATAATTTTTCAACAGACCTGTAGCTGCAACCTTCTGTGTCCTTAGTTTTTGACAACTCTCTGCTAATTTAGAAAATAGCTGTTGCTGGTTTGACAAATTGTTTCTTTCATTTAGAGATCTCACTTGCCAACCTGTTTACATGATCCAGCCCAAAGCAAGATATCTTCATCCCTGTTCCCTGTCTTATCTCGCCAGCACCAGAGCTGCTAGCAATATAAACACACTGCTAGCCAAGCACACTAACTGCTTTGCAGCTGCATTAACCTGCACAAATCCCAATCCTGACCCTTAGCCACTGAGGAATCACAGACTGGATCATTTTTATTTTGGGGGGAGGAAGATAGAGAACCTGGAGGGAACTCACACAGGCAGAGAACATACACACAGCAAACCCAGTCAACCATGCAGTCAGAACCTTGCCATGAGGCAAGAGCACAACTCCCTGACTCCCCCAACTCAAGTACAGGGAAGTCATGACAGGTCCGGGTTCCCTTAGCAGCTCGTTCTCACTCACCATCTGCTGAGACGAACTGTCCAACGGCCGATGACCCTCCACCTCCTGTCTCCACAAACTCCACCTCAGACACAATGATGTTGTCCTCCAGCACGGTGCCACAGCCCATGCAGACAGCATCGCCTCGCGCCTGGTCCACATCTATGTCCGAGCTGCCACAGTTCTTGCAGACCCTGGAGCTCATGGTGGCGTCTCAGCCCCGTGGAGGGGGGGCAGGCACGTCTCTTGTGTCTCAACCTGGAGGGGGGAGGGTGCATGACTCGGTCAGCCATATTTGGTGTATTAACACAAAGTCCACTGAAAATAAAAAATGCAAACATCCATCCATTTCCTGCACTTAAGATGCATGAGCCATGCCAGCAGGGTGAGAGACGGGGTCCACCCTGCATCGATCAATCACAGGGCCTAACAACCATTCGCTCTCTCGTTCACACTCTCTGCAATTTTTCCAATTAACCTGCTGCATGTTTTTCCTGTGACAGGAAAGCATGGAACCCGGAGGAAACCCAAAAACGACACAAGGAGAACATGCAAACTCGACACAGAAAGGCCCCTGTCAGAACCAAACCAGAGTCCTTTGGGCTGTGAGGCAAAAGCGCTAACCCCTGTGCAACTGGAAATGCAAACATTTTCAAAAGCTATATATTTAGCTTTTATCTTAATTCAAAAAAAGATGCCAGGGCTTGGAAATCAAAATAGCGTATATGAAATTACAGAAATTGTGCCAGTATTAGCAATAAAAAAAATTATAACATTGAAACAGTCACAATAAAACATTTTTTTATAAAAAGGCATACATTCCAAAAAAGAAATAAATAAACAAGAAAAAAAAACAACAAAATTACTGTCAAACTTGAAATTATAGTTTTAAAAAAATCATGTCCATTTATCAGGAAAACAAGTGCCCCACTGTTTCATTCCCTGACTGAGCAACGCCATTTATGGATAATTCAACAAATGTAGATTTCTAAAAATTGATAAGGAATTGTTCAAGGTAATTGCAAGATTTTTTTGCTTTTTACGTCACTATTTGCCAAGGAAGGTTGGCTCATTTTGAAATAATTTCTCGTTAAATGCTGATCAGTTTCTTTGTAGTACAAAGAATTTCTAACAAGGTGTCAGGCAATGTTTTGTTAAGTTGCAAGCAATTGCTTTAAGACTTGGTAAAGTTCTTCACACCATTCAGCTCATATTCTTATAAATTAATTTAAACTATCGTTTCCTAACTTTCATGTTATTTTTTGTGAGGTTTTAAGCCTGATTTTTTCACTTTGGCATGTTTTGTCAATTTCCATATAATTTCTTTTTCAATTTCTGGTAATTTCGTATCAATTTTCCAGTATTTTTCTCCTCACTTCTCATATCATTCTTGATGGTTTGACTCCTTTTTTTTGCAAAAATACAAGCCTTTTTTTTAGATTTTCAGGAGTTTGCTGCCGAAATTCAAGCAACTTCACTGTTCGACGATTCTAACGCAGAGAAACCTGAATTGTTGACTTGTGAGCAGGGGGCTCGTCTTTGTCCCCGGGGCCTCCTCGGTCAGAAATATGATTTGATTTACATTTTTTATTTTTTTTTCTCCCTAAAACAGTGAGGAGCGGCTGCAGCCCAGCGACTCCCCTTCATCAGCCGGCTAGCTACGTGGCACCTCGCAGCGACTCAGCGGATTCGTCTCCACAGGCGGCCCCGCCGCAAAAAAAAAAAAGAAAAATAAAGAAAGCAAACATTAAAAAATGTCACCGGGTCGAAACACTGGGGAGTCCCGCCTGTGTGTTCCTCCGCTCGGCTTGAGTCCATGAACTGCGCCGGTGCCGGTAGGACGGCGGCGGCGTGTTGACATCGGACGCGGCTAGCAGAGCGATGCTAGCTGGCTACTTTAACTGAACCTCCCAAAAGGGCGAGCCGTTCCCTTTTTATCTTTTCACACTTTCTGTCACATTCCTGTTTGGAGGATGTTCCAGTTCGGACGGTACGCACCGGCAGCCGGTGAAGTCGCCCCCCCGGAGCCACGCCGGGTTCGCGTATCCGCTTCCGAACCGTGTTTCTAGCCGGAGACGGTGGTGTCCCCACGCGTGTCCCGGAGCCGCCCGGTTTGCGTGACGTCCGCCGCAGCGCGTGGGTCTGAGACGGCTGCGTGACAGCGGGACCCTCGCGATGTCAGAACACGCACGCACTCACAGCATGTGCGTTTGATGCAGGGGAGACACGGACGAGACCAACTCAAATAAGAGGGGTGCAGGTGGATCACCACGTGGTTTGATATAAACGCTCCGTGAATGAATCGGTAAATAATTGACATATAATATTAAACGCCCCGGTATCGTTTCATGCATCCCGGAATCGGTGGTGCACGACGACTCTTACCGTGTTGACATTGCACATCGACGACAGAACCGCCTACACGTGTGGCGGTAGTTGGTACGACTCAGGTTTAAATCGACTCCATGGTTCATCGAAAAAAAGGGGAAAATCCATTTAACAGCTGTTCGCCTTATTGTGCCAAAAAATACCACGTACACAATTGAGTGAAAAAAATATAATTATTATTATCAGTTGCAGGAGTGACATGCCTAATTCAAACTTGTCATATTTTTCAGTTGTCTTGCTTTCTTTTCTTTTTTTCTTATTTAACTTTCATTCCAAGAAATATCAACAGTATCCCCTCACAAAACACAGTGGGGATTTTTTAATCTTTTTTGTGTTTATTCACTGTGGTTGAGTAGCTTTGACGGAAAACAAAAGACTCAGCTATTTTCTTAATTCCCCCACAAACTTTTAATGTTTGTCAATGTTGAACTTTCTTGAATACTTTTAATAACTTTCAAAATATTTCACTGCACATATAAAAGATGAATACGATGACAGTTCCCCAGCGAAAATAGTAGGGAGTAACGATGCATCATTTTTCTTAGCGTAGTTCAATGTTTTATTCCCAGAAAGCTGGCAAGCTCAAAAAGCTTTTGCACCTTAACATACACATAACCCCAAATTAGAAGATCCTCTTCCCCTTAACAGTCCAGAACAATTTATAGCACCCATACCATACACTACATTACCCACACCTAGGCTGGTTAACTGTTTGATACCAATAGGAAGCTAGACAGTCCAGATGCGGTATCGTGGTTCTGCTCCTCCTCACCAGCGAGACTCAATAAATGGGTATTCTTCTGCCTTCAGCGCCCCAGAACAATACTAAATCTGATGTAATGCTTCTGGAAAGGTTATCAGTCAAGATTCAAAGTGTTTATTATCATATGTAAAGCCTGGAAATGGTTTCCCCATACAAGGAAATTCTTACTTTGCCGTTCTCAGCTCATCCAGACAAGTGTGATAAATAAACAATAGTATTATGCATACTGTGATAACCTGATGTAATATTGCAGGGAAATTAAAACGGTGCAGGGAGCTGTAAACATACACAGAAATGTAGACTGTATTAGTAGATGTGCAAGTTAAAGCTGAGTACAGCTTTGAGTGTGCAACTCACAAAGTGCAGGTTTTTTATGCAGACCATTAAAAAAGACAGTTAAGTAACATGAACAGGGCTAACATGAAATGTTCACAGGCTTTGCTGGATGTAAAGAGTAGAATTGCAGAATTGCCCTGAGGTGGTACATGGTTATCGACTGCTGTCAGGAGTCTGACAGCAGTTGGGTAGAATGTGTTTTACAGTCATATCATCCTACATTTCACATACTATACCTCCAGACGGTGGGTGGTAGTGTGAACAGTCCGTGTTGGGGGTGCGCCTGGACCTTGGCGATGGAGGCAGCTCTCCTTTGGACTGTGTGGTGGTAGATGCTCTGCAGAGAGGGCAGTAGGGTTCTGGTGATCTTCTCTGCAGTCTTTACCACCAGCTGCAGGCATTTATGGTCTGGAGCAGTGGTGCTGCCATACCACACCGTGATGCAGTTAATTAAGATGCTCTCAATTGAGGAGCCCGGGCGACACGCCGGACTTCCTCACCATCCTCACGAAGATCAGTCGCTGTTGAGCCCTCTTAACCGTCCGTGTAGTGTTGAGGGACCAGGTGAGGAACTCACTGATGTGCACACTGAAGTATCTGAAACTGCTCACCCTTTCAATCTCGGCTGATGAGGTCTCCTCTCCTTCCTCATTTCCACCATCATCTCCTTCACCTTGTCCGTGTTGAGGTTGTTGTCCTCCCACCATGGACAGTGGGACCGTATACATGACATGTGTTCTGGGTGAGACTTATTCAAGTTATAAAGTGTAAGACCGGCCATCCAGATATCATTGCATAACATGGCATCGGAGAGTTACCAGAGAATTGGAACGATTGATAGATTTGAAAAATAAAACCCAGATTGTGAGTTTGGACAATTAAATGACTCTGCGGTGCTACATTGTATGTAGCACAATCAATGGTTTTTGAGAGAAGCAGATTTGATACTTGAAAAAGTGGTGGATATCTGTCATGCAAGTGAGACAGCAATTAGCTAATTCAAAGCACTGACAGAAGAAGCTAAATCAAACAGAACAAGAACAGTTCAGTCAAAGGATAATAATTTTAAGGTGAACACACGAAAAACTGAAGTTATTACAGATGTGGATTTGAATATGGAAGTAAGCATCAAGCATTCAGACAGAAATGCAAATCAGGCCACGAGAAAAATAATTTTGCCAAGATACGCGGATCATATGTGCCCTTGAGGAAAGAGAATGCATGAAGGCTTGGTGAGGAACTTTCTAAACTGTGCGCATCTAACACACCTATTGAATGTATAAGGGGTTTCTATGGCTGCCGTTTGGGATTTATCAGTACTGAGAAGTGCCCATGTTTGTGACGATGCTGGCTGAAGTCCTATTACCTATCCTCACAGACTGGGGTGTGCCAGTCAAGAAGTCCAGGAGCGAGTCACAGAGGGTGGGTCGCAGGCCAAGGGTGGACATTATGTGTGTGAGTTTGTGGGGTATGACCGCATCGAATGCGGAGCTGTAGGGTCAGCAATGTAATAGAAGCCACCCAGCTGCTCTCTCTACTGCCTCTTGGCTGTTCTGTTGGCCTTCTTCAGTCCGTACTTAGCAACTTAGAACTCCGTCTCATTGCCAGACCTAATTGCATGAGAGCAGCCACGCAGCATGAGGCGTATTTGACTGTTCAGCCAAGGCTTCTGGTAGGGGAACTTCCTGACTCGTATGGTGGGTACGATGTTGACCACACAAGTGGTGATGTACCTAGTAACATAGTCAGCATACTCCTGTACACTGACAGAAGAGTCCTCCTGAGTGGCTGTGGTCTTGAACACATCCATATGTGCACAGACATATCTATATATCTACATCGATATACACACACACACACACACACACACACACACACACACACACACACACACATATATATAGACAGGTCAATAAGAATTTGATCCCCCTGTGATGATTTTGCAAGTTCTCCCACTCAAAAATCATGGAGGAGTCTAAAATTTTCATCATTGGTGCATTTCCACTGAAAAAAAAATCAGAAATCAAATAGTATTTTTTAACAATTTATTCTCAAATTACAAGGTCAAATAAGTATTTGATCCATTGCTTATCAGCCAGATATCTGACCCTCAAAGACCTGTTCCTCTGCTTTTAAAGAGTCCAACTACACTCTACTCATCATTCTAATTGAGTAGCATCAATTTGAGGTTGTTAGCTTTCTGAAAGACACCTGTGCACACCACAATCTGTCAAAAGGTCCTACAGGAACTGTTTGACCTCTGTAATTGTTAACAAATGCTTCTATACCAAATCTTACCATCATTTGACTCAGGCTATCAAATACTTATTTGCCTCTGTAATTCACAAATAATTTGTGAAAAAAATCATGAAATGTGAATTCCGATTTTTTTTTTTTTTGCTTCTGTCTCTCACAGTGGAAATGCACAAACGCTGAAAATTTTAGACCCCTCCATGACTTATTAGTGGGAGAACTTGCAAAATCACAGGGGGATCAAATAAATATTGACCTAGCTGTACATACATACATACATACATCCATACATATGCACACATATAAATCAATAAAACAAGTCAGAAACAAAACATCTGTAGAAACATCTGATTTTTATTCTCAACAATAATCCCCCACACAAAAAATAAGAGTGGAATTATAGGCCTGATAAAAGACGCGGTGAGAAATAAGGTATATATGTAATCAGAGGGCGTAAAGTGCAGGCTGAGCGTGTGCACGTGTGTTCACACGCAAGAGGCTAGGATGACGAAACAGTTACAGCACGAAACGATCAGGACTCCACATCTCGAAATGGGATGGAAGCCCAAGGCCACGGAAGGTGAACCCTTCAGTTCAAATCAGAATTCAACTAAAAATATTAATAGGAAAAAAAATAAAAATATGGTTATTCAAAGAGCAGTTTCTCACAACTACAGAAACAAACCTGGTTCATGACATTTAAGAGTTGGAATTTCTTGGAGGAAAGTCAAATTCCATATTATAAATGCTATTAAAATGGATCTCAAAATTCCATGATAAAGTTATAATATGAAAGGAGCAAAGATGTCATGTAAGGTGTAATTCATAAGAATTTAATGTGAATTGACAGTTAACAAAATGTTGTTAAGAATCAAGCCATATTCTCATAGGGAAGTCAAACTGATGGCCAAAAATCACCCTATTTTTATTAGAAGAGGAACGTCAGATTTGGCTGAGCAGGGCGAGGGGTCATCGACTCTTGTCCAACCACGGAAGAACAGATTTACCTGTCTTGAAAAAATTTTACCAAAACTCCTGTCGAGGAGTTTCAAATTCTTGTCACTTCTCGCTGTCAGTCCAGATCAGCAGGGAAGATAGGAAGGCTGGATAACCTCAGATTACAGGCTCATGTTGATGAGATTAAAAAGCGCTGGTGCTGCTGCTGAGATTAAGGTGACTATTCTCTTATATTTGTGTTTTATCATTGATTCACAGACAAATGTACAGGGAAATACATATTTGTGGGATAAACATGCGCAAATTTGGAGAAAAATGTAATTTGAGAGACTGAGAAAATAAACAAACATACAAAAATTGGCAAACTAAAGAAAAGCATGAAAATAGTGTTCACCGGTAAGTTACTTCCTGGAAGAGAATAGACAATGAAAAAAATAAAAGGCCAGGGAAACAACACTGGTCTCCCGTCGAAGACAAAATCCAGACAGCACCCGCTCAGACCAGGGGTTTCCTTCACTGTGTCGCTGTGATTCCTCAGGGGAGGGTCAGAGACCACTGCGTATAAGTAAAAAAAAAAAATCTGATTTCCAAAGAACCGTGTATGTAAACACTTGGTGTGAAAAATTGTATTGTAACAAAATAGCTCATACAAAAGTCCAATACTTTGGATTACACTTAAAGCGTTAATCTGTGTATTTACTGACAGGATCAAATGGCACCAGAAACCTGTGACTTCATCTGACGCCACGGCCCAAAGAGACACATCCACACAACAATTCTCTGGAGAAACTGGCAGTTTAACCTCCCCGGACCTGACTCAGGTTCCGAAAACTGGCCTTTTTCCCTCACAGTATAAAACTAAATACGGTCTTTGAATATCAAGTAGATTTTCATCAAACAAAACTGTCCTCTTATGGGGACAATGTGTTTGTTCTACTGAGTATCTGTCACCATGAAGGAATAAAGCTTTAAAATTTTCCCCACAGTGCCAATTACTGGCAAGCATAAATCACTTGGGTGTGCACAAGCATGTGCAGGTATGGGGGGGGGGGTTATTAAGCGAACAAGTGTCCACGTCCTCAAACGGGCAGCTCTTAATTTGCAGCATTATAGCTCGATAGGGTCTCCATTTTCCCTGCTCATGGACTGGGGGAGAAATCGGTCACACAAGAGAAAGTTTGGGGCGGCTCATGTTGCTCATTGGTCTGAGGTCCCTACCTGGACAGCATTATTCTAACAAGTGATCATGTGACTCAGCTGCATGTCAAAAAGCAAGCCTGACAAAGACTTAGCCCAATCAGGTACAGTAAGGAAATGCGTACGTAACTTTGCCCGAGCCCCAGCCCGAGCCCCAGCCCTCGCAGCAGGGGAAAAAACTCACTCTATGGACACGACAAAAACTGCAAGTTGTCCATTTTCTCCAAGGACACGTTCTGTCAGAGCAACTTCATGTCAACATGGAGGTTTTCAGTCACCACCCATCCAAACAGAGACAGAACATGAGGACAGAGCACGGGTGGACAGAAAGCCGAGCCAGAAACCAAGAGCAAGCATATTCGGAAGCTCATTCTATTTACTGCAACAAAAAAGGCTTCAGGTGGAAGTTATGTGTTACCAAGGAACCAGAATAGCCAACATTCAGGATTTGGGGATTTTTTTTTTCTCAAATCTGTAATGTTTCCTGTGGCCTCATTTATCGACTGTGCATAGAATAGGTTCTTAATTCTTTTGTATGACTAACATTTAGAATGTGCGTGGGTGCAAGTATCCATATTTATCAAACATGCGGACACCAGGCATAAGCACACTTGTAAGGAATCCGTGTTGATAAATTTTGTGTGTGATGAATTTACATGGTCCTCAACATAATCAATCCCTTACTTTGTGTGGAAATGTATGTGCGCACTCTTTATGCATTTCTGTGTGTACGCATGGTTGATAACTGAGGCCCCTAGTTTTTGCCATGATACAGAGTCTTGTTCTTAGCTCAGGCGACGAAGAAAGTGCTGCTTGATGAAAAAAATGAATCTCCTTGCGTTAGCCTGTACTTCATTGCCGTCTAGATATTGATGTCTGGTTGGATTTAGGTTGTCTAAACATCTGATGCCCAACCTTTGATTACCAGCCTGACAAAGACTGACATCAACAACCAGCTGTTTTCTGTTTGTTAACAAATCAAATCAAGTCACAGCATCTCCCAAATTGCCATCTTCCTGCCACTAGCTGTTACAGATGTCCCTTAATAACGGCACTGTCTTTGAAAACGTTCTGGGGAAGAGGACTTGGAGCAGAAGCTCATTTTTCCATGCCCAGTTTGTTGTGTTTTCTTAACCCTTTAAATGGTGCCTCTCCTAGATCATTGGTGTTAAAGCAGATTAATAAATCTCTGAGATGGAAAATAAACATCCTTGTGCTGAAACATGATGTACAAAATTTTAGAGGTAATAAAGTGTGTTTTTTTTCTTATAAACATTTTTCTTAGCCAAAAAATGACCATGATTAAAACTGGCGTAAAGAGCTGAGGAGGAAACGGCACTGGCGTTAATAAAATCCAAATGGTACCGCCCCCCTGGGGGTGGGGACACTTGGGTGTAGCTGGAAGGCTGCTCCGCCGTCTCACTGGTCCCGCGCTTCATACAGGAGCTTGGCCGCCTGCGAGGGAACGGGGGTTGGGAGAAGTAGGTTGATACACTGATGAATAATAAGCAATCACCTAGAACCTCATGAATTGATCATCTAAATGAAAGGCGAAGTTGGGTAGGAGTCACCAGCCAATTCAGCTGGGGGGGGGTCATCATGAAAAATACAAATATGTCACCCTGTGCATGCTTGCCAGCCACAGGGAGGCTGCCTTCTTGTCGTCAGCCGTCTCCATCCGCAGCTGCTGGGTCTCCAGGGAGCCCATCGGCTTGTAGGTGAGGAGCATGCCTGTGGCTCTTGACGTCCCCCCTACACACGTGCGCGCGCACACGCACACACACACACACACACACACACGGAAGCTGAAATGCTTCATAATACCACATTACGCCAATGTTGATTAAATGTTGATTTTTAGTTGAATGTAGGTTACGGCTGCGAGGTCAAGAGTATTAACAACCAAAACGTGTCATCCAATGATGTTGGCTCTCGCGGAGATGTTTGTCATGATCATTATAGTTAAATGCTTATAAATATAGGAATTCCACCTGACATAGAATCAATAAAAATCAATCGTTAATATATAATAACAATGGTAACAATTAAGATTACTAACACTCATAGTTATTATTATATAGCTTAACGTATTTCAAACAATTTTATGTGGTTTTTAGACAGATTTTATTTGGCAAAATTTAAGAATGGGTGGAATTTTTTTTTTAAAGAATGTAATCTCTAATAAGTTTCCAGGATATTTTGATTTCTCTTTTTTCTAGATTTGCAGAAACCCTGCACCTGCAATAGGGGGTGCAGAGTTCTGTAAGGGTCCAGGTGAGTCACCACATTTCAGTTCTCTCAAACCAGAAGTAAGGATGAAATGTACTGAAGCAGATAATCTGAGAAAAAAATAAATTCAGAAAAAAAAGTAGCAAAAAAGGTTGATAAATTAAAAAAAAAAAAAAGATCTCTAAGAATCTCTCAAATTAAAACATTTCCCAGAATTCATTTTGAAAAAAAAAAGCATAGAAACCAGGAAGAAATTCCTATATTTTATAAATTTTTTTGTTAAATGAATGGAAGCTGCATTCCTGCTGTGAGTGAGTGAATGAATGAATGAATGAATGAATGAATGAATGAACGAATAAGCCAGAGGAACCCTGACTTGGTTGTTCCTGTCAGGTTTAGGGGAACAAACAAAAGCTTCCGGAGTGGCCAGCAACCTCATGCACACCGATGTGCAGCAATGGGGGGGAGGGGGGGCGCAGGGATGTAGTTGATGAGGATGGTGATGAGGATGATGAAGATGCAGCGGCGGGGCGCTAACCTTCAGAGAGACAGTGACCGTCCAGCAGGCTGGTGTAAGAGTGAAAGTCAGTCTCTGAGCCCAGAGGGAGACCATGGCCGCCAGCAGACACGCAGCAGCAGGAGGAGGATGGTTAGTTTACAGGAAATACAGACGCTATCCAGACATTCCCGGTTCGTTAGTGGAAATAACAGTGGGGGGGCGGAGGGTCCCCCTTTAACAAGCTTGACAGAACCTGCCGCTGCTCTGGAACCTGAAATGACTGATGTGGTTGGAGCCGTCAGAGGCTAGAATCATGGCAATAAAAGGGTTTTGTAATGGCCAAAATATTTTCTGACAGCAAGTTTGAAAAAAAAAAAAAAACCTAAAACAATCCCAAAAGGAAATCATATTTTTTAAATCAGTACAAAAAGTTCCTGAAAAGTTGCAATTTATTGATGTCTTTTTCCTTTACGACAACAGAACTGCTGAAATATATCTTAGAGAGGAAACTTGGCAAAAACCTAAAATGACCCCCTCCCCTCAAAAAATATTTTTACAAAGCAAGTAAAAGCAATAAGAGTCCCAAAATCAGAGGAACAAGACGGAGGCCAACCCTTGGGACAGAACCTGCAGAGTGGCAGAAGTACCTACCTCCGGGGCTTGTTCCCTCTGTCAGGATTTGCATGCTGGAGATCCGAGACAGTTCCACCTCAAAGTGACTCTCGCCATCCAGGAACAGGTACCTGACGTTTGGACACAAACACACTCTTTGGGTACACATCACATGGAATAGACGAAGCAATGGTCAAGGCCAGGCTTTTTGACAACCTTCAACAGTTATAAAAAGAGTTACATGTAATCTTCGACTGCATTCATTGGCTGAGAATTACCTGAATAAGACACTTACTTAAAAAACGATAAACATAAAAAAGGGAAAAAAATGAAATTTGTTAGGAAAATTGTATCTTATTAAAGATGTGAAAGAAAATTCTTTGAAAGAAAATACAGGAAAATACAAAAATAAGCTGAGATCAAAATGAAAACTTTAAATTTCAAATAATCACAAAGTATTGAATTGTTTTCAATACTACTTAAAATAAAAATAATTCTAAAAATCATTTCAGGACTTACCAGAAAAATTAACAGAATTTTTTTGTTGAGTGAAAACTAACACACAATCCCTCAAAATTTTGAAAAAATTAAAGCTTTTTATCTGAAGATTCTATGTTTGTATTAAAAGGAGTATTAAAAATCTAAAATATTTACTTTTTGCAGAATTCAATTTTCCGATTCAAGAAGAAGAAAGTTTTCCAAACTGAAAAAAATACAGGAAAAAAAAACTTATAAAAACACCAATTGATTGAGAGGGATCTCACCTGTGATTGTTGGAGAGGCGACAAGTCATGGTCTCAGATTTGTCTGTGGTTGCCACAGTGACAACAAAGTTTCCTCCTGCAGAGACAGACAGGCTTGGTCATGAAAACCATCCCTTGGCAGGAAACTGTAATGTAATTCAGAACTAGATTCTAACATGGAATTTCAATTTCTTCTTTATCAGATCACTTTGTGCTGTAAATTGTACATTTAATCCCTGCTGAGTTTTGAGGTTATTTCTCATTATGTTCAAACTATTGGATGCTTTAAAATAATTATCTAGTTAGCATCAAATTTCTGGACAGTTCCTTCACAATATAATAATTTTTAAATCGTAAATAATGATCAAATGTTTAAAACATATAAATATTATGAAAATGAAAAAAAAGCGCTCAATTCTAGTAAAATTATAAACGTATTTGTTTGTTTTGGTAATGCTGTTATTCTGTATTGCTCATTGGATATGATAAGATAGCCGTAGATAAGACTTCTGCTTCAGCCTATCCCTATTTTTGTTCGTGATTATGAGAAATGTAAGACAAAAAGATTTTTCCTTTGTAAAACAACAAACCAAAATAATGTTTTTTATTCATTCATTCCCTTCTGAGTCCTTTGGTGCCTCTGTGGGCAAAGTCAGTCTTTCTTGCATTGATTTTAATTTGAAATAATGTTGAGTATTCTGAATAATTAATGAAGATGGTAATTGTAAAAACAAAAATATACAAATAACAATAATATTTCAACATAAAATCCCTCTGATTTCAATTACACTGTTGATAATGTTGATTTGACTACCAGCAGTAAAGTCTCATCTCAAATTCTTGTCTTTTTAAATAAAACCTGCAGCATTATTATATCTTTTAGTTTCCATGCCAATGAAGACCCCCCCCCCCTCCCCCAGGCTCTCACCTCCCAACAGAACCTTGAGCTGCCTGTCGTAGAACTCGGCTTCACGCTGCGACACCAAGCTGCACTCGGCACATTGTCGCACTGGGTCCACGAAGCACATGCGGGGCAGAGCCACCTTCCTGCTGCAGCATTTATCGCAGAAACAGCGACCGCACCGACGGCAGTGATGCTGCAAGGACACCCCACAGGTTTAAAGACTGATCCCCGGCTTTAGTTTTTCTTTACAACCTTTAGAATTATTGTACAATTATTTCTAACTAGCAAGATCAGCCAGAAATCACCAATGATCCAAAAGGACATTTTCTGACAGGAACTAGCCGCTAAATATTATCCATGGAGATTCTCAGTCATCCAAGTACCTGCTCAATATTATTAATATTTCTAATGTGAATTTTATTAATCAACAAATTGGTCAAAATGACAATAAAACAACCTAAGTTATACCATTAAAATCAACCACTTTTCTCAAATGGTAAAAAAAGGAAAAAGAAACTACACAGAGACAATGAAAAGAAATAACTTCAATTCAGTTTTCTAGTCATTTCGATGAAAACCAACTAGCATAAAATTAGTGATAAAATTATCCTGCAAGAAATGGCCTCAAAAAAATTTGACATTACCATTTAAAGGAATCACCTGAAAATTCCTTCAAACTATATGTAACAGGGAAATAGAAAAAAGAAAAATGCAAATAACCTGAAAAAAATTCCGGAGAAATTCCTTAAAACCACAATAATAGAAAAACTTAATTGTTGTTGAAACAATTAGTTGATAAAAGTAAATTAGTAAGATATTCTCTGAAATTGAAAAATTCATGAAAGTCAAGAAATTATCTTAAAAATTGCAAAGATTCAGAAAAAATCATCGAAGAAATTGGCAAAGAAATCAGCAGCGATTTCCTTTAAATTTGTTACAAATAATAAATAATTCACAAAAAAAAAAAAAGAGCCAAAAATAATGTGTATTTTACAATGATATAAAGAGGAGAGAAATTAACTCTGGACTGAACAACTCTGGATTTGTGTTTAAGATTTGATACCTCTGAATTAGTAGCATTGTTAGGGTTTGACTGAGAGTGGGATAAAACCCAGACACTAACCTTCCTCCTGATGAAGTCAAACTTGGTGTCGCACTGCATGCATCTTGGGCACTGAGGACAACAAACAGGAAGTAACAACAGGCTAAGGGGGCATGGCTTCAGGGAGGATCAACGGACGGACGCAATTTGGTCTACCTCCTGGATGATAATCCTGTATGATGCCTCAGTGAGCCAGGCAGGATGGGAATTTCACGTTTCAGGACATTTACGTTGTTTCTCATTTCCCATTCATTTCTAGTCAATTTTTTGTGATTTTTCAAGGAATATCTTGCTGAATTTTGCTAATTTCCTGCTTAATATAAATCTGAGATCCATCTGATCTCAAACACGCATTTACACAATGACAGATGTCAGTGGCAGGTGCTAGCCAGGTTGTTGGGAGCAATTGGGTTTTTTTTCTCTTTGCCCAAGGACACTTCGATGTGCAGACATAAGGAGTCGGGGATTGAACTGCCAACCTTTTGATTGCAGGAAACCCGCTCTACCAAACATGCTACCCCCCACAATACAGCCACCCTGTAAAATCACAAGATTTTTTTATGAGAATCACATTTTTGAAATGCTTTCACACAGACACATATTACGGATAGACAAAATCAGAAGTGAATCTCAACATGTAAACAGTAATTGTAAGTAAACCCTCCCCCATACGATTAAGTGAAGATGTGCAGTTTGCCCCTGGAACAAAGTAGGATTTCTGGCAGAGATTACAGTGCTATTAGAGCTGTGAGCTATGGAACAAAAACAACTCCTGTAAGCAGTAATTGACCGTGATGGGCGGTATTCTGTCCTTGTTATAGTAAAGAGCCAGAAGCCTGTATGTTAGAGGACCAGGTGATCTGTCTTACACCGGTCTAGTCCTGCTGGCCACTCCAACAGAGCCCGGGTTCAACAAACATGCACACGTGCCCGTACGCACACACGCACAAACACACACAAATATTATGAAAAAAATGTAAAATCATGTTTTTTTGGTTTTTTTTTATCAACCAACTACCATAAAAATATTTGAGTTATCTGCTAGAAACATAATCTTTGTGAATAAGTTGCCATAACTTCAGATTATCTCAGAATTTGCACAAAAACACGGAACACCATATTCCGCTTCAAAAATATAAAAATAATATAAAAAGTTCAGGTAACTTTAAAAAAAATTGCCCACAAAACTTCAACTTTAAAGTAATTAAGAAAGCAAAAGAATGCGAGCTCTTAACATAATAAACAGCAAGAAGTGACAAGAAAGACATCAAACTTAAAACTTAGTTAAAACACATTATATGGCCAGAAAACATTTACATTTCAAATCTGAATATCCGGAGGGTTCATTACTGCTCGTCAACAAAGGATAGTCTTTTCTGTGGGAGAGCGAAAAGTGTTTTAGTAGATTGAGTCGATGACAAAGACAGCTGGACGGTTCTGGGAGGAGACGGATCGGACCGGAACTACCGGACCGGAAGTACCGGACCGGAAATACGGGAGATTCGGAGCGGAAACGAAGGGCTGGGGGAAAGCAGCTAGCTTACACACGATGTGCTCGGTGTGTAAGGTGCTGACGGCTGACCCCATCGGCTACTACTTCATCGCCTGAATTAAAAAAAAAGGAACAATATAAGCAACGAAAGCTTTAGCGGTTACTCTCGGGAGTCCTCTGTCTTAAATCAAGCGTTAGGTCGTTTAGTCCTGATTTCGGTGCGTCGCCCAAGTCTTGGGGCAACTACGTGCCATCCATGTCAGGATCGAGCTAGCAGCGTCCAGGCCGGGAGTCACTAGATGTAGTCGACTTTACTTTGAAAATAAGAGCACACGTCGCGTCGTCACTCATTTTATGCAAATCTTTCGAGTTTGAAAGTACAGCTTTTTCATGATTCATACATGATTTGTGTTGACAAATTTCCTGTAATTCCCCATGAGTTTCCTGTTTCTAACTGCTGTGCTTGGGCTTGGCATTAGTCTAAGGTAAAGGGGTTTCTGTTATGTTAATAAGTTGGAACGATGGAACTAAGGAAGCCTGTCGGATGACAGGTGAAACGTCTTCGAAGAGAGAAAATAAGTCCAGTTGCCACGGAAAAAAAAAACCTCAGGTATTTCCGTTGCGGAAAAGTGTCAATATAGACTCAATATATGAAGTCTAATGATACTACGTTCCATCCAGATTGTTTTACTTTTTAACGCTATACCGCAGGTTTTATTTTGATGATGCAGGCCGGAAATGCAGCTAATTGTACCACGCTAAAATGCCACTGTAGTCCGAGCAGCTCTGGCAGCCTCTCACCGCCGAACTAGCGCCGCTGCAGACTCACCTCTTTATCCGGGACCCACTGCGGTTCGTCCAGCGAGAAGGGGCTGTTAAAGGCACCGTTTTCCGGTACCATTCGAAGTCCGCTTGGGCTCCGGACGAGCTTTTTCCCGTCAGGCACTGAGGACATTTTCCGATCGGCTGTTGCCCCTCCGCCACTCAGTACTACGCTGACAACTGCGGCGCGGTCACGCCCTCCGATTAGATTGACAGCGCCGTGGACGAATGGGAGCGCGAGATTTCCAGTCACGTGATTGATTTGCAACACTTGACAGTGTTTTGGTTTTTCCAGCCGCGCCTTGTTTTTCTGTTTTGTTTTTTTTTTTCGTCTGGCCTTGAAAATGAAACTGTTGCTTGAATAAAATCCACATAAAAGCCTGACGACTGGTTGCAATCTTTTCCTGCTTGTTATTTTAGCTGTTGCAGTCCTCACAGATACT
The DNA here is from genome assembly GCF_037954325.1 of Fistularia commersonii. Taxonomy (NCBI): domain Eukaryota; kingdom Metazoa; phylum Chordata; class Actinopteri; order Syngnathiformes; family Fistulariidae; genus Fistularia; species Fistularia commersonii. The sequence continues at coordinate 16,284,459 of NC_141284.1, read as the reverse complement.
TAAAGGGGGATTTAAACAATTGTAGAACTTGGTAGCTGACCCGTCCAAGATAGAAAATGACCAAAAACAAAAGGCAACACACAGTGACATCGATATATGTAGCTGATTCCAACGTGGTTCTTTAGAAAACAAAATGGCAGAAAAAGAGTACAATTTAAATGTTATCTAGCTTCGTTCTCATTTTAGGACATCAAACCTCAGGCATACATACATGTATATACATAATATACACACACATGTATGAGTTTGTCCCCAATATTCTTGGCGAAATCTTCTTGTCTTGGCAACTGGACCTGAATTTCTTCATTTGAAGACATTTCACTCCTCATCCAAGAGGCTCCTTCAGTTCTAATGATTTAATCTATGCTGCCATAGATAAAAAGGAATCCTGTGCTGTGAGCTACTCGTGTCATGTCATATCACATGACCATAAGGCTACCTAAAAGTTAAAGGGTAAGCGTTGCCCGTCACTCAAGGATCGACCCCTACGTGTCAATAAACTAATTCTAACCTTCCCGTCAGGGGGTTAAAAAGAAAAGCATACAGCAAGTTAATATGAAGCTGAAATTCTCACAAACAGAAAAAAATGTCATCGGCAAGACCAGAAAATCTCAGTGATTTGAACAAATTATTTAGTAATTGATTTGTTTCTGAGGCTTCTTGTGATTTAGTGCTGAATTTGAGGTATTTTGTGGGTTGATTGACCTGTAATTACTTTTCCGTTATTTCTTTCCCGATTTTTTTTTAAATATATATTTGCACCCCTGTTAAAAATAGTAATACAATAAATCCAGACAGCGAACATTTGACTTTTTTATTCTTTAATATTGTGCTGCACAAACATCGGTGCTCTTGTAAAACAAATGAAAACAAATAAAGCAGTAACATTCCAGAATGAAAACAAAAAACAAAACAAAACAAATTTTGCAGTTCTATAGTTCCACATCAGCGCTTGCGGCTTCAGTTCTGTTGCCTATGTTCGCATCATTTCACTCAGAACAACAAATCAGGGATGAGTGTCAATGTATTTGTTTGTTTGTTTTTTGAGAGCAGCATTGTAAGCAGGGCATGTCATATCATGAAGGACACTCCCTCCCAAGAAAACACATTCAAAATAAATAGCTGGTTGATGAGTTTCAATTATCTGAGCTGGACAGGAAACATCACGTGGTGCTCTGCTAAAGCAGGATTACAGGACAAAT